>NC_139766.1:21897182-23097182 GCF_965231275.1 Zosterops lateralis | reverse complement strand
GATAAATCCACTGAGAGCACAGCGTTTAGAGAGCAGCAGAAGGATGGAAAGACTGGGAGTTTATGAACTGGGTGCAGAGGACCAGTCAGAGATGCCCGGTCCAGCTCTAGCTTTGCCAGTGGTGTGGAGCTTGCTCTCAGACTGTGCTTTCCAAGATGAACACCCCACACTAGCAAGGAATCTGTCGGCTTCCTAGGATGCCAGTACGCTCTATCCTTGCTATTCCACTGTCAGCAGTGAGAGTCCAAACCTGTACTGAAATGTGTACTTTTCTTGATATCCTTCCAAAATTTGTTCAAGGTACACAATCTAGAAAGAGGCGAGTAAAGATTTGAAAGGGACAAACTTGAATGAAATTTCTAGAAAATTTCATTCAGGAAAACACAAAATATCTGGCCCTTGGTTTTTCCTCATCACCTTATTCCAATACCTTCTTGATTTTTTGAACACTTTCCAAGGTGTTCAACAGTTTAATAATAAGGAGTTTACAAGCTTTCCCTCTAATCAGGGCTGATGCTAACACATTTTGTTTAAAGCAGATTATAAACACAGAGTAGCAACATCAGTTTCTACTGTTTTAAGAAGAAAGAGTTCCGGGCATGAAAAAAGAACTGTATCTGCTACTAAAATTCATCCTCTTCCTGGTAAGTAATATAAAAGTAAAACAAAATTTAGCAAATCTTGAGGCATGAGGAGGTCAAGAAAGACCTTTTAAGACTTTCCTGTCAAGACATGCTTCGGGTTTGTTTCAGAGTTACCTTGGTTCTACACAAATTTGATCTGGCTTATGTTAAGGAAACACTTTTTATAATAAAGAAATAAATACTACAACGAAATTATAAGACCTATATCATGTGGGAAAGCTTCTCCCAGTTTTCCCAGTGCGTTGCATTAATGACTTTGAATTTTTTAAATTTTTGCTTATGTTTTGTGCCAGTTTTGAGGTTTGGAAGCTGAATGCTTTGTGTGTGTATGAAAAGTACACACAGATGTTCACATGTGTATGTATGCTTTATGTGTTTGTGACTCTTGATAAAATATGCTACCAAAACAAGGAATGAATGACTGTAGCAGACTCAAAAAATGGCTTTGCTGGCACTTGGTAGCCTATTTCTAGGGTCAAATTCCCACAAAATGCAATTTTTGAGTTTCAGATAGGTAAAAAATTGTGTCTTCGGAGAGTGTACTATTTTTAGCACAGATGAACTAAATGGTATGGCTAAACTCAAAGTTTGCATTCTAGAAAACTGAATTTGGCAACAAATATCTGTGTGAGTGCAAATTACCAGTTGTTGCTGTGAGTGTTACTGACATTGCTCGAAGAGTGAAATGTTTTAATAAATTTCAAGGACTTTGGTTTTGTGAAGGGAGCTATATCTTTAAAAAGATTAACATGAACATATAGAATAGTAGCTCTGAATGACAAACTAACCTCCCTTCTTAACAAGAAAAATACAAAGCCAACAAATGAAAAAAATGGTTTTAAATTGGGCTAGGCTTAAGTACTTTGCTTTTTGTCTTGTTAGTTCTTCGGGAGTAAGAGGAGACTTGATAATTTATGTCTACAACTCAGTATTTCATGGCATTTCAAATTTTCCTAGAAAAGAGTGAATAACTTCTTGTCTGTCTGAACTCTCCTGTGAGTACAATTTATGCTTCTTGCTCTTAAAGCACTGGCCACCTCTGAGATATATTTATAAGCTCGTTATTTTCATTCTGCAGGAAAGAAATTACTTTTCTGACATCTATTGTCTTGAGTAGCTTTGCTAATATCATACCTGTTTTATCACATGTTCAGAATGGCTTCTTTAATGTTATATATCCAAGGCATTTTTGATTATGTGACCTTATGGAAATTCAAATCTGGTTTTACTAGATTGTACTGAAGGGAATATTAATCCCTTATTGGTCTGTCATTCTCACTTTTAAGTGCCTCCCACTACAATTGATCCATGTAACTCAGAAAGATGCTTAGTTGCATTAACTGCTATAATGGGGTTTATTTTAATATAAAATTCCTTGGCTTCACACATCATAATTTCAGTCAATCCAATCAATTTCACAGCTTATACCAATATAATTTAAAGTGGAATCAAATCAATATGAAGAGTTTATTCTTTCCACAGTTTCTAAGCTTAGGATTTGCTACCATGATAATAGATTATAAATAGCCACAGATGATTTTGTTGACAGCTCTTGACAATATTGTCATTATAATTAGAGAATAGGTTGCAATCTTGAAAAAAAAAACAACATTGAGATCCACTGAAGAAAATACAATCACCCTGGAAACACAGTAATGAGTACTTAAGAGGATGTGACAGTAGATCATATAGATGAAAAGATGTATAGGTACTGCTAAAAGGTTATTTGAAGTTAAGAAATTATAAGGGAACAAAAAGAGGGAAGCCTATACTTTGAGAATGGGAGTGAATTCTTAGGAAGCACAGTAAATTACTGTCTTTATGTCACTGTGGTCCTACAAAAAGGTAATTTACAGCATGGATATTAGTTTTGTGGAACTGTTAGTGGCTTTGTATCCGTGAATCATTGTCATTAAGTCCAGTGACCAGAGGAAAGAGGGGAAAATGTATAGTCCATTTTCTAGGGAAGGATTAAATTTACAACCTTTCAAATTCACAGTACTGCAAAGGATGAAGCCCATGTAGTGAGGAGAGGGGAGCTTTAAAGCATTCTGGTCATAAATGTTGACTAAACATTGTCTGGGGTGTTAAGCTAAAAAAGAATGCACTAGACCGTTGAACAAAGCACATTTTCTAGACTTAGGAGCTGGTCCTGCCATCGCATTTATGTGTAATACCTTCCCTTAAATGGTATGAACTGGCAAAAAAGAGTTGCCCTTAAATGCATCCACAAGACAAAGGAAAGAAGCGAGGGTACTTTTTTTTAGTGCAAGAAGTAAGTACTCTTTAAGTGGGTGAGCTGTATTTCCAGACACAGAGCATTTTCATCAAAGAGAACTTGATAGTAATAACACATGGGAAACAACCCTTTGAAGCCACTTCCTTGCTCTGGGTTTACTAGAGAGAATCTTAGTGACATTCCCACATAAGAGAATTTTATTGCGAGAATTTCTTTGAAGGGCTTTCTTAAATTGAAGAAGCAGTAGAAGAGGTTTTAGAACAGCTTAATAAACTAATAATGGCAATTAGAAGGACGAGAATGTATTCCCCATAGAGTTTTAAAAGAGCTCATATAGAAACTGCTGAATTGTCATTTGCAGCTTACTGCTTAAGCCAGTCTCCAATGCAGATAAAGGGAAGAAAGTTATACTTACCCTGCTGTTATTCCTCTTCCTTAGCCCATTTCCCATTTTCCCTAAACCACTTTGGTACTTCTTCCATTACTAGTAACTAACTAAGTGTAGTTATCATCATGTAGCTGTATCATAAAAAAAAGATAATCCTGGGCACATGGCACAAAATTACTTGTCGGAAGCAGACCAGTGTGTATGCTATATTATTATTATTATTAAAAAAAAAAAAAAAAAAAAAAAAAAAAGTTGTAGAGGAATGAGATTGCATAAATCAGGGCATTTAATAGCTAATCTGAATCTGCTTAGTAGGGTCTGGAAGATTCCCTAATATAATTAGATGGGTTATACTTAAGTGGGAATTTATATTACTAGAATCTTGTCAATATAAATTTTCATTTAGACTTTATTTTCCTAGAGAAAGAATGACATTCCTTGTTTATTTTTATTCTATTTTGAATGTGGCATAAGATGTGTGAAATTTGTTTAATCTTGGCTAACTTAAACATCACCTATTTGGTGGTCCCTCTCAGTTTCTGACATAACTGAATAATTATCTTTCCCTCTGCAACTTACATTAATAATGCTGGCAAAAGCAAAACTTCTCATAGTATTCAATATTTAACACAGACTTAAATGTTTCTGAAATGCAATATATCCAAGAAAATTGTGAAGCCTTATTACCACTTTGGAGCTTTTAAAACTTTTTTTTCAGATAGAAAGTATAAAATCTATAGGATGCAGGTAGTTTTAGGGAACTTTTTATAGCCCCTGTATGCTTTCCATGGAGCACTGATGCACAAAGGACCTTTTCTCTACTCAGTTGGCATGCATGTAGAACACTTTTACACACAGGTACTGAAAGGGTCATTAGCCTATATTCCCATTCTCTCCAGATTCATCCTAAGGGCAAAACAATATTCATTGTTATTTTTTTTTAAACAAAACAAAATTTTGTTTTGACTTTACTTTTCATATTCAGCTGCTTAAGTGCCAAGATCCAAACCCTACTTTTTAATTGCATTTGTGAAGAGAGAAGCCCAAATAATGTAGTCAGTGGAGAATAAACATAGCTAGATATAAGTGACACAGTTTATCCTCTTGTTGTCAACTCAGTAGAAACCCATTTGTAGGTTTACAGAAGTAATGGATAGTCAGGGATGGACCTGGAGTCAAAATATTATTTGTGTTCTACAGCAGTTCTTTGAAAAATGCACTGGATAAACAACTCTGTGTGCATTTGCCTGACAGTGCTATCTCTGCATTTCCTTATCTGTATTCCACTGAGATACTGTATCAGGATCTGTGTGCTAAAGGCATCACCTCACGCCTTCCTGCTTCTGAGGGGTATGCTGTCATCTTTGTTGACAACTGGGTGATACCCAGGAGCTCTCCCTGTGTGTATAACATGTGAGCTGAGGCCACACCACGTGTGCCCGTGGCAATCTGTGCTGCCCTTATGGGAAAATGAGTCAGGAATTTTGTCTAAATTTCCATTGTTTCTGCTTAACTGGCCAAATGTAGGGGTTTGTATTTTGGGGGACTCTTAACCTCAAATTTGCATGCTTTAGGATTTTCACTACAAGTTATTCACAAATTTATTTCACACAAATTAATTTGCCTACCTTCAAGCTGCTTCCCAGGGAGACTTAAAATCAGCACATTGTAGTCCTTCTAGTATTAAGAGGAAGTTAAATACAAAACATGGTTAGTACTTTCAGTACTGTCCATCTCTGTCTTGTGTTCAAATAGGTCTCAATTATTTTCAAACTTGCATATGCAAGTCCAACACTCTGCAGATATATTTGCTGTTAATAATATGGATAAAAATTCTTTTAACTTTCAATAGTGAAAACCAGCAAACAAGAGATTCCACTTCCTGCACAGACCACAAAGATATTGCCTACAATTCCTGAACAAGAGCATTGTCATGTGGATCAGCTGTAGAAGGTAAGTAAACATCTTACAACCCTATTCTGATTTGATTATTCTGGTTTGCCTCATATATTTAGAATTAATAGAGTGGATATCTGCACTAAATAAATTATTACTTCTAGCCAAGTATATGAGATGAAAAACTGGATAATGTTTTTTGTGAGAGCTAGGTGGCATGAAAAGAGATTCAGTTTTACTTCTGCTACCAAAAGTGATCTATAGTCATATGTGTTAGCCTTTAAACTCAGTGTGTCTTTGTAAAATATTGTGTCCTAGACTTCAGCATTGTGCTGACATTTGTTTCTGACAAGGGCAGAGGAAAAAAGCAATTTGCAAATGATCTCTGAAGAAAATTCCGTATTTGAAATAAATAGCTTCTTTATGAAATTCCTCAAGCAAGAGAAATTGATCACTCTGTTTTTCTTACACCAGTCAGAAGGAATGACAAGAAGCTGGTTTCTGTTCTGAACTAAAACTAATCTCCCAGTCCTAACTTTCTGCAGCCACTGTGCTGCAGTAATTGTTCCAGGAACTCCAGATGTAAGGAACCTGTGCTGCAGTAATTCTTTCAGGAATTACAGATATAAGGAAACAAATCTTCATAAAAATGTGCAGTAAGAGATATCTCTTCCTGAAAATACTTGTAATGTATAGAAAAAGAACAGCTGCTACTTGAATAAGTAATACAGACTTACATTTCAAGTGCCTAGACCAGTCGATTGCTACTTGCATACACAATATTATTGTGCATGGTGAAATTTTTTTGGTTAAAAGCTTAAGTAGGTCATTCTTTTATATTTCTATTTAAATTGGATGGAGTTTTATTGGAAACTATATCATGCTATCTTTTTATTGTGTTAAAAAAAGTTATGTACTGAAGAGCAGTTTGATTTTTGTGCTTCATGTGGACCCATGAAGATTAAATTGTACTTTGAGACCAGAGCTAAAGAAAAAACTTCAAACAGCTTTGCTGACAGAGGATGAGGTAATTCCATAGTAAATTAATAACTAAGCTAGGTAATTTTTTAGTGTTTGAATGAGGCTAGCTGGGTTATAGGATAGTATATTATACTTATTAAAAATACTGTTTAAGTGGTTGTCATCCATAGATCTTGTGAAGACTTACAAAGGTGAGTTGTTGTTATTATTACTATTTTAAAATGAGGCTATCAGGAGACACAAAGAGATAACATGACTTGGGAACTCTGTGACATAACTGAGAGCAGTTCTCAGATCACCTGAATTCAGCCGTTTGCCATTTGTACTCAGTTTCTGACTGAGCAGGTGATTTCCAGTTAGCCTTTCTAGGGCAGCTTCTTCCTTTTCTGCAGAGATTCCTCCCAGACATTTCAGTACTGCACCATTTGTTTTTCTGATATCTATCAACTGTCTCTCAGACAAATCTGTATCTCCCCATATCCATGTCTGCCAGGTACGTGCCCAACTTAATTGGTTTTTTTACTCTTGGGTTAAAAATTTCAAAGGTTGAAATGCTGCCAAACAGATGCTCACCTGTATACAGTGCCTTCACTTATACAGTATTACAGCTGATTGTTACCATACTTTGTTAATTCTTTTAATTCTTCCAGGATGTTGCATTCACCTAAAACTCATCTTTTAGAAGTAGGGGGAAAAAATCATGGCTCATTCCCATACAAATCTACCTTTTGTGTTGCTAGAGGTGGGAGTAACTATTGGGGTTGACCTTTTGCTTTTTTTACCTTAACCGTTAGGAAATAAAGGACAGAAAGAAGAGATGGAACAGCTTTTCAGATTTTTGGTCGCTCTGTGAGACAATATGTGAGATCCAGGACACTTTGGGATCAGTTATTCCCTTTCCTTAATCTCTGTGTGAATGACTGAAAGAAAAAGATCAGATATCTTGAGAAAGCCCACAAGTGCTGTACAGAAGCAGACTTGCTTTTCCAGATAGTCTTCCTGTCAGAGGAACAGCTGGCAGTGAGGTGAAATCCAGATGTGATATGTGGGAATAGTGCTGAATACATTGTAAATTGTAATGTTACATGACATTGTGTGGAAATATTATTAAATGATGTGCTTACAGAAACTTAGATCTAGATTTTGCCTTTAATCATGTTTTGTTTTGAATACATTTCTTAAAGGAATAATGTCTCAGAGCTAAATACTCTGTAAAAAATAATAATAAAAAGCATTTTCTGCTTTAGTTTTGCTTTACTTCCTGCAAAATCCCCCCTTCTTATCTGATAAGGTCAGATGAAGGTCATTACCGCTTGTGTCTGTGGGTGCCTCAGTTCCAGGAAAGCTTGCTAGTGACGAGTGCTCGTGGTAACTGAGGCGGGGGAAGGCGGGGGGAAGGAAATGGTGATTTGTTTTTCGCATGACTGCTGGGTTTGTCTCTGTGAAGTCTTTAGAATGCTGCTAAAGACCCGCTCACTCAACAGGGAGAAGCTGTGTTACAAGTACTGCACATGAAAGCTAAGTACTGAGCAGGAAAAAATGCAAAAATAATCAAATTCCCTGAATTGCCAAAGACAGTTCTAGACTACATCAGCTTGATAAAGTGTGGGTTTTTCTCTGAAGGAGGAGGTGGGGTGGAGAAGAGAAATATGTACCAGGGAGCGTCTCAATCAAACTCCTCATTTTTGTATCACTGACAGCTGGTCCCCTGAAGCGTGTGCATTTCAGGCCCCTGATACAAGAGCCTCAAATAAGGAAGGGTTCTAGGCAGAGCTAGAATAGAATAGAACTGGGGATACTGCTCTTCCCTGCCTCAAACCTGGCTTC
The DNA here is from genome assembly GCF_965231275.1 of Zosterops lateralis. Classification (NCBI taxonomy): domain Eukaryota; kingdom Metazoa; phylum Chordata; class Aves; order Passeriformes; family Zosteropidae; genus Zosterops; species Zosterops lateralis. The sequence goes on along the minus strand of NC_139766.1, from coordinate 23,089,207 downwards.
TGTCTGGTTGGTAAGAGTTACCTCAATGCCTGCCCTGAATCAGACAGGCAAGATGAGTTATACTTTTCTTCATCTTCAGCCAGCTGGAGCTGCACTCCGAGAAATCATTAACCACAGCACAGAGTGTTTGATTTCTCTGTCAGGAGACTACCTACGCAGCAGCTGTGGTAGGTGTAACAGCAGTTGTGAGGGGGAGGAAATGTAAAAGCAAGGATCACTCTGATCACGATCATTATAGCTAATGAGCTGGAGAACCTGCTGATGGCCTCAGCAGTGGCCCTTAACACAACACATTGAAAGATGCAAGGCTGAAAACATTGTTTTTAGCCACGAGAATGGTCAGGAGAGACCTATTTGCCTATTCTTTGCTTGTTGCTCCAGTCTGCAATAGTAAAGTATTGCTCTTACTAATAGATTGAGAGAGATATCAATGATCAATCAATTACACATTGCAATTTTCTGCTTTTTATGTCAAGAAAAAGACATTTCTTTCTATAAATATATTTTTAAAGTCTTTAGATTTAAGACAATACTATTGATTATAAAATGTAAATATATTGATAAACATATGACTGTACATGTGTTGCCATGTTTACCAATATACTTAGATCCAATTGTGTGGTGTATCTATATATCTATCTGTGCGTGCACACAGAAATGCACCTAAATGCTTTGTTATTCACTATTGATTTATTAGCTATTTTAGCTAATAAAAAATGTACCAGCTTCTGCACTTGTGTCTTTGCCAAAGGTGAATGTTTTCAGCATAGATCACTTAACGTATATTTTCACAGTAACTATTACAACTACACTTGAATACCAAAAGTAAGAATCCTCTGTTTCTGCCATCTTTCATTAAACTACCATATTAGCAACTGTCCTGGGGAAAAAAGGAATGAATGTCCTTCAAGTGCTGAAACACACTTTACATATGTCGTGGTTTAGGAATGGTATTTTCCAAACCACGCTGCAGCTCGCTTGCCCTCCCCTCCAACTGGAAGCACAAAAGGCAAAGATCATGGCTTGAGATACGAGCAATTTAGTGGAAATAGCGATAAGAAAATAACAAAAGGTATAGGCAAGGAAACAATTTACATGGAAAGCCTGGGACAATACTAACTGGCTCTTCCCCACCACATTTTCTCCCCACTGGAAGGAAGACCCTTCTCCTTGGAAGCAAGAGTCCCTTAGCCCTGCTCCTGGCGATGACCTGAGGTTGTATAGAATAATCTCCTAGCCATGCCCACACAGCTCCAGGCTCATCCCCTAACAGCTCCTGCAAAATATTAACTCTGTCCTGGCCAGAACCAGGACAACATATGATAGCTGTCAATGTATTTCCATAGTGCTGTCAGAAGGTTGTGACATTAATTACCCTTATTTTATTTAGACTGGAAGCATGAACATTTTATTTAGGGTATATATTTGCATTCAGGGCAAATATTTGCATTCAGAGGCAATGCTGTTTGGGTAAGAGCATGTTAGAATAAGGCTCTGGAGACACAACTTTTCTGTCTCTCCTAATGACACCTCCTTACTAATTTGCATGGTGGTAAGAAAGAACTGTTTATCCTCAGCTAACACAGAAATTGCATAGTGCTTTAAACAAAACTTGCATTTGCCGGTACTTTTAACTTGAAGAACACTACTTGCATAAACTATTACTTTCAGCTGCTGTAAAATGCTGTGTGGTGTATATCTGCTTTGAGAAACCATGAAGAGTAACGCTTCTGAAAGTGCTTGATTTGATGGCCATTCCCTAAACAGTGGGGGCAAAGAATAACTGAAGTGAGAAATTAAAGTGGGCAAGTGTCTTGGTTTGGAAAGACAGGTGTCTGCTAAGGAAGGCAGTAGCCTCCCTTGGAATGTAGAGTGTAAACCCCCTCCCTCCAAATTATTATAATTTTGAAATTAAGGCGTTCTTAGGCATTAATAGGTTTCATGAATTACTAGGGACAGAACAGTGTTCTATTTGGGGAAATTAGAGACAGAGACCTGACAGTTCTTGGATGAACTGCTGCCATTTTATGAGAAAAGAAAAGAAGAGAAGAGAAGAGAAAAGAAAAGAAAAGAAAAGAAAAGAAAAGAAAAGAAAAGAAAAGAAAAGAAAAGAAAAGAAAAGAAAAGAAAAGAAAAGAAAAGAAAAGAAAAGAAAAGAGAGAAAAGAAACCTCAGTGTCTTAAAGCCAACTGCTGTGGACTTTTTTTTTTCCTTGAAAGTGCCCAGTGTTATGCTCTGAGCTGATGCTAGATGAAATTCACACAAACTGGTCACTATTACCCAAACATTTTATTTACTGCATGAATCAATGCCCCAAGGACAAGATAAAATAATCTTGGTATCTTGCATTCCATTAATTCTTTTAATAAAACTGGTAGACATGTCAAAGGCTGCATAAAAGCTAATGAAAGTTCCACATCAGCAACTGCCAATGATTTTTAGTATACTGCCTTTGGCCATCTGTCTTTGTAAAGAGCTTTGAGATCCTCGAACACATAAGGAGCTTCACTTCTTCTTTCTGAGTGACAGTGTAGCTGTACAGTTAAAGATGACAAGTTGGTATCCAGTGAATATAGAATTTAAGGCATGATCTTATCTTCAGGTGAAATGGATTATAAAAGTGGAATATGAGGTAGATGACAGGTAACTGGCAGGGACAACACATGGTGTATGGCTAAAAAGATGAAAACCTATGTCAAAGCAATTGTAAAATAGAAGAATTTGATGCATCTCTTTCCTCTCTTACAGTCTGAGAAGCATGTAGGCATGAAACCCCCTATGGGTGCAAGGGTTGGCACAAGAGTTCAACAAATATATGAGAGGCTGACTCTTATCCAGCAACATTCAGATCATCACCACCATCCTTTTTTTCCAATGAAACACTCCCATAGGTAATTAGAACTTTGATTGTGCATATCCCAGTCTACTGCCAGGCAATTTTAGTGCAGGTATACCTAGGGTATTACCTGGGCTTTGGCTCACGCCGCTGCTGCCTTCCTGAAGAGGTCTTTAAATGCCGTCATTGCTGAACTTAGTAGCACAAACAGAAAGTGCAACTAAAAATATTCTTTGCCTGTTTTCCTTATGTGATCATGCCTTTACAAAAATGTTTTCATATTTAAAAGAACCTCTCTCTCATCTGTCTTCAAGCAAGGCACCCACACAAACAACAGAAGATAGAAATTACGCAGAGAAAACAGAGAAACTCATAAGACATTCTAGCAAAGGCATGTTATGAGTGAGCTCAGGAGTGAGAGGAAGATTACAGTTAAGCTGCTTTCATGCAAGTATTTGTGAAGAACAGTAGGTGTGATTTTAAATTGCTGGAATCCTTCCAATTATCCTTTTGACAGTTTTTCTGAAAAGCATAATTTCAGTGCTCTGAAGTGATAGTACTGTCATTAAAGTTATCATAAAATTTGGAGTGAAGGTGCTGAAGGGAGAAGTTCCTACTAGTACTGACCTACTGGCTTTGTGGGTTGGCCATTTTTGTAAGATTTCATTTTTTACACCATAATTCCTGTTGATAATATGATTCTATGATTTATGCCCTCATGCAGCTTTAAATTGTTTTCAGAACTGTATGCACTCAATTATGTATTTGTCTTTAAAATGTCATGAAAGGTAATTCCTTCTGTTTCTGCTTCCATAAGAGATTCCAGTCTTAATCATACATTAAAATGACAACTCCTCTCAGCACAGAAGAACTCACAGAATCAGATTGCTGAGCACATTCCACAGTACTTGGCACAATTACTGGGTCCTGCACTAAATGCATGCCAGGATGTATTTCTCTCCAAAAGAGACACTAAGAGTTTCCAAGGGAAGCACTCCTGCTTGCTGGCAGAACTGGACTATAAGGGGCACTGTGCAGGCTGTTTAAACCCACCGCTCCATTAGCTGGCATCAATTTTTGATGCAGTGTATCCTGCCTACACTTGTAATTTTCTAGCTCACTTAGGCAGCTGCTGCCTCCACTACGATTTCACAGCCAGGGAACACTTCTGAACCCAGCTCCTATCATGTAAAAGAAAATATAGACAGATGTTGTAATCCGGCCTGCAGCTATGGGAGCTACCAGAATGGGTGACAAGCTATATTTGCTTTTTCACTCAGTGTGCAAGTTAGAAGTACAGAAATCCTCTACTTCCACTCCACCTCCCTCTTCCCCTCCCTCAGCATTGTACAGTTCCCTAAAAAGTAAGATAAGCTGGATTGGAACCTGGAAGCTCTGGGAGGTGCAATCCAAATTTGAAAGTGTCATTGACAGTTAGTGAGAAGCATTTCACTTGTGAATATGGAAAAAGCTGCTTTCATTTCATTATTTCCAAATCTGTCCTGCCATATAGCAGTATAGAACGGGAAGTGCAGTTGGGCACAGAAGAGCACTTCAGCTAGGTGGATGTGGTGAACATTTCTGGCTCTGCCCACCCTTCCATTGCCAGCTTCCCTGGAAGTGGGTAAGGCCTGATGTGCCTTGCTCAAGTTCCTGTTATCACACTCTCATGGGCAGGTACCTGAGCCACTACTCAGCTGTCAGGTATTAGCCTCAGTCTTTTGCTCCAATCTGATGTGCATCATCTATTTCCTCTGCCTTTTAGTTACCATGTTGTTTTCTTTTGTAATAAAGAGGAGAATTCATTACTGTGAAAGTCAAAATTGTGACATTTGAGATAAATTAGAGAAGACTTAATTAACCTCCTTGCTCTTTTCTGATACTATTTTCTTTAATTTCAGGTATCACCCTATGAAATCCCAGCACTTCTGGATGAAAGAAGACACATCATACACCACAGAAGAAAGCTTCCCCATTTCCAGCTTGGGGAGCTGTGTTATCCATCTTTTCATGGGAATGCCAATTATGCATTTTAGTTGACAAGCCCCATTTTTTCCATCATAATTACTTGATATTATGAAAACATGAATGATGGACAAACATGTTTTGCTGCATAAACAACTTGGATGGCAGAGTATAGATTTCACATCTATTTCCTGTTCGTTCAGGATTCATACTTAGTTATATGGTTGCGAGATAATCCTTGTGATAACTACATTTTTATCAGAAATTTATTTTATATATTCCATAGGATAAGAAGTCTGTATAAACCTAGGAATTATCCTCTACTTTCATGTAATGAGCACAATTTTCAACCTACTTAATGCTCTAGATGACTAAAAGATACAGTTTCTGGCCGTTGAGAAGAGTGGCCCAAGTATTACAAAAGAAAAGAATTCTGCAGCAAGCATTTTAGTTTCTGCAGTGAACCAGGAAGACCATTATAATTTGTGCAATATCTTAGTGGATAAAGAAAAAAATGTGGAAAAATACTAATTTGGCTTCAAATCACAAAATAGTTATGACAGGTTTTTAATAACTCATTAAGTCATTAAATGGGTTTGTACTTGTTGAAAAATTGCATTTCCATCTTTTGTTCTGGCTTGGGTCATTAGCATTCTGACTTATTATCTCTTGGAATTTTTCCTTACTTTCCATTTGCTATTGCTCCTCTGAGTGCAGTAGAGCTGTTTGGGCTGAGCAGGGTCCCAAACTCCTTTGGTGCTAACACATGATTTGTGGGTACAGCTTAGCCATCAATTACTAGGCAGAGACAGAAATTGCCAAGACTTCCGGCTCCCTTGTGCTAAATCCATCAGGACGAACAGATTGTAAACTGCCCACTGCAAACACGATAGGCAGCAATTTAGCATCCAGTTAATACTTCATTACCTCCATTCCTTACATTTATATAGCCTTTCCCTCCTGAAGCTTTCTGAAATTGTATTTTCCAGTCTACACTGAACACTTCAAATTTAATAGAAACAGTCGTGAACATTAGCTTCTGAATGATTTGAGGGCATATGGAATTTTCTATATTTCTTTGGATAAGTCAAGCATTTGTTTATATTGTTTTTTATTTTAACACCTTATTTAAAAAATAAGAGAAAAATACTTTCTTGATTTGGGGGCTTTTTATTTTTTGTCTGTGGTAACAACTAAGCTTCTCAGAAACAGAATTTTTCAGAAGCAGAGTTTTTAATACAGCCTATAAAGTAAACGTCTCACAATTTGCTTCTTGGTTGGTTTTTCTTATTATTATAGAGAGCAACTTACAGAGTAAGAGACATATTTGTCTCAATTCACTACAGAGTTGCTAGAGGCCATTTTGGTCGATGTTTAAATGCTTCAAGCGATTCAAGATATTTATCACTTTTCCCCTTCAGTAATCCAGAGATCTTGACAGGAGCAGCCTTGCTTCTTGTGACCCCAACTTAATTTTCTTTCTCCTATGATTTGCTATTTCATTACCCACAGTTCTCCCATGGCTCTCCAAGTGTTTGGTTTTACCACCCTGGAAGGTTCCATCTTCCGAGTTACCTTTAAGACAAAATAATCCCAAAAGGCTCTTACAGGTTTTTCTTGTCTGCTGAGTAAAGCTTACCTTGTCTTCTAACTATGATCCAAACTACAGGAAATAATGGAAGAATGGGGGGACCTTGGTAAGGATGGTAACAAAAAATGTGATCCTGAAGTAATTCTGGTTGAAAAGGATTTCAAGTAGTTGCTGGTCCAACCTCCTTACACTGATGGAGGGACTGAAAACAACTGGTTTAATGTCTTGCCATTTTCTCCTGAGGTTTGGTTTCTCTCCTCCCAGATCCTTGTAACTCCTTGTCTTCATCTCTGGCTTTATCAGAACTGAACATGTGAGGAGAGAAAGGATGTCCTGGTGCAGCCTCTCAAGCACAAAATGATAGGCAGGAGGGAAGAGCCTCAGAAAGCAGAAAGGGGAAGGAGACATGAATGTGGAAGATGAATGTGGAAGATGAGTGTGGGTGAACAAAACTGGTGGGGAAGGTGGAACTGATGGAGCAGAGAATGTGCAAAATGGGCAGGGCGCTGAACTGGCAAAGGGAACTGGAGGGAAGGCAGAGACCACCTTAAATGCCAGCACCAGATAAGCTGCTGATACAGCCTCTGAGATCTCTGAGCACTGCCGCATTTTCTTAAATCTACTAAATGGGTTGAGAGGCTTCTAAAGCTGTTTAAAAATTACAGTAATTACCTGGTGTTCTGGGTACATCCTCAGAAATCTGTAAAGGGAGGCTGTGAAGAGGAGATCAAAGTGGGCAGATTGCTAAGGAGTTCTTAGCAAATGCATACTCAGGGACTTCTGCAGGGCAGGCAAAAGGGAGAGAATGAGCACTGCAGATCCACAGTGATAAATCAACTGTCTTCTTTCCTTTGAGCTCTTCCTCTTTTTAATGTTCCACCTCAGGTGACCTTTAGGTTCATGCAGATTTTCATTTTACTTCAGAAGTGCATTATTCCTGATTTGCTGATCGAATCAGATATCATCTCTTGTTTGCTCTGAGAAATGCTGAAAAAATATTTTTACAGAGGCTTTTAGAGAATTAGAGATTTTAGAATCCAACCTTGAAAATTGTTATTTCCAGAGAGCACACTTTTTTTTTTTTCTTTGGAAAATAATTTCTATCTCCCATCTTTCTAATACAGGTGAATTTTTGACATTTTATTTTCAATTTTTAATTCTAAAACTGCACACCGTCATCAATATGAATGCTGAAGTAGGAAACAGCATGGAAAATGTACAAGTTGCACAATAAAAGCAGCTTCAGCAACAAAGGCTGACCTGAGACAGAAAAAAGTGTTTGAAGTCCAGAGGGCTTTCCAGTCCAACTGTAAGAACTTCAAAGTAGGTCAGGTTGGCTGATGGCGTCACGTCTTGCTCTGAGATGGTTTTCAAAAGAACTCAGGAAAGTCCTTTTCCATGCTCTACATTCTTCTGAGACTAACAGAAAGGACAGGGCTGTCATCTGAAATAGAACTGGAATGTCTCAAAGATAATCCTATGAGCTGGGTGAATGCTAGTATGACAAAAACACTTCTCTGAATCAGAAAAAAGGGGGAAAACTCTGTCATTCAATATACTGTGGTGTTTCAGACTCTTTGAAATTGTTAAGAATCCTGACTGGTGAGTGACAGTGGACATTACTGGTGACACATATCATTAAAAAGCATTCCAACTGGTAATAACTGTGATTTTGTATGATATGACCAAGGCACATTTTGGAGGAAGACATTAACGGCTTCAGTGGGCGATTTAAGCAGCATGATAAAAAGTGAAAGAGACAGTTCTTTTGTTCAGCTGTCTCTAGCAATGGAAACTGAAGTGTAGGAGGAACTCATGGGGAAGAGAAGTTTACACATGAATAGACTATACCCTAAAAAGCAGTACACAACTTACAGCTTCCTTTGGTTTGTTTACCAAAAAAACCCCAAAACCCAAACCCAAGAAAAAAAGAAGTCAACATCCTTAATACACAGTAAATTACTTCTTTAACAGTCTAATTCCAGTTCATTCTTCAGAGACGACCTGTAACTGTGGATCATCTGCAGGGCTGTAGGTATGCAGATATTATTTTAAGTTTCACCCTGAAAAATTTTGAACTTAGTGCACAAGCCTGCCTCCTTTGTCACTGCATAACAGGGTGGGTGTGCTCGAAAGTGAATGGACTGCCACAGAAAACACATCTGCTCAAGAAAACAAGTAATTTTCACAAGTACTTAAAACCTAGTAGTGTGCCAAGTGCCAAGGCATACTCAGTGTACTAACCTGGAAAAGGGTGGTGATGAAAGAACACTCTTCATTAGAAGTTTAAGGCAATACCTGTTTTTTTCAATCGCCCAGTAAAATCACACTCATCATTCCAAAGGTAAATCAAATAATCAGGAAGTAAATTACTTCAGTGAGAATACATTCCCATCACATTATTCTTCAAAGCACTCTCTTTCAGTGAACTGTCTCAGTTCAGTATCTCAAATGATTTATTTGACTGGTGGAATAATACAAATCAGTGTAAACAAAATATTCTGGCTATGTCCGTACAGTACTTTTCCACTGAAATATTATTTACCTAAAATTGATTTAAAGATACAATATTCAGTTTTTCTAGGACAAGATGATTGATTCTAAGATCAGATGGGAGTATCCCTATGCTTATATCCTGCCCTGTTTCCCTTCCTACACTGTATGGATGTAAATACTTTAAGTCTCCATGTTACTTTTAATAGCTTCTTTTACTTCAGGGTAGAGGTACTTTATTCATAAATGCATAATTCAAGCAAGACAGTGAAACCTCTAGTAAGGAGTATCTCAGTCAAGCAATCTTTCTCTTAAGAATGCCCTCAATGATTTCAAACATTCTCCCCCAAGGCTACTGATATTATATTCAGTCTGTACAAATGAATTTGAAGACTGTACATCTTCTACTTGCCCAAAAAGATATCTCACGTCTGTTAAATTAAGGGTGCCAGAAAATAGATTTTGCGTAATAAACCTTATTTCAGAGATAAGGAAAATTTCATCTCTAAATAACAAAAAATGGAAAAGTCACCATGAGTGTGACAGTAGAACAGGGACAGTGTTTACACAGTAGTGTAAAACACAAAAAGACCTTTCTGTCCTCTTATTTAGACTCAAAATGTACCATATGCAAAGCAGGTACATGGTTCCTCTTTTCTATGACACACAGAAACTGCCTCATGCTCTACTTCATTTTTTATGATGTATGAACTATGCTTAAATGCATTAAAATATTAACTGTAAAAATTAGCATTTCAATACACTTCATGAGTATACCAAGAGAAAAAAGTACAAAATAATGGAAAGAAACATAATAAATGACAAAAATCCAAGAGAACAGCCTATGTAAAATACTGGAAGGTTCTTCCTGTCTAAGAGGTAAATTAGTCTACACAAATTCTTAGGTCCAAAGGTCAGGATTTTAAACTAAAGATAGGGACAAATTAGCATGGTTGCTAGTGTTGTTACGAAATGTCATTCCTATTGCTTGTTTATGCCCTTACTATTGCCTCAGAAAAGAAGGTGATTGCTCTGAGAGATGACTTCCACACCCAAAGCAATTCTTCTGTAACTTCTTACCACGACTTCTATTTCTGAACTGTAGGTATCAGTAAAGCCCAAGGTAACACATCTGAGACAAGGTTATTAAGCAGGTGTTTTGATTGCCAAACAAAAGGGAAATTTTCTATCCCTTGCATATTAAAAAGATTTCTTTTGTCTCCTGTGTTGTTCAACCACTGAAATGAAGAATTAGACCAAAACTAATATAAACTTATGGGTCAGCAAATACAGAGCTATACCCGTAACCTTAACTGGCTCAGAAAATTTCTTTTCAGTATAATTCTTTATGCATAACTTCCATAATTTTCATTTAGTAAAGTTAATACCTATTGCTGTGCAACTTCTTCAATACAAAGTGTTATGTTAGTGGTACATATTAATATGATGTTATTATTTGCTACTGGAAATAATATTTAACAAGCTCAACACTATGATAATTTGTTCATGTTGGCAAAAATTAAATACTGAAACCAGTTTCTGAAATATACTTTTTAAACTGCACTTATAATACAAACAATATAAATGGTGATTTGAAGTGAAATATTTTAAGAAACTTTACATTCCAATTTGTTTCATGCGTTGTTTACGACTGAAAGGGTCAACATTTAGAATCTATATTTAAGTCAATGTTAATATCAATAAACTTCTGTTTAAATTAATGCAAAGCATGAACTGTACTGGAAAATAAATGACTCACTTTACTGACTACTTCTGAAGTCTGAAAGTCTGAAAGAGTTTTAAAATATTGTTCAGTACTGTGTGTGCAAAACTGCATTTAGTGTCTTCAAAGAAGTTGAGTGGCCAGACATCTCTTGCACCAGCTCTTCTCTGGCACAGCTCAAGACTTTGGGTCTGTGGTTGTTGTCAACTCCTGGGATTTCGAACAACTGGTCTGGATATGGGAAATTTGCAGAACTGGAAGCAGTAACTGGAAAGCATCCTGAATATAAGCAGTACTGTTGCAGCCCTAATGGGGAGAGAAAACATGTGGTTCATCAGTACAGCTGTCAAGTACTTCAGGAATTACACCATACTTTTTTTTCCTTGTTTTGTTTATTTTTACATCTGCATAATTCTATATTAGCACACGTCTTCACACAAAATTTTAGAATCTGTAGATAGCATAGTCTGAATAAATGTAGAAAAATCTGACTGCCTCTAAGTTTGAACTCTTGGACAGTTTTGCTGGTAATATGAGTAGAGTAAAATGCCACAGTGCTCAGAAGCAGTTGACTTTTTAAACACAAACCAGCTAGTCTCTCCATCAACTGAACTAATTTTGAACTTGCTGTAGGTGGAAGAAGTGTCACTGAAATTAACAGTTCAAATTATAATTGTTTTAACATGTAGTACTATTTTTGTAATTTCTAATACTGAACAGTATAGCAGCTTGTAATTCTCCATGATCCTAGGCTGTATTAATACACATTTGTATACAACCATGGGATTTATGAAGTACAAAACATTGTGTTCCACAATTCTAAATATTCCTAGATTTTGCAGTTCCTGGAGCTCAGGAAGGTAAGTCAGCAGCAACAGGAAATTTACCCTATAACAAAAGGAACTGCACGGTAGTCTTCACTACAGCTCTATTCAACCTTCCATCATTTTCCTTAAAGGTGTTGATAATTCAGTGCAAAATTGCTTCTTGTAAAGCAATCTTCTTATTTTTAAGAGACTTTAGCTATTAAATACAGAATGACAATTTATGGTCACTACTATTTGTTTATTTATATTTTAAGGTAAGTGTGATCTAACAGTTAAATACTGTGGCTGCAGATCCTGTGAGTTTTAGAACTTCATGAGGATATTGCTTCATCTCAACCTCTTCTTGATAAATCTGAGGTATGTTTTACTCATTGTGCTTTTCTGAAGAAAAACAGATCATGGTGTCAAATGAAAGAAATCACTCATGAACATTTTGATGGTCTGACACATGGTTATCCATGTGCTCACCAAGGCTGTTGCTAGACTGTCAATCTTCCTAGAAATCTCAATGCCTGCAGATGGGAAACACTGTAGCATACCTACAATCCAAATTTTAAAGGAAAGAATAGTCTGAAACTGCTGCTTGTTGCTGTGCTCTGACCAATACAGCAGCAGAGTTTCAGAGCTGGCCAGCCTCACTTCAGTCATACACCTCTTAAGAATCCCCAGTAAATGCAACTTCACTACTACAGTGTTTGTGGGAGAGGCTGAACACAAAATTGGGACACTTATGTGCTGGCACACAACAGCCAGAATGATATTGTTATTACTTTTAAAATAGTTTTTCCTTTAGAAATAAATGTGCCTGTCTCGTTTCAAATAATTTTATTAGACCATTTTCTGATGTGAAGAGGTGGAGCTTACCTCTAATAGCACACTGTTGATCATGGGGTTAAGAACCTCTGCCTTCATATTGCTCTGTAAACCAGAAAACAGAATGGAAATCCAGATAAAGAAATACATTTAACAGAAATATACTGATATCTGAGATGTAGTTTTAGAAATTCTATAAAGGTCTTCTTTCAACTTGATTCTTATTCAAACTGTTTATCTCAGTATTGGTATTAACTGTGTCTTCATTTTAAACACACCTCGGTACATCCTATACATTTCTATCACAGGGTACAATGACCTAAGAGAGGTCCAGGGTTTTATTTCTTCATTAATTCATGTACCACAGAGTTTTAAATTGCCTGCTTTCCTACAGGTTTGAGGTTTATGTACACTGTTTGTCCAGCTGTATTTCAGTGACCTTTTCATATCCCACAAATTTTTTAACCCCTTGCTCATTTTCAAGGACACAAAAAGGAAAAAGACATGTCAGAAGAAAATGAAGTTCTGAGAATATCTGTGGTTAGGACTAAATGAAAGGTCCAAAGTAGCTCCCCTACAGAAGGAAAACCAGGTGAAATTCAGATTTCTGAACTGGAGGCAGCACATGTGCTGGGCAGGGCAGGCTGGCTGGTGAAACAGCTCAGCCTGCATGACATTTTGCTCAACCACCAGATAAGAAGAAAGATGGCTACAAAGATTAGTGCCACTACGAGAGGCTAGAAAATCAAGATTCATTCGCTTGTCTGCTTTTTAAAATGGCAAAAGTTCTTATCTTTTCTATTTTCACTTTGCATTGTGGTTTTTTAGAACAACAGCAACCTCCAGCAAGAGTTGTTCTCTTTCAACACTGAATACAATACTGATTAACTGAAGGATTTCCACTTGCAACCTTGCAGCTCTCGTATTACAGGTTTACAGAAACATGAAACTTCTTAATTTTACTTTGGAGAAATATGGCAGAACCAAGGAGAGATGGTTAGAAAAACGAAGTACATTTTTACTCCCAGTTACCAGAAAATCCATTACAAAATGCACTATTTAGTGGGCCAGTTTAATATTTTGTGTGCAATTAATTTTTAGATTCTTGTAGGTGTATTTATTTCAAGTGTCCAACAGATATACGCTAAACACAATCCCAAAATGCAAAATAAGCATTTTTTCCTTACAGTAATTGGAAGTTATGTAAATTATTCATAATAAAAGCAAAGAAATAAATCATGTTCTTTACAAACAACTATGACAAAATATGCTCAGAGATGTGCTGGAAGAGCTAATGGGAAACTGGAAAAATTTCCTTTGAATTACATTCATGTTTTCATGGAACAACCAAGTGAAACAGAATTTGTTCTTCTCTGATGTTTACAGAATGATTTCAGCAACAGCACAATTTTTACCTCCAAATCCTGCAATAATGCTCAGATGTCAGTCATCCTTGAAGCATCTTGAAAGGCAGGATGCTATTTTTATCAAAGATGTTCACAGATAAATGGATGTTCTTAAGCAGAATATCTTGTGATAGAAGACAGAGGGATTTTTTTTTAAATGGGCCAAGCAGACTTTCTGATCTCTTAAACCTTTTGAAAACACTGCAGTGCTAAGCCAGGGGATCTAGTAAAGGCTAAGAAGACAACTCGTGAAATCATCTTAAGGTCTGCAAGTACAATCGGTTAATGACTTTTACAAATGTGTTCAGAAGGGATAGGCTGAGTCAGAGAAGAAATTATCATCATTCTGTGTAACTTCAAATATGGGGCCCTTCAATGTGAGAAGAGAAGAAGTGTTGAGCGGTGATCAGGAAAAACAGGAAATGGTTTCTAGAAAGAAAGATTTTACAAGGCAGGGGACACAGTGTCATCCATCTATCAAGGCTTATAAACTTTCCCTGCTGTAAAAATGCTCCATGTTCTTGATCTGAGGAAAGAAATGGCCTCTTTGCTGACAGAAAGCCTCTGGACTCATGTAAGAATTTCTATTTCAAGAGGTGAACTATGTCAAAAAAAGCCCAAATGCTACAGAAAATGCTGACATCTTACCCCAGCTGCTGTTACAGAATCAGAAAACTTCTTTGATAAAGATGAAACTTCATTGCACATGGCACTTGTTAAACTGGTTTAAAAAAACAAGAGAGACAAATATAAAAATACATCCTTGACCTATGAATACATAAAAACTCTACAATAAACTTTATCTTGGAAACAAATATGTTCTTAAAGCAATTTTGCTTCTAAATATTTTTAAAATATTTAGGCATAAACTGTTAATGATGAAGTTTTTATATTCCTTCACTGAAAAATCCACTGCTGACTACAGCACTACAGCAGCAAAATGATCGGTTGTTGCCCACACCAGCCTTTTTTGACAGTGCAGTGTTTCACTTGTTTAAATTCTAAAGTTCTAGTTTAACTATGGTTTTTCCGACGACTGCAGCAACACAACTTCTGGGGATACTGCTGGAAATAAAACAAATTTGAATGAGAACAGTGAGAAGTTTTCTATGTGAACAATAAAACATCTACTCTTGTGCAAAAAGGGAAAGACCATTTGTGATTAAAATATGAGAAAATAAGACCTAGTTCTGTTCTGAGATCTTTCATTTTTCCTAGACATTCACAAGTGTATCCCATAGGACCTCATCCTGCCAGGTTCACTAGCTCTGATTCTGAAAAACACTTCATAAGTGCTTTGCTATTCTTAGCATCATTCTAAAGAATAAGCACTTGGTTAAATATTTTACTTATTTAGGAGTCAACTGTTTAAAATACCTTAATATGAAAACTTACTGAAATTAGTAGACTTAGTTACCACAGAGAGCTTCAGATTTGAATTTAGAGTCCCCCTAGACAGACTGGCTTCTTGAAATTCTGCGTGTTTCACTACAGTTAACTCTAAAGCTGCTAACAAATGTGGTCTATTCTTTAGAACTACAGATTGATTTTTGTATGTTTTTGGCAGATAAACACTAGATAATGAAACTCTGTTGGCAGATAATAAGACTGCATTTTATATGCTAAAAGCAAATTCCATACATGCAGGCATAGTATTTTCTGCAGAGGGAACAAGAAATGCAATCCAAGTTGGCATGTACCTTTGCTTGCTGGAGCAGAAACAACTTTTAGCCTGTGTATAGGTCATGTTTTCATAAATATACATATGTCAGCTATGTCAAGAAATGACAGGTAGCCTACAGAACCTGATTTCCTGAGAAAATATAGCACCAGGACCCCTAAAGCCAATGCTGTTTGTTGATCCATGAACCTATTGTGCCTTTAAGCTGAATGGAACTTCATGAGTTATATGCAAATGTCAAATGTTCATATGAAGTACATAATACTCACTTTGTCAGTACTTTGGCTTGATCTTGAGCAGTTTTTTCTACTTCCTGCCCATGTAGAATTAATTCTGCTACTTTATGAAGCTGTTCAATACAACGAGCAGTTACCTCAGCCAAACTTTCAATGGACAGCATGTAGATTTCCTTAAATTAAAAATGAGAATAATATAATCAATAATAACAACACTGATAAATATATTTATAGATGCATACAAAAGAATTTCAAACATAGGAGCCCTTCCTACCCCAACTGGAAATACCAACACATACATGGTGAATATCAGCCATAATGCCATCCTCACAAACAATACTGGAAAATTAAGTATCCACAGACTATAAAATACAGGCATTCTACTTGCTCTGAAACATTAGTAAGATCAAGTCTACCATTTACTTGGCTGGCAACTAGGTCAGGCTCTTGGATTTTCTAACATAACACTTTTAAACCTTGTCCTAACAAACAGAAAGATACCTAAACTCTAGAAAAGTCATAATTCTAATTCTTTTCATATGCGGCTAAAAGTACTGAAGCATCCTTTTGCTGAATCTCTAGAGCAGAAACAGATAATGTGCCCAATAAAAAAGTGGCTTTTATCAATAATGATAGAAATCTCTATGTAGCACTGTGGAGTTACAGCTTTCACAAGCTAATGCCAGCTGGTAATCTGCAATCACATAAAAATCTGTAATATATATATAGTGTATATATTCTGTTGCTTCTAACACTTTTTTGTAAGGAAACGGGACAGAAAATTTCTAATAAGAAATACTGATCTCAACAAAGAGAGCAACCACATTTAATATTGCCAATAACTTGACAGAAAATAAGTCAATTGCAATTAACCTTATCAGAACTGTCTAAATGAACACTTTTAGCCTTAAGAACTATCTTTCAGAAAGAGAAATGAACAGTTGTTAGTTGCCTAAATATTTCTGTTTTGTCCGTTTATGATTTAAACAGTTTAAATAGTTTGAACATTTTTCCCATGTACTGTCACTGAGAGGAGATACTAAGAAACACTGAGATACAACTTTCAGTGTGCAGGTAATGTTTGACATTCCACCTCAGAATCCCTCAGCTCACTGTATGTTGAGTATACACATGCATACACACAAAGACACAAAAACAATGTGATGTGTTACTTTGATATTTACTTACGGAAACAGAATAACAGTAAGAATATTTATGTAATTTAGTCTTCAACTGGGTCTACAGTGAATAGTTGTGTATTACTATTTCTTACTACTTCCATGAATTTAAAAAATAAGGATGACACATAACGCCAACACACAAAGCAACAATCTTATCAAACAAAGTATGTTAATTCATTTTATGAAACTTATCCTCCAAAAGTTATTTTACCTCCACAGTTTTGCTTTTGTCTACTTCTGTTTTATCACTCTCAATTTTATTGTCTTTTTGAGTTGTTTCTTCGCCAGGTTCTTCAGGTTTTTCATTTAGCTCCTCTTCTATGACTACTGGGGTGGACAAACTGGCTTCTTCCAGCCATTCATGAGCTTTTTTCCTAGCCTGCCAAACAAAGAACCCAACCCCAAAGTTCAGTTTGAAAAGAGACTATCAGATGACATTCCTGAACATTGATTAACAATATATTTAATTATTCCCTTTTTATACTCAGAAAATTCAGAAATTTGAATGTATCAAGCCTCTGAGTGGCATTTAGTTAAGTGTACATTTAAGAAATTGTAGGGAGAAGCATTTCAGACTGCATAATGATACATCATCCAGGGATAATTCCTCTGCAGGTATAATATTCCTAATCAACACATATAGCTGCTGTTAATTCCAAAGTTAATATTTCAGCTTTGTTAGATATTATTAAAATGAATTTACACAGAAATTTTTCTTACAGTTTCCCAAATAAGAAAATGACAAGTGTGTATAAAAAGAAAAATAATTTGGAGAGGTAAGAGAGATGTACTAAAACCTTAAAGGAAAAATAAATATAACATCACTGTATCTTGAGCTGATTTCCCTGACATGCAAATAGATCAAAGCTGAAGAGTCTTGAAGCTTTATACGACTTCAGACTACTGTTGTGCTTAGTAGGAAATTTATGATATCTCTTTTTTTAACGTGAAGTCAAATTAAAACACATTAAGACCTAAGTCTAAGCTAGTTATTCATAGTCTAGGTAGCTAGAGATAAACATTGATAGGATTTCATTTGAGCCTAAGATCAGCAGATGAACCAGCTTTAAAGGGACCTGATAGTACGAAAGTGACTAGCTATGTGACCAGCTCCTAGACATCTCACTTTTAGAGCAAGAAAAATTATTCTGAACCTGAATTCTGTTCCCAGTATGTAAGACCAAATCTGCTGTGCTCATTAGCCCTGTTCTGCCGAAACATCCCTGGTTCAAGCTTTCTAACACTGGAAAGGGCTTATCCAACTGCACTGCCTTACTCATCTCACTTCTGGGAAAGCTTTTCTATACTCAGCATTTTAGTCTCGGTCTCCTGTACTTCGCTTTCTGAGCTGTCTGAAGTGAACTGGGCACTGCTCTGCATCAGATTTCAAAACAAAACCCTCCTTCTTTGCCCAAGAAACTGAAGGCAGCTCACTAACAGGTGCTAACCTTATTTAGTTTGTCAGGAGTAGCAGCAACATGCAATTCAAACAGCAGTTCTGTGAGCATGCTGACAAACTCTTCTCCCATATCTGCTGCAAGAAAAAACAAGACAGTTTTTGTTAGCGTGTTACTGCTATAGCATTTTATATGATCAAATACATCCAGTGAAATAGTTTCACCAAGTATTCCAGCACTTGAAAAACAGTGACAGTGACACAAGAAAGGAACGTGTGGGGGTGTGCAAATATATGCACCAAAATTGTTGATAAATGGGATATTCAATCGAATATTTACTGTGGTTATTGTCTTATTTAACCTCATGTATGAAATTTTTGGTGTTAATGGCTTTCAAAATGTAGGTAAAGCCACTTTTTCAGATATACTCATTATTTCATAAATAATTGATATGAAGCTGCAGTGAAAAATACAGGAAAGGGTTGCATAATCAAAGTGAGAGGAAACATCAGAGAGAAGAGTATGTGTGTGGCTTTCTGCTACTTGTACCAGAAAACACTCATAGTTGTTTCTGCAGTCATAGGAAGAAGAATGTGTTTCACTCATGAGTGGTTTGCTTTTCTGCAGGCAAATCTGCAGCACACTTTGATTTGGTCTCTTTTTCTTTTAAGGTGCTCACTGCCCTGGTTGCAGCCCATTCAAAATACCTGTATATGTTTTAAGGAGCAGGATAAGCAGTTGTGCTTTACTGAAAAAAACCCAGAACTTCTGATCTTCAGAGAAAACATCACGTTGTGCAAGAAACAGAGCTTTTCCTTGGAGTTGGTTTCAAAGCAAGGAACTACTTTCCACAGAAATGAAGGAATGACAACATCTCATGAATCCTCACTCCTAAGCAGGTAATACATTTTCTTGACTTCTATTTCTCACAACTCTATAGAGGAATGGGGTTTAAAGAGCGACTAAGAGAGGAAAAAACCAGCACAAAACTTTACCATACTAAGACGTTCTGCTGAGCACTTACTGTCCCCCTCAATGAGGAACAATGAGTTCCCTGTGAGAGGGATCAGGCAAGCTGAGTAAGCACTGCCAGAAGGGGCAGTCTGAGAAGAAATTACTTTCCTGTTAGAACATGTGGATGTTAAAAAAAAGTTTTGCTAACTTTTCTGAAGGCTAAAGAAATTATATCTCACCATTTTGCAAATTGTAGGTTTTATGTGCAAAATCAAGAGGACATGGAAGAAATATCCTTTTATATTTCTTTGTTTCCAAAACACAACAATATGATGTTCAATGGCATAAGCCAATCTTCAGGTCAAGGGGATTTTTGCTGCTAGCTCTAAGAGGTTTGGTATGGATCTCACAGGCCTGAAGACATGAACAATACTGCCTTTAAGCTGACTTCTTATCTTATCTGTTCTAACCTGTTTTTGGGAATGCTAACATTTCTGACCTGTTCAAGACAATTATTTTGCCTCTAACCAAAGCACCCACCCATTTTATTGTAACTTTTATGAGCTCAGCCCATTCTCTTCAATCCTGTGCCGTGTCAAAATTATGGAAACGCTTATGCTGCTCTAACTTCCTTCTCACACTCCACTTGCCACATCTTGCCAAGTAATACCCACAAAGCAGCTTTGCTTCTATGTTGCAAAGTCACTTTCATTCAAAAAATTCAAGGTTCCTAAATTTCTTTATGATATTCTAATGTTTTCCCCCCATCCAGCAAGGAAGAGTGCAGAGTGAGGATGAAGTTGCTGAACAGAAAAGCATTTCTAAGTACTTGAAAACTGTCAGGTTATACAATTTCTGTAAGAAAAGCTTAGTTATCCAAAAAGCTACTATTTCGCGTATTTTGCTTTCACTGATGTTATAGCAAAAAAATGGAATATTTATTTATGTTTGATCTTCCATATCTCACACTTCAGTTACAATATAAATTCCAAATTAAGCACTGATCAGCTTCCAGAACTTTTAGAGTATTAATTTAATTAACTACCTTATGAAGACTATGAGGATATCAGAAATTACAGTTCAGACTGTAATTTTTTTAATTACTAGATAAAAAAGTAGCAATTATTCATATGGCTAAGTCTCTGTATTTCTAATTACCTTTTTGCACCTGCACCACCTCATCATCTAACTCCTTTGGAACAAAGATCTCTTTTATAGCAATTAAATCATTTTTCACAGTCTCCAACTGTTCTCCATCAAGTGTTGCCAAATGTGACTGAATCTGTAAAAGAAAGGACAGTAAGTATTGCTAAATGCTAATTTAGAGCCTGAATTCAAAATAGACTAAGAAATGGGAACTTCCATTATGTTCAAATCTTGTCTCTGACCTCCCAGCTTAGACATATTTTTAGATCTTGCCAACAGAATTTGTTAAGTATCACAAAGTTTACACCAGCCTTGCCTGCTCATCAGGTCCCTTCCTTCCTCCAGAACAAGTTTTGAACTATAAATCTGTGGTTTAACTGCAAACTGTAATAGGCATTTTGGGATTACCTGGATAAAGACAACAGGCAAAAAGAGCACAGGCATAATGGTTAGTCTGAGCACTCAGGGGAAGAACTGGAAAAAGTTGCCTTCAAAATGCAGCCAAAATTATTATATAGAATGCTCTAAATAATGTATTGGCAGGTCTTTGCACGTCACAGCTATCTGCAAGTCCCTGCATCTCTAATAAGGACGGCACATCTAAGAGGGGTGGAAACAGATTCTTTGAATCACTGTTTGTACTTCAGTTATTTGGTGTTAATTCCGTGAGCAGAGCGCTCCTTCTGCCTATGGAAGCTAAGAGAAATGCCCTTACTCTCCCTGACACAAAGTTTTACCTTTATGTTTGTTTCAAGGGGCTTTTTTAAAACTTGCTCCACACCACAGATGTACAGACTACCTCAGTACAAGGCTGGAGACAGCTGTTACTTTCTCACTGCTGTGTCCTTGTGTCCATCTCCTGTGCTCCAGGTTAAACAGCAAAGATAAAGCTGTGACACTCGAGTCAGGTTGTGAAGGACTACACAGGGTTTTTTCCCTCCCTTTCTATAGCACTATCCATTTCAAGGGCTAGCTGGGAACTTCTTTTAATGAAAACTTTTAAAATAAAAGCTAAAACATACATGTCTTCAATACCTCTTGCACTTGTCCTGTGGCTTTTGGGCTGTTAGAAGTGGTCTCAAGCTTACAGTACTCTTTTTGTATTCTGTGTCTGTGTGCATCTGTGTGTGGTAAGTGGGACATTTATCTGGGTATTGGACTTGTTGATCCACACAGTTACCATCAATCCTGTTGGACTGAGTAGGACTATGTACGTGTCTAGGACATAAATGAAGTGCATCAGAAACCTCATGGTAACAACCTGCACACATCTTGCTAACTTTGCAGTATTTCACAGTAAAATAAAAATATTGTTGACACATGCAATTAACCTGAACTTGTTTTCTATCTCTTTCCTGTTTAGTGTGTGTGGGATTTTGGCCAGTTTTGGTTTTGTTTTCCGTTCCCAAAAGCAGACTCTTAAACTTTACATGTGCGGTTTGAATGTATAGTTTTTCATCTAAATAATAACAAAAAATAACAACATTGACAGTATGCACCTGTTATTAATATAAGCTTTTTTTATTTGTGAGAGCAAATAAAATATTTTAAAATATAAGTTGTTTATATTTTATTAAGAAGTACCCTACAGGGCAAAGAATGCTAATTACAATAACAAACAAAAAAAGAAACCTTGTTTTTAAGAAATTTATTTAAGAAACTGCTTCAGTACAAAAATATCACTGCTAGGAGTCTGCAAAATTCTATTGGTCCACTGTCAGAGATCTACTGACGTACTAGCAGAGCAAATAAATTGAGAGTTGAAACTGAAATATATATATTTATCAGACAGGCTTACTAACATTACCATCTTCAGAGAGACATTTGCATATTTCCAGTAATAGTATCTTGGTGTAGTTCTATGTAACCTTAAAAACTAACCCAATAAAAAGTGAATCAATAGTCTGGAACTAATTTTAGTTCACCACCCTCCACGTGTAGTAGGTCTGGAATTCCTGAATGGAAGTATCTATACCTGATTTCAAACAAAAGATTTCAACCTCATTGCAAATTCTGCAGGGAATTTTCAAGACATCTGCAGTGTCACAAGCTGTGTATGGCACGCTACATATGGTCCTAACAAAAACACCTGTGAGTCACGAAGTTTGTTTTGAGTTAATCTTGTAGTTACACTTTAGAGGTATTGAGATTTAGTTCCTAAAACCCAAGACTAGTCCATAGGATCAATTCAGCTTTCTCTGAACTTGGAAAACTTACTGCTCATTCTACGCGCATCTGCAGAACAAAATTAATGTAAAGATAAAATTTTTTACCAACCATATTGATTTATGCTGTCTGCATACTGTACCTGAGCTTCACTTTCATTCGATAGGATTTCCAGAGCTTCAAGATGAGACAAACCTTGGAATTCATCAAAAAGTAGCCCATAATGTGCTGTTCTTTCAACTGTAACTTGCTGGGCCCGCCTCTGTTTCTCTTTTTCTTTGGCTTCTCGCAACAGCTGTAATAATATATCATCATTCTATGTTTTATTTATAGTACTGTAAGAGTGATAGATTTTATTACTATCTGCTTCTGTGTGTCTAGAAGTAGTAATAAAATTTGGGACTATATTACACCTGCAGAGCTAAAATTTTAGAGATGAAATAGCTAACTTCTTTTTTGACAATTTTCTCTGATAAAATATTTATATAGTATTCTAAGCAGGGTTTTCCCAATGGTATTTGCTAACCAT
Source organism: Zosterops lateralis (assembly GCF_965231275.1). NCBI lineage: Eukaryota > Metazoa > Chordata > Aves > Passeriformes > Zosteropidae > Zosterops > Zosterops lateralis. The sequence continues at coordinate 23,066,263 of NC_139766.1, read as the reverse complement.
CTCTATTTAAAATACAATGAACAACAACAACAAAAAGATCTTGCTTATATTTTCAAAACCAATGGCAGCTACAGATACTAGATAATAAACTTCACCACCAATTATAATGAAAGAAAAAGGACTATTTCATGTGCAGCCTTAAAGAACCATGCAATCCATTCTACAGACCACAAAATAGGAAGAGTATTATTTTCAGGACCTATCCACCAACCGGCATAAATAATGCACCTACATAAATATTTCCTATAAAATATTCTTAGCAAATACTAAAGTCAGTTTATGTGACAGCAGGACTGACAAAAGAGATTGATGACTTATACCAAAGATGGGGCAGAACTACCCTCTATATACTTGGGTATATTTTGGTGTGTTTTTAACACACTTCTACCAGTATATAAGGATAGAATAGTGTATCCAACAAGATCTTCTACTCCTTCCCTCTATTCCTGGAGAAATGGCCTCTCACGAATTTCCTACAGTAGAGGCGGCAAATACATCCAAACTTTGTGCTAGGTCACATACAAGTCTCTGAATGCAGGTGAACTCCCACCACTTATGTTATTCCATCGTTCAGAATTCCTACAATATTGTCTTCAGTGATTCATTTAGTACAAAAGACTTAAAATGGTACATTTTTCCTCTGAAGTCTCCATCTTCAAAAGTTAACTCAGCTAACTAAGTTTTATGAACAAATCACTGAAAAGTGATACTGGAACCCATGAGAAACTGATTTATGTTGCGTTCTGCCTCAGATTCTATGTGCAAATCCATGCATGCTGTTAAAAGAGAGTCTCAAAAGCTCATTCTGACCCTGTGGGCCTTAAGAAGAGTAAATTACTTTTGATCTATTATAACAGTGTAACTCTGTTAACTCTTCCAATGATGAATACTAAAGATGAAATATCTCATTAAAAGAAAAGTACCTTACTCCTCTCTATAAGGAAGTAAACATGCAGTAAACGTAGTTTCTTTTCAATGTCTGTTGTTTGCCCTCCATTCAGTGTCTGGAGAACTAAAATAATTTCATACTGACAGCATTTATACTTCAGTTTTTATTGCTTCTCTGAGCTTTAAAACATACGAGTCACTACTGTGCAAGGGTGCCATTAAGTTAAATGGACACTGAGATGCAACTTTTTACATGTTTAATTCCTGATGAAACATATGTCATATTCCAGTATTACTGATTTCCAAGGAAAACAGTATAGTGATGTTTATGCTGGAAGATATTTATCTACAGCTGTTACCAAAACACCAACAATTTGATTTTGCCTCCCGAGTGTAATGATTTATCACCACATATATTATCTTATTTAAATCAGCAATTGCATATGTGATTATGCAGAAAAAATGACTTTACATTATCTTGTTGTTCTGTGAAGAAAAATAAAGCAGAGCAACTATAAAGCATAACATTTATTTCTGTAAGCCCAGCCAGCAAATACTGCAATAAATAAAGCCTCTCCCTGAGGCATGTGAAATTCTGGAAAAAGAATCTGAAATCGCATTGACAGAGCAGTACTTAAATATATCCAACCTGAGATAGTGAGACTGTTCTTGCCATCAGTGTTTTGGTTCTCTTAAATCCAGGATCGCTTTCTGCAAGGACATTCATGGTTGTCTTCCCAATAAATTCCAAAGCATCTAAGCCTCCAGATAATACACTTTTCCCCTGTATAAAATAATGCAATGTGGTTATTTTCATCCCAGTTTAGGCTAATATGAACTGTAAAGAGCAGTGTTTTTGTAGACACCATCTTTGAACATTCAGGTCCCTAAATTTCCTATACTTTAACTAACAAGAGGATTGATGCATTTACTTTTTTCTGAATACATTTTCCAAAAGAAAAAAAAAAGACCTAAACAAATATTTCCAGTTAATTAAACTACTTACACCAGAGGAAATGTAACAATTGTTGGGAAAAAAAATTGTAAAAGGACTGGAGCACATCTCCTGTGAAGATAGTCTGAGAAAATTGGGGCTGTTCAGCCTGGAGAAGAGAATGCTCCGAGGAGACCTTCCAGCAGCCTTCCAGTACCTGAACAGGGCCTATAGAAAGGCTTGAGAGGGATGTTTTGCAAGGGCAAGAAGTGTTTGGACAAAAGGGAATGGCTTAACTTTAAAAGAGGGCAGACTTAGATTGGTTATCAGGAAGAAATCTTCACTATGAGGATGGTGAAGCACTGGAACAGGTTGCCCAGAGAGGCAGCAGATGCCCCACCCCTGGAAGTATCAAAGGCCAGGCTGGATCAGGCTTTGAGCAACCTGGTTTAGTGGAAGGCGTCCATGCCCAAGGCAGGGGCATAGGAACTAGATGATGCTTAAATTCCCTTCCAATCCCAACTATTCTGTGGCTCTATCATTCTATGAATATCACTCTAATTTCATCCAATGGCATCTGGTTTATAGGAACTTGTTTTAGACATGAATAATATGGAACCAAGTTCATAATGAACAGAAGACTCTGCCTTACCTGATTTTTAAAATTTTAACACTGATGACTCTGGAATTGTCTATTTAAATAGGTATGTTCTTCTATGTCTTCATATTTTTAATGTACACTGAAGAAGAAGTTTCACAGGCTAAAGATTCCCATTTCAATCTGGATTATGTGTGTGTCAGATACTCAAATGCTGATGTAACCTGATACATAATGGAAAACGCTACCGAAGTCTCAAGTGGCATTACAGGTGACTTACTCAGACCTTAAGTGATTCTTTATGTGCCACATTGATCACTGTGGTATAGCAGGCTCTCCAGGCTGGCTACAAGCATATTTCTCTTATTTGCAAATATAGTATAATGCTCAAGTGATCTTACTGATGGCCAGCTCTCACAAGCCATATAATGCTCCAGGTTCTGTAGAAACAGCCTTAGGAATAATCTATAGGGATCTCCTTCTGTTCCCAAAATCTTTGATATTAGAGTGATGAGGCAGTTAGAGTGAACTAGATATACAATAAAAAGAACTGCCATTTCATAAAACTTGCTCAGTGGGGAATTAATCTTCTATGCTTTTGCAGCCAATGTTTAAAGTCTCTTTTAATTTCAAGTGAAACACCACACTTAAAGGTGAAAAAAAAGCAGGGGAAGAAGATGACACAAAAATTGATTTGGAAATGGTACAGTACAGGATTTTGCAAAGTCTAAAACTTAACAAAAGACTAAAGGATAAAGTTCAACACACAAAATATAAAGACAGTGTAATAGGAAAGAACTGTGAACAAAAGATTTGGCCTCACTGAGTTTGCAATGAGACCCCCTTCCAGGACAGCTAATATGAAATGAGGGACTAGATAAAGAGGTGAAGGTAAAGGCCAGGATCTAAAAATAGAGAGCTTAGTAAAAGCCTTAAAATAAGCAAATGGAGTATTTTCTTATTTTATCTGCCTTCAAAAATGGTAACAAGTCCTGTAACACTTTGTCTGGAAGGACTTAACTCTAAAAAAAAAAAATCAGATGAATGGTACAATTACAAAAAAGATTTTCCAAAAATTTACAGAATTCTACATAGTCTAGGAGAAGACCATTATTTTTTTTCACTGAAACTGGTGACAACATAGTGACTTAGCTCTGTTTGACTTTTTATTTTTTAATTTGATAGCTTAATTTAAAAGTTATTTTGTCATGGAAAAGACTCCAAACAGACTAACAAAATAACTGTTTTTAAAAAGACCTATGACTTAAAAAATGTGATCTAGAGGGAAGTTTAACCTAAAAATAATGAAAAATAAACTAGAGCAGAGAGACGAGCTAAAATGACTCACTGTGTTTTGTACAGCGCTAGTGATAGCCGACAGCATGCCACGAGATCCAGATGAAGGAGAAGAAGGAATATTCTCAGAAGAGCTTTGGTCCAGAGAATCTTCTGCTTCTAACAAAAGAAAAAAAGCAGGTTACTGCATAATTTCAACCCTGCAAGTAACTAATTACAGTAAACTGGTTTCTGTGACCAAAATCTTAAAATTTTGTAAATTGAACTAATTTGGTAAGGTGAAAGGGTTTTGTCCAATTTCAGTGGACTTCAACTTACGAGTAACTGGTAGTTCAGCTGCAGGAGGCTCTGCTGTTTCCAGGGATGCTGAACTTCCACTATGAATTCTTAGGGTAGTTCCTGCTTTTTCTTTTACTGCTGTTATCCCATGACCTGTATCAGAGGCATATCTTAGACTATATGGTTTGAAAACTTGTTACTAACAGTGCATAATATTCTTATCCTTCATGAATTATGACAAACAAAATATCTATTAAACTTACCTCAATTGCTGAATTTTCTCTAGGTTAATAATTCACTTCTACTATATTTATATTAACTGAATATAAATGATAAAGCTGAAATATAACACAAACTACGCTGGATCTGAAAAGTAGAAGTTATTTCAGTGGCACACATAAGTTTAGTTTCCTTCTTTTCAAGATGCTAAATATTCTATTGCAATCAGTTTAAATGGAAACTGACAGTCTTCCTAAGGCTATAGGGTAGCAGTTCATGGAGTTTTCAGAATTCTAGAACAATTAACCCAAAGTTAATGGATTGTGTATGGCTGCAGGACTGAGGCAAGGATTTTGTTCTTCAGTCCTCCAATTAGGTGTTATGTTTTGAGGACTACAGACTCCAGTCCTCCAAGTTATTTCAGGATTTAAGCTCCTTAGTTTCTCATTTGAAGTAAAATTCTGAAGTGCCTCTCCCCGAAGCTACCATTTAAATACACTTTGTAAAGTCTGCTGATGTCAATTGACACAGGCAGAACTATTGCTTTAGTGGCAGGTGATCTCCTACAGAGATTTTCTCACCTTTACATGACTCATATGCATTGACTCTCTAGCCCTCTATTAAAATGGTCTACTTTAAAGTAAAGTATAAATGTTGCTACCATTTTTATCTGCATATTTTTCACAGAACAGGATTGCCTTGCTGGTTTTCTACAGAGAGTTTATTTACACTAGCAGATGACAGGGACTGGTGGATAGGGTAGACTGACTGGTAGTCAGTCAAAGGGAGGCAGTATCTTCCTAATCTGGATGAACTGCAGTTGAAAAATGCTGCCCTTTAAAAAAGACTACTCTACAATGGTCTGCCTATTTTACTTCTGGATATGTGCACAAGTATGTCCATGATGCACTCCTCTCATTATGAGCAATCCAGCTGCTGATCTTCCTTAGCTGGAAGTTTCTGTGTATCAGCTGAGATGCAACAGGTGAAGAACAAACCAGGTGAGCAGTATTTCTTTCCAACACAAAATGAAATAGCTTCACTGACAGGATTTGATTTTTATCTTGTACAGTACGCTGTTAGTGCATCTTGCATGAAACCTATCACTTCTAGCAGCAGGACAATCCAGAGTGCTTCAACTATCTGCCTAACTATTTATAAGAAATATTAATGACAATTTCATACTTATTTGGGTAAACTGAACTGTAAATGGATAAATTATTTCAGAAAAGGCATTAATACAGATGGTCAGGCAGATATCTAGACATCTAAGGCACAAAGTTATGCATAATGATTTATTAAGTGTTGTCCACGTTTTCCCACAACTGTGTGCATTCTATTAGAGAAGTTCAAAACATCTTTTCTGAGTTGCACTAACTACAGCAAAATAGCCTATCACTTGCCAGTGCTCTGCAGCATTCTGAATAAACATACACATCTGTGTATGTGTGTGTGTAGTCATACAAATATGCTTTTGAACATCTGATTCAAGAAAGATTTATTTGAAATGGAGTAGGAAAAATGAAATATTAGATTAATGATTCTGTGATTTCCAGATGAAGTACACATCAGGTGCTCTGTGACTTCAGTAATAAATATACTCTAGAAAACACATGCGAAGCAGCACCCAGAGAGATTACATATAAGAAAACTGGAGTATCTGGAGGTGACCACGAAGAACAGATATCCCCTAAGGAACAGACCTACAGAGACCAGGAATTTCATAGGCTGGACAAGGTCCTAATATTTTACACTGTAACCACATAGGCAGATAAATGCTTTTACCTATCTAAAGAAAATATGACCTTTATCTGGTTTACTTGTGTCTTACAAAAACCAGTAGTGCTTTCAACTGTGTGGGTCATACCAGGTTATGCATCACAATGTTTAAGTCATTGTTGGGTAATTTCTTGAATTTTGCAAAGTCTGCTCCAATGCGGATCCTAGAGAGCAGTGTACTGCATAGTCTAATCTCAATCTCCCACATATTTTAATGAGCTCAATGAAAATATTACTGTGGATAGATTCTGGAGTCATTTATTTAATGCCCAAAATCCTGGGACTCAAATCACTATTAATTGTGCTTTTACACTAATACAATAGATACTGCCTGTCACATTTCTTTCCATCGCTCCTGCTCACAAGTTTTTAAATGAGCAAGAGTTTTATTCTTTTCATTGACTTAATCGACTTGACTTGGTGACAAAATACTATGGTCCTGCAGTCATGTAAAAAAATCCTATAAATTTTGAGCAAAAATTTGAATTGTCTGAAAAGTTACACATTTTCAGATCAATTTCCCGCTTTTCTTCTGGTGATTTTTTAATAGCCTTGAAATGGTTACCATAGCTTTGCAGAGAAGCTAACACACTTAAGAAGAGAAAGCACACAGTTGCTGTATTGATATTTACTGACCTACAAAAGGCAGCATTTCTGGGGCTGTGGTTACATGCACTAGAATGATAAGAAAATACTCCAGGTCAGTCAGGGGTGGCTTTACTGAACTAAGCTATACGGCATGTATGTTTGACTGCAGCAGCAAAACCAGATGAGATCAGAAGACCACAACTGAAGCGACTGTTAGATATGTGCATAACCTGGGCAGAAAAGTGTGTTGCTTTGGAAATGAAAATGATTATTTGTAACTTCATAAGGCATAAAAATAAAAGAGGTCATGGGAGAGAAGTCTACAATTTAAAGATGCACTCATTTTCTTACACTGGGTGTGCTAATGCAACTGAACTGACACCTCTGAAATCTCCATTTACTCTTCTGTTAACAGAAGATAGAAGAGCCATGCAATGGGCATTGTTAACTGTGAGCTTGAGGAAGAAAGCACTCTTTTTTTCCCTGTGTTGTTGCTTTTGTTTCTCCTGCCTCCATGACTCCTTGCCTTTCTATTGGCTGGCAATTTCCACAGAATATTATTGTTCATGTTCCTAGCTGGGATCTTTCATTTGAATAGGAAGGTTTTGCTAACACTGCCTAACAATATGACCTGCCTTTTGGTTTACCCGATCTGCCCAAGGCCAGATTACAGCACTCACGAATGCTTTAGTCAGATACATCCCACTTCACTGCAAACTGTCTTATCTTCCACCTCCTAGTTTAGTAGCTTTGGATTCCCAGCAGAGCTGAGAGAGGCAAACAGACACTCGTTCTCTATGTCTGAAACCTAAACCACTCTGTACAGGATTCACTGATCCCTTGTCCATCTAGTACTCACAAGCAATTGGACTCTCTGATTCAGTGGTACAGATGCGGAAGAGATTGAGATTTTGTCCCTGGCTACCACGCTGCCTTTGTAACCTGTGTCCTACCATAGGAGCACATCTATTGAAGAACTGATGAAAATTTAGACTAGTACCATGAGTGAGGCCTCATCTGGCTCAAGCTAAAGATGAAGACTGAGGCCTTAAATGAGCACCTTTCACCAGATGAGAAATTGAGGAACCTGAAACTGGCTGGAAGAGAATCACTTCACTACATGAAGTATAGAGATGTGGAAAATCCAGCTGTGCTCTGGTTTTGTACACTAAAAAGTGGGACCCCACTGTGCTCCCTTTTAGGCTATCCTATTGGCACTCCATTCACTTCAAGTCTTCACAAAATTTCTCTTCCTTGCAGTTAAAACAAAAAACCCCAGCCTACATTCTTATAATATCTCTGCTATGTCGTCTATAAATCAGCAATCAACCCAATTAATCTAGTAAATGAGACTAGATTCAGATATCCTTATTGCAAGCATAAAAGGTTTCAATAACAGCAGTAAGTATAAAGGCTGTTAACACCATTTTACTGGTTCTCAGTCTCTTCTAGGCTATAAGCCCATATAAGCCCATGTTAAAAGACATAAAGAAATCAAAAGGGACTGCCAACCCCAAAAGCATCCACATTTCCTTCCATCTGTTACTTGCATTCAGCATTCTTAAAAAGGAATCACTGTAAAAAAAGGGCTTTGCTGCTACAGCAGCTGTAAAGTGTTATTTACAAAACAGTTCATCATGATCGCCATGTGATTTCAACCCAAAGTAATTTTCCCTTAATCAGCAGAATTTATGAAATAAAAGAAAGTCTGAAGAGATTAACTATCCTCTTTATGATCAAATAAAGTACAAGCATAAATAAAGTACAAGCGTTACACCCAGCCTTCTTTTTTAGTATTGTACTTTATTTTGCAACAGAGGAATAGTATCTCTAGAGAACAGAAATGACATTAGCAATGTTTGAACACTTTAGTTTCACATTATCTGCAGCACTGGCATTTCTGTTCCACAGAGAAGTCAATTTAAACTATGCAATACAGATTATTACACACATCCATGCGTAATAATATCCAAGCTCATGAACACAGTGACATCTCAAGTGACATTTCTTTCTGTCATACTGAGTGACAAAAAGTGTTTTTCAGCATCCCAGGGAGAACTATGAGTGTCTGCTATTTTATGTGCCATCCTCATAGTTGAGGAACTATGAGAATATACACAAGAACAAAAATCAAGACAGCAGAACAATTGCAAACAATACATTAGAAAGATGCATTACGCAGCCTTATAGTATGAATTTCAGGGATTGTGTGAATCAAACAGCTGGTTATTTTTTAAATTACTTTTACTGTGTGAATGTATTGTCAGATGCTAGTCTTAGCAACAGCCCTAAAGGTAAAACACCTTAAACTTACACAGAGTGAAGCATTTGTATATAGCATGATAGAGAACAGACCTGTTCTCTAATGTAGGAAATGTAGCTCATTGAGCAATGTAATTTCAGCACCTTATGAATGCCATACCTCATTCAAAACACCACAGCACAGGAAGGGCAAGGCTTGCAGCACTTTCAGTAAGCTAGCTGATAAGTTCATTGGAAGAAAAACCAAAGAGCTAAGTTTTAAAACACAGAAGCTGTTTTAAAAATGCAAGTCACAAGCTGCCAGTACAAACTGAAAATACATTTTGCCTCACATCAGCCCTGGGGATAAAGAGTTTGCTGTTACAGCTAAGCTAACCTAATGGCTTCTTGGTGCAGTTATGGGAGCTTCTGCTCCTCCCCATATTCCACGCTTGTCCCTCCTGCTTGCCCTGAAACTGGCCTCAAAGAGTCAGTTCAAGGAACTGAAGAGGCAGAAAATGGATTTTTCTTTCCTCTAGAGTTATGTCAGTTTAGCTTCCTGAACTGGATTAGAAGGACTCAGAGGAACATGAGTGCTGGTACAGAGAGAAGGAAGAAACATGCAAGGAAAAGACAGGTGAGGGACCACACATTTCAGTGGCTACTACCCATTAATTGATTTGCAATAGTCACCCTCTCGAGCAGGATACCTTTATCAACACTTAAAAAGACTGGATTGTGTAATGGCTGATTTACTAAAAAACACAATTGAAAAGAAAGAAACTAAAACGTTGATAATTAGTACAAGTTGTTCCTCCGTATCACAGTGAGCCTCCTTCTCCCATCTCATCATTCCAGCAACTATTTCAGTGATTCTCCTCCACTATGGTTCCACAAGGAGGAACCAACTTTCTTGCATTTTTTAAAAACAAAAGAAATCTCTTCACCTCGTTGATCAAGCTGATTCAATAGTTAGCTTAGTGTGACATCTAGTGTTAAGACCCCAAACATGGTTCAGGCAGTGACTGAAACTAATCCAAAAGCATTACAGATTCTGTTGGGTAGAGGAGTATCACATCTCTCTTGTTGTGGGGACCTCAATCCAAATAATGTCAAAATCAGTTCAAAGACAACATTTATTTTTTTAAATAAAAACCTACCACTAAAACAATTCCTGGCTGTATGTGCAGAGTTACTTAAAGTAGGATGAGATACAAATTACATGGAAACTGTGTTATTATCAGGAACTAAAATCAGTTGTGCTAAACAAATTATAGCCATGCATTAAAAATGCTCATGTGTTTGAGAATTCTCTATCGGTGATTGAAGGATAATGAAACTGAGATAACTGGAACAACATTTTAATTCAGTTTTAAATAGGTAGGAATGCAAGAAAAATTATTTACAATAAGAAAAATCATTCACTGGAAAAACCTACCCAGGGATATGGTAGAGTCTCCACTGCTGGAGGTTTTCAAGATGTGACTGGACAACAAGCTAGATAATCTCATCTAGATTCATAAAGCCTTTCCCACAAAAGCCCTGACTAGAAGACTTTTCAAGGTATCACAGACCTGGCTGGTCTATGATACTCTTTGTTAAATGCAGAATGTATTTGTCTGAGCTTTTAAAATATTATTTAGTCCACTTCAAACTTTCTGCTATTTTTACAAACTACAATTTTGAAGAAAAATACAAGGAATAGTAAATATTGGCCATATTTCACCAGACAAGCAGCTGTGTTGTACAACATGATGACAGAACAACAGAAAAATCACAGACTGAAGGTCTTCACTCCAAGAAGGCAGTTTTACTTACAGCATTTGCCACATTGAAGAAATAGCAACTTTACAATGCACTGGTCCATAGCAAAAGTATTTTCTGGTGTGGAATAGGAGATGAACTGATCAGATATTAAATGGAGTACTTGAAGTGGAATAATAAATTAATAGTAATAATAATAATAATAAAGCTTATAGAAATTCCCAATAGCCTTTTTTTCCCCTGTATCTCACTAGGGAATTATCATACTGAAGGAGATACATGGTCTACACAGTACCATATCCTGTCCATGACAGTGAGAGACAGTAAATATTTCACAGGATCAAGCATGAGTTTTCATAATAAACAACTAGGAAATAAGCCCTCTGTATCAGGAATGTAAAATATTACCTGGTGCACTGATTTCCTAGAACAAATCTAAGACTAGCTATGTGTTACATACACATTACCCAAGTTACCTTGGGTTCAGAAAACATGGAAGAACGTACATTTGCTTTCTGCTTAATTCAAAGTCTATTTTGTTTAATAAATTCACAAAGTTAGATTCAAGATTATTAGATACGAACATGGAAACTCAACCTACCCTGATCCCAGGGTCAGGAAGTCTGTCTATGCTGCAGATTCCAGGAAATAGGAAAACAGGGGGAACTGCTGCTTTATATACATCTGGTTTTAACTGCTTTTCTAGCTGTTCTTGGTCTCTGCCAGAACCTAAATAGTAGATGCGTCTTCAGTGCAAAATAGTGCAACCATTCTGATGCTGAATTAAAATTATTTTAAAATTTTCCTTTTCTGCATGTGGATGCTCTTTTTCCAAGGCAACTAGACTTGCCCCAACTGGAACAAAAAAGCTCATTTTTAGGCAATAATAATCCTAAAAATATATACTCACGATGATGACATGCCTATTCAAAATAGACATCACACAACCTTATCAAGTCAGACTGCCTACACAACAAACTTGTTCTACACACCCTAGAAACCCATTCTGAATGTAACTAGAAATGTTAATTGTTGGACTGTCTGAAAGAAAATGTAATTACATACTGACTGTGGATGTTACTGAAAAAAAAAGAGGACAAGGAAACGTCCCTCCTCCTCTGAGAAACAGACAGAAACCTTTTACTGTCCGTGAAACAGAAGAGATAAGGAGGAGAATTATCCAGCCTTATATGGGATCATCAGTATCTCTACTGAACTCATTTTTAGTAACTAGCAATTAATTTTAATTCCTAGGTTCATCTTTTAAAGCTGTTCTGTGGATCCTTTATGAGAACTGACTAGGTAACATATTTTTTGTTACAAAACATTTCTGGTTTGTGAGAAATTATTTCCCACTGGTAACTACATATTTCTATGCTTTGCTTTTTGTCTGTGAGTTTTCAAAGAGCAATAATTTTTACCTGAAGTTCACAAGGAGAGTTTGTACTGGCCTACTATTGGAAATGACAGTATAGGGAGAGGGAGTATAGGGCCCATGTTTCAATATGTTGTTCTACTGTCTGAAATCTAGTGGGACAGTGGGACAGTTTCACTGGCAATGAAAGCTGGAATGATTTTACTAGAAGTGAATTCATATTGAGTAGGCAGGAGTCAAACCTGGCATACAAACCATTAACACACATGAGCATGAAACTGGATTGCTTTGACTTGAGAAACCATAAGCCTTTGGCTGATAGTAATTGTACTGGATTATGAAGAAGTCGTGAAGAAGTCACAATCAAGTAATTCATTAAGAATTTCTATGAAGAAATCACAATCAAGTAATTAAGTAACTTTACAAATAAACCTAGTGCCTTGTCTATAATTTGAATAATTAGGACGGTCCATCTTCCTCTTTAAAAAAATCATGCTTTCCAAGCTTATCAAGGTGAAATTGTCTATGAATCCTTAAGACACAACACTAATCTGCTAACGACACACGAAAATTATTAATTATTTCCACACACTTTACCAACTGAACACTTACCCACTGTGGCAGAAGCTGATGACAGGAGAGACTTTCCCCAGGTACCCCAAGCTCCCCATCTACTTGCTCTAGATGAGGAGTCTGCAGCCTAAAAGAACAAAAATGTTACTCCACTGACAAAAAATCTTGTTCTCAAAAGGCAGGAGGAAACACAAAGAACCTATCAGACAACAAAGTCTGACATTTAATAGATGATGATCGACTGGGTATTATGTGGAGTTCAAACTTCAGTGTACAAAAAAGCAGAAGCACAGATCACATCATCTATTCCTGGAAGAGCCTTAAACTCCAGAGACGTCATTACAGATGTCCTAATAGTTCTTCAGGCACCCAATCCGATAAAGCCATACAAGTTTATTAGGGGTAATATTAGGGAGAGGAAGGAACCTGTCTCCTTCCTGGGTTGGAGACAGGAGCCAGAGTTGGAGGCTTCTCTTCCAAAGTCTCCTCACATGTGTAATTCAGTAGATGTGCACAGGGAACTCCTAACAACTGAGTTCAATAAAAACACAGCCAGGGGAGGTGCTGTACACCTTTTACAGTAATGGGCAGTGTTAAGCAATTATCAGTATTCATATTTAAATCGTGTTAATAAACTGCTGTCTCAAGAAAGTCTCCAGTAACATATCACCTCAACACAATGCAAGTTTTATTGCAACCAGACTTGAAAAACCAAATTAATATCATACTGGCAAAATGAAATTAAACTCTTCCTAGTTTTCACAAGCTTGGTGTTGCAATTTAATTTATCCCTATGCACGTTTTCTGCATAGCCTCCTTGGTTTTTGTGAAAAACAGTACATACATTACACAAAATTCTGTCCTTACAATGCAGGGACGGGAGGGCTTTTACAGAACATACATATTGCTTACTGGATTGTTTTGCTCATGCAGTGTTTCTTCCGATTCAGGTTCTGCATCAAGGCTTACAGTTTCAATGCACTCAGTGGGCATGTCTTCAGTTGTCTCTTTACTGGAAGGCAGGCTGGAAGGCAGGCTTTCGAGTTTTTCAGTCAAAGGACTTTCATTAATGAGAATGTCTCCTTCCTCTCTATTACTGACACTCAGAGTGACCTGTCCATGTTGATCTTGTGAAGGCTCATGCAAGATCTCAGCTTCTACGAGGTGTGGTACTGATTCTGGAGGCAATACCTCATTGTTGGGCATTTCCATTATTTCATGCTTTTCTTCAGATGGAGTGCCATCAGATATGTCTTCAGACATTTTCAGTTCTGAATACAGAAATAAAGTCTTTTAGGTACCATAAACATTTGAATGTTAATTATAAAACACACAGCATTTGCCATATGCTACTGCTGAAAAACAATACAGCCTTGATGTAAGACCTCCTAAAGCATGGGGCCCTGTGGAACATGCATCATGCTGGCACTGGTATCAGGAAAATACTGTAAATAGTCCACTCACTCTGCAAAATCTCACTCAAATATGAAGAACAGCATTAATGTTTTCCAAAATATGGTTTAATGATGAAAGGATACTAACTTGGAGAAGTCAAATGTAGCAGTTTCCGTATGGTTAATCCCTATATTCACTATCAGGTGTGTATGAAAGACCATTGCAGTACAAAATAATCTGAGCTGGAATAGCCAAGCAGCTCTTGCTCTCCCTTTCATCACTGCGACATCTGCAGGTCCCTACACCCTGCTGACTGACAGAGGGAAGGATAACTCTCTGCAACTAAAATGGTGGTGACATTCATGTGTTTGAGAAGGGGAATAATCTGTGAATGTGACAGGCCATGGGCCTTAGACCCATTTCATAGACACTGCCATAGCATAGTCATTGCTCACAGTTTCTGTATCACTTGTCCCAGTCTTGCTCTTTGGGGAGTGCAACACTTCTCACCATCTCCAAAAACTCCAGCTGTGTGATTAAACTTCAATTCTGAAGCTAAGGTAAGCTTGTATGAGGTAGTTACTTATTTTTTTGGTTTTGTACAGTTTTCTCTTATTTATTCCTTATCTTCCAATGTAATTTTGGAGGTATTTTCCACCACTGTGCAATCATCAGGCTGAGGATCCTGATGGGCAAAGATAAAGCCATAGAGTAAGATCTGCAGCTGATTAAGGAGTGGCACTCCCAGAGTCCAAAAGGACTCCTGGTCCATGATTACTAACACTTATTTTTTGGTAATAACAGTCTACTCAGCACTCAGAAGACAATCCTTGACAGAGGGCTTGCAAAATGTTGAGTTGCATGGCATAAAAAGACTTGTACTATCCTCTCATATTAATTAATTAATATGACTCTCATATTAATTAAATATGGCTCAAAGGTTTGCATCTGTCAGGAAGAATAGAGGTTCTATGAGATAATGAAGAACAGAAGGGGGGGAAAAAAGGCAAAAAGCAAAACAAAACTGGGATTTAAGAGAAATTTGCCTGAGAAGCATGTATTTAGATGAGCATGTTTTATTAGTCTACAGAATAGTATATATCTATAGTTTTAGCAACCTGTTTATCTAATGTGAAAGTAGATCACTTGTTTAAACCGTTCCAAGAGTAGCACTTTGGGTCAGTGAACAAGACACATAAGTGAAAAAGTAAGCACTTCCTGCCACTTGTATTACTTCAGCTTACACTGTACCTTAATTATCTTCAGAAGACATGAATTCTCAAGTCAGAATCTTTGCATTTGACAGCTTTCTATTAAAAATTCAGCACGTATAAAATGCTTTAGTGCAGGGAAGTACTGCTATTGTTTTACCATTACTCGTTGTGTGATGGGCAGCATCACCTAAGAAAAATTTTTGCCTTTGTAAACCAAATTCCACCATGAGAGGATCCTCTACTAAAACCTGTAAAACCTTTACACACATACTTCATAATTGTATGGGCATTATGTTTGAATGGGCATTAGCTCTGAGTAACCCTAGGACTTTTTAAAGGATCACACACACGTGCACGTGGAATTTTGCAGTACTGGGTAATTTTTGGGTACCACTCGGACCACGGTCCCTGCAGTTGCCTGCTGAACCTTCCTTCCAGGAGCACGGCACCTAACAGCAAATTAATTCCTGCGGCTGTGGGAACACACGGGCCCTGCTGCACCCGGGGTCAGCGCCATTCAACCTCTCATCCCTGAGACGGTTCTGATCCAAATCAACTCGGACAGCTCCGCCCAAAGGGAATTGCTCCCCGGGGAGGCGGTGAGGGAATGCTAAGGCCGGCCGGGACGGCGGGCAGGGCAGTGCCCGGCCCTATAGACCGGCCGCGCTGAGGGGACCGGCGGCGCCCGCCGAGCGTCCGTCCGTCCTCAGGAGTTTCATCTCCCCGGGAAAGCACAGCCCAGCCGCCGCCGGGCGGCCTCGGGCACGAATCACCGTCCCCGGGCAGCAGGGAGGAATAACGCTTTTGACGACGGCACCTGGCCCCCCTCTGGCTCTCTCGCCGCTGTCTCCTCCCGGCGGGGCTGTGCGGGCACGGCAGGTGAGCCCCCCCCGCCCCCGCCGGACAGGAGCAGCCGGGGCGCCGCTCCCCACAGCCCGCGGCGGCCGCAGCTTCCCGCTTCTCCTTCTCTTTTTCTCCCTTTTCGAAATTCCCCTCCGGAACAGAGCTGTGTGGCGCAGCCAGTGTCAAAAGCGGCAGAAAATACAGAAACCGCCGTGCTCCTTACCGCTCAGCAGTGCCCGACCGGCGCGCCCCCGGCTCCTGCCCTTCCCGCCCCGCCACGTCGGCAGCAGCGGGGGGAGGAGGCAGAGCGGGCCGGGCAGCCCGGGCCGGCCCCGGGGAGGAGGGAGGGCTGGCTTTTGTCCCTCGCTCTCCTTCCGGCTGTGTGAGGCGGCCGGCTGTTGCACGTCCCGGGGCTGCAGGTCCCTCAGCCCCAGCGCGGGGAGCCGGCCCGGCCGCCATGGCCCCTCACGGCCCCTCACGGCCCCTCACGGCCCCGGGCTGCGGCTGCAGCTGCGCTTCCCTCAGGCCGGCCGTGCCTCCGCCTCCGCCTCCGCGCCGGGGCGGAAAAGGGGTGCATTTCATAGAATCGTAGAATACTCTGAGTTGGAAGGGACCTGTCAGGATGAACGAGTCCAGCTCCTGGCGCTGTGCAGGAGGATACCCCGAGAACCAGACCCCGTGCCTGAGGGCGGTGTGTCCCCAAAGGCCCCCGGACTCCCACAGGCTCGGGGCTGTGCCCGCTTCACTGGGAACCCGGGTCAGTGCTCAACCATCTCCTGAGAGAAAAAGTCCAAATTAACCTAGTTGTTGAGCTGGCATAAAAATGTATTACTTTCTTCTTTAGAAAGTCTAATCATTCCTCAAAGTGAACCGATCATGCTGTGTGACTTAGACATTTACCAGACGTAAGTCTCTGAAGTTTCTCGTTAAGGTAGTTAGCAGCATACCAAATGTTTGTAGCCCTACTAAGTTTCTTCTGAAGGTCTTTAAGTGAGAATTTAAGTGTCAGGAAATGCTGGGTAATTTATTAATGTTAGCTGTATTTATTGAAAATGAAATCTAGAGTGGCCCTAGGGATTTCCCTCTTTTCAGTGGAGCTTGTGGAAGAGTAAGAACAATATTTTAGAAGGAATCAGGTAGCTGGAGATCGTTTAACCCATGACAGATAATAATTTTGCCTGTTACGTGTATCTTGCCCTGTCAGTTTTGCAGATTCTTTACATGACCATGCATGTTATAGAATGGCAGGACATTATTAATGCAAGACATTGTTAATCACTGTTGTAACACAAAGTTATCACCTAAGGATGAAATTAACATTATACGTATACAGATGGGGATGTCTGTCTGTTTGGATATAAGGATGCATACATTTTTTAATGTTCCTAAACTGCTTCTTTGAATTAAAGATTTTTTACAATTAGCATTTTCTAGTTTTTTTCTCTTTCAATTTTCAGTAATTGATTTCACTTGTATTGTTTCACTATGGTAATATTGCAAATGGTTTTTCAAGTAGCATTAGAGATTGAACACTTCCACTCAGATTTCGCTGATGTTTGTTATTACTATGTCATCATCTTTCCAGTGGGTTTCAGAAAAGATACTTGCCTTTTAATAAATAGATAAATATAAATAAAAATGAAAAGACATTTGGCTACTTTTAACGGAACATGGAAGTATGCATGTCGTTCATGGACTGTATTAATCTACTTCCAGTGATTGCACTGGTAAATATGAGTGCTAAATCTGAAGGGTTAATGGTATGCAATTAATGGTAATATGCTTATTTTGCTGTTTAATGTATTGTTCATCTCACTTTATAATATGTAGGCATACAAACAATGTCAGTGGCAGCTCATACTGTCACTGAATTGAAGAGATCCTCTGGAATAAGAGTCTCTCCTTTACAGCAGTTAGTACACAGTGTTAGCCAAGTTCTTACCAGTTCTTACCAAGTTCTTACAGTAATTGTACATCTAGTTCTCTATTCAGCAGAGTAATACGTAGGCCATGGTCAAGCAGTTCAGCTGTTACATTACAAACCAGGAATGAATATTTGATAGAAGCAAGGTATTACGATGACCTTAGGATTTTATCTCATCCTAAGAATAGATAACAAAGTCTTTCCAGCTAAGAGCAGGCCATTGGGGAGGTTTATATGTCATATCATTATAAGGTGTCATTTGGAAATCAGCTTAGAAATTTCCAGATTTCTAATCTGGAAAGCAGAATAGTCTTGTCTGAAGTGACAGAAATGGAGAATGAATCATAAAATCATAGAGTACTACTATAAGACTCATCAGCATTATAGCAGAGAATTTTCTGTATTCTGTTGCTTACTACCTGCCCTATCTTTCAATTTAATTTTTTGATGACCTCTTTTCACTTGAGGGTGAGAAATTAAATATTATCTATAGAATAAGCGTCAAAGTGAAAGTAATTTTAAAAGATTATTTCCTCTGCTTCTTGAATCATTGAAATACTAAATCATAAATGTGTTATCATATGCTAACCCAGAAAGGTAGGTTATATTGTGGCAGTTCTGTATTTAGATCTCAGCAATGGTGGAATTTCTGACCAACATTATACAGAAGTAAAGAGAGACTAGTTTATGTCTTTGCCAGGACAAAATGCCTGTGTTTGGGCATTCAGTACCATAGTCTGTTTTAATTTTTAAAAAACCAAACCAAACCACACCAAACCCTATTCAGTGTTTCCATGTTCACTGTTTAACCTAATCACAACACTGCTGGAGCAAGAGAGGGATTATTATTCCATTCCCATTAAATGGAAATTTAACTAAGACAAATGGTACTTTTATAAACCAGCCTCGATAAGAGCCTGACAATTAAATTGTTAAAGCACAGTGGACAAAAATTACAATAATGCATATAGACTTAGATAATTATTAAGTTCAGATAGGAACTTGTTTTAATTTCTTGTTCAAAAGAAGTACTTATTTTCATAATAATTTAACAAAGGTAAAAATTTGGTAAAAAGATTCCTTTTTCTCCTGTTTAATATATTGCAAAGCATAAAAACACAAAGTTCAATAATAATAGAATAGTGGGGATATTATAGTAATGTTGTATGTGAAAAATACATCTGGGGAAAAGCAAATGCCATTTCACAAGCTATCAGTAGATGGCACAAACATGTCTATAAAAATGTGGGCGTTCCTAAGTGTTGTTACTCAGTAGGATAGTTACGGGAAGTTTTCTTTTTGTGTTTTCCTGAGAACTTTTTCTGCTTTTTTGGACAGCAGGGATTTCTGGTGAGAAAGTTTTAATTTTGTTGACTTTATCCTGTTGCTAGTTAGCTGGAATTGTTTTATATTCTCTATCTTATTTGAAAATGAGCCTTGTTTTCGACAGCAAGTGTACGATGTTCTTTCAAGTGTATGGGTGTGCAATGATGGTAAAGTAGCTTGTGTTTGGAATATTTATGCAAAGGAACTGTCCAAGTAGCAGTCTCTTTTTATTAGCATTACACCCATAGTTAAGGGGGGCAGAGTGATGGCAATAGTTTTTTTACAGTTCAGGAATGGATCTAACTTGATCATGTGTTTCATTCTTGTGAAGGGCATGTTTTGTAACAGAGTTTTCTGCTATGCTGGTAAGTTATGAAGTCCATGCCTTAACACTGAATTGTCTTAGCTAAATATATTCTGTATATTTCTTATATGAAAATTGAGTCAGTTTATACCAATTTTATAATGGAAAATCTCTTGAAGCCTTGTTTTTTATCTCTCCCCTCACTCTTTAACAACAGGACACTTTCTTGCCTGCCTGCTCTCCTGGATAGCTTTTATTGATTAAGCTTTTTTTATCAAGTTTGAAGACACAAGGATACTTCTGAATTAAAAGTGATATGACTATAAAGGATAATTTCTACAGTATTAGCCCTCAAATCACAGATTATATGTTATAAAAGATTTTATTTGTGTTACTTCATAGGATATGCTAAAGAAAGTTTGAAGGTACTCATAAATAATTTGGCTGAATGCTAGGATATATGAATGAAAAAGAAAATAAAACACATGTAGAAGAATCATATCCTTTTTTTCATCTAGTCCATGGATATTGCTGAAATTTTATCCAATGAAGAAATAGTGATTTAAAGGTTGATTTTTCTTTTCAGATTTCTCGTGAAGCAATGTATTTTGTTTGGTTATAAACACATTAGCAGAGTTGCCCAAACAATCAGAGGAAAAGGACTGCCTTTTGAGGCAAATGCCTTTTGAGGGCTGTGATGCATATAAATTTTCCAAATGATAATTTGAAAAAAGGCTGGAAAAATTTTGCCATATTACCGCTCTTTCTAGATGATTTCCAAGCTTAGTTTCATGCATTCTTTACAAAAGAACTCAGTCGATTTTTTTTTTTTATTTTTTTTTTTTTCATTATTAGATGGAGTGAAGCTTGTATTTTGCCCCAGTAATTCTGAGAAAGCTTGTGGAATGGTTAATGGTGCAGTGAATAGCAGTGAATATAGTCCTTGAAGTTGTAAATCAGTCCATTAGATAATATCTACTGTCTAATTGTAGAGGCATTAGAAATATAAACTCACAATTTAACCCCTTCATTATCAAGGGGAAGTTGAAGGCCAGTGCAGTCAGTCATTAATAGGTACTAAGGGAAGATTCAGACAAAACCATGACTTAAAATTAATGGGAGGGAAGGAGAAAGAAGAGGAATTGAAAAGATATTAGAAATCTGGAAAACAACTTTAAATAAGATTTATACATGTAAAAGTGTTAGCCAAGTTCTTACCAGTTCTTTTTTCAGATGGCTGGTCTAATGGACTTATGCAATACCTAAAAGGAGATTTAAGACACTCTTCTCCGTGGCTGACTTAAACAGAGGGAGGCTGGCTACCCTAAACCCCTACATTTGGAAAGAAAAAGTGATTTCTAATACAGAAAACCAAAGCAAAGGCTTTGACCAGTTATGATTTTTTTTCTCTAAAGTCTGTTTAAATAAATCTCTCTTTCACAACAGATATGTCTGAGGTCAGTGTCCTTAGATCAGGGCTGAATTTTGTGTACAGAGGTTCTATGACTGATACATTTTTGCCAGGCCTGCAAATGTTCCCAGAGTGTGTCTGGTGTCCTCTGTGTGCGTGTCTATGACAAACCACCCCATGACGTGAACATGACATGAACACCCCGCTTTCAGTCTAATTCAGGAAACGCTCAAGCTCAAACAAGAAGTGAACTCTTCGGTGGACTTTCCCAAGGCATAAATAAAGATAATTTGCCCCAGTTTCCTCAGTTAAAAGAAGCACTGATGATCCAATCTCAGCTATCTAAGGGCATTCAGCTTTTGATTCAGGCTCTTGAACCTCCATCCTATGTTTCAGTCCATGTGTTACAGTCAAAAAGTCCATTTTTAAATAATGGCTCCAAGTCCACTTCACATCCCTTAAGAGAGACTCTGAGGAGAGGATGACTGTGCTGACCCCAATTATTGTACTTTATAATCAACATGTATTACACAGAATAGGAAGCCTTCATAATACACTGTATCACAGCAGTAATTCTGTAAGTAAGCAGCAAATTTTAGACACCTATGAAATCAGACATTTTGTAAAAAACTTATTATATGTTAAATACACCATATTTGCCAAATAAAAATTTCAGTGGTGTTCTGTTAATAAAGAATGTCTCTCCTCAATTATTTTAGAAAATCATTGCTTTTTGAATCAGAGAAACGAGAAATTGGAACTTTAAAAAAATCTCTTATGGTTCCTGCACAGCTACTCAAGAATACAAACTGGTTTTTGCTTGTGTTTCTTTGTTTTCCAGGAGGATTAGAACAAAGATGGACAGTTAAGAAAAGTATTGAGCATCTCCGAGGAAACAGAAAACAGTATGACACAAAATATGAGCTTTCTCAGAAACTTTTTTCTTTACAAGTGTCTGTTTTCATTAACTTTTTGGAACCATGTCAGCTTGTCTGTGGAAGATGAACTCTTTATATCTGTTTCTAACAATTTTCCAGAAGATGGTTCTAACCAAAATATCAAGACCCTGCCACTCTTGTATACAAAGTCCAAAACTAATGTAGATTGGGTTGTGATACAAAATACTACAGAAAGCCTGTCATTGTCAGAAATCACAGATGACAATGTAAAAGAATTGCTAGCTTTATTATCTAATTTTAGACAAGGATCCAGGTTACAGAATCTGACACTGACAAATGTCTCAGTGGATTGGAATGCTCTTATGGACATATTTCAGACTGTATGGCACTCATCCATTGAATACTTCAATATTAGCAATGTAATACAGCTGTCAGACATTGAAAGGTATGACTTTGACTATTCAGGTACCTCTATGAAAGCATTGACCCTGAACAAAATTCAAATCACTGACCTGTACTTCTCGCAGGATGACCTGTACAGAATATTTGCAGACATGAATATTGCAGACATGACAATAGCTGATTCAGAGATGATTCATATGCTTTGTCCTTCATCTAAGAGTCCCTTTAGATACCTAAATTTTTTAAAGAATGATTTAACAGATTTTCTTTTTCAAAAATGTGACAACCTACTTCAGCTGGAGACATTAATCTTGCATAAGAATAAATTTGAGAGCCTTCGGAAGGTAAGCTTCATGACCAGCCGTATGAAATCCCTGACATACCTGGACATGAGCAACAACCTGCTGCGCCACGATGGAGCTGACGTGCGATGCCAGTGGGCCGAGTCTCTGTCAGAGTTGGACCTGTCCTCCAATCAGTTGGCGGATGCTGTGTTTGAGTGCTTGCCGGTCAACGTCAAAAAGCTGAGCCTACAGAACAACCAGATCAGCAATGTGCCCAGGGGGATGGTGGAGCTGAAATCCTTGGAAGAGCTGAACCTGGCGTCGAACAGGCTGGCTGACCTGCCGGGGTGCAGTGGTTTTACATCCCTGCAGTTCCTGAACATAGAGATGAATTTGATCCTCACCCCATCTGCTGACTTCTTCCAGAGCTGCCCAAGGGTCAGGGAGCTGCAGGCCGGGCACAACCCGTTCAAGTGTTCCTGTGAGCTGCAAGCCTTCATTGGCCTGGAGAGGCAGTCGGGGGGGAAGCTGTTTGGCTGGCCGGCAGCCTACGTGTGCGAGTACCCGGAAGGCTCGCGAGGGACGGAGCTCAAGGACTTCCACTTGAGCCAGCTGGCCTGCAACACGACGCTCCTGCTTGTGACAGCTCTGCTGCTGACGCTGGTGCTGGTGGCTGCGGTGGCCTTTCTGTGCATCTACCTGGATGTGCCGTGGTACGTGCGGATGACGTGGCAGTGGACGCAGACCAAGCGCAGAGCTTGGCACGGCCCCCCCGGGGATCAGGGGCTCGTTCTGCAATTTCACGCCTTCATTTCCTACAGCGAGCGCGATTCGCTGTGGGTGAAGAACGAGCTGATCCCCAACCTGGAGAAGGGGGAGGGCTGCGTGCAACTGTGCCAGCACGAGCGAAACTTTGTCCCCGGCAAGAGCATTGTGGAGAACATCATTAACTGTATTGAGAAGAGCTACAAGTCGATCTTTGTGTTGTCTCCCAACTTTGTGCAGAGTGAGTGGTGTCACTATGAGCTGTACTTTGCTCATCACAAGTTATTCAGTGAGAATTCCAACAGCTTGATCCTCATTTTACTGGAGCCAATCCCTCCGTATCTTATTCCTGCCAGGTATCACAAGCTGAAAGCTCTCATGGCAAAGCGCACCTACCTGGAGTGGCCGAAGGAGAGGAGCAAGCGTCCCCTATTCTGGGCTAACCTGAGGGCAGCCATTAGCATTAACCTGGCAAAAGCTGATGAAAATTGTTATGAGGACGTAGGATAAGAATCTTTCTAATGGAGTTTCATCTGTTTTTTTTCCTTTGTGAAACAATAAATATGGTTTTATTTCATTCATTGTAAATATATTTAATTTCTTGTTACACAATCTTGTTTCTAACTAATTGTCTGTGTTGCCTCCTAACTGTAGTCAAAATTCAATTCACCTTATTGCAAATCTCTTGAGATAGCAAATTGCAAATGAATTTGAATGTGGATTTTGAAATAAAACTTGATATATTATAATGAATTTTTTTCAACAGAATAATATCTGGGGTGAGTTTTTCCTCAGCAGAATAAAATCTAGTCATGTGGAAGAATTCTTCCACTGCTGGGTAGTTTGCAGAGCTGCTTTAGTCACAAAATTTAGGCAGTTTCTTCAAAGAAGATCTTTTGCTAAAATTGGTTCATATGAAAGAAAATTAAGGGTCCTGACAAGATGCCTGAAGTCCAGAGCTCAAAATGGTTGCCAAATAGTCTTTGCTCAGATTCGGTGAAGATTAAAAAGATAGGACTCAGGAGTTTGTGAACTTTGAACTTGGCAAAACCAACGATTGAGCAAAGAAGAAAAGTTTCGGTGATTTTTTTTTGTTTGTTTGTTTGGGTTGTTTTGTTGTTTTTTTTTTTAAAAAAAAAAGAAAGAAGCAGCGAGGTACTTCACTTTTTAGCTTGGCATTGCAGCAAGGGAGACTCAGTGAATTGACAGAGCTCTAATACCCATACGGTCCTGTTACCATTTTGATCCTGAGAAATACCTTGACCAGAGCAGGTGGGAGGGCATCTGCAGTAACAGAACTGCCTTCATCATATTGTCTGTGTTTGAGAAACTCCTGACATCTCTAAATCATGCTTTTTTCCCCTAGCTTTCTACTTTTTGCCTTCTCGTCCATACATCTTACTTTATGCTTATTATTAAAATAATCTGTCCTTTTCAGCTGAAACAGTATCTCTTATAACAGGGCTATGACTTGTGGTCAGAAAGTCAATAGCCAGTCAGAGCTAGAAAAAATTTCCCAGGTCTTGAGACAGCAGGTAAGACTTTATTCACTGAGTTAGAAAAACAAACTACATTTACGGTATTTGCTTTCCTTTACAGAAGTATAACAGGCTCCTCTGTCTGTACTTACACTGTTTTAGCTTCAAGGAAGCATGGCTAGGCTCAGGCAAACATTCACAACTGCTAAAGATTATGACAGCAAACTTCCTCTTTGCCCCAACAAGGGAAGATTGTTTGAAATACCAGAGCTAGATCACCATCAAGCAGGAAGTTTCCCTTCAAAAATGTGTTTCAACATGTATATGAGAGAAGAAGGGATGTTATGATGAAATTCTCATGTAGTATAGAATGTTCACCTTTTGCCTTATTTTTGTCTTCCGTTATTAGCAAAAGGTTTTAATTTTGATACTTCTTTTTGCCTGAGGTCTAAGTAGGCTGAGATTTCTTGACCTGACCCCTTGAACTGTGAGTGACTGTTTATGACCTGTAGAAGAGATTTAGCACCTTTAGCTCTCTCGTGCCGATCAGCCTCAAAATTAATATAACACACATATTACCAAATTGCAGACATTTTGTTCAGGACTGTGGAAATAAATGCTTTATCTACTTCCTTATTTCTCTCCAACTACTGCTTAAGCGTGTGACTCATTTTACCCTTACAAAACTGAAGATCAGACAGCTTTTTTTGCCTCTTTCTCACGACCAGAGACAGCTGGATTATGTGGTGCCTTGCTTGAATTTTTTCTTCAAAAGCCTCAGAGTTTTAGGCCAGTAACCCTTGAAACTTCTGCAATACAATTAACATCCCCTTGTTGTGTGTCACCTTAAGAACTCATCTGGCTCCTTCTGTTGTCTGGAAGACAGAGAAACCCTTTGAAAGTCAGAGAGTGCACCAAGAAACCTTCATGTTACTCATGTGGGAGCCATAGGCATTACCAGAAATTAGGGAGTGGAAGGTTTTAGCAAGGCAAGCAAGGTTTGTTTGCCACTTTAGAAAGAACTTGGAGCTATGTGACCTCAGGGAAATGTTATGATAAGCAGAAGTATATAATTACACTTATCTGGTATTACAGGTTTCTGAATTCCAAAATCCTTGAGTGGATAAATTGGAAAGGGTGGCTTTTGATGAGCACAGGCATCAAATAAAACTTGTGCTTTGGAGCCAAAAGCCCGTGTACTATTAACTTTTTTTCCCACAGAAGCCCACATACTACTTTTTTTCATATGTGTCAAATAATTGATAAAACAGCTAAACATCCTACTAATTATTAGAGCTAGTTTCTCTGATTCCACAAAATTATTAGAGCTAGTTTCTCTGATTCCACAAAAGAGAATGAGTTTCTCACATGTTATTAGACTATTTCAAACAATTATCTTAGCCTCTGTCATACTCTCAACCCTTTCTATAAAACCAGTTTTAATCCATGAAGAAATTTTTCCTTGTTCATGGGGCCACGTGTGGTCTCACAGCACTTAAGCCAGTTTATCTGCACATTTTGGAAAGGGACTGACCTTTTCTGTGCACAGCCTGGTGATGTGTGCCTGCATTTGGTTCTACACTGAAATGTCAAACTGTTGCTGCACTCCAGTTATCAGGAAAAGGGAGTGTGTAAATGTGTTCTGATACTGTGTCAGATACTGTATCAGAGCAGATTCCTGGCATTTGAGTAGTCATCTTGGTGACTAGTAGGAATGCTATTTTTACATACACGAAAATATCAACATACAAAGCTGATAACATGGGAGTTAAACACCCTCCAAAACCTAAAAGATGCACAGAATGAAATGAAAGTTTGAAAGCTTAAATGTTTTAATGTGTATTTAAGTAGTGTGTAGTATAAAGGAAACTGAACTATGGCAGACAGGGAGACTTGACACAATGTGGGCTGCCCTGCTGAGAGCTCAGCTCTTCTTTAGCTTTAGAAATGTTACAAAACATTTTCACTGAAGTTCAGCTGCACATAGTTAGAGGAAGGAAAGACACTCAAGGAAAAATAATGGGACTCTGTGGGAGATTCTGCTGAGGGGAAGGTTCAAAAATCTCTGTGAAACCCAGGGTTTTGGTTAGTCTGTTTTTTCTTGTGGAAATATTTGCTGAGATTGACTAAAATGCTCATTTGTAGTCACTGTTTTGTCAAGAGAAAACAGTATTTATAATAAATAAGTGAGAAAATAAGTGTGTTCTGCAAGGTGTCTCTGGGTTACCAATTTGATTTCTGCAGCTTTGATCCTTGTGCCTATTTGTACCAAAGTAAAATAGGCTTGAGCAAAAATGTGATACAGTCTCTGCTCACTTTGCCTTGTGGTGGCATTTAGCCTTTGTTTCACCTATTTGACATACAGGTGGCAATGACAATTACAGTTAAACATAAAGTCCTTGATGTGATCAAACACCAGCTTTGTAAATCTTTAGTTATTGTATTAACTTTTCATGAGTTGCTCTGATGGGTTCATCTGTGACTATTCTTTTTAAGACATGTGCTATGTCTTGTACATATAAGTTCTTGTCAGAGAGATCCTTCACACTTTAGCGTGGTACTGGTCCTGAATGACTTTTCATACCCAGTCAAGGGTAGCTGTGGTTCTTCTCTGGGTAAGTAATGATGACATACAGGTAGAAGTGTGAAATGTCTTTTTGTAAACATTGATAAAACAAACTGCAAAAATCCCTGGCAGTGTAAAATTCAGAAATAGAACAAGGTATCTGCATGAACATATGTGAGCTGACTATGGAAAGGATGGTATGTAGCTGGTACATTTCAAGATGAATGAACAGAAATACATTGCTTTTAGTTTTTTTCTGTCATGAAAAATGACTGAAACAAGCCCCAAACTAAACTTTGTTGAATTGGTTAGTAAAAATAAATTATGAAAGGTTTCTAATGGTTTAACAGAGGTATTCAGAAGTATCAGTTTTATTTTAACTAATTACAGATTTTTCTTTATGGCAAACTGTTTATTTGAATGCATTTTAAAACCTCATTTTGAATGCATTTTAAAGAGTGGTGGTAAGAAAATAAAACATACTACAACTAAAATGTGGTTTTAATAGCTGTGTGTGCACTAGAGTCAGTTCTGATGAAAGCTGATGGTGCATTTGATTTTATCCATGCAGCAAAGTTTTTTCTATGAATTATATTCAAAGTAAAGCTGCCACTGTTTCACCTAATTGTGATATCATTGTTCTGTCAGCAAGTGCCTGATTCTATTCAGTATCGTGAATTAATGCCTAGCAATAGGAGCATCTCTTCTAACTTGAAGTCTAGATAATATCAGCTGGCAAACACTCCTGCTGCTTATTGATAAACATTCATGATCCCTTGATCGGGTCACAGATGTTGGTTTTCTCCCAGGCTCATGTCCTTGTTCACAATGCTAACTGAATGGCTGCTTTTTTGGATTTCTTCAGCCCCAGATTGCCCTGTATTGTCATATTCTTTGTTGCTTCATTACAACTGTCTTGTCATAGGGAATATTCTCTGTTAATTTTTATAATTTTTTGGAGAAATCCACAATGTGAGGTATCTTTAATAACCATTCTAGTGTAAAGATGATTGATCTGTAAAGGTTTTTACCTGTGCCAGTTTGCCCCTGTTACTAGCTTTTGAGATATAAACTTCTGTCATCCGTCAGTGTACTACATTCATTGCTCTCCTTGATGAGCAAAAAATTTTGGTAGGGTAGAGCTCTGCAAGAGATCTTGATATGAGCAAAAGATGGCAGCGAGGGTTCTGCTTCCTCTTTTCTGTGTGTGCAAAGAGGAGATGCAGACGACAGATTTCTAGAACATCTGTGTAACATCAGAAGCAGACTTGAAATTAGAAATGCAGAATTATGTGAACAATCCTGCCAAGGGAAATATTCTACACTACAGATAGGTTTTTTTCCTCCTAAACTGGATAGTTATGTAAATATTGCAGAAGTAAGCGTATTTCTAGTCTGAACTGTTAAAACTTTCCTTTCATTGTGCTCTTAATACCCACATTGTAAGGAAGTTCCATTAATTCTTAGAATTGTATAGCCTGTTTTAAAAAGCCCTGGGGTTTTTTTGTTTCTTGAGGTAGGTAGTTATTGAGGAATTAGCATCTCATGTGAGCATCTCATCTCACCTTGAAGATTACATATGTTTGAAATTGTATTTTGAGGATGCTAACCAATGCAGAGGACTTTTGCTGGTTCTTCAACTTGGAGATGAATTCCATGCACAAAAGGTGGGTTACATTTGCTCCATTATTTATAATTATTTTCTCTTTTTTATATATATATATCTTGGACTTCATCAAATCTCAGGTGTTTCTTTGCTGTTTGAAGATATTCTTATATTTTGAAGTTGCAGTGAAAACACTCATTTGAATTTCAGCAAAGAGGAAATGGAGAAAAATCATTTGGCACGGCAGTTTTAATTTGCAACCAACTCTAATTTAATACTATTCTAAAACAGCATTGGATGGGTAACCCTTGATCCTTACTATTGTAAGACTATTTTTCTAGACATATTTGCTTTACTCTTTGATTGTGGCACTCTGCCGGGCCATAGAGTGTGTCCCTTGTTACAGTGTCTAGCACAGCATATACAGTAAATTAGAACTCATCTGGTGCTGGAACATGGACAGAGAATATATTTCTGGTTTTTTCTCCCTTCAGAACATTTCTTGCTTTATTACTGGCATCCCTTTTGCCCAGGAAGAAATTCATCCAGATGGTACTAGACCAAAGTTTATTCAATTCAATACTGTTTATTCGATTCAGACTGTTAATCAGTCTGGACTCTGAAGCCAACAGCACTTTGAAGAAGCCGGGTCAGATTTCCTTGTCTTCTTTTGTCTTGCAATTGATACTGTACTTTGACCAACCATCCCAGCTTCATTTCTTTTGTGTCCTCAGATACTGTAGCACAACTTTCTGAAGGCATAATTTGATGTCTCTGTTGGATTCGATAGAGGTAGAAATACTTTAGTGATTTATTATTTTTTTGCTTTTGGTGATGTTAATTGCATATATTTTTTGCTTTACTTAATTAAGAAAAAACTTGATTAAGCCTGATAGGAAACTTGGATGGAAAGGGTTGAGTTTTGGTATCAGTTAGTCAAATTATTAGGAACTAACACACATTATAACCTAGAACTGAAAAAAATAGGTTTTTTGTTTCTATTTAACAAAAGATTACACAAGTAAAGAATTTTAAAACTTTTGAGTTTTAGATCTTTTTAACAGAAAGAATCAGAACAGGAAATAAAACTGGGGATGATTGTCTCCTGAAACTGGTCATGAGTTGTTTATGCTTCATATTGTCTGTGTGTTTTGTTTAATGGTTGACAACAAGAGAGCAGGTCATGGTTTTTCAGAAAAGGACTGATGCCTCTCCAAGTCCATGGAGACTGTTCATAGGCATTACCAGCTGTAATTCAGCTGGACCCTATCCACAAAATCCTTTCCTCCTTGGGTTTTTGATACTTAGAACTAGATTCATCATCCCTCTCTATTTTTAGAGAGGTTGTTTGTCAAGTTCCAATTGTGGGAAAATACAGGAAATTTTATAGGACACTTTGGAAATTCTGAAGTCTTTGGTAGCATCTACGATTTTCTTTCAGATTTTGGGTATCACTGCTTCATACATGGTCCAGTCATGGTGTGGTATTACCATTAGTATGCTTTTGGTCAGACTGCTATTACAATATTCATTTGTGTGGAGGGTTGACCCTGCAGGGTGCCTGCCCAAGCCATTCCATCACCCCCTTCCTAAGAGAAGAAAATATAAAATGAAAAGCTTGTGAGCCAGATAAGGGAAGGAAGAGATAACTCACCCATTACTGTCACAGGCAAAACAGACTCAACCTGGGAAATTAATTTAATTTATTACAATTTAGTTGGAGTAGGATAATGAGAAATAAAACCAAATCCCAAAACACCTTCCTCCCAGACCTCCCTTGTTCCCTGGGCACAGCTTCACTTCTGAATGCTCTACCTCCTCTCCCAATGGCACAGGGGGTCAGAGAATGGGGGCGGTGATGTGTTCATACTTGTTATTTCCCACTTCTTCCTCCTTACTCTATGCCCCTGCTCCATCCTGAGGTCCCGTCCACTGGAGATGGTTCTCCACAAAGTCCTCTGGTGTGAGTCTGTCCCACTAGCTGCAGTTGTTCAGGAATTCTTCAGCATGGATCCCTTCCATGAGGCACAGTCCTTCAGGCATAGGGTGCTCCAGCATGGGTCCTTCACCAGGTCACAAGTCCTGTCAGCTAACCTGCTCCAGAGTGGGCTCCTCTCTCCACAGGACCACAGGTCCTGCCAGGAGCTTGCCTCAACATGGGCCTCCCATGAGGTCACAGCCTCCTTCAGGCATCTACTTGTTCCAGCACGGAGTCTTCCATGGCTGCAGGTGGATCTCTGCTCCATCGTGGACCTCCATGGGCTGCAAGCACACAGCTGCCTCACCAGGGGCTGCGGAGGAATCTCTGCTCCAGCACCTGGAACACCTCCTCCCCCTCCTTCTGCACTGACCTTGGTGTCTGCAGAGCTGTTTCTCCCATATATTCTCGCTCCTCTGTCCCAGCTGCAGTTGCTCTTCCCCAGGGCTTTTCCCCTCTTCTTCACCACGTAATCCCAGAGTCACTACTAATGTTGTGGATGAGCTTGGCCTTGAATCCAGCTGCTGCTGGCTCTGTGGAACACAGAAGAAGCTTCTGGCAGCTTCCCACAGAAACCAGACAAGTCCCCCTGCTACCAAAACCTCACCACGCAAACCCAATACAACAGACTGTATAATTCCTCCTCAGAATTCTTGGCTTACTGGAAAAATGGACTCTTATGTCTTTGTGTTACAGCAAGGACAAAGCTGATAGATAATCTGACCCTGACAGGGTGCATAGCAATGTCCAGGGTCTTTGGGGTATGAAGAAAAATATCCTTTGAGTGAAGAGGGTTTTTTTGCACCAGTTGCTAGAGGGTGGTTTTATTGGAGTTTTTTTTCCCAAATGTGTGTGAACTTGGGATGTATATAAACAGCAGATGGATGGGCTGTTTTGTTCTTTATTCATAAATGCATTGATGTCGGTTTGTACTGATTTTGTATTTTTTCATGATTGTTAAGAAATTTGTATTTCTTAACATCTATGTGTTTTTAACACACCAGTGGCATCCTGCCCATTATAAGAGAAGTAATTTATATTTGACTAAGTCAATAATTAGAGTTAAAGAATGGGAGTGAGGACGATTGATAAGAACTGAGAACAAGAGTATGTAAAAATAATTTCTTATTACATAGATTTTATATTGAATTTTATTTTTGCAATAAAAAAGCAACTTTGACCCTTAAACAACTTTGTTAAATTTCATGTATTTGTTTTCATAGGGCTGGACTCATCAGTGAGACATATTGAACAGAAAACAAAGATATGCTTCTGTGTTTCTGTAAAAAAACAAGATAAAGCTGGATAGCATAATGAGATCCCTCACAAATATCTATGTCTTCACTTGTGCCTTTACATTCACACTGTGGAATAATATCAAGCCAACTGTAGAAGATGAATTCATTGCAAATTATTCAAGCAATTTGCTGACTAATGTTCCAAAAAACATTCCAGTCCGTACTCAAGTATTAGATTTCTCACATAATAGGATATCTGGACTTAGTACCTCAGAATTTATTTATCTTTCTGACCTTCAAATACTAAATCTTTCTTATAATCTAATTATGGTACTTGACTTTAGTGTGTTTATTTTTAATGAAAAATTAGAATACTTAGATTTATCTCATAATAACATTTCAAAAGTTTGGTGTCTAACACTTGCAGGTCTTAGACATTTAGATCTTTCTTTCAATAAGTTTACTGCCCTGCCCATCTGTCAGGAATTTAGGAACATGTTTCATTTGGAGTACCTTGGATTAAGTGCTACAATGATACGAAGGTCAGACTTCAGGTATATCAAACATTTGCAGCTGCACACCATCTTCCTGACCTTGAGAAACTTTTCACTGTACGAGCCTCAGAGTCTGACAGCCTTGACTACAAAAAACCTCTATATTGTTTTTGCAGCAAACCAAAACTTCATTTTTCCCCTCTTGTATGATGGAATGAGCACTTCTGAAAACTTAAAAGTAGTTAACTTAAGATACAACTTGAGTTACAAAGATTTCCCTTCTCCACCTTTAATGCTTTTGGAGAAAGTAAAGACATCAGTTCTCACATTTGATGCTGTGGACTTACAATGGGCTGTCATCTTGCAAATTTTCATGCTTATTTGGTATTCACCTGTGGAACATTTGACTGTAAGAAATTTGACTTTTCGGGGACCACTGGAGGAGACAACTGAATATGCATTTCTACAGTTATTAAGCTCTATGGAACAGTTAATCTCTTTGGATGGCTCCATGAAAGCATTAACTTTGGAGCATGTTCGTAATAAGGTTTATTATTTCAACCAGGAGATTCTATACAGACAGTTTTCAGAAATGAATATTGCCAATTTGACAATACATGATGCATATATGCCGCACATGCTTTGCCCCAATAGAACAAGCTCATTTCAGTATTTAAATTTTTCTCACAATGCCCTGACAGATGAGTTGTTCCAGAATTGTGGAACTCTCATGGATCTGAAATTACTTATTTTGCATAAGAATAAATTTGAGAGCCTTCGGAAGGTAAGCTTCATGACCAGCCGTATGAAATCCCTGACATACCTGGACATGAGCAACAACCTGCTGCGCCACGATGGAGCTGACGTGCGATGCCAGTGGGCCGAGTCTCTGTCAGAGTTGGACCTGTCCTCCAATCAGTTGGCGGATGCTGTGTTTGAGTGCTTGCCGGTCAACGTCAAAAAGCTGAGCCTACAGAACAACCAGATCAGCAATGTGCCCAGGGGGATGGTGGAGCTGAAATCCTTGGGAGAGCTGAACCTGGCATCGAACAGGCTGGCTGACCTGCCGGGGTGCAGTGGTTTTACATCCCTGCAGTTCCTGAACATAGAGATGAATTTGATCCTCACCCCATCTGCTGACTTCTTCCAGAGCTGCCCAAGGGTCAGGGAGCTGCAGGCCGGGCACAACCCGTTCAAGTGTTCCTGTGAGCTGCAAGCCTTCATTGGCCTGGAGAGGCAGTCGGGGGGGAAGCTGTTTGGCTGGCCGGCAGCCTATGTGTGCGAGTACCCGGAAGGCTCGCGAGGGACGGAGCTCAAGGACTTCCACCTGAGCCAGCTGGCCTGCAACACGACGCTCCTGCTTGTGACAGCTCTGCTGCTGACGCTGGTGCTGGTGGCTGCGGTGGCCTTTCTGTGCATCTACCTGGATGTGCTGTGGTACGTGCGGATGACGTGGCAGTGGACGCAGACCAAGCGCAGAGCTTGGCACGGCCCCCCCGGGGATCAGGGGCTCGTTCTGCAATTTCACGCCTTCATTTCCTACAGCGAGCGCGATTCGCTGTGGGTGAAGAACGAGCTGATCCCCAACCTGGAGAAGGGGGAGGGCTGCGTGCAACTGTGCCAGCACGAGCGAAACTTTGTCCCCGGCAAGAGCATTGTGGAGAACATCATTAACTGTATTGAGAAGAGCTACAAGTCGATCTTTGTGTTGTCTCCCAACTTTGTGCAGAGTGAGTGGTGTCACTATGAGCTGTACTTTGCTCATCACAAGTTATTCAGTGAGAATTCCAACAGCTTGATCCTCATTTTACTGGAGCCAATCCCTCCGTACCTTATTCCTGCCAGGTATCACAAGCTGAAAGCTCTCATGGCAAAGCGCACCTACCTGGAGTGGCCGAAGGAGAGGAGCAAGCGTCCCCTATTCTGGGCTAACCTGAGGGCAGCCATTAGCATTAACCTGGCAATATCCAGCGAAGCAAATGAGTAGGAGAGTGATACTACACCTACTAGTAGTATAAGTATGTGAAAAACTGACTTGACTGTTTTGCATTAAACTCTGCTAATATTTTTTTCTGTTTTCTTACCATATTCCAAGTTTGTTGCAAAATATAGTACATATAGAAATTGCTATTGGTTATTCGAGCCATCCAAGTAGTCAAAAGTCATCTGAGCTGCCCATCATCAACAAAGAGGATGAGAGAGAAATTTTCATAGTGATTGACCTAATTTTTGGGTTGCATTTATTTTGGACTTTTCCCATTGAAAGCTGTATTTGGAAGTAATAAGAATAGTGGTTGGTTTGGTGTCATCAGGCTGCCAAGGCATAGATTTAATCTTTGTTCTGACATGAATGTTGTGAGGTTGAGGTTGTAGAGATCTACTTTCTTGGTTTTAATTAAATAACACAAAGAGGAAAACTGTTGTTTGAATCCGATCCAGTACAATGGTATCATAGATGTCAAGAGTACCGTATGCACACCCTTTTACCCTGTTTTCCCTTCCTGGAACTCTTTCTATTCATCACAGAGCGTTTCTTGGGTAAGTGCTGAAAAGTTGAATCCAATAATCCCTGTTTGATGTTCTTCTTCCTTTGCTGTATTAAATGTTAACACGTGCCTAGAGATAGATACCTGCCAAGTCATGATTTCATAGTATTTGCTATTCACTGTCTTCAAATTAATAGTTAATACCTGTCCTTATTATTTTTATAGTATTGTAATGTTACTGCTTTCTGCTGTGATTCTATCAAGCTATACTGGGTTGCATGTTTTTTCTGTTTCCTAATACTTAGAAACTCAATGTTTGGAGTTTACCTTTTATCTCCAGGCTTCCACTGAACTCTGTTACCTTGCTCATTTAATTAGCAGGTGCTCAGGGTCATCACACAGGTGAAAAAAAGAGTAGTTTTCCCTGGGAAATAACTCCTCTGCTAAAATTTTACTGATTAAACTAATAGTGTTTGTTAGTAGGAAACATCTGGTAACTCGCTGTGCTTGGATTTGAGTCTAATAAACATTTCATTCTTAATCAATTATTAAATTCCATGTGTAATTTCAGTGATGATGTGGAGTTGTGTCATACTTACAGCTTAATGGAAATGTTAAGTCCTGTCGTCACAGCTGTGAGCAGCACATGAGGTGATCAAACTGGTAAGGGGATGTGATCCTTAACACTCACTAAGGTGGCTCACCAAGCACACACCAGGTGTGGTAGATGGATGAAACAGTGGTATTGAAGCTGTGGAAGAGCTTCTTAGTGTCCAAAAATGCCGAGACACTGCTGACACTCACCTACCTGTTCAGGTTAACTGGATAGGATTGCAGTAGGATGGCAGGTGCCTGGATCCTGAGCATTGGAAAGAAGAAATAAAAATCTCTATTATTAAAAATCTCTAAATCTTAATTATCAATCAGTTATTTCCATACTCATTAAATCTGTATCTCTTTGATTTAGAGAGGAAGATGTTGTGGAGGATCATGTCAAAGCCTTACCCAGAAATTAAGATTTAGTAGGGATTAGGGATGCTGCTGGATGAGAGGCTGGACATGACCCAGCCATGGGCACTCACAGCCCAAAAAGCCAAACGTGTCCTGGGCTGCATCCAGAGCCCTGTGGGCAGCAGGGAGAGGATTCTGCCCCTCTGCTCTGCCCTGGTGAGACCCACCTGCAGGGCTGCATCCAGCTCTGGGGTCTCAGTGTAAGAAGAATGTAGAGCTGTTGGAGTGAGTCCAGAGGAATCCACAAAGATTATCAGAAGGCTGGAACATTTCTCCTATTAGAACAGACTGAGAGAGCTGGGGTTGTTCAGTGTAGAGAAGAGAAGGCTCCATGGAGATCTTTTCGAGGCCTTTCAGTACTTAAATAGGGCTTATAAGAAAGATGAGGACTTTTTAGCAGGACCTATTGTGATAAGACAAGGGGTATTGCTTATAAACTAAAAGAGGGCTGATTTAGGTTAGACGTAAGCAATAATTTTTTATAATGAGGGTGGTGAAACACTGGAAGAGATGGTCTAAAGAACTTGTGGATGTCCCATTCCTGGAAACCTTCAAGATCAGGTTGGAAAGGGCTCTGAGTCATCTGATCTAGTTGAAGATGTCCCTGCTCATTGCAGGGAGTTGGACTAGATGACCTTTAAAAGTCTGTTCCAACCCAAGCCATTTAATGATTCTATGATTTTACGATTTTACTGCTCTAGAACTTCTTGACACTTTGAAGTGGGGAATGCTACCAAGAAATCCTGTCCCCTTTCTTCCTGAAAGCCTTCTCCCCCTCCCAGGCATTACAGCCTAAGGACATTATTTGCACTTAGCTAAAATGAGCTAAGGGGCACATAGTGTATCCTGTTTACTAGACAAGAAAAGAGGAAGTAAAATTTCTTAATTCAGGCTTTCTGGTCTCTGTAAATTTAATGCATCAGCATTAAATGCTGATGTTATGGGGAGTTATGTCCTAAATAATATACAGACTGGGCCATGGAGGAGTCCCTCACCTTTAAGACTGTTCTGAAATGTAAGCTTTAGGTGGGCGTGAAATAAATGGTTTCTCAAGTCTGCCATGTATATTGTTTTGCAATATTAATACTGTAAGACCTTTTATACTCTATCCATCCCACCTCGCAGATCTTTCATGCACATGCCAAATATTTCAATTGTTTACATACCTACATACACTATAGCGTCTTAAAATACACTTCTGAGTTCTTTTGATGAGGCAGACTTTTCTCGTGGCTTGGTGTGTTGGTTGGGTTTCTTTTATAAGTAAGCATGTGACAGTATTTCTTATCAAGCAACACTGTGTATTGGCTTAGTGTTCAGCCAGGCCAGAGTTTTAATTGTGAAGGACACATTTAAAGTGTTTTTATGACTAAAAATCGCAGTGAAGACACAGAGACCAGTTTTAAATCCTTGAGCAGGTTTCTGTGTATGACAGGACTAAACTCAGTGATAGCAAATAGGACAGAGGGAACAGCTTAATTTCTCAAGCGCAAGAAACTGAATATTATCTTACATTTCAATCTCACGAACTTAAATTCTGCCTTTTTCTCAGCCTAAGAGGGACACCCAGTGGCCGATGCAATTATCGCTGCTTCCTGAAAGTGATCACTCAGTCTAGAACGTATGCAATGCTTTTTGACTCATAGGAAAACAGAGATAAATCTTATCAGGCTAGCAACTGGAGTGTCTCTTGCAGGTGTGAGTGCTCGAGAGGACAGGTCAGGACGAGCTCTTCCCGTGACAGCTGCCACGTTGGGTCAGTGGCCATGACTCCTCCATGCCATTGGTCCCTCCTGCCTGAACCTTGGAAATCAACAGCACGATATGAGCGTCTCTGGCTTTGCAATGTGCAGTCCTTATTTTCAAGCAGGAGGCTAAGAAATACAAGCCAGTCATTTTCTCATTCTCTGATTGCCGTTTGCAGGCTTTTGTTTATGCCTCATCTCTGCTGTACCTGCTTTCCCTTCTGTACATCACCATGGCATAGCACAGGTGCTCACCAGGCTGATCTGCACGATCCCAGGCAGCGAGAGACCAACATCCTGATGAAAATACTTCAGCAGAAACGGGAAGCTTTAGACATGCATAGTGAATTCAGCCATGCTCCCCCTCTTAGGCATCTGGTAAGGTGCGAAAAAATAAAACCCCATTCTTTGTAATCTCTACCCATCGTCGTCATCATCAATCTCTCAGCACAGCCTGCAGGTGTGTCTGGAGGCACGCAGGACTCATGTGATGATGTGTCAGCAGCCTCCGGCGCCCCGGTCTGGGAGAGGCTGTGGGGCAGAGCTTGGCTAGTGATAAAAAAGGCAAACTCACGTGTTTGGTGCTCCACACCTGCATATGGGCTAATCAGAACACGCTAATTAGAATGTCTATTTAGAAGTGAGTAGAACATTTTTATGAGCTTGCCACTAAGTGTGCTGCTGGACACAGCTCCTCCAGCACAAATTCCTTGTGCTCCTGCCCTGGGCCCGGTGTGGGGCAGCCACACACGGGAGGTGGCCACGGGCCAGGCAGCAGGGCCACCCAAAGGCCCAGAGCACCAGGGGTCTCCCCCAGGCCTGCCTCCCACCCAAGCACAGCATCACTGCTCTTTGTCATCCAGCATGTCACAACATCATCACAAACAACATTCTGAGTGTTTTATTAACAAGTATAATACATATGCACTGTATACTAAATATACTAATTATACTAAATATACTAAACATACTAAACATGAGGACTGTACAGTACAAATTTATGTTCACAGTTTGACATGACAAAATGTCATTACTGAATTCCCATTGGACTACCAAAGTAGAAACAGTGAAAGTACATTAAACATTCACATCTTTAGTAAGAAAAGATTACCAAAATGTCTCCATATTTGCAAGTTATAGTAATGCACGCTAGAAACCTTTAATTAGCCATTTCGTCTTATTAGCTTATAAAATATATTACATTTTATTTTAAAAATTCTGCATAGTTTATAGAAGTATTAAAGTAAATAAAAATCCTTGCTATATTTGCAGGTGAGAGATGCTAAGCAAAAAGATTATTTTGACCCTCTAAAGTACATTAAGTGCTAATATCTGTAAAATATAATAA
Organism: Zosterops lateralis; assembly: GCF_965231275.1. NCBI lineage: Eukaryota > Metazoa > Chordata > Aves > Passeriformes > Zosteropidae > Zosterops > Zosterops lateralis. The sequence goes on along the minus strand of NC_139766.1, from coordinate 23,027,012 downwards.
AAACTGGTGTAGCCCTCTTAAGAGATGTAAAATGCTTTGTAAATTTTTTTAGAACAGATTTGTATTAATTTCTATGTTGCTAACCTTGACAGAGACAACATATTTGAAAAGATGTGGCATTAGAAGTATTGTTGCATGATGCTGTGTGTATTTAAATAAACACCATACATATTTAAATAAACCCTACCTGCTTAGTTTCTTGCAATTGTATTAGAAACTGGTAATTTATTATAATCAAATGACCTAAACAGGCACATTTTAGTAAAACAGTATTACCTGTTATACACTGTACAGTGCAATACTGTTAGGGTAGAAATGTGGGGGCAGTTTAAATATGCTCATTTTCCAGGATTAGGATTTTCTATCTAAACTGGCCTTTCTTTAGGGCATAGATGGAATTACTGTTTTTGTGAAGTGTTTAATAGAGTATATTTGAAAATTGCAAGGTATCCCTCAAATCAAAGTTTGAGGGATAAATTGAACCAATGAGCTGGTTAAGATGTAAATTGACCTTCAGCTAAAACTGTATTTGTTTGTGACCTTTTAGACATCCCACAAAGACACCACCACAGACACAACTGAAAAATCCTATAAGGAAGGCATTATCATGTAATAATCTCAAATACTTAATGTTTAAATTTCTGTTGTCCTAATTTGCAAGACACATGGATGAAATTTTAAAGTTCTGCTCAATCTCCACTGTATTTGACCCCATAATTAGCATAAATACTTTCAGGAAAAAGGTACATAAGCTAATGAGTTAACATGGCAAATAACCTAGACTGGATTATCAGAAGTAATTCTTAGTTACAAAGAAGTTCTGCTTTTAGGGTACTGATTTAAAAAAATATTAAAAAACATATTAATAAAACCATTTAATGTAAGCCTCAAAAGAGAAACAGCATTAGAAAGAAATGTTTGTTAAAAATCCTGAATTTTTAAAATTTTTATTTTTAAGGTAAAAATATGACCAGTTGACATTAAGGTGCTTATTTTTTATAGTATCTGCTTTTCCCCTCTATAACAGAACAGAGAATTGTTTTCATCCCGGGATATTAAATGTCTGTAGACTTGTGACTGATGCCACAGGGCTCCCTCCACAGAGCCTCTCAGCCAGTGATGTGCCTAGATTCACAAAATTGCCATTAAAACCTCAAGCCAATTCTGCTACCACTGACAAATATAAAACCAAAGTCCACCTTCTGGAACATCTGCTCATTAATATCAGTCTCTTTCCTACAAGTTCCTCAATGTCACTAACAATCTGGCCTATCAAGAAAGAAAAAAGACCGATTCATGTGCCAGGTGTTTCAGGGCCACAGATGAGCAGATGAAGGAGAGTTACAAGACACCAGATGTAGCCCTAGAGGTGGTGAGGGTGTATAGAGCTGGAAAAGAGCAACTGCTGTCAAGAGTGTTTTTCTACAAGTACAGAGCTCTCCTTCTCTAACTCCACAGGCGTATGGATGTCAGCATAACAGCTGGTAAAGCCCTATCACCAAATAAAGGCTCTTTGCACCCACACTATTACATCTCCAAGATTGTTTGGCATTGGGCTCCACTGGATATAAAGCACAGCCTACCTGTTCCATAAGCTCAAATATACCCACCTGCAAATGGACACTCCACCTGTCTCCTGCAGAGTTCTATAGAATTCTTCCCTCACACCTCCATTGTTCACTGGGTTTTTGAAAGAAAAAAAAGGAAAAGCTGCCTTCAGTATGTTTAACGTACAGGGAATGGTGGTTACCTTAAATAGGGCAAGGAAGGAAAATGAGCTTGTGTGTGAGAGTGTAGAGAAATACATTGTGTTTCCTTGCAGTGCCATGAAGTCTGCCAGCTAATACAGACAGAAACCTTCCTTTCAGAGGAACACTTCTAGGGGCAACTGCAGGTTGCTTGAATTCAATTTCTTTTACCTATGGAGTTCTGTTTGCTAGTAGGCGTGGTTTTAATACAATAGACACATCCACAGGGAAGCAGTTGTACCTACCATTGAGAGTCACAAATCAGAGTTAGGAACTAGATGATTTGGTATATGCTTTTATCCAAAACAGATACATGACTGAATTTACCATCAGAAGTACTTCATATCTGATGCCATCTTCTCATAAAAATATTGAGGATCAATAATTTTAAATACTGTAGTGTATCACAGTGGTACTCACAACAACACAGTTAAGAGCCTTTTTGACTTAATGATTGCTATTTTCTGAAGTACAGCAAAGAGAAAAAACTTATTTAGAAGAAATGCAGGGGCACAATTGCAGGGGGATAATCTATATCCCTGAAATGAGGTGCAGTAGGTTTCCATGAATATCATTTAATGCCAAATCACAGGAGAGTACCATAGAATCACAGAATCATAGAACATTCTGAGTTGGAAGGGACCCATCAGGATCATTAAGTCCGACTCCCAGCCCTGCACAGGACACTCCAAAAGTCACCATGTGCCTGAGAACGTTGTCCAGACTTAACTCAGACAGACTTGGTGCTGTGACCATTTTCCTGGGAAGCCTGTTCCAGTGCCCAACCACCCTCTGGGTGAAAAACTTCCTGATGGTAAACCCCTGACTCAGCTTCAAGCCATTTCCTCAACTGTGTGTGTTCCATCCATACACTTGCACAGAAACCAGACATACAGAGTCACACAATGTCTTCCCTTAAAAAATCCACCAAGGCATTATGCAATAAAAACAAGGATATACACTATGCTGTAATACAGATGACAGATGATATTGGTTTAGATGCACAGTATTATGTATGGACAAATTCCTGCCCATTTTTCTTTTTGACTGGGGTAAATGATACTATGACTCAGTCTTTCTGTGAAGTAATTGAACTGTTTAGATTTATTTCCTCAGCATTACTCAGTGTTTGCGCAGAGGGGATTTTAAATCGGGTGTCTTTCTAAAACTGTTGTATCAACTACATTGCAGAAATCATCACAGCTGGGAGAGTCCATTCATTGCATTGTTGAGCATAAAATGAGAATGTATCCCTTACAGGGCACATAAATAATAGTCTCTGGCAAGGACTAGCATTTCGGATATTCAATAACTTTTACTATTTTATCAGTATATGCTGGGTCGATTATACGAAGAAACCAACAAAAGCTGTTAGTTTAAAAATTCCCTTATTCACAAATGAAATACAATAAACATACTGAATGCAGAAAGGGTTTGCTTAGCATCCCCAGGAGAAAAAAAAGACGTGTTCACATTCTTTAGGTCTGACCCGTGGCAAGGACATAGAAGGGTTAGATAACATCTGTTACTGACCATACGTACGCTTTTAATGGTATAAACTCAGAGATCCAGACCAGCTGAATCCAAATTAAAATGCATGTGTAAAAAACAAATAAAGTGTGACAGGAGTCAGGGACAGAAGACATTCAGACTAGCATGTGGCGTTTCCTGTGAAGAGCAAGATGGTCCGAACGTGAAAAGCTACGGTCACAGTCCGGGCACTGGAAGGGTTTGATTCCTGTGTGCTTGCGGAAATGCCGCGTTAGTTCATCAGAACGAGCAAACTTCCACGTGCATCCCTCCCAAGTGCATTTGTACGGTTTCTCTCCTGGAAAAGGAAACACAGAAGTGGGGATTTAAAACACGAACACATCAATTCTGATCACGTAAATTCACACATAAATTTGACATATTTATTCTATTCCCTTGCCGAATTTTAGCAAGTACTTCAATGCTTACTCAAAAAGCTTCCAAACAGCCCAAAACTCAAGAGTACTCTGCACTAGAAACTGTGTAGTCGAAGTTAACTGACCAAAAAATTGCTACCTGCCACAACTCATTTTTTTATTGTCTCTCTGTTCCTCTCTCTGCTGTATTAGCACTTGTTTTGTCTTATGAAGCGCAGAGGGATGGAGGTTTAAGCATTTGTTCAAGTGTTTTCAAAACAGGGATCTCATTTTCTAGATTTCTGGGGGAAAAGACTGTGCTACCATAAAGCACAACAGGCAGAATTCTTGTGACTTCTGAAATTTAATGTAGTGTAAATGACTGGCACCCCTGTCACAAGTACCTCAGCTGAAACTCTCTATCATTACTAATATGTCATCCTCCTCCTTTAACACCACTGTATTGCCCAACAGGTAAAGGGTCGGCTTGATGCACAATAGACATGAACTGGGCTCCATTTTTCCTAAAAGAAGTAGCCTTGTAAAAACCTTGCATGTGTATATATTCATTCAGCATGCTAAGATGAACATTTCTGTGGAGAAGAGAGATGGGGATATGTTTACTGGAACACTCATTCAGAAAAAAACCACCACAGCACCAGTGGTTAGCATCTTCACAGAGCATATGTGTTTGCATTTGGCATACAGTCCAGACTTCTGCAGATGGGCTACTCCCATGGAAATCACAGTCAAATTTAACAGTGATGTCATAGGTGAGCCAGTGCAGTTTCAGCTGATTTGGTGTTTACACGGTGTGTGGATTGAGTAAACTGCAAACAACTGGACACAAAATGAGTGAAGAGCCAGTGAATGTAAAACACATCAGCATGCAGTGTGGACCTGTTCTGGCTTACAGTCTCTTGTTGTAGGTTTTTCCTAGTACGTCCTCTGTCTTTTGCTCACCCTGTAATTATTTTCACAACAATGCCAAATCTACCTTCTGTCATTTTGTTATTTACACCTGTGGTCACCTGGCCATGAGCAGAAATTATAAGCTTAGTCTACTATTTTATCATAGACTTGATGAAAGAGAAGCATAGCTGTGCTCAAACCTGTATGGGTTCTTCGGTGAGCTTTCAGGTGGGAGCTTTTAGTGTAGACTTTGTTGCAGCCTTCATAATCACATCGATGTATTCTGCGTTTTCTTTGTGTGTCTGGAGATTCCACAGGTAAAGGTCTCTTTCCTGGCTGAACTATAACTGAAGGGTGATTCCTGCAAAAAGTCAAATTAACGTTAAAAATCAAAAACATTTAGCAAAGCAAACTTCAGCTAATATGATTCATAACATAACAGAGACTTTTTATTCACTACCGCTCTGTCTCTTGGCACAAACAACAACATTACATGCCTGTCAAAAAATTCAACAGGGCTTAGCAAATTTTGTGTATTTTAGCAGGAGTATTTTAAAATGTTTACTCACTTTGTGGCATGATGTAGCCATTTTTACAACTTCCTAGCCCTTTTTTAAAACTGACAGAGGAAAAACCCCCTTCAACTTCGTGTTTTTCAGTCAAACCCAGATTTCTTAAACGCTCAGTGAACTTTTCTTTTATTTGTTCACTATTATTTTTCTTTCAAATACAACTAATTTGATTGTAATTGGAAACAGCTATTCCATATTATTAAAGAAATTGTGTCTTTAGGGTTTCAAAGCAGAACTCAATCTTTATTGTTCCAGCCACTCCTTTAGAATGTAATTATGAATTTCCTGTTTGGTGCTGGCAGCAGGGTGCGGCCTCCCTGTACCACTGACGTCAATTCCTAAAAGTAGAGCTTAGCCTGTGTGGCACACCCACAGGATGTCTGAAGTTGTCCCTCCACCTTCATAAACATAATTTTTCACTTTAGAAGCCCACAGGTACAGTGCAGGTAAGACATATACAAACTACATACGGACTTCTGCAACAAACATATCCATAACTGTTCACGTGTGCGAAAACATACAAACTTCTTAAAAGGTGTCTTTGACTGTTGAATGACACCCCTACTGCAGAACTGGGGACAATGATTCTTTCTTCCACATCAATCTTAGAAAACGTATGTTTGGCATAAAGGTACAAAGTGTAGAATGTAACGTGCAGATATTAGCATTCCTTGTTGCAAAACCAGCTCTTCCATGCAACAGAAAGAAGCTTTCTAGATCTCCTGTCTTTCCTAAGTTAACCTATTTCATATTTTTACCAATCAACTTATGTTTTGTAACACTGGGCTCTATTGGTTACTTACTACAAGTTGCTTTAGGGCCTAATTTTCAGAAAGACTGAATACCCACTTCTCTCAGCAAAATAAAAGGCATGTGCTAACGACAGAAAATCTTGTGCATGGCTTGAGAAGAAAAGATTTTTCTATGACCCCACAGCAGCATAATGGGGATTTACTGATGTGGGAAAAGTTGAATTCTGTTACTGATTCTTAAGTGTTAAAATCTGGGAACTGGGAGCCAAATTCTCTTTCTTGGGTGGTTCTGTGACTGTTGAGTGATGTACTCTTCAAGTACACATTAAATCTAGCTAAAAATATTAGAACGGCAGGAAACCCCAGATGGTGATGTTAGGCAGAGATGTACACACTCTTAAATAAGAAGGCAGATTTCTAGCTTCCAAAGAAATGCCTCTCTAAAGCAATACTCAGTTTTAATGCAGTTGCATGCCAATCTTTTTGGAGAAGCTCTGGCTTAGGACAGCAAACAGACTTGGTTTAAATCATTATATGTGGAGGCTAGTCCTGGACATGGTAACATCTGGGAAAAGGGAGAAAAAATAATATTGGCCATATAGAATTTGTGATTTAGATTTTCAATCTGCAAGTGTCTGGAAAAAGCACTGAGAATGTCTCCTTGTCCCCTTATGGGAGAGGATGCTGGCAAGACAACAGAATCTTATCAATAATCAGATAGGGCGTGGCAGTTTTAAAAAATGGTTAGGGTGGTGTCAAATTCAGAGGTAAATATTAAGTAAGTGCCAATAATAAAAGCACAGCCCTAATTCTTTCATTCCCTCTTTTACAACTAGATGTAAGTTCATTTAAGTCTACCCATCTGTCACTCTTCAATAGATAAGAGTATCTTCCAAAAATTACATTAAAACCTCAACAACTTTTTCTTCTTCACCACAGCACTATGTTCACAGCATGAGTTAGACTTTGAAAATTGCATGAAAATATATTAATGAGGTTCCTTGTATTTGGCCAATTATTATTATTACGTCAAGTTTGATTTTAGAAATAACTGCATATTCATTATCAGTCATACTAGAAAGTCCAGCCATCCCTACAGAAATGTCACCAATATTATTTTTATAGATGGATAGATATGGATATCCAGATATAGACAGATATATTGCCAAAAGCTAACACTAAAGCAAATTAAGTCACCTAGAAGTCTTAAATAGGTCACTTCAGTGACACTAAAGGTTTCCTATGCCCCTTTAACGTAGCTTAGGTGTCTGAATACCAGTCTGGGCAGCTGGAACCAATGAATAGTGACAAAAACTTTAATGCCTAACTAATGCCTATAGCTCATAAAGCTGTGAGACAATAACATTTTTTTTTTTAATAAAGGTTTAAGTATCTCATCTTGTAACTTGTGTGAGTTGTCTATGTATTTTAATGTTAAGAAATACAATTTATAAACTTCTTGTTTTGGACACAGCAGAATGGGAACTTGAAAGGGCTGGCTCTAGGAGCAAGAACTAGAGCTCCACAGGACAGCTATAAAGCAATTTAATTTGTTACGATGCAAGGACAGAATCCCCATGAACATAACACTCTGCATGAGCAAGCAGAGGAGATGCTTTGGAAACATGCACATACAAACGTTTTCTGTAACAAAGCTATCTACACATTATACCAAATTTTATATTCTTTGTCCAGTGAATAGGTTTCCTGGGGAAACCAGACCCATTGGGAAATAAATAATGCAAATCACTAATGCAGGTGACAAGTCTGCAGAAGTCTCAGCCCTGGAGGAAGGGTGTGGTACCAGCCAGGAACAGCACTTACTGGTTTGCTCTTGTTAAAGAGACTTAACAAAGACAGAAAATAAACTGAACCATTTGATAGTCCTGACCTAGCAGTAGTATGTTTATTACAATAAAACGTATAAGGTGATTTAAAAGAAACAGCATATAAACATAGTTTATAAAAGCTAGCTGGCAACCAACTGCAAAGAGCCCTCAGTCTAGGAGCTGCCTCTAGACTGTTTGAAGACAAGGAGGGGTGCCCACAAGAAGGCTGTTGTGGAATGTAGCCAGCCCTGGTGCTGTGGTGTGCTTTTGAGCCCAATGGCCACAAGCAGGAGGAAGAGGCAGCGCTCTGGAGGAAATACAGGAGACCACCCATCTATCCTATGCTTTTCTTTCTCTCTCTGGACCATACTCACACCAGATTTTGAGTGTCTGGCTTGAAGCCCGCTTTCCGTTACTCTGTGAGGTGAGGTCAAACACAACCACCTCAAGGGTAACAGTGAGCAAGAGGGAAGTGCAGAAACGGATTCTGAGGTTCTGTGCTGTGAGCCCTGCTCAGGTCCCAACTTCAGCTTCCCTCAGCTCCTGCCAGTGCCAGGGCTGGCAGCCTGACTTCCTACCCAGAGCACTGCCTGCTGAAGGATGAGCCAGGCTCTGGGTCATTCCATGGTTTTAGTACGTTGACAGGATTTTCCCTAGGAAAACAGGAAATAGAAGGGTGCCCATGGCTCCCCAGGTACTTTCTTGAGAACTTTTTAATGTTTTCAATTAAAAGGTTTATGCTCCAGACCTGATTTCTTCTTCTAGCCCTTGTCCTTTCTTTTGCAAACAACAGTGTTTTAAAACCCATTAGATCTGTGATCCAGTTCATGTAGTGGCCCCAGTAACAGCTATACCAGCACAGTGAGCTAATAATGGGATGGAAACAAGTGGCTGTGAGGGAAGATAGCTTCGGAAACTCCTTGAGCTACCAAAAAAAAATAACCCCCAGAACAATGGCCTCAGGTAAAAATGCAATTTCACTGAATATACATAGGACTTGTAAGCCTGAAGAGGTTCTTCCCACTAAGCAGACAAAACTTTTGAGAAGACAAAGAGGCCCTCCAAGAAGAAAAAGTCACAACACTCATTTTAAAGAAAGGTATTTCAGGTAACATGAATAGAGATACAAGTATGAACTGCCTTTTAAGTTTCTTTCAATTTTGCTGCTGATTTTATATAAGTAGGTTATCATTGGCTTATTAGGAGTCCTACTTTCAGTAAATTGTGGAACTGGGACCTATCATCACTTTAGAAATGCATTATATAAATGGCAGATCTATTGCAATGTATAAACACGATCAACTCCTGTATTGGTGAAGAAAGGGGAAAAGAAAGTTGAAATCACATTTCACAGTGACAGTGGCGGGAGGGATCTTCCTGTATTTTATCACATGTTCTAAAGCACAGCAGCAATCCTTCCCACTCCTCAGAACTGAAACTGTTGTAGTAAACTGCTTTCCATGCCTCTGCTGATCTTTAGACTACTGTTAGCTACTTACTCTTGCAACATTACTTGCTGAGGAGACAAGGAGGTCATCATTGGAGGTGACATTTGTTCAGGATAGAAGTCAGTCTTTGATGGTTCGCTTCCTGGCTCTACTTTGATTGTTTTCTTCAGTGTGGGCTTTTCATAAGACTCAATGACAGGCACTGTACAGGAGAGGGTAGGAGAGGGAAGGCAACACATAAAAATTATGAAGAGTTATGGAAATAAATAATATACATAAAAATCTATAGCTAAAACAAATCTATCAGTTCTACATTTACTGTGACAATTTCGACTAAGTACAAAATCTTTCCATTTTAATGATCTCCTGATGAACTATGATTCAAAACATTACTATTCATTTTCATCAGTCTGATTATTATCAGTCCAAATCTTGGTAGATCAATAGTTTATGTAGATACAAACAAGTGCAACAGAGCTGATGAGGGTCTGGAGAACAAGTCCTGTGAGGATCAGCTGAGGGAGCTGGGGTTGTTTATCCTGGAGAAAAGGAGGCTCAGAGGAGACCTTATCATGCTCTCTACACCTGCCTGAAAGGAGGTTGTAGCCAGGTGGCAGTCGGTCTCTTCTCCCAGACAGCTAGAGACAGGACAAGAGGAAATGGTTTCAAGGTGCATTAGGGGAAGGTTTAGTTCAGACATTGGGAAGAATTTCTTCCCAGAAAAGGTGATTAGACACTGGAATGGGCTTCCCAGGGAGGTGGTGGAGTCACAGTCCCCGGTGGTGTTTAAGGAAATACTGGATGTAGCACGTGCTGCCATAGTTTGGTTGACAAGGTGGTGCTTGGTCTCAAGTTGGACTCAAGGATCTCAGAGGTCCTTTCATCCTAATCTGTTCTGTGATCCTATGACCTTAGCAAGTCTGGCAAAATATTTACACAACAAATTCTATGCCTGTTTATTTTGGAAGAACAGGAATTATGTCCCACTTCCTAAAATGCAAACAACCAACAGAAACCAAGTGCTTGGATATTTGTTATTTTATCGGGATGAGACAGCATAAGAAGAAATTCTAGCAACACCAACCTTGCATGCTACTTGGAGTTTCCATCTCATCTGCAAGAACTGTGGACACCATGATGGGCTGCTGGAGATGGGGAGCATACATGAAAGGAACTGGCTGGACCACAACAGGCTGTATAACTGGGAGTATCCCAGGGCTTCTCAGTCCGTGGCGTGAAAGAGCAGCGGCCATTACAGGTGGGATTGTTATTGGCATAGAAAGAGGCTGTACTCCTGGGGGTGATGGTGTGAATTTACTGAGAGGTGAGCTGGGTGAGGACAGAGTCAATCCAGGTGAACTTCTCCTATGCACAGTCTGAAATTTTAGTGGGGAAGGAGAACTTCCAGTTGAAGATGGTGAGCTCCGTTTATTTACTGTAAGGTCTACTGGCTCCATCTGGATTCCATTTGATAGTCCTTCAGCGTTTGAGTAGAACTTACTGTGCAACATACTTGGTGCAGAATAAATGACGCCGTATTTGTTTGGCTTCATTTGGTCCATGTAATTGGATGGGTATGACTGTCAGAAGGAATGGAAAAGAAATACAGAAAATCAAATAATAAATCAACACATACACACAGCTACTGCTGAAAAAGAAAGGCAGCCAATAAAACAGGCAAAAAGAAGTTGTTTCACGAAAGCACTTTAATGCACTTTCTAAATAAAAGTGAATTAAATAAAGCCTCAGATTCCACACATAGGAAGTTAATCAAGTTCTGATTCACTATCTGTTTCAGAAGCAATGTAAAACAGATTATGAAAACAAATCTTCAAGGCCTATTTAACTACTTTTCTCCTTTTAAAATTGCCTGTCATTTATTAAACTGTATGTTTCTTAACTGACCTGGGAGATACACCTGCTATGCCAAGCATAAAACTATATACTGAGAATCATCAATTCTGGAAAGAGAGGAGTTCAGTTGGTCTTAGAATTGCAAGTAATGGGTCCCAATCAAATTTTCAAAGTAATCCAAAAACAATCATCACTAAAGAAAGAAATTATGAATCTGAACCCTACAATCAATACAAAATACTCAGCTGAACTTTTTAAGTAATGGGTAAGAAACTCAAGGGTGCAAAAGGTAAAATCTAAACCTTTCTAAATGATTTTTTGAGATGCAAAGCAGCTAACTAGCTAGTCTAATTTTGGAAAATGAGTACAAGGATAAACATTTGGTGTGTTGGAAGAATATTCCTGTTAGTGGTAGCTAGCACTTCCCATTACAATATAAACAGCAAAGCTAATCTTGACCTATGTGAAGATCTCCACAATTTAGTAATAATTTATATATACATATATATGTATGTATTATGTAAGTAACACACATATCTAGTGATTTTTGTAAACCAAGAAGTATTAACATTAACAGCAGAGTGTAGTACTATTAAATACCCAGACCAATACTGCATTTAAAAACTGTTGAAAATTGAGGTTGTTTACTAACAGCTAACTCACAATGGAAACTGATGTGATGCTTTAACACAGCAGTGAGACACAGAAAATGCAATGCATTTAAATTTTTAGTTGCGTTGTCAATTTTTTGAAATAAAATGCTATCTTTCAATTTTAGGTAAGTAAACTAATATTAAGAAACTAATTACTTCTTTAGCTGCCAAAAATATTTTGATGAGTGGGACTAAAAAATGTTCAAAATGGTATAAAGTGAAACAGATCAGAAGTATAAAACCACTGTATTTTTATAAAATTATTCCTGTAACATTTCATTATTTTTCTTGCTGAGGTGAACACTTCTGTCAATACATGTTCCTGGTTTCTTACCTCCATCTTCCCTGTGAGGGAACACTTGGTTAATTTTAAATGTTAACTGGAGGTCTTTTTGCAAAATGACACAAATGTGATTTTCTTCTTTTCAGTTACTGTTTGAAACACTGAGTTTAGAAAACATTTAATTTTCCTCCTGTGGGCATAGCACTTTGTTGATAAAACAACAAAGCTGAGTCAGTCAGTCCATAAAACATTCAAATAAAGCAGCACACACAATGGTGAATGATCTTCAAATAGTAAATATTACAATAAAATCTCTGAAAGTTATATATTCTCTTATGCAATTCTTACAAATTGCATGTACAGGAACATTCATCTTTGATGGTAATTGGTTCGTCAGAATTTTATTAAATGCTGTTCTTGCAAGAAGTGCTGTCTGTAGACTTGCCAGCACTGCTGAGGCAAGCAGTGAAATTATTAGCATTTTAAGTGATGAAGACCACTAAATATTGATATAATTTAATATTTAACAGCATTTAGTATCTATTACATCTAATCAAATTATGGGCATAGGCAGAAAATAAAATTTTTAGCAAGTAAGAAACATTAAATACTTCTGTTAAAACTCCTGTTATTGGTTTACAGTACAGAGTTCACCCAGCTTTAACAAACCGTAAACATTCCACCACTAAGCACTGGTGCATTTAAAGTGCTGCAGGTATGTCAGGGATGATCACAGTGTCATTGCCTATGAACTTTTCTTCCCTTGCAAGAATGCCAAAAAGGAAAAAGCCTGAGAAATTTAAATCTCCAGGAATGCTTTTGGCCAATGAGTCCATTAAGAACAAGCATCCCTAAGTGTAACCTTATCCTAAGAACACCTGGTGGGAATTTGAGGAATAGCTGTCTGGATGCTCACAGTTTATGCATTCTTTGATGGAGGCGTGATGATGATTGTGATTGATTTTTGTGCACAGCCTGCAAAAGGGTAGAAATGCTACTGGAGACTGGGAAAATTGGTCTCCTGAGACTTTGGACAGCTTCCAGGTAGATTTCCCCCTCCATGGTAGGGAGGCCAGCAGAATACTCCCACGGCAAGGACTGGTGCACTCACTTTTGGATGGGTGAGTAAAAATGCCAAGATTCAGTCACATACAAAGATAAAAAATCCTGAAGTAGTTCCACAGGTGCTTTGTTCCTTTGTAGTTGTGCATTCTGCAAGGCCAAAGAACTGTAAACATTTCTAGCTGAACCTGCCAATATATATATTATAACCCTTTAGACCTCAGTATATTATATACTGCATTGGCAATATTTAGATACTGTATTATCAGTAAATCTAATCATCATGACCCATATCATCAGTGCAATATTTCTTGTGCCTAACCAAGTCTTCTCGCTACTACTTTGCTACACAAACTGTTTATTCCAATTCAAACAGAAAAGCAACTTGTTTCACTAAATGGTAACTGGTATCTGTCCAAATGTTTTAAAAGTCCTTGCAGTAAATAGGCAGTCCTTTAGGTAGGACTCAGATGACTTTGTCAGGATTAAGAACTATCATAATATATGTTCAATAATTCATTTCAATAAGTGGCATGAGCTGTTGGTAGAGTGATGAAATAGTGTGGGTGCAAGCTTCAGACACCTGAGAAGTATAGTTCATCCTTTCAGCCACACACCCTGAAATACAGTGGTATCAAAACCATTACTAGTTTCCTCCTTCCACTCCTACTACTGTGATGTTTTAAAGACAGATAAACTCTACATCTACACTGTACATTCAGAGAGAAGAGTGAGTTATTCCTAAGGGGCTTAATTTAATTTGGCCTCTAATGATTCTATCAGAATGAAAGATGCAATACAAATAATCCTGATTTTATATTTCTGGGTTATGCTAACCCATACTGCTCCGCTTAGCACTTCTGAACATCACACTAACAGTTTCTCTCTCATTCCACCTCCTCAAAAGGTGGTCAAGAAAACTAACTCACTCAGTGGCTGCTGTCCTTTCCCCTGTTCTCTCCACATCACAATACCTCCCCCTCTAGAAGTGTCTCCAGAGCAGTTTCTGTTGTGGCATCAGGGCTTCAAGAAATCCACCAAAACCAAGAAGAGCGGGGAAGCTCCAGGGCTTGGGGCTAAGCAGCCTATGTGTGTACAGAAGTTGAAACACATATGGTCCTCAGCCTGAGGAGAAACAAAGTAGTGTCCAGTGATGGAAATTTCACTCAGAAACCATACTCTCCTCTGGACATTCTTTTTTTTTTTTTTTTCCCTTATGCAATGGCAAAAAAGAAAAACATACAGATGTGGTAAAATGCTCTGAGTAGTCTTTAACAGTGGTCAGTGTGATTACATTGACTTATGAGAAAACTCCAGAGGTCCAACTCATGGAAGGCACCACATCACTGGGAGAAGGATATAGTATAGAATAACCAATATTTGGAACTCTAGTCTTGAAATGCACTTAGCTCAGAAATGCTCCCTTGTTCTTCCCATTGCAGTTTTTCCTTCATCTGCTGGTCTGGGAAAGACTGCTCACTCCTCTCCTGGTGAGCCTTTTGAGGGACTGACCTTGCCCATCTGGCAGAAATACACAACTGTTTGGGGCACTTGTGTATCTTGTGCAGAACTCCAAAGCATTGCAGAACCTTCTTTGGGAGATGAAGGCAGATGTGCAGAAAAGGTGGCCCAAAAGGCAGCAGTGACACTTCTTTTGTAAAACCAGCCTCTTTTCTGATTTCAGTGCACACCATTAGATAATCTGAGATTAGAGTAGATAATCACCACTAATCTTAATATAGTTACACAATAACTGTGATTAAAGTGACAGACAGACTGGCCAATACTAAAGTTCTTTCTTGACCCAAATATTGGAATTCTATCAGTGAGGTTTTTTTTTCTACTATTATTCTCCAGCAAATAAACCCCACAAAAGTCAAACTGTAATTTTAAAATGCATATAAACTTAACTCCCAGAGGTGTTATTAAGAGCACTGAAGAAATCAGACTGCTTACAGATGCATTTTTATTTATGACAATTACTCTTTATTTTAAATAAAACAGGAAATAAACTTTGAAAGATGCCATTCAGGGCACAAGTTTAATGCACATTCAGTTATGTACACTGTCTTCACCCTTCTAATGGATCACCCTTTCTAGGGGTGTGCTTTCATGTTACACTTAATCTGTTATTGCAGGCTACTGCTGGAAGGGGAAGTCCTGTTCTCTCATCCTTCCTCCTCCCCTTGCTCTAATATTGAGCAGCTGCACAGAATGAGTTAGATTAGCTTTCTGATCTGACCAAAAAATAAGTATTTTTGGTGGGTTAGCAATTCTGACCATTCATTGAGCTGATCCAAAGGTTCCAAATCATTCTAGGACCACACAGTTCTTCAGTCACTCAAAGGAGACACAAAGTTGGTATGGAGGGATCAAAGTCAAAACTTTTCCTTTCAGCAGCAGCCTGTAGCATCACAATTCTCACTGTACTGCTCCCATCTACATGTCCCTGCTGCTGTTGCTTATCAGACTCTTCTCTGAGATGACCCTATACTCTAAGTTCAAGGAAAATTAACCCGATTTAAAGAAGTGTCTCCTCTTCCCCTTTTCTGCCCACTGCCGTAGTTCTCATTTGCTCATTTGGTAAAGTAATGCAAACAGTTTGCCCAGTAAAAAGCCATTGCTGGTTTGGGTATTTGCAGGAATAATTTTCTGCTGTTTAGAGCAGAGTTAGCCACAGGCACCTGCTACCACAATCAAGAGAAAAACAGGCACAGCAAGAAGCTGTTCAAAGGTGTAACATTAAAACCACAGGCTACTGCCGCTTCACCATGAAGGGTGGCAGCTTAAGTTCAACCCAATCCATCAGCAGCATGAGCTAGAGAGATGATATTTAACAGAGCAGTGGCTCAGGAATACATGGATGCTCTCTCGTCTGATAGGCAACTGGTCAGTCATTTAAGGCAATAAATTAATAAATGACTAAGTTTTCCTAGAATGTGAATCTGATTGCACTAAGAGCAAAATATAGCTTTACATGCTTTCCTAAGCTAGTCCAAAGCTTAATTACATCTCATTATGACTTTAAAGGTGGAAAAACTAAAGAGTCATCTTTAGGGCAAATATATTTGAAGTCTTACCACTGAAACAGGCTCCATGGCTTCTTGCTTGATAGGGACTGGGTCGAACATTAGCATCTTTTTTATTCACCTGTTCTGATGCCTCTGAGGTTCTGTCCTGCTGGGGAAAGACAAGGTGTTAGAAAGCCACAGGAAATACCCGAATCAACTTTCTGAATTGTAGAGAATTTACTATTTTGCCAGATTAATGTGAATATTTATCCATCTCTAACATAGATTTTTAAATCTTTGACTGATTTTATTCCAAGTTCTTTCCAAATTGCTATTGAAACAAAGGGACACCTGCTCACTTTGATGAAAGTCCAATTCAACTTTTGTGATGCATGTCAGCACACCAAGACCACAGAATTTTCACTTTCATTAACTGTCAAAGTGTTTTAACACATCGCAGTTTAGACCACGCATTTCTCATCAGCATTACAACCTCACAAAAATCTTGTTTTTACAAGTGAACTGATTCTGGAGAGGATCTCCATCTCCTGAGGGTCCTAACAGAAATACTCACTAGATCATATACAGTGACACCGATATCAACTCAAAAAAAAAATTAAAATTCAAGACTAATGGACTACATTCAACGTGCTACAATGACTTAACAGAAAAAAAAGCATCAGTTATAATAGATTTACTGAGAATTCAACAACTACTTGTGCTAACTGTGCAAAATAAAAGCACTTTAAAAAAAATCTGCTTGCATTCTGTGGAGGTTTTTTTTCTACAGGGTTCAACCTTACTTGTCCAATCTCTAAATGCCTGAAATAAAAGTATTTAGCATAAAGCATGTCATAACTGTCATACTACACATTTGCCATGGTCATCTTAAAAAGACACTGGGAAGGAAAGGAGACACCTCTTCTGGGTAAAGCCATGAGGGTCCACAGAGAAACTAAGGGGAAGGAAGGGGAAGTTATTCACAATGACATTTAGACGTTGCCAAGCTGTTTATAAATCACTCGAGGTTATACATTATATGACTGATGTCAAAGGAGCAAGTCCTGACCGTACACCATAGCCTTCACAGCCCTGCCTGGAAGCGGTACAACCTCTTTTAAGATGCGAGGACGAAAGTAAATGACACAAATGCAATTTGGCCGGTAGATGGCACTGGAAAGAAGCGAATACAGCCCGACTCCACCATCTGAGATTCACCCTGCAGGACAGGCTGAAGGCTCACCAACAGATTTGTAGCTGTGGCTGGGAAATTCTCCCAGAAATGTAAATGAACATTTAAAGATGTACCTGCTCAAATTATAACAATTCTAATAAGCCTACACTAATGAACAATTTTGCAGTTAACACGTGTTTATAGATCAAAATTTGTTAAGAGCTTCCAGAGAAAGATGGCATGAGTTGTTACAAGTCTACCATTACTCAGGTACATAAACAAAGTTTAAAGACTTCTGGAAATATATTACAACAATATGCACTTTGAATAATGGAAATAAACAAGTAGCAGAGTAAATTATAGTATCTCCATAATTCACCTTATCAAAGTTGAAGGCCTGACAAAAACAAATGGTAAAATTAAAGTGAAACAAATAATGCAGCTTAATGCAATTTCCAACTTAAATTTAATACCTGTTTCGAAGCAGTTGTGTAAGATGGCACTATTTGCTAAAAGTTGTGATAATTCAGTAAATACCTTAAGTATGTGTGTGAGAAGGTTATTAATTATACTATTTTCTTTGAATGGTTATCATTTAGATAACTGTTATCTAGTTATCTTTTTCAGGTTTCAACATGTCACATAGCTAGAACTAACTTTTCAGAATACTGGCTTGCCAGAAATATATCCATGTATCTATGCATCATTCATATTCTCACACGTTCATCTGCATTGTGAAAACAGAAAAGTTGTACTTTCAGAAATGAAAAAAGTTTACAGTAGAATGTAGCCACTCGGAATCCTCCACAGGAATTTGGAACTAATTCCTTTCAGGTTTCCAGAAACTTTTGATTTTTAGCTTGTATGTGCATAGATAAAGCAGACGCCAATTTGTACTTTAGTGAAGGAAGAAAGGAGAAAAGGAGGGAAAGAAAGAATAGAGGAAAGAGAGAAAGAGAGAGAGGGAGAGCAAGAGAGAGAGCAAGAGAGAGAAAGAGAGAAAGAGACAGGGAGAGAGAAAAAGAGAGAAAGACAGAGAGACACACATAGAGAGAGAAAGCAAATATTTGTTCTAAGTAAATGCAATTATGCTCATCCTTTCTGTAATTTTTGTGAATCTGAAACCATATTTTCTTCAGTTTAAAGATTATTCCTTTTCACCTTTTACTCCAAGAAAGTGTGTGAAAAGACACTTCATACACATTTCACACGATAGGCTACACTTTTCAGTGTTTCCTGAGATAGCTCTAAATCACTGTGCAGGAATTAAACTGACACAGACAACAGGAAGTGTACTACTCTGAACAAAAGTGAAAAGTAATTCTCAGTCTTTTCCAAGTGCAGTCATCTAGAGAACAGCAGAGGAAAACTTTACTTCTATATAAGTTTACTATGCTGCACGGGAATATAGGAGTCAAGCACTTTATTATGTTACTCTTAAGCAGGTTTCTTTTCCCCATTTGATAGTGTCTGGAAACCAATTTTCAAGAATGGAAAATTAATTAAAATGTAACACTTGGTCCTGTAGGACTGCTATAGAGTCAATGTAAGTCAGCTTTGGATCTGGCATTTAAAATTTATCTTGAAATGACGTTTTTCTAAGGCTGTAAATAAACTCACAAAAGATTCCTCTTTATATGTAAAAATAATGCTCAAAATTAATATCTTGGACCACACTCATGAGCAAATATGTGCACATACACTCAAAACAAATAAAAAAGTATGGTACGTCCACTAAGAAGTAGGTAGGTTTTCCCAGTTTATTTGTAAAATCATACCTCTTAACTCAAAACTTCTCAGTCTTTCTCTCCTAAACATTTGAGAAGGGGGCAATAGGGAAGGTAAACAGTCTTATCTGTTTCTATTACAGAGGAATGAAAAAACAGTTGGGTTCTACTTTACAGAGTGATTTCAGAATGTATTTGTTTGAAAGCCTGCAAATTGTTTAGTATATACAAATAATTTCTGGAAAATCAAAATACCATGTCTCATTCCTGAGGTGCTCTGGAAAAACAGGTGGGGTGACAACAATATATTCATGTTATATGTATTAAAAAATAGGAACTTTTGTCTTTGACTTTATTAGGTAAACTATTTTGCATTAAAGGATTTTCTCATGTGAAGCAAAAGAATTTAAAATGAATGTAATCTGAAACTAAATAATTAACTGCAATCCAGTTAGCAAACATTCCACCCTCTCTTTTTTTTTTGCTCTCCTTTTTTTCTGCTAACAAGCCACCCAGTTTTACTTTCTTGCCTCCTCCCATTCACTCCACCCTGTGGATCTCTGCCAAGTCAGTCCAACTTGTCCAAACAGGACACAGCTTTTGATAAGATTTTGCTCACACCCTGTACTTCAGAAAGACGAATGAAGCAACTGGGTTTTGTATGCAAATAAGGACAGGTGCAAGGTAATGTCCAGGCAAAGTCCCTCACTATTCTCCTACCTCAAGTCCAGTGAAGACAGCAAGCCAGAAACAACACAAATTCTGCCCTTATGATCCAATTTACAGCAAGGTATCCATTCCAGAAGGGAAGTTCATTATCGTTAGAGCTCATCACCTTGTCAGGATTGAACACTTCTCAATATTAACTTCCTGACACGTTTATGGTTTATTGTTTCAGACACATAATTATGATTAAATGAAAGCTTAAAGGTACTTAAACATGTATTCTGACAATAAGGGCTTGTCTAGATTATTTATCCTGGATGAAATGTGCAAAGTGGTTAAAGAATGCACTCAGACTACACATCTGCACTGCAGAGCAGCTGGAAAAGGGCAACCGCAGTGCAGCTACTCCCAGCAGCCCTGCACATCTACTTTCAAGGTCCACCAATTCTGCAGGCCTGTTATGAAAGGAAAGGGTGGGGTGGAGGGCCAGTTTTGACTGTGCACATCCAACAACGAAGTTTTATTCTAATATAAAGCCTGTGCTCTCATTAAATACCTGGAAGAGCAGTCAGTGACTGACTTTTGTAGCAGACAGGGGAGCGGTGACCATACATTTTGCCACTCTTCACTCTGCCTGAGAACATAGAGGGTTTATTTCCTCAGTCTTTGTGCCTGAGGGAAGGAAGAGAATGCTGCCCCATGTACAGCAAGTCTTTGTCTAGAAGCTTCAAGGTATGACTGTTATTGTCAGTATAATTACAGAATAATGTAATGATATCTGCTAGATTAGCACTGCATGAGTGCCCTCTGCAAGGAACTGCAGCTCTTGCAGCACTGTTTGAATTCAGCAGCAAACATCGTCACATTGCAAAAGCTCTTCAGTCCAATAACATTTGGACTCAGACATGTTGCTCTGAATCTATGACTCCTGTGAACCTCAAGTCAAACTTCCTCTGATACAAGGGAGAAGCAATAGTATCAAAAGATTCTTCACTGCCATTGATGAAGTCCAAAAGGGAAGGGAGATTTTCTGAACCCAGGTGAGAAGTCGTCTTCAGTGGAACCTCCAAAGTGTTTGATAGGGAGGAACCAGTTTCTGAGACAAACATTCCCTGTGGAAGGTATAAAAGCTGTTTTCTAAAGCTTGTAACACATTTGCACTTTACTGTACTAGCTGCTCCTCAAGACCTGAGTCAGCAAAAAAGTGTTTCTAAAGTTCCATTAACTTTAATGGGAAGTAAGCAAGTGCTTAACTGCACTTGACCCCAAAATAGCAGCAGGCAAAGAAGCTCTCCAGCTCAGCACAGCAGTCAGACTCAGCCAAAGCTGACAAAGGCCCAGACATGGTGCTGTGGGAAGAGACCAGAGCAGCCAGATCATGAGGAACAGAGCAGAAGAAGAATCATGAAGAAACACCAAGACAATCTTCTACTGATCAACAGCTTTCTGTATTTATTTGCTAGATGTCCACTGGGTAACAATAATAATTGTTAAAAAAGTTACAATATTTTGTAAAGAAAATGGTACCTAGGCAAAAATTTTCTCCTTGAAGTTTTATTGATAGGCCTTAAGAAAAAGAGCATTTCTACAGAGTTCTGTTACTCAGTATTTCAAATTACATTTGTTTCTTAGCATGAAAATGACATGAAAATCTTTTATCATCCTCCCTTCAGGACTGCAAGCAGGCTGAAACACTTGTGTTTTTGCACAACTTGTGCATCATAACTTTGTTGACGTCACCTTGTTTGACCTAGAACTGCTTTGACATGTAGCAGACTAATTGGTATTTCAATTAAATTTCTGATAATACTGTTGCAGGCTCTTTGAAGCCACATGTCTGGAAATGGCTTTCTTGTATGTAAAAATCTTGGGGGAAAATGTTCTTGAAGTGCTTGCTAAAAAAATATCATCTTTACCAAGGAAAAACTGAGCCCATGTAAACCCCGTCCAACCTTCAGTTCTCTACTTACTGAACCTAAGAGGAGAAAGAAAAGCTCTTGAGGCTCCATTAGACAATATTCTCCCTTATCAGGGCAGACTGCTGTCTGGTTTCCTGTCTCAGCCTACTTCTTAGAAGGAGAAACAGTGTAAGGATAAAAGATCAGACTTTTGAAAACAAATTATGTATGTGGAATGGTATGATAATCTTTCCCTTCCAAACTGAACTTCACTTTTCTTGTTGTGTTTTTCTTAAGAGGTTAATTTTAAAGATAATTTAAAAGGAGATATATTAAACCTTTTCATTGTGAGGGGGAAAATGACAGAAAATATGTTCTCTTATGTGAAGGGTTCTGCTATTTCAGGAAACATGAAAAAGAGATTCAACATTTTTATAGCATGAGAAAGAAAGAAAATCTAATCCTAGAGAAAGGAAGTATACCTTTACGAATAACTGCCTAAATGATTGATTTGAACAAGAATCTGAATACAGGGCAAATGCTGATTAACTTCTATGAACCTATGGAAATTCAAAAAAAACCCCAAACCAACCAGGGAAAAGAGGTGGACACTGCAGTGGGTACAAATGTGACAGTGATCCAAGCAGCTTAGACTCTTTAAAAGTGGAAACTCTGTCACGTCTTCATGGATCAAGTTAGTTGGCAGGTAACACACACACTGGCTGCATGATAGGCAGACCATGCATTTGTTTGGAGGTTTTTTCTCTTCTGAGTTAGTTTACTATTTAAAACCTGTTGGAGCTTGGTCTTTCCATCTGGCTGATCTACACTTACACTTCCTTCCCCTGGGAGATATCACCTGCAGCTACAAAACCCTCAAAGGAAGCTTCAGCATCAAGCAAATGCTTCACAGGGAAGAGTTAAATCTCTCCTAAAACCAGCTCTGCCAAACTTCATATTCTGGACTGGAAGCAACTAGCCTTGGAATGAAAACACAAAGATTGAATGCTGACAGCATAAAAGAACTCTAAAAGACCTCCTGTTAGCGGTGTTAATTAATATTTAAAAGTTGGTTTACAAAAATTATTATAATTTTAACCTCAGTTCCCTATTTTATAGAACTTCTGGCTACAAAAAGGTGTGAACCACAAAACTTACTACATTTATTATACAGCAGTTCCCAATATTAAAAACGGTTAAATCCAACTCTTCCTCTGACATTGGAAAAAAAGAATTAACTGTTTGAAATCTTGGGCAAATTAACAGTACAAGAATTAAAATATGTAATCATGTTCTAATGGGTAAACTCATCCATGGTGTTCTAAAATGAACAGAAAAACTACAAAATAAAAAAAAAAAACTGAGAGCAACACATTAAAATAATCAATAAGCAACTTACCAAAACAGTGTAGCCAAATACTTCTTTTTATCTGGATTTCTAAAAAGACAAAAAACAGTTCGCTGTAAGTATGTGCAAATAAACCAACAATTTTTTTTCACATAAAATTAAGCTCTGAAAGAAGTTTGAAGTGTCTGTCTCAGATACTGCCTAAAGATACCTTCAATGATCTCAAACAGCTAACTAACCTTAGCATCCAGAAGAGCAAGAATAGGAACTAAAAGACTACTTTAAAAATGACAGGGTGGTGGGAAAATAAGAATAAAATGAAAGGCTGGGAGTAATTCCGTGTGTACAGAAACCACGCATTTTCCAGCTCATAACAGATAGAGAAAAAAAATACTCCATCTTGCATTTTCATCCAGAGCACACTGAAGTTAATTCAAGTTTTTTCTCTTGATTTCAATGAGCTTTGGCTTGTGTCCTTTAGCTCTTCTCTTAGATCCAAAGCAACAGAAAGATTTATGTTTTTCTTAAATTCCTCTCAATTTTTCACTACATCTGCCTGCAACAGGGTGAGGGGAAAAGACAAATATAAAAACAGGAGTAAAACAATTACTTTTTTACCTTCAAAAATGCAAAATGTGGGACAGCACTTATTAATACCAAAGAAAAGTTAGAGAGCAATGCCTCATATTCTGTATTACAATCTGGAAGACAATGAATCTTTCTAGACTGTGTAAGGAGAAAATACCTACTCCTCTTGAGATCCGGATATACAAAGTGCTTATAGTGAGCAATTCAGGTTGAGTAAGGGCTGAAGTCAGAACCCTCTCACCACTATGAGCCTACAGATGTAGACTTTCTTCTCACTTATACTCTTTATACATCAGTGCAACTCTGTGACTTTAATGGAGCTATTCCAGATCAGCTGATGAGCAAGTGAGAGCAAAAAACTGGCTCACAACTTTCTGGAGACTTGAGTTCAAGTTTTCAGCAAACAGAGCTAAAAACTCCATTTCACCCTCATAACTATATTGGAGTCAAGGCACGCGTTAAAGGTTAACTTGGAAACCTCGTTATGACATAACACAGGCATCTTAAGCAATCCTGAGTGTGTAGAGACATGATAACTCATCGGGTGGGGATTGGGAGTTGAGGGGCAGTGACAAGGGGCCTGGACGAGGCTACCGAACTGCCAGAAAACAGCCTGAAACAGGAAAGAGCACCACATATGCCACTTGGAATGTGTGACGCAAACCCCAGCCTTGAAACAAAGAACAGGAAACAGCTCTGCTGGCTGTGCTGGGGAGAAAGCACAGAGAAACATTTAGGCGGCCCTCCCTGACCCTATATTCATGAGCAGCTGGAGTCTTTTAAAACAACAACAGTGGGTGGAGGTGTTTGTTCATTGGGTGTGAATAAAAACACTGTCCTTATGCAGGGGACCTGCCCTATTTACAAACAGTCTCCCTTAACATGAGGGAGCAGGAGATTTTAAGACACCACAGGTCAGGAGGATTCACTGAAACCTTCCCTTAGACCAGTTGGTTTATTACAGTATTTACAGAATGCCAGTAGCTAAACAGAGCTCTGGCTTCATGACATCAAAGAGGCAGCGCCCAGCCTGGCAATAAGTACCTTCTTTGCAGACAGAGCTGGGGGATGAGACCATTGCAGGCAGGATTTGTAAAGCTTGGGGCTGCTCCTGGACAGTGGCTCACTCATGCTCAACACTGCTCCATAGCTGAGGACCAACGTCACTCAGTACACCCAAGGATATTTTTCTAAGCCATCACATGCTTAGCCTTCCACATCCCTGTTTTCATATGCACTCGGACTTCATTTCAGAATCTGACTGCCTATGAATTTACTACTTTTATTTTTGAAGCACTCACATATAAAGTTGAATAAATGAAGTAAGCTGAAGCAGAGGGATAGCACAACTTCTCTAGATTTCACATAGAACAGTAACTTCAACACTTGTTTTCCCCCAAAGCTGTGGTTTCAAATAGTCTCTCTCCTCTTAGATACCTTGCATCAGTTATTAATATGCCATGGGGGGGACATCTAATATTATCAAATGTGAGAAAGTTACAGCAAATTACGCGGATGAGTACCACAGCAACACCAACAAATGCTGTGGGGTTCCAAGCTTGGAATAATGATGAACATGGAGTAGTACAGCATCTACACAGCAAGGTGTGGGTGTAGGTTTTATGCCAATAGTATCAGTTCCTTACTTTTTCATACTGAGAACTGCAAATATAGGTAATTTGATGATTGTATAACATCTCTAATATCACTGAGTCTTCAACTCATCTCACTCACACTTACATCCTTATTTATCTGAAGGCTTTTGCTTTTGGCTAAACAGGTGTTGGCTAGGTCAAATGTTCACAGTACCTAATGGCTCCCTTTCATTTCTGCAACTTGGAGGAAATTTTGCTTGGATTCTCGAGGAAGGGAGAGAACATTTAGCATTCTTTCCTGCCCCCACCCCTCACCCTTACCCCCACAGCCTCTCTTGTGATTTGTACCATAACTATAACAGGGAAAAAAAAAACCCCAAGTATTTGCCTGCTTGTACAAAAAAGCCTACTCAAGTTAGCTTTGTTTTTTTATATATATTTTGGTACTAGGCAATAACGATATATTCTTAAAAATACAAGGTGAAAGCTAATTTGAAAGAAGTGTTTTCTGGGTCAGGTCGGATTATCAAATCCAGATGTTACTCCTCTCACACAAGTACCAACTGCTCATGTGATTATCAAGCCAGTATCTTAGAAGTATTTAACGGAAAAGTCACTGCTCAGCAGCCATGTAATTCTGTCTTTTCAATACAGATAATGTGTATTTATATTAGTTTAAATGAAGTCAAGTCTTCGAGGTCTCCTACCAGCCACTCGAACTCAGCTTTTCCCAACAATTAAACCTTCAGAGTTCAGTCTATAAACAGTGGCACTTCCTGAATTTTCAAAGGTGAGGAAAGTGAATACAACATAGTGTACAGTGCAGGTACAGTACCTGAATCAAAAGGGAAGTGCATGAAACAACTTTAATATATTTTTTAAATGTAATTCCTGAATGACCACTTGAGCTATTCTGAACTAGATCCAGCTGGGTGCTGTGAGCCTTCCTTTGCCAGGGCTCCCCTGTGTGCCGGGCACTCACCTGACAGTGGGTCCAAGGCAAGTAACGTCTACTCCCATTTCCGTTAAAAACAAATAAATAAACAGAAATCCAGAAAAAAAAAAAAAAGAAAAAAACAACAAAAGGCATCTAGCAAGTGAAAGGTTATTTGTAACTCCACACTTGGCTGCTGTGCTGTCCCACGTTTTACCTTCGCCTGCATGGCGGCCAAGCGGTGCTAAGGCGACGTGACAATACGAGGGGCAGGCTTGAAGGAGCCGATTTCATCCTGCACTCCACCAAGAGTTAAAGGGGGGACACGGCGCCCGCCGCTCCGCCCCGCGCTCTGGCAGGGACACGGCCCGGACGCGAGCTCCTGCCCTGGCATCTATCCCACCGCCGCCGAACCCAGCGAGCCCCTTCACTTTCCGCCTCGGGTCGGCGGGGCACCGTGTCCCGCCCGGGGTCCGATGGCACTTCAGCCCGTACCCGAGGAGGCGCCTGTCCCGTCCCGTCCCGCCCCGGCGAGAGGCCGGGGGCCGCGGCGGCGCTGGGCGGGAGAGCGGCCCCGGGGGCGGGCGGCCCGCGGGCCCTCCCGCCGGAGAAGGCGCCCCCCGAGCGGCCCCGCCGGCCACACAGGTGCGCTGCCCGCCCGCGGGCACGGCGGACAGGCGGCCCTCCCCGGCTCCCGCCGGCCGCACAGAGAGTTTCCCCGGCGCCGCCGAGGGAGCCCCCGGCGGGCTCTGCTCCCCCTTCCCCGCAACTGCGGCCTGACCAGACCCAGCTCCCGCCACCTCCGGCGTGGCCGCGGCTCCCGCGGCACCACCTCGGCGCCTCGGGCCCCGCGCTGCTCTCGGCGCCTGGAAACTTTCCTCCTCCGGCACCTCCATCCCGCAGCCGGCACGGCCCGGCCCCCACGGCACCCCCGCCCTCACACTTACGCTGGGCAGGCGGTGCGGTTCCGCGGGCTCCGCAGCGCCGGGGGTCGCGGTGGGTGGCAGCGCTCCGAGGGGACCGAGGCGCGAGGCCGGCGTGTCCCGCGTCCCCGCGGCTGAGGCGCCTCGGCGGAGTCTCCGGGTCCGTGTGCGAGGAGGAGCTGCCCGCTCCCGCCCTCCGCCCGCTCGCCTTCCCCCCGGGCTCCTGGCACCGGGCCGCGCTGTCACATGACGCCGGCGCCGCTCGCCCTGCCAGGCTCCCCGGGCCGGCGGGGTGAGTGCTGTGGGAGGGTCAGGGCAGGGAGCGCGGCCGGGCGGGTCCCGCCCGCGGGGTGGAGGCTCCGCCGAGGGGCCGGGGCGAGTCACCGCTCACAAGCGGGCGGGCACGCACTGAGGGCGCTCCGCCCTGCCTCCCGGGGGCAGACGGCCTCGCACAGACACTAATTATCCCCAGCAGCCCGGGGAGGAGAGGGGAGGGGAGCGGGGCCGCCCCGCCGTCAAACCTGCCCGTCCAGCTGCTCCTCCCCGCCCGTGTGTCGGGCAGAGGCGTGCACCTGGCAGCGGCCCTGCGGCGCGCCCCTCCCCGCTTCCCTCTCTCCGCGTCCACCCCGGCCGACCTGCGGCAGCAGCAAAACAACAAGCAACACCCTGCGCCCGGGGGGAAGGAAGGGAGGTGCTCGCGCTGGGCCGCTGCCGCCGCGCTGGCTTCGCCGGCGGGGGCTGGGAAAGGGCGCGGAGCCGGGCGCGGCTCCCCTGCCCTCACGCCGCGGGCCGCCCGCGCCGCGCCCCGGCGCGCCGGGGGAGCTGTGGGGCCGGGCGGGGCCGGAGCGCGGCGGGCGTGGGGCAGAGGTGCCGGCCCGGCTCCGCCCCGGCTTGGCCGCTCGCCCGCCGGACCGCCGGCTGCTGAGGCCCGCGGCGGGGTGGTTTTTATAGCTGCGCTTAGCCCGGCGTGCCTCGGGTGCGCTCCCGCCGGAGGGAAAGGGGCTGGCGGGAGAGGCGCTGCCGGGCTCCCTCGACTCGACCCCCGTCGCCAGAGGCGGCGATCGATCCCCTCCCAGCCCGTCCCGTGCCCAGCCCCGCGTCTGGCCCCGGCACGGGGCAGGTGTATGTGTGTGACCCAGCCCGCCCCTCCTCCGGGCCCCGCCGGCAGCGGGAGGGGCCGGTCCGGCCCGGCGGTGTGTGCGGGCCCGGCGGTGTGTGCGGGGCTCTGCGGGGCCCGGCGGTGTGTGCGGGCCCGGCGGTGTGTGCGGGCCCGGCGGTGTGTGCGGGGCCCGGCGGGGCGCTGCCCTGCCCTGCCCCAGGGCTACCCTTGCTGCTCGGGACAGTTCTCAGCGGAGTGCGCTGCACGCACCCTCTGTGAAATGGGAGGCACAGCCACAGACAGACCGCGGGACTTCAGCGGGAGGAATACTTTTTAAAAAAGTGTATCTTGGCTGACTGTATCTATTCCACTGGTTAAGGAAAAGTGCTGCCACTTATTCCCTGTAGCGTGCTATGTGAAATCATGTTCTCTCCTTACTGGTATATGGTACCTAACCATGAAACCAAGGAAGAGGCAAATGCTGTCCTTGGCAAGGCCCTGTCCAGTGCTAATGGCATGGACAGATGAAAAGCCAGTGATACTTGTGGATGGACAGGTCACCCGGCAGGTCTTCATTTACATGCTTTGTTTCGTGGGTAAAGTCAGTGGAAGGGGTTAAGTATTTCCAGCTCTGCAGGACCAGTCTATGCGTATAACTGTCCTAACAGGACCCAAGTGTAACATAGCTGCTGCTTTGTATGTTTGGGTTGAAATTTCTGTTCACTTTGATTCTTATTGGCCCATTTGATAATGCTGTAAAAACAAAGCAAATAAGGAAGGGGAAAGGATGGGGAAAGTATTTTCAAACACGCAGCTGTGCACGCGTGTTCAGACTAGGTCTTTATTCCTAGGATATTTTAATAAATCCCTTTACTTATCTTGCTAGTCTGTATAGCTTTAAAAAAGGCAAATTAAGACAGCAATCTGAAGCCCCGAAGGGTATGACTCAGTGACATAACAATAAATTGTAGTATCTCCTGCTAAGTAATTACACCATATCATGTCACAACAAGGTATTGTTGAAATACTATCATGTAGCTCATAAAGTGTCATTTTTTTATTATAAGTCTATAAAATAAACAGAATGCTGTGTTACACACATGGGCACAAAATATTTCATTAGGGCTGTGAAAAGGAGCTGCTATAGTTTTCTTGCATGAACATGCTCAAGATGAAGTAGGTATGTCTCAGTTTGCATTCTTTCATTCTGCAAACTAGCAGATGTTAAACAGCTAACTGAAACCCTTAGGTCAGAGGCAAAGCTGTTTTGATGTCAAATCGTGAGAAATGCCAAAATATTTAGTAGTAGCCAGTATGCTGCTCCTGGTGAAGTCACTGGCTTTTTATGCTATTATCTAGCTCTGGCCTCAAATGAACCTGCCTTAATCTGGTGTAATTTTACTGTCTTCTTGTGAAGTGGCAGAGGAGAGGGAGGATTAAGAATTATGCTTTTGCACTGTCAAGATTGTAAGTCTGTCAGCATTTTGTTGCCTTCCCATGTTTGTTTTTGGCAAGTCCAAATTCTGAAGGGAGCAGAATCTTACTGATTTTAGTGGGAATTGAAAAACCAGAAGGGAGAAACTGGAAGCAGAGAGAGACCTTGCCATCTGGTTAGCAGATCCAGCAGTTTTAACCAGGTCTGGAAGCGTTTCTAGATCAAAGGACTGGTTGATGGCAGCCCTTAACATCTTCTAGCACAACATCTCTTCCATCTCTGCTCATCCCCAGAGAATGACTTCTGTCTCAAAACGGAATATAGAGAAGTGGTATGCAAGTCCTTGAGGTATTGAAAGCTATTGAAAAAAAGAAAGAATGCTGCTTGAGTGTCCTTTGATTTGTAGCACCTGTCATGAGCCCTTGCAACAAGATGGAGCATTTAACAAGATGGAGCCTTGAGGATCCATGATTCCAAGCCTTAGGAAGAGTGTTGGCAACATGTTACAAGATTCTGATAAAAGCAGAGAGGAGGTGTTACCTAGAGTGGGTTGAGGGGAACGTATGGATCTCTGAACAAATCAGTATTAAAATTTTAAATTAAAGGATATAATATGTTCAGATGTCTGTTAAAAGGCCAAATCCAGCCATTTGTTGAAATGAACCCTTGCTACATTCAGAATTGCCACTGTGATAAATGTGACTGTTCTGTCACATTTCTGACATATTCTGCTTCCCAAAATTCAGTTAAAAAATAAAAGAAATACTTAGGAATTCTGTGTGCTTTTTCGGTCCTTCATTCAACTTCAGGTTATGAAGTGAATGAGGCAAATGGGAAGTTTGGTGGATCCAAGCAGTACAATTGTTAAGCTGGCATTTCTTCCAAGTTGTTCTCTGTTACAAAATGTACTATATACATAGTCAGTGAGTGGCATTTATGTAGGGAGAATGTCCACTGCAACCAGTGGGCTTTTTCCTTAGTCTACGGATGCAAGTTTGAGGGATTTGAATATCTGTGGATAAACTTATTGTGTTCTTCAGCATTTCAGGTCAGATAGTCACGTCATACATTTAGTACTCACTGAACAGCTTCTGGAAGGAATGAGGGAGAGATCATCACATAGCCAGCAATATTCATTACTTTTGTTAAACACAGCTCCCATTTTGGAAGAACCATAAATTTCACACTTGAAATGCTATTAATTTATTGCATCCCAAATGTTTAATCTTCGCAATACAGTGAGGATACATGCTATAAGTCCAAGTTGTTAAAAATACAGAAGTTGAGGCAGTATGAATTTGAATAGAAGCTTAAATGACTTAAAAGCTTAGGTATGTTTATGCTACAATCATGTACTTACCTGAGCTGGTTTAAAACTAGTCAGCTGGGGAACTGGTAGCTGTCTAGCTGTGGCAGTGTGGACCCTGTAGCTATCTGGAAAACATGCCTGAAAAGCTGAGTAAATACTTCAGTGGTTAGGCTGGCCTGAACTCAATGGCCAGACTACCAGCAGTCCCCAAGACAAGTAATGTAGAGCTTGCCTGGCTGTGTATGCACAGTATTGCAG
Source organism: Zosterops lateralis (assembly GCF_965231275.1). Taxonomy (NCBI): domain Eukaryota; kingdom Metazoa; phylum Chordata; class Aves; order Passeriformes; family Zosteropidae; genus Zosterops; species Zosterops lateralis. The sequence goes on along the minus strand of NC_139766.1, from coordinate 22,996,048 downwards.
TCACATCACTTGTGACTATAGCACAGACATATCCTGTGAATTCTGTGACTCAGCCTTGTCTTCTGGCAGATGATTCCCAAGCTCTTCTGGGAGTTTTGTTCCTGGTGTCAATTCCGTGGTCCATGGGAAAGGCTTTTGCAGGTATTAAAAAACTCACAGCAGAACATAAGATTCAGCTTTCTTGCATTGAAACGTCCCATGTTGTAATGGTGGGCTCTGATCTTGTAGCCACGTGAGCAGCTTGTGAGTCAATCTGCGTGTTTGCATAATTGGGTATTTCTTGTTTGCTTGGAGGAAGGGCAAGGCGAGGGTGAGTAGCCAGTTCCTGGCTCTGTCATACAGGTGTGGACAAGAGGAAACCACTGGAGGAGCTTGGGCAGAGCTGGTATTGAGGTGTATGGGGCCTAGGGCAGAGGCTACTGTGTGAACCCCTCCCTGCATCTCTCCTGCCCACACATGGATGACGAGTCTTGCTGCCTGACCTGGCCCAGGTTCTTCCTCCTGCCTGTCCCTTTCTGTGGCCTGTGGACCAAGACAATTACTGTAGTTCCTCACCCCTGAAATGAATTCACATTTTGTGCAGAAACAAATTTCAAACACCACAAGGTTCTTTTGTGTTCACCGCCTCACACAAAGAAAGGATGGATGGTGTCTCTTTCTAGTTAAAACTAACAAGTCACACAAAAGTCAGCTCTCTGAGGGCAAGCCCTCAAGCCTACTACAGCAATCAAAATTACAGAGGCAACATGTGGGGACTGGGATGTGTGTGTTGAATTTCTTGTTATATGTTAATGTTTTTAAGAACAGGCATGATTTTGTTGCAGGTCTAATGACTACTGAAGGCTGCTGAGCTTGAATTTTATTACTTGAATAGTGTAGAAAGATGGTTGAATTTAGTAGAGGTATCCAAGATGTAGTTGAGGGACACCTGAAGTTTCCATAGTAGAAAGAATAACAACAATTTTGGAAGCAAGAGGAGATACGTATGTGTGAAGATTTATGAGTTTGGAGACCAAATCTTCATCAAGTATATGCTGACGTGAGCTCAAGATGATGTGTGGATGATGTTATAATTGAGAATGATCTTGTGTAGATGCCCTGTCTCTTGATATTGTTTTTGAGCTTTATTTCTATAATGATGTTTTCCTCAGTACTGGAGCTGGAGTTTCTCTCCAGAGTGCACAACAGGAAACAGAAAGATGGTGTGGTTCTCTCATACAAAAATATATGCAGTCAGTTGTTTGTTATAAAAGGTCTGTTGCTTTCAATCTATGTTCACTGTTCCTTCCCAACAGAAAGCAATGGAAAACATATGGATAAAAAGTGAGTGAAAGTGTTGACTTTCATTGTGTAAAGATTTGTTCTGTGTTCCAGTATATGTTCTGGAAGTCTTGGAATGGTGGTGTATTTGGGTGTGCATGGCCAGGTTTTGATAGTGAGGGGCTACAGGGATGACATCTGTGAGAAGCTACCAGTAGGTTCCCCCATGTCCAGTAGAGCCAATGCCAAATGGCTCCAGGACAGCTGTGCTGCTGGCCAAGGCTGGGCCAATTAGAAATGGTGGTAATGACTCTGATAACATATCTAAGAAGGAAGAAAGTTATTGTGCAGATGTAAATGCAGCCAGAGAAGAGTGGGGTGAGAATATGTGAAAAGAACAACTCCGCAGATTCCCAGGTCAGTGAAGAAGGAGGGGCAGGAGGTTCTCCAGGCACCGGCCCTGAGATTCCCCTGCAGCTATGAGGTGAGGCAGCTCTGCCCCTGGAGCCTGCCGAGGGCCATGGAGATGCTGAGATCCACCTGCAGCCTGTGGGAGAGTCCCACACTGGAGCAGGTAGAGGCCTGAGACAAAGCGGGGACCCCCCTGGGAGACCTGTCTTGGAGCAGGGTCCTGGGAGGGATCTACAGACCCATGGAGACAGGAGCCCATGCTGGATCAGGTTTGCTGGTAGGACTTGTGACCCCTTGGGGACCCATGCTGGGACAGCTTGTCCTTGAAGGACTGCACCCCGTGGAAGAGTGACCCGTGCTGGAGCAGTTTGTGGAGAACTATTGCCTGTGAGATGGACTCAGCATTGGAGAACTGTCTCCTGTGGGAGGGAGAAGGGGAAGGACTGCTCTCTCTGAGCAGTGGCAGAAACATGTGAGTAACTGACTATTGCTCTTTACTATTGTCAGAAAATCTTATAATGCACCAGTTAGATAGAAAGTGGATTTGTTAAGAGATGGAAGTTGACTTTGCTGCACAAAAAGTAATTTCGATGTGTCAGTTTATATCTATTGAAGGTCCGTATCATGTAAAAGTCATTTGACTTTGCTCAGTTAAGCAACTCAGTGGAGTAATGCCAGGTTACTCCTAGGGGAAAACCAGGTCTTGGATCTTTCAAGAGATAGTTAAGGCTATCTAACTATAGTAGCCTATAGTTAAAGCTGCTAGACCTTCAATTATTATTTATTTCCTTGACTGATGGGAAAACAGATACATTTTAATAATTTTGTTAAGTTTTTGTTGTTGTTGTTGTTGTTGTTTAATTTAAGAATTTATTTCCCCATTTTTTTTTTGTGTTTTATTATGTATGGTTTTATATAACTTGAGTAGGAGACAGATTGATCTTTGGAGGTTTCATATATCCAGAGATGACAGGTTTTTATGTGTCCTGCAAGAATGGAGGTTTTGGGGTTTGGGTGATTGAGAGCTGTCTTAAAATACAGAGGATATTAACACTCCTTTCACATTTGGGGACATTGTTTGCTTGTGTAGTTGAGGATGTACTGTCAGGAATTAAAGAGTCCAATTCAGGTCTGATGTAACTCCATTGACTTACTGGAATTTCCACAGTCACAAATGACTCATAATGCTCAATATTCAAAAACAAACTCCAAAAGCATGCAATTTTGGGAAACAATGTTTGGTTTGGTTTGTTGTTTTGGGTTTTCTTCTCTTGCAAAGCTGGTATTGTATGAAAAAGATAGACTAGAATAATTTGAAAAGTTAATATAGAACTAAAAATGTTTAATCTCTTTTATTATAATGTTACTGAATACTTACTGAAAAGTTAGCACATTTCATTGCTGAATTGTGAGGCCCTGAAATTACTTATCAGACAAAATGTAGAATTGAATACATTTGACAGAAGAATGTACTGAAATTGGTAAGGTATTCGTTCCTTCTCTTGCTGTTTGAAAAACCTTTGCAGACTCTGACCAGTTTGAACTAGCTGCCATATTGAGCTGATTTGCATAAAATAAAAATATCACTATATAAAAAAAAGTATTTTAGTAAAGGCTGTGACAGCCTGGAGAAGAAATGGTGTCAGGAGATCTAAGAGCAGCCTCATGACCACTGGAGGAAATGGGAGGCAGTGGTTTCCTAAAAATGAGAGAATGGGGGAAGGAAATTCTAGACAAAACAAGAATAAACATTTTTGTGAAGTTTTGGAACAAGTTGCCCAGAGAGGCTCTGAAATGTTTTCAAAAGGTTTTCAGGATCTGACTGGACAAAATCTAGACAAATCTATTCTAAACTCAGAACCTGTTCTGAACAGGAGTTTGGACTAATTGACCTCCTGAGGTCCTTTCCAGCCTGACCAACCCTGTGTTTTCTTTGCTTCTGCATTAAGTACTACTGTTGGGAGAAGATAAGGATCATAATGTACTTTAAAATCAGGCTGTTCATGGCAACTTCTAGCTATAAAATGCTGTACTTTTTAAATAGAAAACATGAATGAGAACAAATTGCAAGTTAAAATTATCATAATACAAGCATTAACAACAAAGTAAAGGAATAGCCAGTGGCTACCATCTTACATACCTGTATATGGTACTACATGCTCCAGCAAGAATGGCATCTGTTGGTTAAAAACAGAGAACAAGTGCTGTTCCCTATTTTAGCTAGCAGTAATATTTTTTTAAATTTACTGCCTATTCTAAGTATTAAAAGCAAAAAACAAAAACAAAACAACCTGGGAAAATAAATAATTTCAAAATGTTTTAAAAATTATATCACCATGTCTATTTTTTAAAACATAACTGCTGTTTTCATGATACTTCCAAACTACTTTTGTAAAACAATGATATTTAGAATTTCAGTATCTATAAAAATGATTAATAGGGTGATATCAGCTACAGTGTGAAATACAGACCTCTTCTATGAAATTTAATTTCTTTGCCTTCTACACAGATATCTAATAATGTCATTATTGGTCCCTCTTACTTTAATGAAAAGTGATTTGACAGAAAATTTTAATTGCATACTTAGCAATACAGTTTCTGCAGTAAGAAAAATACATCTCTCTATCTGCAGAGAAAAAAATCTATACTCATAAATTAATGGAAGAAAACACCTGTTCAACAACTATTGCTTTGACCACCTGCGCCTCACACATCCAACTATAGCATGAAGGCTAGATGAAATTTCACTTATTCAATATGGGCATATTCTTTGGGACAGTACAGCCAGCAGAAACTTGAGATGAGGATTACCTTGTAGGTCTGGTTTTTCGTCCTAGCTAGGGTGTGTTACCTTAATAAGTAAGCCAAATAATTACTTATTTACAGATTCAGCAAATAGTAAGGTCACACTGGCATTTCTGAGCAAAGAATGACACTGAACTGATTGGTTAAAGTGGCCTGAATTTATTTGAACTATTCCAGCAGTAGTTATAATTCAAGCAAAGCCCTATGGAATTGTAAAAGTAAAGGTACTGAGATAGAAGGGGATGTGGCATTCAGAATATCCAGTCATGGGGGTTTACTTCATAGGTATCCTGCCTACAGCTCGGTTTATGGTTCAGGATTTCATCAAGAAAGTGAGTGACATTAAAATTATGTGAAAGTAAAGAAACTATTTCACAATATGTGCAAGTCTTTCAGTTGTGCTCATAGCTTCTTCAATGCAATAGGAAAAGCATTTGTACAGTATGTTTTGCCAAACACCTTCAAAACTTTTCATGAATCAGATAAAACCATCACCAGAAAAACATCTTCCAGTCTAAGCTTTGAGGGAAAACTCACCATTTTTGTTCCTTAGTCTACATCACTTCATACTTGTACTACATTTTCAAAAAAGACCTTTTTTTTTTTTAAGTCCTCAGGTTTTCAGAGTGCATCTTGCAACAGTGTTGAAGGAATCGGGTTGTTAAAAAGTGGGAGTCATGGTTTAACCCCAGCTGGTAACTAAGTATGACACAGCTGCTTGCTGCACCCAGTGTGATCAGAGAAGAATTGGAGGAAGAAAGGTAAAATCTGTGGGTTGAGATAAGAACAACTTAATCATAGGAATAAAATATAATTATAATATTATAATAATTTAAATGAAAAGGGAGGCAACAAAAAGAAGAGACAGCAAAATAAATCCCAAGAAACACAAGTGATGAGCACTGTAATTGTTCATCACCCGTTGATGAATGCCAGGCCTATCCCTGAGCAGTGATTGACCCTTCCCCACCCAGTTTCTATACTGAGTGTGACACTATGGTATGGAAAATCTCTTTGGGCCAACTGTCCTGACCATGCTTCCTCTGTACTTCTTGTGGACCACCTTGCTGGCAGAGGATGGGCAGCTGAAAAGTCCTCAACCTAGAGTAAGCACTCCTCAGCAACAACTAAAACATCAGAGTGTTATCAACATTATTCTCAGACTAAATCCAAACCCCAGCCTGGTACCAGCTCCTTGGAAAAAAATCTACTCTATTCCAGCCAAAACCTGGGTGGTGGAGGAGTCAACACATCATAGAAATTGTTCTCTATTGGCATTTCTCAAGGCAAAGTGGGCTTTTAAAAATTTGTTTTATTTGTTTTGTAGAGTTTTTTGTGAGGGATTTCATTTCATTTCATTGTCAGTAAAAGAAGATGGAAATAGAGTTAAAATGTATATTCTATATCTATGCACTACAAGCACTGGAGTCAGGACCTCCTACTTGCCCTTGCAGTGCTAGATCATTTACTATTCCTCTTTGTGTTTATATAAACCCTGTTTTTTAAATGTACAAATGCAGTGGACCTGTATCTGACCTGTTTTACATGCTTTGGGAAAAATCTACTAGCTTATGCGTGTAGTGTGTACTTATTTCAAATGGTGTTGGAGACTTTCAAGTACAGCATTATATTCATAGCTTGTGAAGAGTATCTAAATGCCCTCTATTTAATTAAAAGCTATATGAGTCAAAAACTCTGGTATCAGTATAGTTGCCACTGAGATAGAGCTGTGAGATAAAAAACTGGGGTAGCAGGTATATGCAGGGAAGGTGAAACAAGGCTTCTGTTCACAAAATCTGCTTGCCTATATTATTGCCATGTGATGTTGATTAATTCTTACTTCTGGTCCTAAATGGCTGTGCCTGATGTCTCTGTCTTGTTGAGCTCTCTCCTTGTTTCACCAAAGAAGCAGCAGCATCTGCTGGTTGTAAAGGGACCATTTGTAGCAATTGCCAAGAAAGGCAAGATTACAATGGACATGAATTTAAATAAAAAGCATTTGGGCATTTTATATGCTGGTGATGCAGGGAATTTCCATTTCAGCTCTCCTTCTGTCCTTTTTTTTAGACTTCGATGACAAGCATCACATACGCACTATGGGAATTTCTTGCTGCAGCTCTGGGAAATAGGGAAGCATGATCACCATTTTCAGGAAACTGGTAGCACGAGCAGAGAAGTGTGAAAATTACAGTGTCGGAATTTGTAGACATTCAGTTAAATGTTCAGGTGTCTGTCTCAGTTCAGATTTATGGATTTAGGCTTCAATGCTTCAATGTTTCAAGAGCTGAACCTGGCTTTGTTGAAAACATTGGGAAAGCAGTCCACCATCCTTCTCCTCTAATGTGCAGGTGTCCATTTGGAGTTCAGTTGTATTTAGTGGAGCAATAGAGAATTTCTGGGCTTTGAGGATAGTGGACTTTTCCTAAATTATGAACATGATGGGGGAAAAGCCAAATTAATGTGTAAGTTGTTTCAGAAATTTCTTTTTCCCTACCATATGATAAAGAAATATTCAGGAGTAATAGAAAAATGCCTGAGGCCACGAGCATACTACCATGGTTAGGTAACATTGCTCAGAGTTTGCACTGAGGAAACTGATGGTTTTTGAACTGTGTTTATCCAACCACCACCACAGATCTTGGGCACATAGAGCAGTGACACAACAACTGACTAGCTCTGCTTTTTGGGCTAGTTAGCTGGTGTCCACTCTGACACCCTGGGCCTAGACTTAGCTTCTTCCAAGGTGGTTGGTTTCTGTACACATCATTGTCCTGAATAGTCCAGACAAATGCAATGTACCTTCATTCCAGTTTCCAAGCTGTGGTGTGTCTGCTAGTATGTGTTGCTGTCTCTCTCTGTCTGAACAATATCTGCTGTTACCCTTTCAATATTTTTTTTACGACTGTCCTATGACTAGTTTTGCCCAGTTGTTCCAGATACTTCAGCCATACTCTGTCCCTTATGGGCCTCAAGGCAGGCACACAGCCTCCCAGACCTGGAGAGAGGTGTGAAGGGTACCTTTCCCTCCCAGTACTTTTGCACCAAATGTTCTCTGTGTCAGATTTGCACAGGAGGGTGTTATGTCCCTCCAGACACCCTTGGCCCTTGCCTCTGCAGAGGCTGGTTATGTAACTTTGTTAATGCTAAGTTCCAGTATCTATAGTAACATTTAAACAGAAATAAAACAGTTCCCAAAACAGGAAAAAGTTACTGAAAACTATCCAGAAATTAGATTTTAGCTCTCCTGGGTCACATTAAAACATGGGTTGTTGGATCTATACAAACTGTAGATGAAAACCTTGTCCTTACTGTGTTCTTTCACAGTATGCAAGAGAGATGGAAGAGAGGAAGAGGTCTTTAGAAAGGAGACAGTTTACCTGGAACAGGAACAGGCAGAGCCAAGTGGCACTTTCCAAAGATCCAAAGATGCTTTCAGAAACATGCTTAGAGGATTTTAGTAGGGATGGGTGTGAGAAGAGTCGTGGGAATGTTAATAATGGCTGCCTTTTAAAGTGTGTTGGTGCTGGGAGAGAACTGCTGCTCACGTGCATATTGAAGAGTTTGCCTGGGATGACTGAATTACGTGGGACTAAGACAAACAAGATTAAGAGAACATGAAGATGGCTTTTCAGTTTACTCTCCTCTGTCTACACTGAATGCATGCTCTCCTCAGGTTTCTTTAGATCCCTTATGAACAGCAAAGTTATTCCTGTAGTGAGGACCTCTCAAAGGAAGTGCTTCGGTAAAACCTCACCAGTGAGGCATGGCAAAAACATCTTTACATCAGTGAAGAAATTCAACCTTTTGTGACCAGTTATTTAGAAATACCATAATAAAAATCTGCTGTAGAAATCTTGAAGATTATTTTTTAAAAATAAATAAAAGTTGTATTTAGAAATAAAATATTTTATAAATAAATGTGCTGTATTTATTTCTGCAGGCATCAAATCTGCTCTGTCATCTCTTCAGGGCAAGCAATGTCCAAAGCCTTCCTTTGCCCTCTTCCATTGTGCCTGTTGCCATTTCTCCTCTTTATGAAGCAGTTACAGAGTACATCTGAAGAAGACAATATATTGTGCATACTTCCAATAAAAGGCCTGGACAATCTGCTGCAGGTGTGTATTCAATGAATAGCTGGAAGTTTAGAGTTTGGGGTTTGTGAAATTTCCAGTTTTGTAGAGAATATATGTATTTTTCTTGGGTAATACTAATGGATCTTTTAACGCAATTTTCAACTTTTTGATTTTTTTGTTCTTCTATACTTGAATACTTGGATAACATTATATTCTGGCACGAAGTTTCATCTCTTTTTGGAGTGTGCTTGTGGCAGGCAAGAACTATAAATTCATAATACAAATGTCTCAAATCAGACCTTTACTTATTGGGTTCTAGAGGGGATCATAAAATGTGTCTGTTATTTAAGATGTAATGTGAAAATAGAAAAGGTATTTTAATTTAAGAATCAAGCTATCAAGCTTAAGGAAATATTATTTTAAAAATAAGAGAGGTAAAATAACATTCATTTTCAAAAGCAGTTGAATTTTATAACCTTAGGGAAATAATTATATAACTGAAAATACAAATTAATGTTTCTCTCAGAGAGGTCTATTAACTTGCTTTAAAATTTGCTACTAAGTCTGAAATGTTTAAACTCTCAAATCTTCCAAAGAAAATTCTTGCAAACACTAGTCCTTTGGAGGTGGAAGTTCTCAGAAATAAGCACTTGAGAAAGTTAGAACCTCTTATATGGGCACCATAAACTTAGAGAAGTCCTCAGTGATGTGCTTTTTCCCCAGTACTCCAGAAACCAAGACCTACTCAGTTTATAAACTAGCTTTTAGTTACATGAATAATTAATAAAAACATCATCAAGCCATTTAAACTTTTTAAAGAAGCTATGATCAGGGCTGGGGAAGAGAGTTAAAGGCAAAGAGAAAAAGGATCAGGTATGGAAAACTTTGACCATAAAGGTTATAAATCTTTCTTCAGGTGTACAAAACACTAAACCTAACAATAGCAATCTTGGCAAGTAGTAATGAAGAACTGGGAGGATCAGAAATTCTAGAGTAGAAAATCAACATACACACCCACTGGACCAAATTCACCCATGTGCTAATAGCCAGCAACAGCCGATTTCATGCATAAATCCTATTTACATCCTTAAGTTGGAATAAAAGTTTAAGGGTGATTTCAAAGACACTCGAGGAGAGTTAATTTCAGTCTTTGTGAAGTCTCCTACATTCTACAAAGACATGTGTGTCTAACCAAATATACTGCTTATATTTCTGGTATAATAATTGATAATGTGCAAACTTAAAATGCTGGCTGTAAAGGTTAGGAAGAATTGGAACCTAAGCAAAGCAATGTAAGGCATGAAGAATAAATCAGAAAGTCTTTTAAATATGTGTCAACAGTAATGGAGTAGTTAGTGTAGGCATTGGGCTTTATATATCAAACCCACTGTATGAACAATGGCCCGAATTCTAAATGCCAAGTATGTCAATGATTCCAAGGAAATGCAAGGGGCTACTTTGGTAGGGTTTCCCTTCACTAAGCTTTATGTGTAAGAGAGTCACCTCTGTTATTACCTCTTATAGTTTACAAATGAAATGGCATGATGGGGTAAGACCAGCAAAATACTCAGTTCTTAATTCTGAAATAATTAGACACAAATCTTGAAAAAACATTGATTCTGTGAGTACAGACACTTCAGCTGTGTTGCACCAAGAAGTTATTTGCCCCTGCATATTTAGCAGAAGATATCCTTGGGTGTGTGTAGTGATAAATTGTAATTGAGAGAGAGCAAAGCAGGTCCCTTTTTATTCCAGTGAGAATTCCTTGCACACTGAGGAACCTTGAAAACTCTCTTGTTTCACATAGGCTATCTGTGGAATTCCTGCCATCTATGTGCAATGAATTCAGACTGAGATCTTAATACTGGCTTCTTTCAATCGAGTTTTGTTATGCCCTTGGCATGCTTTCACACCCAAACCTCCCATCTGCAGCCTGCACCTGCATTGCTCAATATTTAACTCAAAGATCTCTGAACTTCCTGGACCATTAAGGTGTCTCTTGGTTTGTGGCTTGTTGTGTGGCTGTTGCTTACCATGAGAAGCGAGTTTAAATGCAGTAAAACAGTGTAGTTTTCCAGTTTCCTCAGCTTTGTTTCTGCTCACTGAAAAGAGCTCCTGTCTGGCATGCTGTAGCTTTTCCTCAGCATGAAGCGTGGGGCATGAAGAGCAGAGTGTAGCATTTACAACATGAAAATAAAATACTATTGCTTTGCATTCTTACATTTTCTGTACAGTAGCAGAGTGAGTGCAGGGTGTAGTGGTCTTTACCACAAACAAACCCACTATTTTCTATTCTCAGCTACTAAACTGTTTGAAAAAGAGCAATTCCTTTGTCTCATGACTCTTTCTGATAAGCTGGCAATAAGAATTCAGGACTCCATGCAGCCTCTGAGCTTCTCCACGACATGCACTCCACATGCAGCAGCTCAATGGATTAGAGATACAGTAGGTATTTGCCCAGTGATTTTACAACTACATTGCACCACAAATTATTATTCACCCTGGCTTTATAGCCATACCTCTCCCTTCCTGATCTGGTCAGTCTTTTCAGAAGGCTAAGTCCAGCATGATAAAGTGAAAGATATCTCTTTTGGAGTTCCCCTGTAGGTGCTTACAAATTTCTGGTGAGCTGTATACTTCATTAGAAAGAACAAATATTTCAGAATCAAGAGTTACTCCTAAAAATGATAAAATTGTGTGTGTGCTCATGCAAACACTTCTGGGTACTAGATATGCATTTAGTGGAGAGAGACCTTTCCAAAGGGTAAGACCTTCCCATGTGTCAGTGTAGGAGATGTTTTCCTTCTAAAAGAAATGTCTCATTTCCAACCATTATAGAGATAATCTAAGTTATTGACTTAGGCTGACTTTTTGATGGCTAAAGTGAAGTGAAATGGACTCCATCCTACACAGTTAATGTTGTTTATAGAGTGCAAAGGAGGACGTTTGTGCTTCACATCTCTGGCCGCTGAAATCAAAAGATCTGTATGAATGAGAGTGATGAGTGTTTCACAAGGGAGCTGAAAAAGAAGCATTCTAACCCAAATTTGAAACAATTTAAGTAAAATCTTCCAGCAGAGCTGAGTTGTTTCCATGAATTAGGGGGAATGGTCTGCAGCGCTGTTTGGAGCTTTTGAGTGGAATGGGAACACAGGATCATGAAGTATTTCAACAACTCTGATGGCTGGCTAGGGAAGATACAAAGCAAGAAAAATAGCAGTTACTTTATCATATTATCACTGCTAAGGAGCAAGCCAGCACAAGAGTCCAATTGCAAGCCTGCTGCATCATTGGGAAGCTAAACAGAGGGAGAGAGTTTGAGGCCATCCGTCCGAGTGGACCAGCAGAGACTCAGAAGTGCTCAGAAGTGACCTCAGCTGCAGGAGGCAGAATGCCAGCCACATTACTAACACAAACTCCTTTGCCAGCTGAGCTTTTTGGCAGCGCCGGTGTCAGCAAAGCAAAACACGGCTTAATGAGATTGCAGGAGGAATAGCAGGTGATGGCTTTAGGTGGGCAAAACTTATTTTCAGTTAAACAATAGCCGCAGTTTCACCTTGTGGTGACAAGGTTGCAGATAGACCAGAAAGTGACCCCTGGGTGGGATCACCCCATTCAACAGAAAGATGGTCTTGCCAGGCTTGTAATGCTCCACAGGTCATGTTAACAAACTGTCCTCTTCCTGAAAGCCAAAATTTCCAAATCTTGGCTGCTTCAATACTGCTAGTCCCTCCCACAGTCCTCTAGGTTTACTGCATGTTCCATGCAGAGTTTCCAGCTCCCTGAGTGCTTGTGCTCAATGCAAAGCAGTTTGCAGCAGAGCTGCATCACTGGGCAGCACTTGGCAGAGGGGCCTGGGCAGGGAAGAAACCCCACACAGCACAGTCTGGGTAACCGACGTGCTGGAAGCTGCTTTTAGCAGGAACAGCCACTGGCAGCATGTTCGTAGCCATAGAAAACCAGAATGATTTCAGGAAAATGGTAAACATGAGTAAATGTTGCCTGAGAGCTCTTGATTTAAATTTAAAAGTGATTTTGAGATGGTAGTTCCTGTCAGCTGTCACAATCCTTGAAATGTTGGTAATGCCCAGTCTCCTATAAATGGCTACACCCCATTAAACCCATAGGCTATACCATAGCTATAGGAATAATACCTATTAGTTGGGATGATACAATTCAAAAGGACATTTTGGATCACCAAGTCTGTGTCTCTCCTGTTGCAGACAATTGTATCATACAATCCCTCTCACAAGTTAATTGTGTCTCTGTAAAGCAATTAGGTTTCTATTTTCACTTAGTGCCTGTTTCAGAAACATATTTCTTTGCTGGTTAAGAATCTACATTATTGTAAAAACGTCAGAATTCCAATTTCCATCAAGTGTCAGCATTATCCCATAGCTGAAAAAGTTATTTTAGCTTTCTGGTGTTATGCTTGATTCCATTTTCACTAATGACCTTCACTTCACTAGGTTAAACAAATGAGCCTTGTATTATCATGTATGGTAGCCTATCCATTCTTTGGCTCATGCCAGTCACCTGCACTGCTTTTGCATCCTGAATTCATCCTTTCTGAACAATGACTGACCAGAACTGTATACTAAATAATTCAGATTTAGGTGAAGCAATGCACATTTCCATTAATATTATTCCATTTCTAGTGGAAATACTTTGTCTGAAATATCCCAGAACCACATTACTTAGCTCATAATTACATTTGGGTCTGATGTGTTTCCTGTGGTCTTGGTATCCTCTATATTCTCTTCTGTGGTTTCAGCTGATAAACTCCACCATGCTGAGTTCTTGAATCTAATCCCTAAACACAGGAATTAATATTACATTTAATTTATTTTTAACCTACAGGAACACTTTATTCAATGGTGCATTTGTAAAGTACTTAATTAATTGTCCCTGACTGATGTCAATGCAGACAGTTAGCAAATTCATTATTATTCTTATTTCACATTCGAACAAACAAACAAACAAACAAACAAACAAATGGATGTACTCAGAGTATGTGTTGCCTAATTTATAAGACCATTAACATTTGAGTGGGTCAAAAAAGGATAGTAGTAGTAATATTGAGTCCTAAAAGGAAATCTTTAGTTTAGATTTCTAAATCCTTATACCAAAGGTGTATATTAAATGGTAAATTTTGACTAAATTTGAGTTTCATAGTTTGTCCCTTTGCAGCAAAGAGACTGTATCTACTGCATTTGTCATTCCAAACACATTAAATAACTTTTCCCCTGATAAAACCACACCTTCATTGTGCAAGGATAACTGAACAATAAGACAGTTTAACCAAAGTTAGCTTAATTAATACACTTTTGCAATTCAAATGTCACAGGCTTGCAGAAAACTAGCTGAGGTGAAGTTCTCCAGCCTATAGATAAGGGCCAAACATTACTTTTGGCGAAGGATAATATGCTGAGTTGTACAAAAAAAGATTTATGTTTTTTGTGCTCTTGGAATCACCAATATTTCTCTTTATTTCTATAAAAAAATCCAATATTTTACAATAAATATAGGAGGGTAAAGTTCAGGGATAGCATTTTATTTTGAGACTATTTCCCTGCCTTTGAATGCTTGTTTTCTCAACTCTGTGGTTCCACCAATGGTATTATTTTTCTTGACATCTTTGTGTATGCTTTGTATACATAACATTCATGAAGATGCAAAACATTACATACAGTGCAAGAAAAGCTTATCCATTGTCTTTTTATTACTGGCAGTTCTTGAGAAATGGAAAACAGTGCTTGCTTGCTTGCTTGCTTGCTTGCTTGCTTGCTTTTTTTTTTTTTTTTTCATTCTTTTTAATTTTTTTGCTCTATTTCAAGCCTACAGAGATGGGGCCTTCGGGAACTGTGACATTGTTTTTCCTACTTTGAGGAAAATGTAACTGTCATCCAGCAGTGCCTTATCTGCCACATTTTTCTGCCTGAAGCAATGTTTTATAGAACTACTTGTTTGTAGTGTAGAGGATCTTTGGCTACCACATGCCCTCTGCCTTAAATAGTTATTCCTAGGAATCTGACCAGTCATACTTCTTTAAAAATAAAAGCTGACAGGTCATTTTGGTGCTAGCATTGTTTGGAAAACAAGATAAAAAGCTTTACAAAAAGAAATATTAACCAGACCAAAACAATGCCACAGTCTCCAGAAACATTTCATGCTCCAGGTGAGTTTGATGTTCACAAGAGAAGGACAAGCCTATGGGTAAATAAGGAACTTTATTATTTTTTTCCCCCCTAGCTTTCAGTGTAGCAGATGACCAAAATGATCCTGATGTCCCTAGGGTCATACCATGTCTTTGCTCTGCCTCCAGTGGACTTCATGTTTTGGTTTTCTTTATCTTCTTGGGTCTTTGGGATCCGTTGTATGCAAATACCAATTGTCTTCTTCTGGCTATTAAAAGGATTGCTATAAAAACTGTTAGATACTGATACTGGTTTGGATTTTGAAAGACAGGAAAATGAGGTAGGTCCCCATAGGTAGCATGGTCCACTAAATGCCATGGGAAATTTAACTATTAAAAAGAGCAATCCTTGCCACTGTATGCAGACTGCATATGTAAGTTAGGATCTATCATGTATAGTATGCTATTAGTTAAATCCATAAATGTCAGTTGCTTCAGCTCTCAGGAGAATAGGGAAATTGTGGGTAAAATACAGTTACAACAATTGGATAAGAATTAAAATCTTTCTTTGGTTGGTAAATGTTTGATATGCCTTGCAGAAGAGAATCACAAATAGTCTTTTAAAAGAAGAATTATGATCAGAGACGGGGAAAAAGCAAGAGCTGACTTGCCAGCTAACCCTCCGCTGCTCTAAAGATATGCATTTTTAAGTTAAAAATCAGAAATAGACTCCTTTCATTTGAAACCTATATTGTAGCTTGAAAATAAAGAATGAAGAATGGAATTTTTTTTCTGCAGTAGTGACACTTCCAGTTCCTCAAACTTTGAGCCATCTTGTACTGCTTTTGCAGATATGGTGTCCATATCTGAAAATATCACTCCATTGGATTAGCTATAAGCAACCCACAGTCTTGGAGGCCAGTCTGTGGGAATGAACTCTGGTGTCCCTGTGAAGCCTTAAGCTTAGAGCTTAAGAAAAAGAGTAACGACAGAAATGCCTTCAGGATAGGAACATAATTTTGCCAAGAGTAGTGAAAGAAACTGTAATGCTTAAACCAAAAATTAAATTTGGATAGCAGACATTTTTATTGAGCAATTGGACAGAGTTCAAAACAAAGTGATCTCTGTGTTTGCCCTCCCCTTTTTATGATTCTCTTTGAAGTTTATTTTCTGTTTAAATGAACTTGTTTACTTCCCAGAAATTCATTCCTCTTTCTATAAGTAGATTCATGAAGCAGAAATTATGTCTTCATGTTACACAAACTCCACACCCTTTGTGTTTTATTGCACTACCGGTAGTTTGGTCTTGTTCAGATGTTTGCTTGAGAAGGTGATACGGGGCTCTGGTTGTGATAGTAATTTATTACCTGTTTTATTGTTGCCATTTGCCCAATAATTTTAAAGGTAACCTGAAATGTTTCCTTAAGAAAAGTTTAGCCTTGGACTTGTGTCCCCAGCCCTCTGGGATGCTCAACAGCCTCAAACTTTTGTGTGAGCACCAAGTACACTTAAGTAATGTTGGAACTGAGACAAATGTTGAATGTCTCACAAAAAGGAAGAGAAAACTAAGAAAGCTTCACCTTAATTTTTCCACGTCCACCTTAACTTTTTCCACACTCATAAAAAAATATTAGTGTTTTAGCCTGGAAGATACTTCTCAGCAATTGCTGTGTGGGTAACTGTGCAGTTCACTATGTGAGTAGTCATCAATAAATTGCTGTGTATGAGGCATGGAGTTAAAAATGCACTGTGGGTCCCAGTGGAATGCTCTGGAGACAAGATTTCATTTCCTGGACTATGCCATCAATTTGGGGAAAACACACTTTAAAAAGTTGAGTGTACTTTGGACACAGGCTGTGCCCAGAGTCTGTATGTGCCCACACTCACAGGTGCAAGAGCCCAGGTCAGATTTGTCATCATTGCTCCCTGGCCCACTGCAATGATCAGCCAAAAGGTCCTAAAAACACATTCCAGAATGGTTAAAGAGGAATATGATCAGTTAAGCAGCTGTCTAGAGAAAATGATGGTGCTGTGCAAGCTACAGGCACCCTATGGCTGGTAGTAGCAGTGTGTGGGATGGGAAGCAGGGAATATATCCCTGCTGGAGGCTGATCTCTGGCTGCATCCCTCCATCTCTTCTCTCTTCTGCTTACCACATTAATTTATTTTTGGTCTGGGATTTTTTGCTGCATAATGCAAACAAGTTTTTGACTTTTCCATCTTAAAAAATTTGATCTCAATTTGTTCTGTAGCTACTGCTTTTGCTTTCTCCTTTTCACAAAATTTTTAACACTGCTAGGATTTCTTCTCTTTTTTTATGGAAGAACCTGTTCAGTCTGCTGTTCACTGCAGTCCCATGCAAGTCTTAGCTGAGTTTTAGAACCATCCTACAATTTCAAACTTTATCCTTCTCTGGCACATAATCTGGGCTCCCTTTCCATGCACGGCCCTGCTCTTACCTCTGAGTGTTTCTGCAGCACAACCACCACTGCCCTGTGTGGGTTGTATGGAATCTGCACTTGGTCCATGTGTGCCAAAGCTTTGCACAGTTTGCAAAACAGTACAGCAACAACTGCACCCGAGGCTGGATGCAGAGTTTCACACATGCACATAATAAATTGGCAAACAGAAATGCGGATAATGAAAAGGACAAAGCCCACAATATCATATTGAGTTTCACATGATAATTTTGTTGAGTTTCTGCAGTGTCACTACCCTTCTAAATATTCACCCGGAATATTCCTTTCTTGTCTGAATAATGACCTTTGTAGTTCTGTGCAGCACCTAGAGGAGTTACTTTCTATGGTGAGCACACAAGAGAGAAAGAGAGTGAGTAACAGAGCAGTTTCTGCTGAGTTCAACATCCCGTGTGTATCTTGCTGACCAAGGAGACAGCGTGTGTGAGGAGGTTTAGGCCTTTAGTCTCACTGAGAATGAAAAAAGGTTTTATTTCCTACCAGGTTTTACGTACATCTCAGGCTGTGCTTGCACAGCAAGTGGTCACTTAGTGTTTTTCCTTCTGTCTTTCTGAGTACAGAGCAAGCAAGGATTTGTGGTTTCCTTCTCTATCAAGAATAGCAAAACCGAAACAGTAATATTCCACATGTGTCTCCATTTATGGAAATTACCTTCTCAGAGCTAGAGAAAAAAAATTTACCATTTCAGTTTAGAAGAAACCATATTTAAAATAAGAGTTTAATTTTAATATAAGGATCTTTCACCATTGAAGAGATGTCACTGGTACTAAGTTACCCCAGATTCATGTAATTTCTACACCATCATGCCAGTATGTCAGCTATCTAAAATACTAAATACCTTCTCACAGGGTGAAAGCAGTCACGGGCCACCGTTTCCAAGAGAGATCCAAGTCCGTTCCAGCCACAGAACTGGTTAGAATGGGAATGTTCTCCTTCCAGCAAGTCTAGCTGAAAACCAAGATTTATTATAATATAGACATTTCATGCTATCTCCACAGCTTCCACACTAGAACTATGCCCTACCTGATAGAAGTGTTAACAGAGCCATGCATAGTGTCCCCTTCTTTCCCCTCTCTTGGCAATCAGCTGGTCTTAATATTTTTCTTCTGATTTTCACCCTTGTGTTTTCCTCCTACTCTAGGTATCCTAATTTCCCCAGATGTTTCCAGTATATGAACCTTAACTTCACCATAGAACTTCAGAATTGGTTTAACGGAGATTGAACTTCCTAGAAATTAGGACAAATTTGGATTTAAATGGCATAAACTGGGTAACTCATTTTCAGTTGAGTTGCGTCTGAATGGAGATTTGGGGTCTGGGCCTGAACTCTTGTCAGATCAAATCTGAACATAGTTTTGAAAAACCTACAAAGATGGAAAAAATAGATTCAAGTCCAAAGTGCTAAGCCCTGGATTTAAGTACTCTTTTCCCATAGCAGATAGATACAAAATTCAGATCTATAGTTTTGGGTGTGACTTATCTCATAGTTCTGTTTCACAGCTCAAATTTACATCCTTGTAATACACATTAATAGTGCTCTCTGTCCTTCTGCAAAGACATCAGATTTCATCTCTTTAAACATTGATGCTGGGTGTGCCACCTTGTTCTGTAAGTCACTGTGCTTGTCAGCTTGCTGTGCTCGCTGCCCTCTCACTGGATCGTATGGATGCTCAGTGTTGAGCTCCTGAGTACAGCAGCTGCAGGTCTGATTTTTCGTATGCCACACTCCCAAACATCCAGCTGTAAACACAAGCTTACCTGTAAGCATCATTCATGAGATTTGGGGGCTGATTTGATTCCCACCAAAATCGTGGCAAGAAGCTCCTCTGATTGATGTAGGATCAGAACTATCAGTCTGGGGATCTCCTAGAAATTATGATCTTTCACTCAATGTTTGTCCAATTATAATACGGCGCAAAATGCCTCATTTTTTTTTTTCCCTATAAATAAAAAGGTCAGACCTTTTGGAAAATACAGTGTCTAGGATAGGAAACCATGGTAGAAGAATAAGGGTTTTTCATGTCCTAGAGTCTTAGGACACAATGTTTAACAGGCAAATTCCTGTCATGGACTACACCTCTGGGTCTGCAGTGGTTAGAAATGCCAGTTTGCAGTCATAGCCTGTCTCTGGTGTGGAACTGACAGCAGTGATCTCTGAAGGGAAAAGAGATCAGGTGCTGGAGAGATGGTAAAGAGGAGAAATGAGGAGTTAAAACTAGAAGGATATCCTGACATCTCTATAAGCTTGGCTCAGCCATTCAGCCTAAGCTTTGTTATGTGAATCAAACTCAAATCCTGAATTTTGGGACTCACGCAGAAAAATCTCTGTGGAGCACCAGAAACTGATGAAGAACATCCCAGTCTTGCTGTATGCATAGCAGACTCTGCTGAAATCTAAACCCTAGAGCTCTTTAAGCATTTTTATTTGTTCATGATTGAAACTACACTGAGGATTAATTAACCTTTTTGCTTTCCAGCAAGATATCTGGAATTTTGCCACATTGTCCTCATTTAACATTTATCTACAGAAATGCAAGAATTATGAGACTGTATTCTGTTTAAAAGTGCCAATTTGTCATGGGATAGTTTGATTTAACAACTAAGAAACTCCTTAGTTACTAGAGACATATTTTGTAAGATTTTTCCAATGTAAAAACTGACTGGCTTGACTTCATTTGAGGGCTAGGAAAATAGGTTGCTCCTTATCTGAGACTGAGCAAGCTAGATTTTATCCTTGATTGAGCTGTGAAAGCCCAGGGATCAACAGCTCTAGATAGTATTTATAATGAAACAACTTGGGCAGCCAGCACAGCTTACTCAAAGGCTACATGAAAATTCATGGCTACTACCATGAAAACAGGGCCAAGAAAAACAATAGTGGATCCCTTTTGATAATTGGAATTATGATTAGCAAAATGAGAGACTGCTTTCCATTCCGTTGGCCCATGGAGGCCTCTCCCATCAGCAAACCAGCCAGCTAAGGCATGGTACACAGGGCACTTCGGGCTGGCAGGCACTGGTTTTGGACAGAGGTCACTGATTTTGGAAAGATGCAGATTAGGGAGGGTTAGAATTAGGAAGGGAGTGAAAGTGGAGTTCAAAACATAGACAGGCAATAGGAATACATGGTGAAGTAATTATTTTTGTGTGTCATATAGTTAGAAAATATGTGATAATATCAGAAAAGGATTTCACATTCCTGTGGAAAAATTATCTTTTCCTGAATGTAGGTGTCTTCTGCAGGCTCTTCTCACAGAAGTGGGGCTTTCTGTCACGAGTGCTTTAGTTGTTCTAAGACCAAAGCTGGCCCTGGGCCCTGACACTGTAAGTACAACTTTTTGGAGAGGTTCCCCTGTTTAGCTGAGCTCTGAAGCACATAGCCTCTCTCTCCCAAGTTACTCATCAGCTGAACAAGTAGAAGGTAGAGCTAAAACAGTGTTTGTGTGTGTACCCACTGCATAGTTCATGTAGTATAGCTGCCTATAGAAAGAGACTGGAAGAGGAGCCTCTGTGAGTGTTGTGCATGGGAATTATAGGCAGAATATATGCTTGAAAGTGGCATATCCAATGGGCTAGCACAGCACTGAAATTAGGTGGCTTGAAATAGGTGTCTGTCTGCTATGTCTCTCTTGCAAGAGCTGGAGAAATCCATCTGAATAGTTTGGCTGGGGATTTTCTTTCTCAGCTGGGGAATTTTCTTCATCAGTTCTGCTCTAGTTTCTGTATGTGTTCAAAAAGCAGTTATATGAGGTTTCACTCCTTGAAAATGATGAAAACATTGCCAGTCATGCCACTAACAGTGCCTCTGCCACACTAGTGTGCAGCTCCAGTTTTGCCATCTGATTTGTGTGACACTTGCTAAATTAACATCTGCATGCACGAGCAGCCAAGACCTACAGAAAGACTGAGATTTCAAAATTCCATGTAAATTCCTAAAAAATGTGGCACTTTCACATAAATGTGTTTTTCCACATTTCCACATTATCATTCAAGTTATGGTAACCAAAGTTTTGTTCTCCTGCTGTCTGCTTTACCTAATAAAGGCTTTTTATGTTATTGAGCAGATTTTTATATAAATTCTTAGAACATAACCCCCCTTATTTGTAACTGTGTGAGAGTATGAAACTAACTGGAAGTGCAGTAATGTCTAAGATATTGATGCCATAGACTATGAATAGAACTACAACACCTCCTGGAGAAATGGGTCTGCTACTGAGAAAGTTTTAGGTTCATAGAAATGGCAAATTTGTACATCCACATTCTCGCAGATGAGTGTTCAGGCATTCACAAAAGGATACAGGACTTCATTAAGACATTTAATTTTGATAGTTGAGCTCCTATTAGTTGTGATCTACAGATAATTCTTCTTACCTGATAAAAAACAAAAGGGAGAATGTAAGAGTAGCTTTTTAAGCCTTGGAGGAAGGCTGAAGGTAGAAAAAAAAAAAAGACTACCACTGCAGCTCTTGATGTCTGATGAGTTTAAAGATCTTAGTGAAGCAAATAAAGATTGTCACAGGAAAACAAGAGAAGCTGCAAAAAAGCTGGTGACAGACAGATTTGAAACTGAATAATCAGAAAAAGGGGCTTAGCTTGAGGCTGTTGAGATGAATAAAACCCTGAGGCAATTAGCTTTTTGAGTTCAGTGGTGTGAATGAGTCAGATTTTTTAGGGAGAGGTAGTGTCTTTTGCTCAAGCAGCACAAGATATTGCAAACTGGGGATGGAACCACAAAGGTAAGAGAAAAAGAGTAGGAATGAGAGCAGGGAGAAGGAGAATGTAATGTTCATTGCAAGAGGAGGGTAGCCAGGGCTGGAAATCAACAGCAAGCAGCAAACACGATCTTTTCTAAGAACCACTGGGAATGGGGGCTGAGGATGTAGTGAGCTGGCAGTGAACCAACAGTGGAGGAAATGGTGGAAGAAAGAAGGGTTGAATTCGTGGAAAATTAGTTTTCTTTCTCTGGGAAAGAGGTTGTTTTGTTTTTGACAGTCTTATTTGAACAGAAAGAGGAATTTGCCATCTGTGGAGACATCACTTCCAGAAAATCTTAACCTTTTCCTGACCGACTGTGGAGCAGCAGCTGCTTCAGACACTAACTGTGCAGTAGCTCCAGTCACTCTCATTTTTTACTACCCTGAGTTTGAAACATCAGTGGTCTTTATAACCTTGTGATACAGAGACTTTCAGTTCTTCTGACATGACCTTTAGTGGCATTATACCACTGGAAGCACCAATCTTTCTGGGCCATAACTCACATCCACAAATGTTACATGCTTACACCCAGGGACATAATGCATAGTGTCACAGCTTTTAATGTAGTGAGCATCTGATTGCTAGCATCTTTAGGAAGCTAATTTCATTACCTCTCCTCCATACTTTGAAATAAGAAAGTTACTTTATTTATGTCCTTTTTGTTTGTCAACACCTGGGGTACACAAAGAGCCTGAGTGATGAGGGCTTGGAGGGAAATCAGTAAGTATTATTTGTGCCATAGACTCAGGTGTGCATTGCAGCAAACTAATAGTTAAATTTGAATTACAGTAAATCATGCTAGGGTGGCACAGGAAAATAAAAGCCAGCAAGAAGGGCTAATTCTAAAAATAAAGCAGAAGTTGTTTGTTAGGGTGGTCTGAAAAGAAACAGGGCAGTAAAATTTGTAGATGTCATTTTGTGAAACATTATAAGAATGTGTAGCAAACATGAAGAATTCACTGCTTTATTGTGATGAAAGGAAAACTGTGGCTTGGTAAGTAGAGTTGTATTCCTCATATTCCTCAAAGATACTGGCTCTTGGAGGAATAGCTCAAGAGAACTGATGTAAAGTTTTGAAATTGAACTTTCTCTTTGTAAAATGCTGCTCCACAGGGTACAAGGTGTACTTCGCAAAGAAGAATGTTAAAAAACAAACAGCTTTTTCAATGGAAAAAATTCAAAGAAATTCAAAATTGAATTGTGATATTCCATTTGGATATTCGCTCCCTATTTTATTTTGATTCCCTGCATCACTTTTCCTGAATTTTTAGTGTTGGTATTCTTGTTGTATTTTCATATGTATTTATATTTTTTTTATATTTACACATGTATGTGCATGTTTGTATTGTGTGATGATCTTTTAACATTATTAATATTTTTTACTAATTGAAATATTTTGATTATTCCTGTAAAATATATGAGCTGCATTTTTCATCTCGAATCTTGTTAAAAACACACTCTAGCATGCTGGAAATTCCCCATGTCTTAGCAAACTCCGTTTCCTGAGAAGCTGTGCTGCCAGTTGATAATTCGGTTGGAAAGCATCTCTCCAACATCTATATTTCTGTTCTTTTTTTAATAGGTAATGGTTATTTTCTTGTCCTTGAATTTTCTTGAATACTTTAGTGCTACTTCCCCCCTGGATAGTTACAGTGATGTGAAAAATCCTCAAAACCTGTTAACTAGTGCCCCTTTAACTGCAATATAGTAACTGGCCATAAACTCACAGCATCATGGAGTAACTGAGGAGGGACATCTGGATATTGGGTTGTCCACCCCTCCTGCCCTGCTCAGAGTCAATCAGCTGGAGCTGGTTGCTCAGACCATGTTTAAATACCTCCAAGGATGGAGACTCCATAGCCTTTCTGGGCACCTCTGCTAGTGCTTGGCTCCCTTCATAGTGCAAGCAGTTTCCTTGTATCTAGTTGGAGTTTCCCATGTTGGAGCATGTGTCTCTCATCCTGCCCCTGTGTATCTCCAAGGAGAGCCTGATTCTGTCCTCTCTCACACACAACAGCTGCTGTTTTCACGGGGCATCTCAACCAGTTAGCTGCACCCAGAGTGTATTCTGCTGTCTTGCAGCCTGCACAGCAGCTATGGCTCAGGGGTGTGCTGACAAGTGTGGAATGGCAGTTTATTAAATACAATAATTCAATTGCAAACACTTGTTGGATCATATCACCAGCTCTGCTGTTATCTCTTGCAAGATAATAAAAGATGAATCTTTATCCATGGTTCGAATCAATTGATTTTTACCCAGTATGGATGAAGGATTTCAGATGGTGCCATGTGTTTTGCAAACACAGTAGGTCTGTCTCTGCTCAGAGAGGACTGTGGTTTAGTATCTAGATGAAGTCATGGGGTTTCTGGAGAAACCTACAAATTTAAGCAAAAAATATTTTTAACCAGTCAATAGTTATCTGGGATTCTCCATATCTTTAATCTAGGGGGGTTGGTTTGGTCCAATTCAAGAAAAGTGCACTTTGCCCAAAGGAAATTATCTGTATGGTAAAGATTCTCACCAGTTATCACATCAAACTAATCTTCTAATTTGTCAGTTTATGAAATATTTGGATTAGAAAAGGGGCACAACCGTTTTGTGCTGGCTGGCAAAAGGCTTTGCTGGGCTCTCTGAGGCTCATGTGGAGCCCTGAAGAAGAGGAGTGGTGCGATGGCAGCAGAGACAGGTGCAGGCTGAACAACAGGAGGGGTGGTTGGCAGGAAGGGCTGTCCCCAGAACGCTGATTCAGCAGCCAGGAGCTAATTGTGCAAGAGGAATACCACCTTTAGGGTGTTTACATTCTCTTATCAAACCTGTCAGAGTAAATAATGCCTTTGTCAGCAGTATGGCTGTGACCAAAAAGCTTTGCAAATGCAGTGTAAGGACTGTCTGGACCTCCTATAGCAAGGTAAATTGTGCTGTTTGAACCCTTGGAAGTCCTTTGGAAAGGGACAGCAGAGATACATTTCTGCCATGGTCAGAAAGTTGCTTCATCCTGTTTCATCTAATTTCAACCTTCATGGCTCCATTACCTTCAGAGAACCCATACTGATTTAAGATATTTTTCAAAGTACCCAAATGTTCTGTGATAAGAAGTGCTGTAGTTATGTATTACACCCTTGTATATAAGCTACCAGTTTCATAATATGAAAAGTTTTCCTTACTGTGTGACCATTAAAATTATATATGTATGTATATTTGTATTAGAGAGTTCTCTAAGAGCCTCTTTTAGGTCAGTTACAGCAACGGGTTGTATCTTTTACTTCTAGGAGCAAACAGAGAATATACCAGTAAAAAAAGAGAGACAGAGAGGAGATTTGTGATTTTACATGTTTTAATTTACAAGATAAGGAGTTTTCATTCCTTCTTCAGTCTCACATAGGAACCTGGATAGAGAAGGAAACAAAAATATTACACCTCTTTTTCAACCAGAGATTAGTTTTCAAACTGAATCTAAGCACCTGAGTCTCTTCTTACAGCCTCAAAAATACTTAACATTATATACTCCAGGAGGACAATTAAATTCCCCGAGTCAGTAATTAGTCTTTAAAAATTTAAGCTTGAATATCAGTCCCAGAATCAGTGTGAGGTGACTGAAGTTATAAAGATTTAAATTTTCTTTTTAGTCTTTGTGCATCTTTTCAAAATGTAATTAAACTAGCAACTGAAAATACTAAATTGCTTGCAGCAATAAAACTATCCCACTGTATAAATCTGTGATACACCCCTGCTCTGAATACTGTGTGCTCTTCCCAAAAAGGGTACACTCACATTATAAAAGGTATAGAGAAGGTGAAGAAATATCACTTAAGATATAGAATAGCTTTTGTATACGAAACACTTCAGTAGACCAAGATCCCTGAGCCCAAGGAGAGGGAATGAAGGAGGATAAACTAGCAATCAGTAAACTGAGTGGAAGGGAGAAAATGCATGTGGGTTGAACTGCTTTCTGTTTCTTGTTGTTCTAGATTTAAGTGGGATGAAATGAAATCATCAGGTGGGAAATTTAAACAAATGAATAAAAGGAGATGAAACCATGTAATATGTTGTTAAAATAGAGCCAATTTGCATTGGGTATTGTGGATACCGGGGGCCCCTGGGGTTTCAAAAATTAATTAAAATGAAGTAGAAAGTTGAGCATCATGTACACTGAGAGCTCTGAAAGGATGCTGCAAGCCAGAGCAATACTTAAGCAATTAAATTTATTCAGTATAGAACTTTTAAACTTAATTTTCAGTAACACATTTATTCTGTTTCCTCTTTTTTTTATCCTTAACCCCACTACATCCTGTTTTTAAATTGAGCTGCTCAGAACAGGGATTATCCTGCATGCTTGTTCAGTACTTCTAAATTGAAATTCTGTAGAGTGACAAATATTTTTGTGGTGCTTTCTAAATGATAAGCAGTACTGATTAGTCTCCCCACTAGCACCTGATTGGTGTGTAGCTGGCTGCTTTTCTGGAGAAAACTAGCTTAAATAAAAATACCTTGAGT
Organism: Zosterops lateralis; assembly: GCF_965231275.1. Lineage (NCBI taxonomy): Eukaryota > Metazoa > Chordata > Aves > Passeriformes > Zosteropidae > Zosterops > Zosterops lateralis. The sequence continues at coordinate 22,969,636 of NC_139766.1, read as the reverse complement.
CAAATCAAGAGCAGATCCAAGAAACAGTGATGTTGCTGCTATGCTTGTCTTGTTTGCATGTCCTGCTGTCATCTTGATGTGCAGGGAGGTGACTGAACATAAGAGGTGTCACTGTGGCTTGTACTAAAAAGATGAACCATTATGCCAAATGCAAATAAGTATCTTTGCAAATTTTGCTATAATGACAACAGGAGAGTGGAGCTATAAACCTTGTCACACAGATGTAAAAACTTTCAAGAGAAAAGTGTCAATTTTAGAGAAGATGAATTTCCACACATGCCATGGAATCTTTCTCAAGGCTAGGTACAGATTATTACTGCTGAGGTGCCTGTGGCAGTTTGGCAGTTTGGGTGGGAGACACAAAGAGCATCTCCTGGATGACACTGACACAAATAAGCAGTCTGAGAAGTTGTGCAAACCCTCTGCTGTGGCAGCTGCCTGCCTGTCACAGACATTTTCAGGCCCTGTCCTTTAAAACACTGTCAATGAGTGGGGGATGAGCCACACCTCTTCAAAAAGCTTTCTTGAAACAATCACAAACAAACAAAATGCATATAAGTTGCACACTACTATGCAGGTAAGCCTGGGGAAACAAGTTATGTGAGAGAAAATGTTCTAAATTAACCCCAACAATTTGACCTCATTTTTGGTAGCTGTTTATAAAGAGCCTTGTGGCTGCACTATTGAAGATGATTAAAGGATATTTTTTTCACACCCCCCACCCCCCCCCCCCCCCCCCGCAATTAGGTGATTTTTTGAAATAGCTAAGGAAATAGTTTTAGAGTTAAGGACCTTTAGCTGCCATAATTGTGAGCAAGCTCCAGTGCAGAGATCTCTCTGCCTGTTCTGTGGCAGACAAGGTCTTCAACTACTGTCTTGAGCCATGGCGGCCATAATAATAGAGTTCAGGCACTAAAACCTGCTTACATTGGTGCCACCGGATGAGTGTAATGCAGTACCTGGCTCCTGGAGGGGCCTGATCATTTTTAAAATGCCAACAGAAGTCCTCCCCCTGAGCAGACAAATCCCCTTACCCTTCCCTCAAGTTTTATTTTCAAGTGCCAGCAAATAACTTGTAATTGTCAATGAATAGAAGCATCACTGAAAGACAGTATGTTGCTTCCTTGAAGATAAATAATTTACTGAAATCTTGGCTTTAGGCAGATGACTTTATAAACTGCTCTTGCTATTTCTTCAGTACAGTATATGCAGATTAGCTGTGGTTTGTAATCTGCAAAGGCGTTATTGTTTGCATTATCCACATAAATCTTCCAGCATCTGTGTATTTCATAAGGGTAAAAACATTCCTGCCTATTACAAGAACACGACTATTGTAATAAACTCATGTTATGACAGTCTGTAATTACTGCAAGCAGTCTCCCCAAAGCCTACAGCCAGGGTGTTGCACTGGAACAAGAATATTTCCAGCAGCCTCGAGAGGATCAGCAGATCATGATCGAGCCGCAGAGCAAGGCGCATTTTTGCTGTCGGCCCTGCCTCGCCGCAGGGAGCGGTGACCCGATTCCCCAGGGCCAGGCTCGCTGCCTTTTGCCCAGTGCCTGTGCAGGGTCAGGGCGGAGCCGCGGGCCGGCCCGGCCGTGCGGAGGCCGGGGACGGGATGTGCAATGCCCTGGGGCGCACACGCCTGCCCGGGCACACACAGACACACACACCCGCACGGGCACACACACACCCGCCCGGACGCACACACACCCGCACGGGCGCACACACACACACACACACACACACCCGCCCGGGCACACACACACCCGCCCGGGCACACACACAGACACACCCCCCCGCACGGGCGCGCACACACACACACACACACACACACACACACACACACACACACCTGCACAGGCACACACACACACACACCACACAGGCACACACACCCACACAGGCACACACACCCACACGGGCACACACACCCGGCCGTGCTGGCTCTGCCTGCGGCGGACACAAACAAGCTCCCACCAACCAACTGGGACACAAAGCACTAACCGTTGAAGTTAAACATTTCCAAAATCTCTCCCCAGAGCATTATGAAGTTGTCGGAATGATTCTCTGAAGTGCCAGCGTAGGAGCTCGGCGCACACGGGCGGCTTGCAGAGATCTGCAAAGATCTCTGCTAGTGTTTGAAAATTGCACCAGATCGAACCAGGAAACTGCTCTGATCTCAAAATGTTAGAGGGGCTATTGTGGCATGCAAATAGTGAGCAGAAATGTTAGTTGCATGATTTATGCTCAGCCATTAAATTGTACAGTAGTTAGATTTCAATTTGATAGCATTATCTCTCCCCCACACTTCCAAATTAGAAACTGGGCAAAGAATTGGTTCCTCCAGCCAACTGTTAGACTTCTGAAAAGCATTTTTCCCTATGACATGGATTTTAAAAAGTGCCTGACAGAAAAACAGTACAACCTGACTGCATTATATGAATTAAAAAATTCTTAATTGATACCTCTCAAAGAACACCATTTTAAAGGCTTTATTATGTGAAGAAGCCATTTGCAATACTGGTTGGCTTTGCCTTCAATTTCCATGAATCTGTGACTGTTTCCTGGGCTTGTAATCTTTTCTCTGGAAACTTCTCAGGCTATAAATCCATGATTACTAACACTGGATCCGTGTTTGACTGGATCTCCCAGAAATACGTGTTTGATTCAGATCAGGTGTGGCACAGGATCACATTTCTGTGTAATCATCCCAAGTATATTTCGGTTGCTTCTCTGTGCTGGCCTGGCTGGTGAAAATCTAGAGGGAATCAGGCAAGCAGTGTAATGGGCCGGGCATAGAGCCTGCAGGTACCAATCAAAGTGAATATCAGGGATTTTTTTTGGTGCTATCTGAATTGTCAGAGTGGCTTTATACTATATCAGAGCTTTGCAGATGGGTTTCTGGAATTTGTGATCCCAATTAATATGCTTCAAATCCACATATACGCAGCTTTTTTCATACCAGCAGTAACAGTTTCAAGTGTAAAGGCTGTATTTCTCAGCCCTTTGATCTCAGGGCAGGTGCCTTGCTTTGTCCTGGTGCGGCACAGTTGTACAGGAAAAAGCTCCCCACCAGTCTACCCGGTATTGCTGCTTGATACTGAGTGAAGTACTACAAAGAATGTAGAAAGAAGGATATTTTCTTTTTGCTTATTGTTTTATTCAATTTTTATGAAGTGGGACTAGATCTTTGAAATACCATTGAGTCAGCTCTTTTTTCCTTACTGCTCCCAGAACAACAAAGAAGGAAAATAAAACAACCTCCCCCATGAGGGTGTTGATTCTCCAGCAGAGGAAATGTTTTATATATGTTTCATGTATACTACATTCCACTAATGTTCAGCTAAGTGACACACAAAAGACATGCCACTGAAACATGAATGGGAGTGGACTAAGCAGGAAAGAGGCACATGAGGAAAGCAGCAATGGATAAAAGTTAACTTGTTCCTAATGAAAGCTGGGGACGAGGTTTTGTGCAATGGTTTGAACAGAAGCTGTTTTTGCCTGCTGGACTTCACTGCAAGTTCTGCCTCTCTGTGGTGAAGTGGTACATGTGGCCCCAGACTGGTTCTGGAGGATGGCTGAAGAGGTTGAGAGAGGACCAGGAACCCCAGGATCTGCTCAATCAGAAGCTGGCACATGTGCTGACCTGCCTTGTGCAGGGGGGCTGGGAGCACACAGCTGCCCAGTCACCCACACCTGTCATAGGTGAGGCATTGCTGCAGCTGGGAGCTGAACTGAGCTTATCCACCCTCCTTTTCTAATAGCTACATCTCCCCCTTCATTATTGTAATGTGCCACCTAGTCCATTGCTACATGTAATGTGAGCTGCTCCTTGCCTCTCCTGCTCCAAGGTGTTTTTAAAGGCCTATCAGCAATTTGTGATTAAAAAAATCAACCCCACACAAAGAGGAAATTTTATCAAAGCAGTGAGGGGTGCTGGTTTTGAACTAAGCAAATAAAACCTCTTACATAGTTCTAGGGAGATAGAGCAGAGGACCTAAGCCAAGGTGGCAGTGATATTGCACAGATATGAATCCTTAAGCAATAGCTTATAGGAAACATGTATCAGGTATAATGAATATTATTATGTTTTTTAAAAAATGAAGACTATTAGAGTTGGCTTTCTTTGGAGAGACATAAGTTGGGAGACCCTAACCTTCAAAAATATTTTTTCCTTCCTTTCCTCCTTTCCTTTTATGTTGTCATGATTGTACTGACTAAGGATTACTGAGAAGTTTTACTGTTGGTGTACATACATGAAAGACATTTTGAATAATGACAGATGTTTATGTACCAAGACATTCATTACACAGTCTCATTATGAAATTCAAATATTAATTATACAATTCATGATGCAATTATACAATGACATTTATTCAATATACATGCATATATATATATACATACATATATATATATCTGTGTCAAAGAGACATTTATAACTGCCAAAATCGACATTTTGGACACTAAGCAGTAATTTCTTTTATGAGGATTTAAGTCAGACCCAACCACAACCTGTGATATTAAAGAATGTCCTGCCTATTTAAACTCATCTTTTTGAAAAGAAACATAAAGAGACATAAAAAACATAACATAGCTGCAAGATTCTCTTGCAGCTGAAATACAGTTAAATCCACAACTGCTACTGGTGTGTCACATCTTCTAAACAAAGTGAAAGACAGATCTATGTTCTGTCATACCACACCACAGTGGAACTGCAAAGAGAACCAAATTTCTTCTGTTTCAAAGGAAAAGCTGAGTCATGTTTGTGTCTACTCAGGAAGGGCTGTAGCTGGGAAAGAGCTGAGGCAAAGCTGGAGTGGTTTCCTACAGCTGAAAGACTTCTTACAGGCAGAGAGGACACGTGGGTGTAGGGAAGTGAACTTGAGCTGGTGTGAATATAGATGAGCTCTTAGATATTTCCCCTGCTGCCTGACTGATGGCACCACCAGCATGTCACTGCCTAGCAGAAGAGACTCTCGCCCAGGATGCTGCAAGAAACTTACACTACAGATGCATAACAATTTCAGATGTTGGAGTCCTTCCTGGGTAAAACAGCCGTGAAGGACAAGGGGCACTGGTGGATCCCTGAGGTGAGTGGCTGTTGGTATCAGCCTTATCCTCCCCTGCAGGCAGGTGTGCATGAGCTCTGCTTGCCCCAGGCTGAGCGGGGCTGAGGGAGCTGCCTGCGGGTGACACTGGGTGACACAAAGGTCTAGTCGTGATCCCTGATGGGAGGTGCCCTGCTGGTGTGTGGCTCCTCGCTGAGTCCCCATACAAGCTCCTTCATTTCCGGGCAAATGCACACAGGCATGCAAAGCCATGCTGCCAGCAGCATGCCCTCAGCTTTCCTGCAGTACATAAAGATTTGATGTGCTTTATCCATAAATCTCTTTTTGTTAGTTCTCTCTCTTTTCAGTTCTCTGTGGAGGAAGACTGTGTACCTGTCATGCTGCTGAAGACTTGTAGCAATATAATAAAGTAAAATTTCAGCCTCATTGAGAAGATGGTTATTTCAGTATTTTTAAGGGACCAAAACATTTGCCCACATAGTCCTTTAGTTTAGGAAGTCAAAAGATTTCACCTGTAAGTAGAGCAGAGCCATTCCTTGGGAATACTGTAGTATGTCTGTATTGGATACCACGCAAAAAGAAAGAAGGATTTGGATCTGTATCTTGGTTGAAATGGCAGGAACTTGAGTTGACATTTCAATAACTAATTAAAACCCTGTCCTTTTTGGTTTTTTTTAAACTGGATTCAATTTCTGATGGTATTATACTGTGAAACTTGATTGACGAATTGATAGAGAAATATAAAGTTTCATAAGAGAAACAAAGACTCCATGTTAAAGAAGAAGTTAGAGAATGAGTTAGAAAAAATGCTGTTTCCAGCTCAGTAAGACTTTGATTTATTTTGGTGTGATTTATTACCTGGATAAATTTGATGCCTGATATTAAACTCACCTATTCACTGCACTGTAAATACAGACACAAAACTCTCTTTCTTTTGCTTCCTGTAAGCTGTCAATTGCATTTGGATTGCCACATTCACAAAAATTCTCAGATCTGTGCTTCAGCTATATATTTGTGGGGCCTTCTCCCAGTCAGGAGCACAGCACTTTAACATGTTGGGACGTGAAAACAGACGGATGTGGCAGATGTTGCTGAAGAAGACAAGATTAATGTCAACTGCATTCTCCCACAACACCCTCATCTGTGTGCCCTATACATTGACAAAAAGCTTGGTGAATTGTTTCAAATATATTTCTCTTACTAGCACCCTAATAGATAAAAAAAAAGTAATGCAATGTTTGCAAATACTCAAATGTTTCTTTTTCCATTCCTTTCAGGCTTGCAGTTCCCAGAAATACAAATCACCTTATGTTTCACAGGAGGAGAACAGATTGTGGAAGGCACCAATTAGCCATATAATTGATTATCCATTCTATACATTTGAATTTTAATTTTCTTAGCTAAAATTCAGCATTTCAGTTGGCATCCTTGTTCTGTTTGGTGTGTTCATTTACAACGTTTTCTGGAGAGAAGTGACAAAGGCAAAATCTTATCCTGATTCTTCTAACAAGGGAAAAGATTGCATATGAACCCTAGGGACTCAAAAAATCAGATGAAAAATACAAAGAACAAAAATGTCATTTTGCTTTGTAATCTTACGATTATTTGGCAACTGACTTGTGGCTGTGCTGTGCTAGGATTTGGCAATTATGTGATTGTTCATTTCCTCCTCCCTATTATCCATTCTGTGCTTCTCAGAAGTGTTTCCAGGAAAGAGCTTCTACTTTTCCACTTTTGCTTTGTCAGAAAAGCTTTCCTGCCTAAACTCTGTTTTTGTGGCCACAATGGCCCCACATTACCATGTTCATCCTCCCAGTGCTGCTGGTAGGAGGATGATCACAGCTACTGCAAGAGGAGCAGAGGCAGTGAGGCTGTGAGAGCTCCTCCACCTCCAAGTCACAGGCTCCAGGGTAGGCTGGAGCAGTGGTCCTCTGACAACAAAGCATCTGAGTTCTCCTCTTGCTTGTAGTTGTCCTGAGCTCAGATAGCTCCCAAGTCCCATCTACACCTGTGGCAAGAGACATTTCTGTCTTGCTCCAGGTGTTCTTGTCCACCTGATAAAGGTCACGGGATAGGTTTGCACAGGCAAACAGGCCAGGCAGATGCTTCACAGAGACACAGGGCCATGCACTGCATGGGAATAAGCATGCCCTTGAGTGCATTTCAATGAGTTTGGGTGCACATAAAGTTCATCCCTGTGAGTACCAGCTGGGCTGCCCTAGAACATGCCCTGAAGGAACTCCTGCAGGCGAGTCAGATGGATAGGAGGTAGAAATGGCCTGGAGCCCTGTCTTTGTGATACTGCTGTACCACAGTGGAGTTGAACTCCAGAGACTTCGGGCTAGACTGATATTTAGGCTGGTATCTGGCTAACATGATGCTAGCATATTCCTGAGATCATCAGAATCCCCTGCACCATGTCTGCTTAGCTTGAGAAGCACTTGATGCCTTTTGGTGCCAATTATGGCAAAAGTGAAGGCTATAATGCACCTACATTTTTGATTGTCAGCATGCATACAATCCTTCCTTCTAAATGTCTCTGAGCTGCAAATACCTGCTTATTGAGGGAATTCACAGCTCCAAGTGCCTCCACCTTGTCGTGCAATCTGAGACACCACATCTTCTGCATTGCACCTGTCCCGAAACATGAGAAAACTAAAAAAATCCCCAAACAAACAAAACCAAACCCCCCGAACCTCGCACAGACATGCTAGAAATTTAAATCCTGATCTCTCTGGCTTTAAACCCAGTTCTCTTGTAAAAAGTGCACAATTCAATAGAGTAGAGGATATTCTGCAGTGGAACTCAGCTCTGTCAGTTTCTATAAAGGACTTAAATCTTCTCTGGGTGAGGGCTGGAGTGTTCATCCCAGATTGGTGCTTTCTGGGCATGATTTCACGCCAGGATGAGACAGTATGGTTTTTTCCTCTCTGGCCAAAGGAGCACTTAAAAATTCTGTGCAAAGTAGTGCCATTGATAGTGAGAGCCTAGGTGCCTTTCTTGTTTAGGAGACAGAAGTCCTGAAGTTAAATCCCTGCTCTAAGTCAGGCAGAAGAGAAGGTATCCAAACCTGAATCTTCCACCTCCAGCGTGAGTTCTCTTGCCACTGGGCTACAGGGCGTCATCTCTGCCACTACATCCTCCTCCTCCTCTTTTTGTGTACAGTCACTGACCTGGTTTAGCTTGCTGCTGATTGGAAGAAGGAATCTGTTTGCAGCCTGGACTCAGGCATTGGTGCTTTAGGAGAAGTCTAACTTACTACTTACTCATCCCTCTCCTGGCATTTCCTAGGTCATGTTCAGCATTTTTGTACCCATGCTGCACAGGCATCTCTATCTCCTTATGGGGCAAATAAAGAACTTGTAAAAGACACTGGGTGCCTCCATGCCAAAGGGTGAGAATGAAACCTAGATATTACATATTTATCCCTTAGGGTTTTGCCTAAGCCACAAAACATGTGTCTGAAAGTGGAGGGACCTGCTAGAAGTTTTCACAGATCCCACCTGAAACAAGACCATTTGGCTCTCTTCTCTCTCTGAAGACCCATCTCTATATTTCATGCTTTCCTGTGCTCATCTAAGCAGATCCCCATGCCTGGATTGTGCCTTTGTAAGCCTTTGGACAGGGTTTGTGTCTTCCTTTTTGTTCCATATTTATATCACCATTATTACTATTGACATAACCTGATTTCAACAGGACCTGATGGACTCTTCTGGATATGTTGATGTTCTTGCAGGATAGGGCCATGGATAATAAGTGTGTATGGCCACTTACTCACTTGAAGTTGGCTGATTAACATGTCCATCCTGTAATCTCTTGGTCTTCCCACATACCTTTATTTGGCAGAAGCAGAGCTATTGTTAGCCAGTTAATATTGCTCCACACAATATCATAAATACACGATTTCTCATGAAACTTCGGCATTTCTGTTTCTGAAGACAATCTTGAATCAAGCCTTACAAACGAAAGGGCTACATTTCAGTCTAAAGATTTCTGGTGTGGCAAAGAAACTTAATGAGATGGGAGATAGGCTATTTAGGGTAGGGCATCCCACTGTCTCTTAGGGATGGGAGGATTGATGTCTGTCCCAGTGCCAAAAGCAATGATTTATTGAGTGAGGCATGGCTGCAGGGGCTGTGAATGATGTGTATCCTCCATGGATTCATCATATGTCTTTAAGTACTGTTTGTGAAAGACATCTCAGGCAAAAGGAACTTGGTATTAAGGACACCTAACTTCTGATGGTATGTAGAGCAGGGGAGAAAGAAAACTCCCCATGGCTTCCTCCTTAACATCTGTCATGATCAGGAGAGCCTAAGAGCAGTATTCCTGAAGGTGGCCTTGTACTCTAAATACCAACTAAAATCAGAGTAGCAAGATTGGTTTGGGTAGATTTTCTCTTCCAGGGAGCGACAGATGATTAGTACAATACAAAATCAGTTCATTTTTTGTGCAATAGCTGGGATTCAAAACACACTGGTTATCTGGAGACCAAAAGGCATAATTGTTTGCCACAGGAAAGCCCATAGGGTTGATGGTGAAAAATGTAAAACAGATTTTGCAGCTGGTAGTGAGACAGAGTTACAAGTTTTCTCACAAGCTTGAAATTGGCACGATGATTTTAATTTTTAAGGTCAGTTACCAAAATGCAATGCTGGCTACTAACCTTTCTTTCAAAATTAACTGGCATTTGGGGGGGCGGGGGGATGGGGAGGGGAGAACCACTAAAAAGATTTATCTTCTGTTTACTGCCATGCTAAAGACAGAAATATCAGTTGTCCTTTTTCAGTGTGTCAGTTTGTGATGTTTTGGGGATGTCAGTGCACTGCCTGCGCTGGCAGATGGTGTAGGTGGGCACAGGTACTGACAAACACAAAGCGTGTGGAAGTGTGTGGAGATCGTGAACGAAACCCAGCGTCTCGTCGACTCAAAAACAGAGTAGGCAAGGAAAAAAAGTCAGAATTCCTGGAACTTACTTGCATTGTGTTGCCAGCGAATCAGATAAGATTTGGGCTATGCATGACAAATGGGACTTTCTGATGTGCATGTTAACACCAAGCCGTGTTAAGTCGTTCTGAATCCCGTACTATCCACTGACAAGTGTTTAGCCACAGACCGAGCAGGGTCTCCCCGCCGCTGTCCCGCCCAGGGCCCTCAGGAGGGGAAGCGGCGCTGCGCCGCCCCCGCGGGGGGGGAGCCGGGCCGGGCCGGGGCGGGGCGGGGCAGGGCGGGACAAGGACAGGGACAGGGACAGGGACAGGGACAGGGACAGGGACAGGGACAGGGACAGGGACAGGGACAGGGACAAAGCGGCCGGGCCGGGCTGCTCCCGGGCAGGAGGAGGAGGGCACGGGAGGGCGCGGGCGATGCCCCCGGCCCGAGGGACAGCAGAGCCCATGGACGCCTCACTCGGGAGCCCTCAGGGCTGCGGGGAAACAGTTCTGTGCTTCAGGAACCGGGGAAGAAGTTAAACATTAAAAACAAGCCACCCCGGATAACTCATTCCTGCTGGTTAGCTGAGTCCTTCTGAAGAGCGGCTGATTGCTCGCCTGTCCAGGGGTTCCTGAAACTCCAGAAGAGCTGGAATCCAGAATAACTTTTGGTACATTGAATAAGGCCTGTTCCGAACCGTGGGCAAAGAACGACGAGCTCATTAGGGCGGAATTAACGAAAAATAAAGGAGAAAACCCCCCAAACAATTAGCAGCAGTCATCATTACTATATGGGAAATAAATTGATACTGGAAATCTTACTTGCCACTTTTTTTTTTTTTTTTTTAAATGAAATGGCAGATTAGTTTGATTAGCATGATGGAAATGACCAAATTTGACCTAACATCACATGAGACAGCAGTTAAGAATGCCAAGCAATATAAAATTAACACTAGACTGATTGAAAGCTGGCCAGCTGAGAGGCCTTGGAGTGCAAATGTAGAATCATCAGGGAATCATTTGGGTTGGAAGGTCCCTCTGCGGGTCTTGTAGTCCAGCCCCTTCCTCAAAGCAGTTCTGGTGTCAGCAGATTACGTTGCCTGGGGTCTTGTTCAGCTGAGTTTGCCACGACTGCACAGGTGGAAACTTGCACAATCTGTTATTTAGTGTGAAAGTTCCTCTTCCTTAAACAGATTTGTTATAACAAAATTTTTTTTGAGAAATTGTTCTGATGACACAAAACTAGTGGGAATGGAATTTTCAGAGGACATTAATGGTGAAGAAATTAACAAATGTCAAAGCAGTAGTATGATAATTTAAGTGACCTTTGATTTCTTGTTTTAACATGGTTGAATATACAGTCATTGGAGAGAAAACAAAAATCTTAGGTCATACAGATGGCATGGACAAATCTGGGCTGGGGAAGAGTGATGTTCAGAGGGACATGGTAAATAGGGTGAATAACTGTCTGAGCATGAGTTGGTGGTGTGGGTCACTGAAAAACAAACTTCTGTGACCCTTGAACTTAAAAATATGAGGAAATTGATTAGAGAAGTTTATAAAATCTATGCTACTCAGTATAGATACAGATGCAGGTCAGTTCTTTGTCTTTCCGGACAATTGGAATAGCACAACTTGCCTCTATGCACCTGGATTTCCCTGCACAAAGTACCTTCACCCATACTTGAGCAACTTGCCCTATGCTACTACCCTTCAAACCATGCTAAGGCACTGGCTGACAGAGGGCTGGTTCATGTATTCCCAAAATGTGCTATGGGACTAACCATGACACAGTGTGAACAAATGTGTGCCCGTACTTGCACCCACCTTTTGTTTTCTCATGCAGACACTGCCATTAGTCTCATGCTTAGCAGTGGTTTAATAATTACTGGTGTTCACTGTTCAGTCTGAGTATTCATAGGACAGGAAGAATGCTACTCCATTAGCAAGGGTTGAAACTCCTGAGAAATGGCAAAATGTGCCTCATAATGTTCATATTTGACTGGGAGAAGATAAAGGAGGGACCTGGGTATAGTACAGTGAACCGTGCAGACAGATGGGAGACTCTTATGGCCAGAAGCTGAATTAAAACAAGCTTTGACACAAATTAACATCTCAGTTTCATAGTTCTACTTTTACAAGTAGGTGTATTCTTTGTAGATGTTCTGTAACTTAAGATGGGATTCATGCAAATCCTATGGACTATGCTATGTAGGAGGGCAGAAGAGAGGATCGCAACAGATTCGTAAGCTTTGAATCTTTGAATTAATTAACAAGATTTTGGGATATGAATGAGAGCTTGACACTTGAATTTGGTTGTTTTGCCAAACAGGGACTGATAGAGCTTGAAGGCTCCACCATTCATCACTACCTTATATGACCGTATACCGACTCGGATGGTTCCCAGCAGAGAGTAGAAAGATGTAGTTAATACTTTTGCCTTTTGTATGCTGCTCCTGATAATTTTGCCATTCTCATATCACAGTATGTTATAGAGACGTGTAGAATCTATCCATTATAGAAGATTTTTCTTCTTCAGAATATACTATTTTTTGGTCATTGTGCTTTTATTTCTCTATTAGTCCCTATCTTCTGGTTGATAATAATTATTATCAGCTTCCTTCTTCTTTCATAGCAAAGAGAGCAGCTTGGTTGCAGAGCCTGCAGTGGCTGGGCTGAACACACAAAACAAATGGGTAGATCTTTGCCAAGATTTTTAGCTGTGTTTGTGAGCTGCACACACGCAGTGATGCACCTTACATGACATGCAAGGCCATCTCTATTCCCTGTTCTATGTGTCTATGCAGATCCTGGAAATTTGCTTTAACATATTCATCATGCCGGGTTCTGTAACACTGTTGTATTGCTTGTAGTTGAGTAACTCCAGTCCCTCTCATCTGTTATCCAGATCTTGGTGCTGATGATTAGGCAATTGTTTTTCTTCTTTTTGTGTTCTTTGGGCTCATGACTAATTTTGTTCTCAACATCTTGATTTTGATGAGTGTTCTTTGAGTCTCCATTTTTTCTCTCTTTTTTTAAAATCAGTTTTCTGCCTTCCTGACTCACACAATGCACTTTTCTCCTAAAAGAAAGTTTTTCTGCAGGTGTAGAGGCCAGATGAATGCTCTGCCTCTTCTCTCTCTGTTCCACAGTTTCAAGCCCATTTATTATTTACCTTTTTAAAAACTAGGAATCTGTTTATCGTCTGTTCTGCTGTGAGCATTATATGTTGAGAATTTCTGAAAATGCAACCTTCTCTGGTTTATCCATCTTTTGTACAACATCCTGAATTGACAGCAGGTCAGTCCTTTTAGGATGAGACAATGAGAATTGCTGGTAATTACTGCTTGCAAGTGTAAACAATCATGCCCATATGCTGAAGGGACTGAACTAATGTCAGCCAATTATAAGCAATGAGAAGAAAATCATAGTTGCTGGGCTGGTGTGAACGCCAGCAGCCAGGTAAACACACCACCACCTGGAAGAACTGAGCTGACTAACTCTGCTTTTGCTCAAGTGGCATGGCCTCTTTTGAATGCTTTTAGGTCTTTAAAGGAGTCACAATCCACAATTTGAGGAACATTGCTGGAGTATGATGAACTTCATGGGACACTTGTCATTAGTGGGAGAAAATACATCAAAGAGGTGGCTCAGTACTTGTTAAGGAAATTATATTTCTGAAATCCATCTGGATCATAAATCATCAAAGGACAGTTTGCCTCTTCACACACAGCTGACAATAATGTCCCGTATATGCTAATAGAGCTCTCTTTTGTCCTGGAAAGATATGAAAAGCCATTTGCACTGCATTAATGAAGTGCCAATCTTACTCCTGTTAAAGTCAATGGCAGCTCTTCTGTTAGGTGGAAATTTGCAGTGGTTTATAATTTTAAAAACATTAGGATCCCACAGAGGAAGGTGTACTTTATATAGGCTAGACTTTCTGCATGGAAAGCACATGAAACAGAGCAGAAGGCTTTCCTTAGCCCTGGTGGATAAAAGAAACTTGGAGCAAACCCTAGGCCAATGTACACTGCTGTTGGCACTAACAATTTTTGAGAATGGCATAATTAAGAGAGGAATCCTAGAGTGGAACTGCACATGACCATTTTTCATCAACACTTTTCAGATGTGTCCTGCACTGCTGAAATCAATGTGACATTCACAGGACAGGATGGAGCTTTGGTGGTTTCTTGGCTGCAATTCTCCATTGACATTTTTCTGGGGCTGCCTGGGGTCAGTGCTGTAACTAAGGATAAAAGGCAGCAAACTTCAGCTATCTAACTAGTAAACTTAGTTACATTTTATTGCAAAACTTTGTCATATTGAAAATTTAGAGGAATTGTGCAGAGATTGTAAATAAAGTTTTTGCTCAACAGATTAATTCCTTGAACTGTTGCTAGGTGTGGTTTCAAAACAGTTCTAATGCTACCAATATATCCTCTTAAATAACAAAAAAACATGACTCTTCAAGGAATTAGAAATGTGTTTCAACAGTATCCCTTCTGCTGGCATAGCTTTGTTGGTTTGTTATGTTTTGTATTAGTACTTTACATAGATAGAGGAAAATATTCTACTTAATAAAAATACTGTGTCCTATCAAGAATGACATTTAATACTAATCACATCAAAGCTCTCCATCACACACTGTCAATTTTTAATGCTTTAATAAAATGGCTATCATCTGCTCTGTGCAAGTTTACAAGTAGCAGTCTGTATGCAGATGCTGTACAAGTTATTGCATTGAATTGGTGAGGCCAATTACAATTTAGAATTGCAAATTATCTGTAGATAATCAGAGTCCTAAATTATACATTGTCATTAATTTAGCTGTGTAAATCTAGAAATTTTACTCTACTAAACCAGAGAAAAAACTGTAATATATGGCCCATATATTGAGTCCATAAAGGGACCTTATAAATGTTTTTGTTATTTTAAACCAACAGAAACTAGGTAAATAAAATATCTTACCATATTTTATAGGAAAATCGTTAGGCAAATAATTCTGTAGTTAGTACTACATATAGGCTTTTAAAATATTAGCAAAATGCAAAGGTTATAGCTTTATTTTCAGTAGTTTATTCAATTAACAACATATTTGCTACCAGAAAGTTTTGATTTAGTCTAATAAATAAATTAATTAGTCTTAGGGATGTGTGTGGATGTAGGTCTAAGAATATTTTGGAGTAGATTATTCTACATGGTGATACCAACCACTGTGCTTTTTATGGATCATAGTTTCATAATTTGAGGTCATTAAGGAACACAGTGTGAGACATAATCAAATCAAGGCCTTTCCTAAACCTGGAACACCAAAAATCAAGACAGTACTATTTTAAAAATAAACTCTGATTTTGCTTGCATCATGATAGGCAGCACCTACCCAGGGAACAGGAAGGGATTAATATTCTCTCTCAGCATGGAAGGCAAGTTTCCACCCTCTGCTTGACACCTGCCAATGCAATCCAGGGTGGAAGGAGGGGAGGATATTCTGATGGATGACATAAAGATGAGAGGAATCAGGGCTAGAACTCTGCTGCTGTGTTGGGGGATAATGGCTGATGTCTAGAACAGAAATGACCTAAGGGGATAGCCCCAGGTTATGATTAGAGTTGTTAAGACATGAAGAGTGGGCTGAGTCAGTTTATTTTTCTACTAGCAACTGGAGAAATTTTAATATGAATTTATCTTTGTGGTTGTTGATTTTACCTGAATAATTTAGCAGGTGTGCCCACCATTGCTGTGAATTGCGTTAAATAATTTTTTTCTTACACAATCAATTTATTCCAAAACAGTTTAAAAAAAAATCTGTCTCTTTTTACTTGTAATTCCCAGAGATGGGGGGGCATGTTGCTCTGTGTCCTGCTTTGGATTCTTCGTGTAGATTTTGTGAATGGAAACCAAAATAAAGTCTGGTTTTATTATTCCTTGCACAGCTTAGCTGTGAAAAATTATGGCATGCTTAGGACATCTCAGGGAAATTTTTCATTCTGGATGTCATGCTGGTTTCTTGAACAATAAGAACAGGCATCATCTGTGGCAATCTCCACAGAGGAGCTCTTCCCATGTTATCTAGTTTTTCCTGTCTTGAGAACGTTTCACAATGAACACTTAATGTGAACAGAAGTGATGTAATCAGGTAAACTGGGCTGCACCAGGTGTAGGATTATGGGATGGTGATGCTGTGTTTGCATGGACAGTGTGTGTGAGCTGCTTGTCACTCCACTTTCTTATGGTGGCCTGGGCTGCAGAGCACACAGAGGTTAAGGAGAAGCAAATATGTGCAAATGGGTGCAGCAAGGCAGCCAGAGATCTGAACTGGCATTGCCAGCCCATGCCTCAAGAGCCATGTAGAAGTTCCTTGGTTCTGTACTTTTTTCTAGGTTCCGCAACATTTCCTTACTTCCCTTGAGAGCTGCAGCCCTGGCTTTATATTCCTCCCCAGTGCTATAGGAGGAGGAAAGCACAGCTCCTCCTGCAACAACTGATCTAGAGGCAGTCCATAATGAGGATGGGTACTCCATAAGGAGATTTTGGACACTATTTCAAATTGGCTGTTTTACTCCTGCTCTTCTGGTAGTGTGGTATTGATATGACTCAAAATTACTTTCCACTAGACCCATGCTCCCATCCCTGATTTCCCCAAAGTGTTGGCCTGTGGCCATTATTTTTGTGTTGGTAATAAAAGCATGAATAAAATCCTTTAAAATAGAGTCCTCTTTTTTTTGTCAAGAAAACGTTTAAACCATGTTAACTGCTTGTAATGTGTTACATTCCTCTGAGGCTGGGTTCATATTTTACCATTGCTGTCTGGAGTTCCTGTGATTTTATTCCTCTACAAGAACAGTGGCATCCCAGTGCCGGAGAGCTGTGTACTTTGAACACAGACAGAGTGACAGCCTGCAAGCCCCAGGTTAGGGAGATAAATAATGTTGGTGTATGTATCTCTCTGGTCAGCCCACTGTTCAGCCAGACCACCCGGTAGCTCTGATAGGCCTCAACAGAACCAATGTGTGAGTTCTTGGCTCTGCAGCACTTCGACCTTCGCTGTCAGGGCCGTGGTATAGATGAAAGAGGGGACTCTCAGAGGTTGGGGAACAAAGGTTTATTGAGGAACACAGGGGAACCCCTCACCTCAGGCCCGGTGCCTCAGGAGAGACCCTGCACCTGGGCTGCAGGGGGGTTTTGTCCAGGACAAGCTCAAGGGTTGGATACAAGCTCTAAACCAATAAAACAAAGCAAAGCAATAATTGCCAACTGGGTTACGTAACTAGTAACAAATCAAAGGTAAATTGGGGAGGGGTCCCTGGGGCATCTGCCAACCACTGGCCAGATCTCCTGGACCTTGGAGATAAGAACTCCAGTGATGGACAGAGTGAAAAAAATACATTGGGAAGGATGAGCAGGGAACATCACAGGGAAAGGACCAATGGGGAACAGTCTCTGGGCAAAAACCAGAGACAGCACAGAAACCTTTATCAACTTATGATAAGAAATAAATTCCAAGACAGGGGGCCCATCTAGGGTAACTAAAACTATACTAAACTTAAAATGAAACTTTTAAACAAAAATCCTACAACCCTACAAAATAACTTCTGTATGGTCATGGCCTATGAAGTCTCCTTGATTTAATGCCTATTGTGGGAGCCCTAGAGCTGTGCCCCTTGTGGGGGACTCATCAGCTTCCTTTTTTGCTTTTTAGAGACAATTATCAAGTGCATACTGCATCTAGTAGAGCAACATGAAGCAACTAAAGAAGCATTCAATAGCAAACACATTCTGTAGTAAAGCTGGTGGTAAATCATGTTAGCTAACTTGCTGCGAGTAGATTTGACTTGCTTGTAGGGGTGCATCAACTCACTGTTTTTCTGCTTATTGAATTTCTTTTTCAGATTTTCATCCTGAGTGAATTTATAGCCATGCCCTGGGGTGGTTGCACAAACGATGTTTTAGACATGTAAATCTGACTAATAACGCACCCACCCATGGCTGGCAACTGAGCACAGCACAGATCCTGACACCAAGGGATGATCTAATCCCTGGAGGTACCTCTGGCCTGAAGGAAAGCAGGGAGGGAAGAGAAGGGTGGCTTCTCCAGTGGGTGGCACTTAACTTAGGACTTGCTCATCCAGCAAAGCACTGGGAGAAGTGTGGGCCTTTCCATAGCCATGTCTGGTTTCAGAAACACCTCCTGTACCATGCCTGCCTGCAGTGGTAACAAGCCATGAGATGACTCCTCAGTCTGGAACTGCACTTTCTGGACTTCCTCTTCATTTTGCATAAATCCATTCAGGTTTATAGATGGGCCAGTTAAGAAGCTGAAATTTTATCTTTCCCCAAAATTACTTTTTCCTGATGATCAGGAATGACCATCTGAAGGGGGAACCAGTAATTTGCTCAGGCAGACACCTGCTCCACTGTAGGAACTGTCCTCAGCATCACCAGTGCTGCGGCAAAGTGATGTCTGTGAAAGCAAAACTTTGCCAAGAGGTGACCAAGCACACTGTATGTGCAAATCAGGAATATCTTCATGCAAAGTCAGTAGAGTTAAAAATCTCCAGCCTCTCTTAAGTTGTATCAGCCCGTCAACCCCCTCAGATCAGCATCCAAACTAAGAGAGAAGAAATATAACTTCTGGTTCATTTTCTGGTGTTGGTTTTCAGATATGACTAATATTAATGTAGAAAGATGGAAGAATCTGGAAGAAAAGACACACAAGAATACCAGCCTTTTGGAAAAAGTCCTTCGTTGTCTCCATCATCGATGTCTTGTGACATGAGGTCAGTGCACAAGAAGGCAATTCTGGAACCCTCATTTCTCCAGAAGAACTCATTCAAGGCAGATTTAGGTCCTTGTAAAATCCTGCCAGGCCTCTGCCTTCACTAAGCATCATAACTGAAGTTGGACTACAGTGGGCAAAATAATACCTCTTTATTTGTTCATGGATTGAGGCTGTGGTATCACATGTTACCTTCTAGGAAACTGCTTAGCTCTGGGAACTTGGCCATAGGTACAGTGAACTTCCCTAGCCATTTTCCTCCTTTTCTTGGTTTTCCCTTTGTGCACATTTCTTCTTGGGTTTATCCTGTGAGTAGCAGGCAGTGATGCTGGGTGGGAAGCTGCCCCAGGGGTTTGGGATGGGCGAGCTCATGTGCAGCCTTTCCCTCCCTCCAGGACTGCTGCTGGCATTCCCTTCAGTGCCAATCCCAACCTGCTGGCTGGGGTTTGGCAGGGAGAGGCTTCTGCTACACCCTGTTCTTGGCAGGTGTTCTCTCCTTCAGGGCAGTGCCTCTGGCTGTGCTAACAAACCCCTGTTTCCTGCCAGCAGGCTTTGCCTGCCTCCTCTGCAGTAATGCACACAAGAAAAGGGCTCCCCAGTTTATTTGACTCTCTTGTGTCCTTTATAGATGCTGTGACACTAAGCCAGACCTCATTTACATGTAACTCACTGCACTTGTCCCTTTAAATTATAAAGGCACAAAACTGTCTGTAAAATGGTTTAACAGGTACCTACAGCATATAATTAGCATTGCATGGGCTCCTCATCTGGGCTAGTACAAACAAGCACAACTTTCTGGATACTGACACCAGGCACAGGCTGTCTGAAGAAGAAAGCATCTGTGTGTCAGAGGCAAAGTGGACGAGGGCAAGCCCTTGTTGCCATGGGGCTAACACAGAGCCCTCACAGATCTGAATGCTCCTGAGAATGCCCCATTTTCCTTGCAGACATGCTCCTAGACAGAACCTCAGGGTTTTTACATTGGCCTGGGGTTTCCAGCCAGTGAGAAGCCCTGCTCAGTGACTGATCCTTGCCTGAGCTGACATACATCTGGAAACCTGCACTGTTTCTAAAGCACATGCACAGATAGCCCAGTATGTACACAGCCAGCCTGAAAGTCCTGTGGATTTCAGATAGTGTTCTGCTTGTGTGATTCTCTAGTATGATAAGCCTGAAGTGTTCTGGATTCTAGATTGGCTTTGCTCATTCATATTATTCAACAGAATTGGGCATGCACACTAAGCCAAATGTGTCCCAGAGCTTCCAGATTTATTGAACATCCACATTTTGTTCAGAGAATGTGGAGTCAGTCTGCACGCTTCCTGAAGTGTTGGGTTTGTGACACATGGTGTACAGAGCTCATTCACACATATTTCCATCTGGGAAATCCCAGAGAAAGTGTTATAGCAGTCTGAGGGTTAAATTAATGTAGTTCTTTATCCTTAAGGACATCTCAGCTTGCCAGCAGTCATGGTTTTATCTTCTGGAAATAAATTCTAAAGTTATGCTTGGCTAACCTTAATTATTTGTCAATTTAGTGTTTGCTTTCGTTTCAGAGCAACTGATGTGAGCATGCTCCCATGACTCAGGAGTACCACCAAGCACCCAGAGGCAAATGATCTTCTGGTTTTCTTCATCAGTCACTTCATATCTATCCATACATTTTTTCTTTTCTTCCTTTGAATTTACTTGATTCATTTAAAGGCTGTCTGCCATTACAGCAGCGGACAGTTAGGTGAGATACTGATAGACATGAAGAGTTGATTCTGGCTTAAAGAGAGAGTCATTTGTGAGGCCAGGTTTGGATGGTGACCACAAGTAGTGTGGTGCCATCACCACAACCAACAGAGGGAAGCTCACTGCTGTATCCTACATGTGGGCCTGAGGACACTGGTCTGTTTCCAGTGTTAAATACAACATGGGTGAATTCAAGGGTGTGTGTCATGTCTCACAACTCTGAGTGTGAATCAGATCATATTGCAGTGAGAGAAAAGGCTGCTGTGGATGCCCTTGAGAAGCAGGTGCTGTGAGACCTGGGTGCAGATGCAGTTTCAGATTGGGGTGCAGTGTGTGAGGAAATTTTGCTGCCCGAGGGCAAAGTGGGCAGTCCAGAGTTTTCCTAGGGCTAGGCAGAATGCCCTGTCTGTGTCTGTGGGTGTATGGGTGCACAGGTGTACATGGGCTGCCATGGGGGAACTGTGTGCGTGTGATGTGGGCAGGAGTATACTTACTTTGTGAGTATGGAGGCTGTGCAGCAAGGTGTGACACAAGGTGTGTCAAGGGAGATCCCCAAGGAATGTGGAATTTCTCCTTACCAGAGGAGATGGGGATTCTTGCAGGAGGAAAGCCCCATGGAGCAGAACCTCATTGTCAGTGCTGGATGGAAGGGAAGCGGGTAGTCAGAGGGAGGTGGCACCCCCTCCCACCTGTCAAAGGGAAACGGGAACTCTACCTTTGCTTGCACTGTCTGTTTAGATTTCAGGCTTTGTAGGCAGACGCTGTTCCTGACTGTTTGTACAGTCCTTGGCCCAGTAAGTCCTGATCTTTGCCAGGGCACCTGGGCACCTCTGCAGTATTGATGAGTAATATCAGACCCTGTAATATTAACTCTACAGCAACTCCTGGCTACATGGTCAGACAGGCTCAGAGAAGAACAAGAGGATCAGGAGGGTAATTCTGTTCAAATATGAAGCAAGGGGTGTAGATGCCCACTACTGAGTGTCAGAATGGTGGCAGAAGTTAGTTTTCTGGAGGCAGCTGAATGAGATTTGACCAATGATAAAAGCACAGTATAGAGATGTTTGTAGGACAAGGAGGGCATCTGCCAATTCGTTTCTCAGTGTCTGGCAATAGGAAGAGTTTTTAAAACACAGAAGTTTATATATGGAATTATGAGAAGGAGTGGCAATTTAGCTGAGGAGTGAAAATGGAAGATAGGAGGCTGAGGAACCTGGTGGTTCCTCTGAAGCAGTCTGAAGCAGTCAGGGTAGCATCTCTTCCTCTGAACTATGGTTTTATAAAAATGTATTGGTTTTCTACCTCTGAGATAACAAGTCAATTAAATTCATGACGAATTATTTGAAGGGAATTCCTGGCAGTGGGAACTCCAAGGCTTTACTTGCAATGGCCTTCAAGGAAAAGAAATTACACTTCACTCAGTTTATGTATCAATATTTCACAGAATTAATGAGGTACCTCTCTACTGAGTATATAGGTACTCTGCCCTTAATATTAGCTCAGGGTAGAACTGAGCTCCTCCCAAAACTTCAGATTCCTTAATACTTTCAGAGGGTCTTTGTTTCTCTTCCAGATAAACCAAAGTGGTGTCAATTCAGAATTACAATTAGTGAGACACTCCCTAGTGCTATTTTCACTTTTGAGATTAGATCTAGTGCCCGTTCCTTTGAAATTAAAGTAATCCATTTTTATGCATTGGTTCCATTCTATGTTACTAACATGAGAAAATCAATATCAGGGCAGTCATTTCAGTGTTCTGCTTATTATGGCTAATGCACTATATTCTCTCGTTGAGGGAGTTGAGAGGTTTGGATTCTTAAGATGCTGATGATAGAGGGCTTTTGTGATAAAAGTGAAAAGCAGAGCAGAAAGCAGGGAAAATAAGGTGATTGAAGTCAGGTGCTGGCATTATTTGGCATGTTTTCTAAAAGTAATTTTTTGACCAGGAAGAGCATTGGGCACATTTAATTCTGTTCTGGTCTTCACATCCATCCATCCATCCATCCATCCATCCATCCATCCATCCATCCATCCATCCATCCATCCATCCATCTGTCTTATATTTTATTTTGGATCTGCACACCCTTTTTAATCTGTTGGTGAGTTTAAGGTGTGGTCATTAAAAAGCCTAAAGATCCACTTAACACCCCATGAAGGACAACTGATTGCTTCAATCCACTGGAACCATCTGAAATGCTGTTCCTCATCCTGGCCTCTTTGAGAAATACTTTGGGATATTTTGTTGTCCTAGTCTTTAGAAATTTATCATGCAACAAGCAACAAGTCACTGGCTTGCTGACTTTTCAACTATATACCAGATGTTCCCTATCTGGGCCCTCTTCCTTTTGATCTCACAATCTGGGTGTGAGACCTTGTTAGTCTCTTGTTATCTGTGATCTCCCTAGGAGTGGTGGGGTGTTTGTGTGTGCGTTCTCCTTTGCATTCCTTGTGTACATTTTATAAATGGAAACGGGGAATTGTTTTTTTGGGGGTTTGTTTTGGTTTTTTTTAATAGGAGACAGGAGACAGAGAATGCCTGGAATATGGCCTTAGACATGAGTCTAGGGAGCTGCTTACTCGTATCTTTTTTTTTAAAAGATTCTGATCACATGACCCTACATTATTTGCTCCCTAACAGCGATAACATTCTGGGGTGCAACAGAGTGCCCTACTCCTGTTAGCTTGGCTGCATACTTGTAGGAGAACAAACAATCCAACAAAAAAATCTACACCTGAATTCAGACTTCTTTCAATGGAGAAACATCCTGGAATTCAAGATGCTCTTAAAAGCTATGAAGACACCACCATTGCATTGCAGTGGTCCTTCTTTATATCCCTCCTATTAATCAGCTCTGTTTTTTCCTTATTCCATTTCATACACTCATTGGACAATTTGATGGTTTGCTCTTGTTGTCTGGTTATCTTTAAATGAAAGACACAAGTTCAGCTTCTACCTGAAGAAACTGGGTCCTATTTCTGTTTCTTTTTTCTTTTGATATTCTTTAATATGGCTGCTGGTTGCCATTCCCTAATCTTGTTTTCTTCCTTTTTTGCTTGTCTCCTAGTATAGTTAGTTCCTTTTGATGCAGATAGTGATACATACCAAAGTGCTTGGAGTTAGATCCTTCAACTAAGCCACCTAAAACAGACACATGAAGAAACAATACTTATCAGAGTCACAGTTGAAAAACATGGTAAGATCCCTTCCTTGTGGGCTTGTGACAAGGAAGGAGATGTGTGTGTTAGAGAGAAAAAGGAACATAAAATAAAGTCCATTATTTTATTTATTTTTCCCCCAAAACCATTGTCAAGGAATATCCAAATGTGGAAATTTAATTTAACATTTGAAAAACATATTTTTTTTAAAAAGAGCCAAACCCACACAGTTGCTCCTATAAAATTGTTTCTTCTTTCAGGAGACTGAAAACTGGGTGTGAATTCCAGGGAAAGGTTTAAGCATATCAGGAGATTGTCAGCCATTGGTCTGACTTTAAAACAAGGTGCTGGAGGGCATATCTTAACTTGACATGTTGCATTGTTAATTTACAGTTTGGGTGTGGAGGGACCTGCCTTCCCTTCTTTGTAATCTATGCAGGTGTGCACAGGACTTCAAAGCCAGTTGCAGTGAAGTTTATGTCTGTGAGAAAGCCTCAGCTGAGCAAAAATGTACTAGGAGATGTGAACCCCAGCTCCCTTGTGCAACTGCCTGTAAGTCAGTTTCTAAATGTGGATTTCTGCTGGATACTGTTTTTGCAGAGGGAAGGGGTTTAAGTCTTTTCTCTATGTCCCCCTGCTGCAGATTTTAGGTTTTATGCTACACTGAGATTTTGAAATTATTTTCTGAAATTGTCTGAAATTGCATTAGCACACTAGTCACTCTAGGATTTTTTTTTTCTCTGCTTCCAGATAATTTGTAAAATTCTCTGGATTTCTACCGCTGTTTAAATTAGCAGTATTTTGAGGCATCTCAGAAGAGTTTTAACCCAGAAAATGATCCCAGACTTTTCACACTGAGAATTCACTATCGATTATTTGTCATGTGAAACTGGGCACTAAAAAGTTGTTCTACTGGTGTGGACCTACCTGTCAACTGAACCTCTTTAAACCTGGAATACCTCAAATGCACAGAAACAGCCGAGAGTGCATGGTGAAGCACAAGTGCTTATGCTCTTCCAGACTGTGTGCAGTCATTATTTGCAGGAAATGAGCTCTTGGTAGGTTTGGCAGAGCAGCGGTGGCAGTTTTGACAGCACAGGCTTTTGCACACATGTACCGAACCATTAACATTGCACAGCTGAGCCGGGCAGAGACCAGCCTATCCCATTTCTTCTCTCTCGAGCTGGAGGGAAGAGACTTCGGCTCTGTATTCAGAATTACTAAGCTTTTTTATTTTTTCCATCCTTGGCATTAGTATAGAAAAGTTACAAGGATATTAGGTGTGTCAGTAAAACTGGACTTCACAAACTTTGACTTATTTAATGGCTGCAGTACTTCATTGTTGCTTATTATTGTGATCACAATTATAGAAAGAGTAATAAGATTGAGCCCTTTTGGCTCTGCTTTGTTTGGTGATTTCTTTTATAGCTTTTCTTCTATTTCATGTTTTCACTTATCAGTTTTTTTGACCTCCTGGAATGAAATTCAGCGTTGCTACATAGGAGAGGGTATTTCAGCTGCAGTTGTACAGCAGAGAACCTTACTTCTAGTTTGCCCTTTTTTTTTTTTCCTTTTGACATTTGGTTTAGGTCTGATGCAGAATGACACTTGCACCTTTCAAATCCTTTTGGAGAAATGCACAAGGACAGCAGTCTCTGCTGACTAGGTAGGCTGCTACACTTTCATGCTCCATGCAGGTGAGGCACATCTGAAAATAGCCTGTGAAATGCATACTAGCTCCAGCTG
This sequence comes from Zosterops lateralis, assembly GCF_965231275.1. Classification (NCBI taxonomy): domain Eukaryota; kingdom Metazoa; phylum Chordata; class Aves; order Passeriformes; family Zosteropidae; genus Zosterops; species Zosterops lateralis. The sequence continues at coordinate 22,944,209 of NC_139766.1, read as the reverse complement.
TTGCTAATGCCTGACTGCAGTTGTAGCTGGGAGTTGGCAGGATTTGCCAGCATTTTAAATAAAATGTTTGTAGCTATAAGAGTAAAATTCTGAGTTTGTATATAAAACAATTGTTTTATATAACTTTATATTATTTTTCTGCAATTCCTCTCATCTTCTAACCACCAAAGACTAATTGAATGCAGAATGGTCTGTGAATTTTTGTTTTGCTCATTTTTCAGAGATCATAAAGCCTTGAAAACACTATGCTAGTGTTTGGAGTCCACTTTTGGGACAGTAAAGGGCCAGGCTGAACTTCTGACTTGATCACATTAAACTATTTTTCCTTATTTAAGGAAGGAACTACACCCCATGATATATGTATCCCAGGTGAATATTCAATGCACCAAGCTATTAAGTCTCCCCAGTATGAGCAGTTACATTTTGAATTAAATATTCATTACTCCAGAAATAGAGAGGAGTTACTCTTCCACCAGCATTCAAACATAAAATATCCCTGAAGCCTCTGCTGTTAATATTTACCTCATTACTCAGGAATGGGACTGAAGAACAGATTCCTTGATCTACCAAGTAGGCCTTACTTTTGTAAAATTGAGTTTCTTCCTGTCTTTGAAACTCTGGAGAGTTTACAGGCATCACATCCTGCTAAACAGATTTATGAAAGTAATTTCTATGAGAGCTTGGGTCACTGACCAGTTTCTCATGGAATTTTATGGAAGTCTTGAAAGTCATGAACAGAATTGTTAGTGGAAATTCAGCATGGAATACATAGCAGCTGAAATGACAACCTTAAGAGCATTCAGGTGATGTCACTGAACTGGTCTGGAAAAAGAAAAGACTGCTTAGAAAGATAGGTAAAATAAAAATAAACTGTGGATTAGGCTCTACAGCCTGGTATTTTGGGGGAGTTTGAGTTATCACAAGACCCTGCATTAAATGGTGCAGGTATCCTAGGTGGAACAGATGGCAGCTGGTGGCCAAGGACGTGTGCACACAGCCCACCTGGGAAGGTGCCCAGGCTCCAGTTGTGCATGTTCTTATCTCTTACATTCTGCTGCTGGTGTCAGATGAACACAACTTGTCTCATTTTACAGCTGTAAACAATCCTTTATAAAAGAAAATACTTGCAAGTCCCTAATATTTTTAGTTTCAGAAAAATTAATTCAGAACCAAAATTAAAAAGATGAGAAGGGGAATTAAGAGGAAGATCTATAAGGAAATATAGAGAGAAAATGTGGAGAGAGAAACGTAAAGAGAAAAGAAGAAAAAGGAAATTTATTTTAGTAACTCCGGCAAGTCTTTTGCTCCCCAAATGTTAGCCATTTATGCCAGAGCTGTAAAGCTTATAGCTTTTTTATTCAATGGTTGCTAGTTGACTTCTAAATATGAGAACTAGGCAGAATATCAAGTTACAATTGAAAATAAGACTAAATGTAAGCTTGACAGCTACAACACTGAATAGGCCTGTGGCAAGCAGACATAGCTCTTTTCTTGTGTTTGTTGTTTAGATGAAGAAAAAATACTTGTCCTTTTCTCTTGCACTCAGAGATGGCCACAAGAAAAGAGGTCCTGGCTGAGGCAGCAGAAAGTCTGCAAGGAAAGGTAACAAGAAAATTTGCAGAGTGAAGTTCGTAAGATGTCCTTTTTGAGTGGGATCCTAGATTGAAGAGGGAGGCAGTTTGCTGGAATGTGATAGTAGCAGCAGAACATTTCCATGCCTCTGAAGAGGGATATTCATATGGGTACCAAGGGACACAGATTTTTTGGATTTAGAAAGGGAATTTCAGTAGGAAAGTTGGGTGTGGAGATAAAGATGCAGATGGAGAACATTAGCAGTGGTGCTAATGGTGACAGTACAAGGGCTGGACTACAGGGGTGTGTGGATTTGTCTTTGGGGACATCTCTGCTCTTTCCTGCAGTCTGCAGGGCTCCACAGGTCTCAGCAGTTCCCAGGACACTGAGCACAAGTGGCCACAGCTGACTAGGGTAGCTCAGAAGATGAATTTCTTCCACTGGGTCCATTATTTATTTCTTTGCTCACCAGCACATGAAAGGGAATTAAAGTACATCTCCCTCAGGAGAAGCCCCCATCTTTCTTTGAAATTCCTTGGTGTGAACTGTATTTCGAGGTTACCTGCCCACTTGCTGCCCCCTCCCAGCAGCTCTTGGCTCTGCTGAGGAACCTCTCAGCTAGGATCAACCCAGGCACATCTTATATTTAAAAATAATTTACAGATGTTCAAGCCTATGATATTTTCTAAAAAGATTTGCAGACAAAAATCAGCAGTGTATTATGCCAATACATGGAACAATATTAAAGGTTTAGGCACAGTTTTCCCACTGTGAATCTTGGAAGTTGATATGCTTTTAAAACATTTAACAAGACATTGTTCCCTCTGTGACTAGTCTGTCTGTGGGATATGTTTTCACAAGGTGCAAAGCTATGTTAGACGGGAAACTTATTTTAGTACTCAGTTTCCTTTGTGTGACCCCTTTGACCATTTGGGAATTGACCACGTGTAAAGATAGGAAATGCAAGTTGAAGTGCTTTAGGGGAGCAGCCAAACTTGAGATCTCTCTTTTTCCAGGCTTCCCTTGTGTCTGTGAGTAAACGGGACCAACTGGAAATTGCAGTGCTCAGCTTTGCTGTTCTTTTCATAGTTACAGAATGTGGGATATTTTGGTTATGGGTGAGAACAAATTCTGGAGGAACAGAATCTTCCATCAGAGGCAACTAGATTTTAGGGAAAAAAAAACCCCAAGCACCAAAACAACAAAAAAACCCCAACCCAACTCACCCTAATAATAGGATTACTATGTGAAGTTAATTTTCTTTTGGAGAAAACAAAATAAACCTGGTGTGCGTGGTGGTGGGTTTTTTTTTTTTTTTTTTTTTTTTTTTTTTTTTTTTTTTTTTTCTCTTTTGTTTGGGGTTTTTTGTGGGTTTTGGTTTGGTTTGGTTTTTTGTTTTTGTTTTTTGTTTTGTTTTTGTACACATCAAGTCAAAATTATCAGAATTTTCAGCAAATAGTCCTGAATTAAGAACCTAAAATCAGAATGAGGGACTTTAGAGTTTTGTCTGATGGGGGTCTACAAACAAAAAAACCCCAAACAAATCCATAAATGGATAATGGTAGGGACTGTCTTGATTCTGAGCTAGGGAGACTTTTTTTCTCTTTACCTCTACTGAATTTGTTGGTCTTACTGGTCTTCAAGCATCCTGTGAAAATGGTGGGGTCAAACCAAAGTCCCTTCAGTAGGCAGGTAGCTGTCTTGACCACTGTTCTCTCACTGCAGCTCTGGTCCCCACTGTCTGATTGAGCTCAATCTAATTTTAACTCTTGTTATTAACACATCCTGTTTTATTGTATATGGTTCCCATGGGCCTGGTATCTCCACTTGGAGCTTGGATGCTGCAGGGTCCTCCTGGTGTGCTGGCAGTTTTCACCCAGCTATAGCTGGTATCAGCTTACAGAGCTGGCAGAATTATTGTGGCACTTAGTTATTGGCTCTGCCTTCTAATTCCCTTCTGAGAACTGGTCCCTGACTTGGATTCAGGCCACAGCCCAGTACAAATGGAAATGAAAAATAATAGATTTCTCTTAAGCAAATGCTTCCTTCCAGCAGGACAGACAAGCTTCTTAACTCCCTCTGCACTCAACTCTTAATAAGTTAAGAGGAATTTGGGACTTGCCATCTCGTCCCAGTTCATGGGAGTTTTTTAAAAGGTTTTAAAATTTATTATTCTCTAGCTTTCCTTCTATACCTCCTTCCCTTATCCTAGAGTTCTCTGTTGCTAGTAACTGTGAAGTCATGGTTAATCAAAAATGTGACTTTTTTTTTTACCATGTTAGAAGACTGTGTGAAAATTGTTTTTTTTCTCACAGCAGAAGACTAAATGGCTCCTTGGCATCTCTGCGAGGTGCCCCCTTTGCCAAGGTGTCCGCAGGCATAGACTCAACTGAGCATGCTGCAGCTTCCTCCAGCCAAGGACTGATCATGGACTGGATGTGGTGGCTTTACAGAAAGCCCAGGAGAAACCCTGGACTATGGCAGTCTAAGTACCTGTCTACCAAGCACCTGTCAACTAGCCAGCCAAAACCCACTTTCAAAAGAAGTTTTCCTTATGGAATTCTGCACTCTGTTGACAATGACATATTGTTGTGATAACAGCAATTAAAAAAAATCACATCACAACATCAACTCATAAAACTTATGCCAAGTGAAAAATAAAAGCAGTGCTGAATGGTTATTTAAAATGCAGCAAACAGAAAGGCATACATAGTTCTTATTATCCAAATGCTTCATCGAGTAAAGAAAAAAAATTTGCATGGTACTGCTTTGTGGTTTTATTCCCCTGCTACTAAGTCAGGATCTGATGTTCTCCACAAGATTTTGAGTAGTAATAATTACTATTATATTAATAATATTTAATAATATAATAACATTATATTATTAAATTCCAGGCAAAGATTTTGCATACCATGCATTTGTCTAGTCTCTAGGAAGGTGGAAATTAAAGCATATGCATATGACATAGAGAAGTGCTGCATGTTTGTTTGGGGAATATCCTGAACAGGAAACCCGGAGTGACAGGGATTTTTTGTTTGTTTGTTTAAATTCCACGGCAGGGAGGGGGTGGGGGGGTGAGCAGGGGAGAGATATTTTTTTTGTTGGGTTTGGTTGGTTGGTTGGTGGTGGTTTTTTTTTTTTTTTTTTTTTTTTTTTTTTTTTTTTTTTTTTTTTTTTTTTAACAGCTCTTTACTTGAAAATGCATTAAGAAAAAGCAAGAGGAGTCAAAAATGGAGCTAGGACACACATCATGCATCATTACATGTCTGTCACGCATCATTACACTAGAAATACATCCCCCTGACAGCGGAGCCATGGCTCTTTACCTGCAAGAGACAAATCGGCTGTTCTAGGGAAATTAGAGGTGGGGGAAAATGGAAACAGGCTCATGATATTTTACTACCACGTCTGGTTCCAGTTCTGCTACAGTTACCACCAAGTGCATGATTAATTGAAGCTAGAGCTAGCAGCTTGTTTGGGCGGCAGCGGGGCTTTGGCAGTCCCCAGGGCAGCCTCCCAGAGTCCCAAAAAGCTATACAAGGGGAAAAAAAAAGGCTTTGCCCTTTTGCGCCTGGAATCCGGATGTCTGGCAGAGGGGGCAGGGGCGGAAGGGAGTTGGAGCTCTGCATTGTCCTTCTGGTCCCGTTGCTGACACACCCCTATATCCTTCTGCTGCGCAGATCCCTTTCAGCTGCCTGGTCTTAGCACCTTTGGATATAGGAATAGCTGAACTCTTTCCCACGTTCACTCCCTACCACTGCAGCTGAAGAAATCTCATGCTCACTGGACTTTCTAAAATAGATACCCTTGATATTAATTTTGATTTTAAAGGTCTTGCTGGTTTAGACTATTTTCCTAAGTTGCTTTACTTGGGCAGTCTCACCTTTGCACATCCACACTGCCAAAGCCTCCTGAGTGGCTTTGCTGTTGCAGGTACTGGAGAGCTGCTCACTCACCACCCACTCGTGCTTTGCCCCTCCCTCCATCCCCAGGAGTCCTGCTCTGCATGGTTCTGACCGACTGCAGTATCTGCTCTCCTTCACAGCTCTGCCTGCTCTGCCAGGTCCCTCACTGGCATCACCCCAGCCCTGCTCCAGTTCCTGATGGTCACCAAGATGTTCATCATTATGTGAAGTATTTCTGAGTGTTCAAGGTCTTCTGGCAGTGATTGCAAGCTGGAGAGGACTTGAAGGACACTTTAGTTTTGTGTACGCCTCAAGTCAAGGAGAGAACCCTCACACCTATGGGTGCACTGCACACGAGAATACGGCCAGGACCAGGGCTCTGTAGCTCCGGTGGCAGCATCTCAATGCTGATCGACTTAATGCACAATTTTGTTCTCAAGTCATGGGAGCATTTAGCAACACTGATGGAAATGAGCTGATGAAGGTTTAGTTTTAAGCTATATTTCGTTCAATTTTTTTTAAATATTTGCAAGGAGTGGTTGCAAATAAGATTCTTTGCTCTTGTTTGTGGAAGGGCTTATGAATTCCATTAACCACTGCTTTCAATCACGTATTTCCCTCACAGAGCAAGGATGGGGGGAAAATTTTCTAAAGAGGCATCATCAAGGTGAAAACACCATCATTCATTTCCAGTCAAAAGAAAAATAGTGCTGCCCATGGCTCCCCAAGGGCAGGCAGTGGTTCTGCAGCTGGCTGCTGCTGCTAGAGGTCGGGTACCCACTGCTGGCCAGTACAGGCTTCTCGCTGCCATACATTCCAGGCAGACCCATCAAACCCCTGTGCTGAGCATGAGGTGAGAATATTTTGATCCCATCTCATGCCCTTGCTGCGTGTTTGCTTTGCTTACATCGTGTATGTGGTTACAGGGACACCACCATCATCCCACCCAGTCATCTGCTGGGTCCTGCTGGGGTCATTTGGGATCTTGGGTCTGCCTGAGATGGAAGCAGTTATACACAGAAAAGACATGGGGACATGAACAAACATACTGTAACACTTGCTCCTGAATGCATCAAGTATTTTAAATTAGTCTCTTTATTCCCTTGTTTTCTGGGCCGTTGGTTCTCCATTTGGTTGTCTCTCTATTATATTATTCAGCAAAATTTCAAATCTGCCTTCATATCCTCACTTTCTTTTTTTTTTCTTTGGCCATACAAACAGCAGTGAGCAGTGTTGGCCTGTGGTTTTAAAGTGTTTATGTGGAATCTGTGACCTGTAGTGCCATGCGGATATTTCTGTATGGACCAGTTTCAATGGCCAACTCTCTTTAATAGTCATTATTTATAGATGTCCTGCCATGAGACACACCCTTTTACCCCTAATTTTACATTTCCTTTCATATTTTTAATATGTTTTCAGGATACCCTTTTCAGCAAACCAAACAGATATGTACATAAATGAAAGGTGACCTTTATGCACAAGGAAAGAGTTCTCATGAATTGCAGGAAGTAATAGACTATATGGGAAAAGCACCTTCTGCTCTTTTTTTTATGTACAGCATTTCCTCCAAAGTCCATTGACTGTAAAACAGAGCCTTAGGTACCAGCCAGAAGTAGACTCCTGAGTATTTCATATTCAGCTTTACACAGCTCCCTGTCTTTATCCTTCGACAAAAGGCTGCAGTCTATTAAATTCATCTGCTCAATTTGAAATGAAGGCCATATTAAATAGACTTCATTGTATATTTCTATAGATAAAAAATGCTTCAGGGGTTATCTGAATGTTGGCTGCAGACATCTACTGCTATTTGGTATAAGTAAATGCCTATTTAACCAGGCTTTGAAATGGAATATGATTGATAGACGCCTTCCATTCTCCCATTTTCATTATTTCACCTATTCACTCTGTTTTTCTAAAAAGTCATAAAATCCAGATTCCAGCTTCCAAGATATACTTCCCAGGACTGCTCTCCTCTCTCACCAGCTCCAATACTTTCCTGGTTTCCTTTGCTAACATACTCCTACCTCCCAATAACCTGGCTCTTCCTTTAAAACCACCCTGCATTACAGGCACTCATTTACTTCCAGTTATGCTATTTTTCTTCATCCTGTAATTGTCACCTCAGTGTCCAGATAAACTGTCGCAGCTCTACCTCCCAAATGTTTATACCAAGCGTAAGTACTCTCCTTTCAGATAAAATGGCAGAAACACATCTCTGCTCTCCCAGACTGGCAGTAAGGGGACTCATCCATTCCTCCTTAAAAGCATTGAATACCTGGAACTGTGTGCTCCATGCCTCTCCCTCCCTGGTGCTGGTAAAATGTTTTTATCTCTTTTCCACCCCTCTAAGAACCAAATAATGTTTGAGGAAACCATTATCTTTCTCTTTTCCCTATATGTATGTTGTCATGGCTAGAGCTTGTTAAAGTAGTATTTCTGTAAAACCTTTATTTCTGACCCACTACTCCCATTTGTTATTTTAAATGTGAGTAGAGAGAGAGACATAAGAAGTGGGCCTCACAATGTTGCTTCTTTATCAGAAGGATGTTTGTTTATCTAAGGGCTAGGATGTTTGATCCTTGGTAAGTTGCTGCACTTTACTGAGAAAGAAATTTTCAGACAAGAATCACAATCACAAAAACTCTCCAAGCCCAATAACAGAATAATGAAAAATGAGGGATATGTTTTTAGTATGAAAATTGAAGGTTTGCTTTTACTATCCAGCTGACATATACTTATATGTAACCAACAGCAAGGTCAAAAGCAGTGAGGGATATTTATGAAAATATTACATGCAGTAACTCTGACACCTTCCAGAGTCACTATGCCATAATAATGTGGTATAATGTGCCAAAAGTTTTCCTCCTTGACTCTTACCAAGTGGCATTCTGACCCATCTACACCTGTACCCAGGTCTGTGAGAGCCACACGTACCCCTGGTCACTGATTTAAGTAATTTTTCTACATTCATAGTATCTACTTTTCAGCTGTACTAATGTGAGGCAACTGTGAGAAAGCAGTAATTGGTCTTGGTATAGCAGATTTTCTAAAACATTTTCAAATCATCTTCTCCATGTATGCTATAATAACCACGCTTTCCCTAGCTGTTTTTCATGGCTATATGCTCAAAACCTACCTACCACTTCTAAATGCAAAGTGGCATAAATCTACACAGAATACAGCAGGGAATCAAGCAGAGTGGGACAGGAGAAAATCAAGATCAGATTTATTCTTTTCACCACAAAATGCTCACTTTCAAAAAACCAACCAACCAAAACCAAAGCAAAAAGCAAAAAACCAACAACCAGAGCCAACAAACAAACAAGTCTCCCCCCAAAATCCCACAGAAACTGAAAAAACCAAATCAAGCCAAGCCAAGGTCACATTAAACAATTTCTGAAAAAAGTCATATTATATAAAACTGTTCAAAAAAATCCCTTCATTAATATGTGCTAATAATATCAATCTGGGGAAACATTACTGGAAAAAGATAAAAAATTGGAATGGTGTTGTGGGGATGATTTCTTCTACTTTTTGCTAACATGCCCCTTAACTCAACTGATGTCAACCTTCTTCTAGTGTGATGATTTCTATTCAGTTTATTTGATGAAGGTATACGAAACCCACTGTCATCCTGATTTAGTGAAAGGACTGATTCCTAGAAGACAATAAATAATGGCATCAAGCCCAGCAGATAGAATATTTTTGCACACTTTGTGCAAAAGTGTGCAACCTGGTATATTTAAAATGGTACACTTTTAGCTGTAATTTCTCTGTTCTGGGTTTTTTACCTCCAGATGAAGAGTAAAGTGTGCCTGTTCAGAGATTCTTTATGAGAGCAATGTAATATTTTAGAATGCCTCTTTCCATCTTGGTGTTGTGTGCACATATTAATATGCCTTTTTTCCCCTCCTGTTTAGCTTTAGCAAATTTGGATTTTATTGTTATTCAACTTCTGAATCATTATTACATATTCAGTTATTTTTCTCTGTTCGCTTTTAACAAAGCAAATAGATATCAAACAGCAACTGCTCGAAAGGGAATTTGCATAAGTTACAAAAATAACTCTAAAATTCCAGCTCCTGACCTTCTTCTGTAATCAGCCTTGCTACATTTAAAATAAGATGACTACTGCCAATATAATACTCCTAACTGAAGACAATTCTTGATGTGCAGATTTGTTTATCTGAAAACCTAAAAATTAGTCTTGCTTTTACTTACAGTCATTTTAATGTCTCTGATGCTTTTCCTGCCTCTGATTTCCATTGTTATCTGTGAAATCAGAATCATCCCCATAGAGATCCATTGATTCATCCTTTAAAGATACTGCCTGTTTCCATTATGGTTGTAAAAGACAGCTTCCGTTGACAAAAAGGTTGACATTATTACAAGTCACATAATTTCAGTCCCAAATTCAGTGTTACGAGAACCACTTTGACTTGTTCAGTTCATTTCAGAATAGAATAATAAGACAGGACTCCTAATGCTCAGCAAACTGAAACTAAAATTAATCACCAAACTCCTCTGAACCAGAACAGCTGAGAGTTGTTCTCACAAAAGCCTTTTCCTGTGGAGCCAAGTAGAAGAAAAAAAGAAAACACAAGGTCATCCAAAACCATTTTTTCAATCTTTCAATAACCATGTTCTCAGACTTTCCTGGTTCAATCTGTGTAGTCAACTCTCAGTGACTGAATGAGTGAAAATGATCAAAAAAGCTCCATTTAAATGGAGAGAGCTGCTGTAGCAACCACGAATCAGTTCACAAACCCATGGAAATTCTGCAGAATGTTTGTGTAATATAGAAATGTTTAATAAAGTACTGTGTTAAAAACTAAATTGTCACTTTGATTTCTTTTCAGTACCTTTGATTCACCATTATTTTACTTCAGAATTTTCCTTAATGGTATCTAAAACATTTTTGAGGGAGTCAGGATCGAGCTGAAATATTTTCATTAGCCAAAAGCATTTTGTCATAACAAAGCCTCCTGACTGACTTTCTGTGGTAAATTGTGTTGATTAATTTGCCAGAACTTAAAATACCTTTTTCAAACTTACATGATTTTTTGGAAGTCACAAATGAGAGAAAGTTATGTCTTTGCTTGATTCAATTCTACGAGGGATGTTTATGTTAAAAGTTGTGTTGTGAACTGATGGGCACCTGATGAGCTTTAGAAATTTAATGCCCAAGCTGGTGCTTGGTCTTGCTTAAATTCCCGAAGGTTAGGGATGTGCCTCTTTTGACCTAGTTGCTCCAAGGGTACCAATGCTGGTGGAAGGGCAGGGATGTACTCTTGCACTGAGACCAGGTTGAGGCATCCCAGATGACAAGGACCAGAACTGCAACTCTGGCAATCCTCCTGTCTCTGGTCCAGCCTGCACTCCTCCCCTGTAGCTCATTTCTGCAGGTGATATGTATGTCACAAAAAGGGAGCTATTGTCCCTGCACACTGCTATGTGTAGAAACAGAATTAAACATGATTTTATTCTTATTCTGAAACTACTGGCTACAGTTCCCACATCTGTAATTGTCCAGGATGTTTCCCGTGTGCCTGCTCTCCCTGGCCTCCAGGCCCCCACTTGAGACACCAGCCAGCATTGCAATCATCAGGGCAATTACAGTGCACAGAAGATTACTTTCGTATCTGCAGAATAAGACAAAAGCAATAGCAAAGGTATAGTAGCTCACCATACCAGTAATGCCATTGGGTTGCAATACAGATGATCTTTCATATACTAAACTATCCAGATCAGGCCACAGAAACCTTTCAACACACACAGAGTTCATGACCCTTGAGAAGAAGCTTGAGAATCCTTAGGAGAAGCAACTGTGGATCTGAATGCATTTTGCAGTGCAACTGCAATCGGCAGGTGTAAAGGAGAACTGCAGGCACACATAGGGCTCAATTTCAGTCTGCACATTGCAGGAAAAGCAGCTTTTTTGGAGGATGTGACTGCCCAGACATTCAATGTTTGATTCTGCACCAGTGAAGAGGCACTTCACAACTAAAGAGCAGAGCTGTGTAATTCGTGGTCCAAGGCCTCAAAGAATTTCCTGTGGATTCATTGTAAAATAATATAATCCAAAATTGGTGTAACATACAGCTCTTGTCCTATTCATATCTATTTTCAGTGTATATCATTGTCTTCTAAATGAAATCTTCACTGGCCAAACAACATGACAGCTGACTGGGACTGAGGCTGGAAGGGCTTCTACTTACGTAGATTTCCTCTGACACCTGTAAAGTTACAGAAAGGTCAAAGTCTCCGAAAGGGCAGGGTCACTCTTCATGCTGCCTCCTTTCCCTGGAGAAGTATGGAATGCAACTATCACCTGGGTTTTTTGACTACCTGTAACTGCAGTCACCTCTGTCTTGTTTCCTTCTCTTTGGCTGGGGTTTCTCCTTTTCTGTCACAACTGTAGTATGAAGCTGTGGATAGAATAATGAGAAATATCCCCTTTTGAAAAACAGAATCATGTAGCAGACTGTCATAAGCACTGTCATTCTGGTGTCCTTCCTCCTGTCTAAACCTCCTGTGAAAGGCTTCTAAGTTTGGGGAGCAAAGAGTGCATGAGGATTTAGCTGTTAAGAACTTTTCATTTGATCAAGTGCAGAGACATGTGCATGTTCATGCAGTGATTAATTAGGAACGTATCTTAACATGATAAAATGGTGTGGAATCTCCTCTGATAGTTAAAATGATTCAGAAAAAACTGTTTTAATTTATTGTAGGTTTTACACTGATAAATTGTGGTTCCTTTGCACAGGGTCCTCCCTTTTTAGTTCTCTGCTGAAAAGCATGCCTGGAGTCTGGCTTGATAAAGATAGGAAATTCTCCAGTAGAGTAAAATGTCCAGGGTCTCTTGGCACCAGATGATAGGAAAGATGACAATTCTACTGAAGGTAATTAAATATGTCTTTTAATCGGCTGTTCAACTGTAGCCTGTGCAGAAAAAAAAATTATTACATTGACTTGAAACAAAAGTGTATCAAAATCTAAAACATAGACTAAGATCATAAAATATTCTGAGTTGAAAGGGACCCACAAAGATCATCAAGTCCAACTCTTAAGTGGATGGCTCATACTGCAATTGGTCTCTGCTCTAACCAATTGAGCTAATCTCAGGGTCAACTCAAGACATAATTTTTTTTTTTAAAGTTGTATCCTTATGCTTCTGACAGACCATTAAATCCACAGAGGAAGAAATATAGCCTTAAACTTTGCTTAGGAAGCTCTGTAACTGCTCTGAAACATACTGCTCTGTAATAAAACAAATGTTTTCTTCATGAGAGCACAGTTAACTCCTCGGATGGCTGGATTCTGAGCTGTACAAATAAAGCTCACAATACAAAACCAACAAGAAGGTTCACAAGTCTAGTCATCCTTTTCTTTTTCTCCATGGCTTTTTGGGTGGTCTCAGAAATCATGTTCTTGAGGTTTTCCATCCACTGCAGATGGAACAGGGTATTGAAACTTTAAGAAACAACTGTTTCTCTTAAAAATGCTTTCTAAGTGCTTAAGTTGAGCAAGTAGTCTAGGAAACGACTGATTAAAAGGCAAAATATATTCAATTGCATTGATTAAAAATTTCCCAGTTATTTCATTGTCACAACTTTGAGAAATATTCTGAAATAACTCACAGGTAATTGGGGGCTCACTTTGTAAAGTGAAAAGTAAAGTATGACATTAAAGGTCTACTAAAACATAATAAAATTAAATCTTTTCGTCCTTTGACATAAGAACAATAAAGGACTATAAAACCTGATGATATCCACAGAAATAAAATACTTCTGCTCTTTAATCCCACACTGAAATGTATTTCTTTTTTCAGCTCAATGTAGTTTCTCTTCAGATTTATGTAGTAAGACCCAAATGCAGTCCTGACTTTACCGAAAATATTGTGAATGTTTTACTGAATTCAGTGAACAGCCTTAAGAATTTTTTTTAAAATGTTAACATAACTACTCTCAAAATTATATATTTTGGGCCTTTTTAAAGGAAGCCATTGAAGGTTGTGTTTAATTACATTTATTTTTCAAACTATTAATGGAATGAAATAAAGTATCATATTTTATGCCCACCTACTCTCCTACCGCCCTTCCCAATTGATTTTTTTTTACTTTTTAGCCCCTCCACAGATTTTCCTCTCATGGTATTGCACATTAACTACTGATTAATCACACAGCTCCAGACACATCTGGGATTCTCTGCTCCCTACTTAAGTAGAGAAAGTAGTTTTCTTCTGGAAGTGTAAAGATGCAGAAATGTAAGCTCCCCTCCTGAAACAACCACTGTCATCTCAGATTTGAGTATAAAGGAAAGTAGGACTTATCCTGTGCTTTTGTAAGAGAAATATAAGAAAGAGGCTTTCTTGAATATGACAGCTGGAAAGACAGTTCCAGAGAGTTTCAGTGTGACCCACAAACATGTCCCCACTGTATTTAGTAGTGTTGTGTAGGTAGTGGGACAAGAGAGATCCCTAGGAATGTGCTGAGCCCCCATGGCATCCCTTGGGCCCCTGTGTGCACCCCAGCCAGCATGCACCCCATGAACATCTTTCTTGTGTTGCACACATACCCCCGTACCCTCTGCTGCTGGGTGGGGAAACAAGCAAGGCTGGAGGGCATTCAAGGCTCTGCACAACTCCAGAAATGAATCCATTTGACACTTACAGGTTTAAGCCCAGAGACAGAGGAAGTGGCCAACATCTCCTAAAGATTTAAAGGTAAGGTGACTATCCAGCTCGAGATCTGGTTGGTAGCCACTCAATGAATATTAATGATAGAAGAAATATGGTTAAACTTTTAGTCATTGCTGTATAAGGCTGAGTTCTGTTTGAAATTTACAACATCAGGCAAATGAGTCCTCTTTCTGTGAAGCAAAGGCAAGAGCTTTTCCTGCATCTCTGCTTATGCATTACAGATCACAAAGCAGAGCCATACCTGAGTGGTGGCAGGTTAGAGACATCACAGAAAGAAGGAATATGCATGCTCAATGAAACTGAGGGTTCAGCTGCACTTGAGTGGGTGGAGGCAGGGGGAAAAGTAATTTTTACCCATTACTCAAAATACTTCCACAATTTGCATGGGGAAAAATGTGGAATTTTATTCTCAGGTTAAAAACCAGTTTCTACACACTGCCTTTTCTTCATGTCCTGCTTGTTCTGTACCTACCTGGGGCAAGTTCCTGACTGTTTTTTCTCCTTTTCTGATGCTGATGCATTGAATAGTCCTGAATAGTCAGTCCAAGCCTTAGAGTTCATTCTGTTTTCTTGTTGCATGTGCAGAGTGGTTGGATCAGAAGAGTTTAGACTGTGTTCAAAAGTCTGCGTTGATTAGCCTGTAAAACAAATTTAACATATTTTCACTAGACAGACTCACAGATGCATATTTTTTGCTACAGGAAGTACCTATGGCAACACAAAGAGAAACAGCTTAAGTAAAACACCATCTAGAACAACGTACTTTCTCTGGCACTCATGATTTTTTATTGAGAAGAGGAATTTCAAAAAATGGTAGTTCTACAGTGTTTGGGAGATTGGCCCAAACTTACACAATGCTAATGCAACCTCTGACCTATATTAAAGCCAGGCAGTTCCTGACATGATATGGCTGCTCAAGCAGGGAAGAGAGCACAGACACTTGTCTCCAGCCCTTCTGGTTGAACACAAGGAGAATCCTATGACTGACGGAGCACAGACTGGAGACCTTGGAAGGAGCACAAGAAAGGGGGCTGGAAAGTGATGGATCACTGTGCCTCCAAAGGCAATCTAGCTTTGGCACTTTCTGGGAGTTTATCACAACGTCTCCCTGTGCCTACACAAGGGCTGCATGCAGCCTCTTCAACCCAAAGAAAAGTCTGTATGTCATGATATACCATCAGTCTGCAAAACTAGGCAGAGTTTGGGAAAAGTTTCACAGTCTTTCCTGTCTATTGTTGCTTTTCCATTACTCTGCTTCTGGATGCCCCTGCAAAACCACAAGAACTTCCCTTCTTGTAGGGTTTCATCACTTTTGCTTCAAAATGAAACTAACCATAATGAAAAACAGCTGGATCAAAAAGAAATTTAGTAAGCAAATAAGCAAACCAATGCAAACCATCAAAAATTAAATTGATTTTAATTCTGTATCTGGTTTTGGTATACTAATATAACTGCATATTAATTTTTAGATCTTTTTCTTACTGTCAGTTTATACTGACTTGTCCTTTGCAAGAAGAATCACATTTGGTTTTAGTCTCCCACCAGTTTCTGATCTGTATGTCTGTTTTGCTGCCACTGGGCAACTGCTCTGCCTCTATGTTCCTGCTTATGTCATGAGACCATATTGCTGGTGATTTTTGGCTTAAACTCAAGCATTTGGTCAGCACCTAGTAAAAAAATATGTCTTGCTTCTTTTTATTTAGGATCTGAAATACTTTTGTCATTTGGGTTGATGCTACAGAAAGAGGATTTTCTCTAAATCCTCAGAAAAGCTTCGTGCCTCTACTATCGTGTTAACCACAGTTCACACTTTAAGGCAGGTAAAAGGACAATTCTAAAAATCTCACTTGAACTGAGGAGAATATAATCAATCAATAATTAACACTTCACATCCAGCAAATCCAAATCCCAGCATACAGAATGTTTCTCTTGGCGTGTCATGCTTGTCAGCTCCATTTTCAACTTGAGCTGGCAGGCAGTGACAGCCACAGACACAGCAGGCCTTCTGCGGGGCTTGTGTCTGGGGTGGGCACTCATTTTACTGAGCAAGGACACAGGAGTAACTCAGAGAAAACAAGAATTCCAGAGCCGGACTACTGGGACGGGCCTCTGGATAATTACTTTTAATACAGATTGCTGACAAGTTAAACTGTTCTGTGCTAAAGGGAAGGTGTTTAGGAGTGCGAAAGAGGAGGCAAATTACTTGGTGCATGTAAAGGACAGGCGACTGGAGACTGGGGAGTGCAAGTGGATTTTTCCAAAGGAAAGGCAGAGCCTGACAAGCTTTTCCCAGCGCGCTCCCCCGCGGAGGCCGGCCTGAGGTGAAAGAGGCACATTGAGCTGTGCCCGCGCTGGGCCCCGCCCGGGGGAGGCCGCGCTCCGGGCCCGCCTGAGGGAGGCCGCGCTGCCCGCGGGCCACGGCGCTCCGGAGCTCCGCTGCTTTATGTTTTAGCCTCTTTGTTTCCCTTGTCCTGCTGCCAACGGGGCAGACAGTGCAGGCAGTCAAGGAGCAGCTGCCTGCCGGAGCCCGGAGGCTCACGTCACACAGGCAGGGCTGCCGGGGCACAGCAAGGCAGCCGGGGGGTGAGGTTAGGTGAAACATTAGCCACGTCGTCTTGGCTTCCCGCCAGGGCCTTTCAAATATTTCTTTATGTGCTGCTGATGCTGTGCTTGTTTGGCATTTAAAAGCTATGCTCCGACAGGATTTCACAACGAGCTGCCATTTTACGGTTCAAAACAGATGCGAGCTTATCGCCCATGGAAATGTGTCTCCGTGAACCCTTCCTCCCTCCCTGGGGCTTGCAGCAGAGCCACCCCGGGCAGATCAATCATGAGGACACTGTCAGCAGCTAAAAATAATGCAAGTCATAAAAGTCTGGAAGCTGTTGCTCATTTGGGGGTTTGAAGATTGAAATGTTGGCCAATACCAATGACTGTGCTTTCTGGACAGTAGTAGATAAGGGTCAGATGTTCTTCTAAGGTGATTAAAATGACTTGCAATCCCTTTCCTCAATGCCTGTTGCCAACGTGTGTCTCTTCAGTTTCCCATGTTGCAGGGAATAGGTGGATAGTCTTGACAGTTCGTCATGAGCAGAATTTCATCCTAGATTCAGAAAAATTGTGTTGGAAGGCAGAATGAACTGAGCCTGTATCCTGCATCCTGACAGATGCCAGTCAAACCAGTTCTTAAAAACTCCACCAGTGCTGCAGGCAACATGTGCCAGTGCTTCCTTGTCCTTTCTAAAGCTTCTCTTTATCCAGATGGGAGCATGGGCTAGGCTCTTTATCTACCTGTTCAGCAACATACAGGTGGAGCAGCATGTTGCAACACTGCTGGTGACTTGCAGAATGTCCTGTAGACAGTATTTCCTCCAGGTCAGGGTGGGGATGGTGAGAAGCATAGTTTGATAAAGCCTGGAGTGTAAATTCAAATGACTGAAATACATCTTGTGCTCAAGCTAAACAACAGAGAGGTCAGAGAAGTGAGCAAAGCAAATGCAGGCATAAGCTTTCACAACTTGTGTATGATTGTATCTTAATTTTGCGCTGGAATTTGTAATATCATTGTCAAAGGAGACTAATGCACTGAAGATGACTCTCAGAAAGTACTATTCTTTAAAGAAACAGGAGATTTGAGTACTAAGGGATCAAATATTTTGTTTAATCTGAGCTGGTTCTTCAACAAATTTTATTGGCTGAACCATCATGCTAGTGCTGTGTTAATGCTATGAAAATGGGCAGAGGGTCTTTTTATTATTATTTGTAAGGAATAGGTAATATTCTGATTACCTTCTAGGCAATTTGCACTGGTTTTGAGCTCTTTTTTTTTTTTTTTTTTTCAGCACCTGGAAGATATTCAAAGAGTAGCTTGAGAAGAAACACACACACACAGACAGACACACACACTGGAACCTTACCAAGAGAGGTCACTGCAACATCCTCGGTGGATGCATTCAGAAAGGCATGAGACAACACTCTCAAGGTTGGTCAGAGGAGATCACTGCCTGCCTTGTAAGGTTTGGATCTCACACAGGACTCTAAACCCCAGAAATGAAGAAAACAGCATTGTCCTAATCATGGGAATGATTTTAATATCATGAGGTATTTAAAAAAAAATCAATGTTTCTTTTTTTTTTTTCTTGTGTGTGTAAGAGAGAAGGGCAGACGATGTGTGTTGCCAGTTCTGGATGGACAGAAAGTGATACCCTCTTCTGTAAGAACTCTCTCCGGACTCCTGAGAGTAGGAAGTTTCCAGCTGGCCCTCAGACTCTTAATTTCTAATTAATTTATTTTAGATCCTACCAGCACACATCTGCACTCTTCTCTTGCTCAACAGTTAGTTATGCAACTCAAGAAAAATATGGTCTTAATAGCTGAATTTCCAAGCTCTGTTCTTGCACTGAAATCTTCTTGCCTGTCTCTCCCACTCCTGCTAGGCCTGGATTCTGTGTCTCAGGGTGGAAGAAGGCATTGCTGGAGATGCTTCACTTGGCTGACACTGATCACAGACCTGGTGCTGAGGGATGGAGAGTGAAGGGGCAGCAGAGCACAGCATGACCCACTTTTCATTGACTGATATCCAGAATTAATCAACTCGCTTGTCCTTCTGCATAACATGGATCAAAGGGTTTCCCAGCATTTGTTCCTGTTTGGACTATTGATTTTCTTTGCATAAACCAGCCAAGTTTAATTAAATTATGCACAGTGATAAAGAATCTACCCTCTGCTCTGTGTAAGTTGTTCCAGCAGTTAATTTCCCCTCTCTGCTGAAACCACATGCCTTATTTCTAGGGCAGATTGTCTAGACAGATATGCGTGAGAGCCCACTCCAACATTTTGCTTCAAATACAGGTACTCCTAAATTACACTTACAAGCCTTTCCCTTTGCTCTATTGAAGAGCTTCAACTTTTGGAAACTCTTGCTTTAAGACACATTTTCCAGTCCTTAGTCATTCAGTGAACTCTCATCTGAAACCGCTTGTCTTGTATGTGTGAGGCCAGGACACTTAAACTGAGACCAGTTACAGACTTCGTCCATAGCATCCAGAGTTCCCAGGTTCATACACACAAAAAGAACTCTTTTTGTTGAAGCAAACATTTCCTCCTGTTGGGTTATCTGCCCTGGCTTCTCTGCAGACTCACTGCTTTTAAAGGCTCCATTAACCTGTGAAGATAACCTGAAGGATTTGTCCTCTAATGAATGATTTTACTTTGGCTGCACTTAAGTTTGTATAAAAAATTTGTTGCCCATGTGCAGTTTTCCAAGCATGTCACATTGCTGCTACTCAGGGACCTGATTTTTTCTTTATTGAATGCTTATCACTTCATGTGAATTTGGGTGTGTCCATGCTCACTGAGCTATCCAGAGACTTCAGATAAAATACTTAAGAGGGTAGAAACAAGGACCCTCCTGTCCCACCAGTGTTCCGGAAGCACAAGGCTGAATCTTAGATTTACTTTAGTTTTGTCTGCCTAGCAGAGATAACAGAGCTCTGGAGGAGAACCTTTAGCTCATCTCTCCTAATAAATGACCAAGTGCCAAATTTGCTAGGCATGACTAACTACACTAGTGGCTTGCAGGCTAATGTCAGCCCAGGTGGCATTGCCATCTGATTTTTCCTGGAAGAGATGGGGAGTACCACTAAATTACCACATGAAACCTCCTCATGCTGCTGTAATGCAGACTAGAGAGCAACCTGCATCACCATCTCCCCAGCTCTGGCTGCAGCCTCATGATGGATGAGGGTGGAGACAGCTTTTTGCTTCAGGGGATGGTATCTGCTCGTGTGGGTTATGTCACCAGAATTAAGTCCCAAAGCTGATAAAAGTGAAATGATGGTAATGGTGATTAGTGCAGAAGATATTGGACTCCCCTGCAAGGCACAGGACCCTGCGTGTGGTCTGAATGAAATCCAGTACTGAGGTGTATTCAGAGTGCATTGATGAGACAGCCCTTCAAGAGACCTTTATGCCAGGATTCCTAGTCTGGAGCTGCTGCTCAGCTGAGCATGAAATACGTACTGAGAGGTCAGTACGTGTGAGATGGTGGTGAGGGTGGGCTGCACAGAAGCCCAGGAATGCTGAGATTCTATAGCGAGGTACCAAATGAGTTTGGGAAATACTAGGCTTGGCTGCAAGTGCCTCAAACAGTTTGAGCATTCCTCCTCCTTTTTCCCTCCCACAGACACCTGTATCCTGTATAACATCTAGCCATGGCAATTTTGACTGCAGACATTAAATATTGTTTCCATCCACACTAGGGCTCTACTTGTTCATTTTTTCACCATCCATTCCTCTTCAGCCACTTTTCATCACTTCAACCTTTTACCTCAGAATGGTACTACTATTTCCTTGTTGAAGTTTAACTGGTCATGAACACAAGACAGGTTGTGATCTCATTTACTTCTGTAAACTTAACAGAGTTTCTCTGCACTTGTAGTGATGCACAGGAGAATAGATCTTCCACCCTACTGCATGTTTGCTAAGTGCTAATAGCATATTTGGCTCAGTACAGAATGCAGACAATAAAAAGACTGATGTGTAATAGAGAGCTGTTTTCTCCCAGATGCTGTTGCCTGGGGTGCTTGCACTGAGGACTGTAGTTCTGTCAGGGCCTCCTCCCACAATGCCCCCACACTCTCAAAATTACTGAGAAACTTTTTCCTTTAAATACCCTTCTAACTTCTAGGTGTCTTGCTGACTTGCATGCAATCAGATTGAAACATCAACATGATGTTAATATTTAACAATTATCACCAGGAACTTCTCACACCTTTTCCTTAGAAGATATGAAGAAGCCCAACACCCACCTGTTCCTAAAGCCCTGTCATCAGTTTGAAGCAGATTCAGGTGATATGTTGGACCTTTATCAGTTACTATCACCTGCAATAGCCCCTGGCATAGGACTGCCCTAAAATATACTTTCCCTGGAAGCCTTCCAGATTTCTGCAATTGCAATCTCCTCACAAGCCAAAGACAGCTTGTACAGTGCAAAACAAGAAATGGAAAAACAAAAGCTGAGAGGATAAAAAATAGCTCAAATGACTTAATTTCTGTTTTAATTCCAAGAATACATGAGGCCCCTGACATTTCCCACATACAATTCCTTTCTCTGCAGCACAAAGAGGCTATCTTTTAAACAGTACTGTTTAATGAATTATATGTTGCTACTGGATAATGGTCTGCTGTGGAGAGATAATTGTTGAGACAAAGCTGAGGTATTTATTGAAGATAAACATTGAGTCAAAGCCAAGATGTTTATTTTCTAAGCACCAGACCATAATGTAGAAAAAACATATAATATCATTAGCATTATTCCTAATGTGTTGGAAGCCTGAACATGCCCCATCACAAACTCTTGTTAACTTGGCAGTGGCAGAACTGGGACTCAAATGAGAAATGCACCCAGGCTGATCCAAGTACCGATGCCAGAGGGCAGCTGTGTTGACTGTATGGGGGCAGTGCCCAAGTGTTGCCCCCCCTTGGCCGTTGTCTGCCCTTCGGTAGCTCAGGGAGACAGAAGTGCTGCCTGCAGACCTGATCACTCACAGGTGAAGCATCAGGAAGAATGCATTTCTTTTTCATTGGTTCAATGAGAAACTAAAGCAAAACATTTCCTGATTCTTCAGATTCATTTGAGGTAATGAAACCATGGGAGATTTGACCAGCCTGTTGCCAGATCAGTATTTTACAGTTTTCAAAACTAATTTTACAGATACTTTTGAATAATTCATGCACATGTTTGTATCTGAACACTGAACAGGCAGCTTCAAGCAGAAGCTGGGGCTGCTCCCATGTGGTAATGGAGAAGAATGGGCTCTATGATACACCTGGGCAGTGTGTGCAGCTGCCCTGGCATGTTTGGGTGTGGTGGGGCTCCTCTGGGTACATGCTGGTGCAGGTTTGCTTTTGTGAATGTCCTGTGGAGACTGAGAGCTGTGGCTGTGTTGCCTTCTAGGAGGGGATCCCTGCAGGTGAGGGGTGCCCTTTTATCCTAGCTGTATCCACACTATGACTTGCAGCGCTACTGAGCAGTGTCCCCGCCTTGCTGTTCACAGCAGTCACTGGTTTTGGCATTGCCTTTGATAGCTGTAGAAAGTGGTATCAACAGACTCTTTTCCAATATTATGTCCTGGGTATGTGAAGATAATTAAACACCCAGCTCCTACTGATTTGTATTGGTCATCAGGCACCTAAATACATCCATGGACTTGGGCATAATTGCCTAAACTCATTCAAAGAGGCCAGCAACATTGCTGAGTATTACCTGATCTGAACATGTTTCAGATTTGCTATAAAGTGAATGTGTGCACCTACAGGAAATACCACATGCCACTTTATTATACAGAGCAGAAAGATGATACAAATTTCTTGCCAGTATTTTACTTCTCAAGACTGTAACCCAGATCCTTTTTGAAAAAGATAACTGAAAATTAGGCCCTGATCTATCTCGTGTCTGTGACCTGATTTTGAAAGGTACTGAGCATCCAGGATGGTCTATCAGCATCAACTGAAGGAATAAAAACTTCTGGGATCCCCATCCCTTTAGAGAAATGTAACCATTTCCAAACAATCCATCCTTTCTATATGCATACTGATATATTGAAAAAAAAAAAAACAAACCTAACCCTAAAGAAAAACCCCAAGTAGTTTTTTATTTGGATGGTGGTGGATGGCTATGTTATGTCTCTGTCATCAGTATTTTCCTCACTAAACCCAAATCATAGCATTGTTCTGAGAACTGCTGATATGGTTCATGCTGCTCCTGTGGGATTAACTACTGTGTAGCCGTTTGGAGCTCACTACAGACTGGCTGTGCTCCACAGTGACCTGCTGCATCTCCCTTTCTGACCCTTTTGTGGGTTTCCTGCAGTAAGCCAGGCACTGAGGGTGATGGTCATGCCCTAATGCACCCTCAGGTTGCAGCCAGATGTCCCTTCAGGACCGACATGGAGGGGTTTGCCAGACCTGCCCCTGGAGTATAGTCAGTGTTACTGGTAGCTATGAATTAATCCTAATTGTTTGCAAGGCTCTTTGCAATGTTTGCATATAAAAAGTTGGCCATCACAGGGAACATTATGTCATTCATGCTTTTACAACATGTGTGATGAGATAAGTTGACCTGGTTACAGATTAGTATAATTCTAGCTTTTATTTTAGTTTTGGCAAACTCCCTAAAAAGTTATAATTTTGATTTTAGTTCTTCACTGAAGAAGCCATATCTGATAGGTAGATATTAATTATTATTATTTATTTTTTGATTATGTTAGAAGTCTCCAAGAAGATCAGCAGAAGTCACTACATAGTCATATATACAACAACTATCTTAGACTAGCTACAGTTGTCAAAGAAAACTGAGTGGAAAGATAATGATATACAAGCTAAAAAAAATAATTTGCGAAAGTAAGGTTATTCTCATGATTTTGGCATTTCTATAAATATTCATATATTGAAAGAACAAATTCACAAGAATTATAGCATAAGAATAAAAGTTGTATGGGAATTTCTGGTAGTTCTCTGAGTTTCAGACCGTATGACTGCTTGTACTGTGTTATCTCCCAAGTCATCTGTGCCTGCCATGCATTTGACAATACATGTTTTGTCAAGTCAAACAGGCTTCCTTTACTGCTCAAGTAGGATTCTCTGTATTTAATGCTGAGGTAGTAAAAGCTCTTTAAGGATCTTACTAAATACAATTTGCATGATGTTTTTCAGAAGTGCATTTACAAATAAAGACATAAATGTAAGTTATCTTGCTTTTGAGAAATCTCAGGGTTGTTTTGCTGTCAACTGCATCAATAAACTCCAGATTTGAAAAGGAAAATGGTAATTACTGGATTACTTGGTACTAAAATATTCAATATTATGGTAATGAGAAATTAATTTAATATACCATTGGACTGAGGATTCCCTGCCTTCTAGTCTCAAATTCACAGAGCCTTTAATTGAGTCTTCAGCAGAAGGCATATGGATATGTATTAAGGCACTTGCTTAAGTTGTCTGACAACATTTTGTCTAATGCTTTCAGCTTCCATACCCCAAAAAGTAGATGTGAGTCTTGCCCTCTACTCCTGAGCTGCATAGATGGAAAAAATAAGAGTAAAAATAGTTGTCATTTAGGTGTGACCAGTACACTATAATGTAAATCGTTTTACTGTTGGTGTTGTAAAAACTGTGCTTCAAGTAGGACAAATGTGGCGATAACTTTTTCAATCCTTCTTCAGACTACATTGATTTCCCTCATGGGTAGCTGAAGATAGTGAACAGCAGAAATAGCACACTAGCTGGAATTCTCTAGGAGGGACAGCACTGTACTTTTCTCTTCCAGAGTTTGTAGATTTAAAGGATATTTGCATTTTCTTATTGGCCCTTCCAGAATATTTGCTGTTCACACACAACCTGATCTTCCACTGAGCCTTGGCAGTGTGCTTTGCAGCAGTGGTGAGTCTTCTGTAGCAGTCTCTCTTGATGGGATACTAGCACTTTTTATTATTGTTAGAAAGACAAGGTCAAATGCAGTTGGAACAGGAAGTTCTGTGGTTGTGGTGGTCTTCAGCTTATTGGAAGTTCATTCTTCAGATTCAGAGCTCTAAAAACCAGTTCTACTTCTGCCCTAAATAGCTTTTTCTTACCACAGTGATTTCTGTACCTCAGGGGACTGTGTCTGAGAGCGCTGAAGTTGATTGTAGTCTTCACTCTGCAACTCATTGTGATCTCTTGTAGTGGCCGTGAAGGGTCTCAAAGGTAAAGAGCTTCAATGATGCTTGAAATGCCATATATGACCTAGGCAGAGAGAAGGGACAGGTCAGATTCATTCATAGCCACCTGTGTCAGATGGAGTTTTCTTGTAGAGAGTCTGGCAAACATTTCCTGCAGAAGCTGCTCTGTGTGAATAATGTCAGTCAGGAGTTCAGAGCTGCTACCAGATTAAAGACTGATGTAGCTATTAGTGTACTCCTACCATTACCATTAGCTGCACAGTGGCTACAAGTCCTTAAAAAAAATGTTTTCCTCCATTTATCAGAACCTTCTCTTCCATTGCAAGTCAACTTCAGACATCTGTTCTTAAATACACAAAGACTGCTGATGCCACAGCTGAGGACAAGAGGCATTTTGATGTTGATTTTATTAAGTCTGGGTTCTAGTACCCTTTGCCTGTGTTATTGTGCTGCTTCTTCATCAAGACATGAATACAATGCTTGCTGTTTTTGAAAAAAGTGTGTTAATTATGTGAGCCCAGCCCAAAAACCAAAAGCACTTGTAGGTGCTCACCTTCCCACTTTCCCACTGGAGGTTTGCTTGACAAAACCAGTGGTCTATGCTTTACCACGCATCACCATATTCTTTGTGCAAACTTCTGCTGGTTTGCATATATGTACTAGATCTGAAATACTTACAATTCCCATAGTTCTTTCATAAATTCCTAATTCCAAAATGCATGCTTCCATAATTTCCATAACTTCAGTTAATACTAGAGTTGTTTTAATTATTTGCATATTGTGCTCTGGTGATCATAAAATGAGAAAGATGTTTCAGTTCAAGAAGAGGGAGTGGGAAGAAAGACCAGAAGTTGCAAAAGTTGAAGGAAAAGAAAGAAGTGTTAAGTCTTTTTCTTCAAGCAGAAAATAATTTATAAATATTTACTAGAAGGATTCATAACAGATTTAAATGAACTTTCACCATCTTAACAATGTCAGGCATTTACCAAGCAGAGGGGCAGTCCCCATTTCTATTGAATTTAAGCCTACTGATGGTAGTGGCTGTGTTTCTCACTTACCTGTTGTGAAAATTTAGGGCACAAAACATTTTGCTCTGTGTCTCCTAAGGATTTGAAAAGTCACAGAATTAAACAATTAACAAAAGTGACTCCTGACTGCTTCTGAGGAGTGGGAAGACCTCAAGACTCCCTTCCATATCACGTTCAAGCCCATTTTCCTAAATTGCTGCTAAAGCTCCAAAGGGAATAAAAGGCTGAAACGAAGGGACTATCTCTTTTTAGAGAGTGTAACATGTTGTAAATAGTGCTCTGCATTGCTGACACACTTTTAAGCACTATTGGAGGCAATGCTTTGGACCCATTTGTCTCTCTTGAAATGAAACTATTGGAAGCATTAGGTGATAGTTTATTCTAAGCAACATCAATTGCTGAAAATGACAAAATTCCAGAAGGCTTATTTAAAATACAGTGTATTGTGTAATTCTTTTTATTTGTCTGTTGCACAATGTATTTGCTGATACTTGTTTCTCTCCCTCCCTCTCTCTCTCCCCTAGGCTATCAAACAAAGCTGCCCAACCTTACACTCATCCATCATCCTTGAGTTATTAAGAGAGTAGCTGCAGAACATTTACAAGTGCATAGGATAGATTGCTGGCTGCTTTTCAAGAACACAGTCAGTGCTACAAAAACTTTGCAAGATGGCAAATTTTCTCATGTTTCCTGTTCCTTGCTCTGCTAGGACCTGCTAGAAGGAATAGTTTCTTGAATTTAGGGTTACTAATCTAGGTTGATGCCAAAGCCATTACTCATTCATGTCTAATACCAGATTTTAATTTTATCAAAACATTTCTTTTTTGGTAACTGTGTCTTAAAGAGGCTTTGGAGTATATAGGAAGGAAAGGAAGGAAGGAAGGAAGGAAGGAAGGAAGGAAGGAAGGAAGGAAGGAAGGAAGGAAGGAAGGAAGGAAGGAAGGAAGGAAGGAAGGAAGGAAGGAAAGGAGGGAGGGAGGGGGTCAGGATAAATGCACACATTGGAGGGCTAGTGTTACAAGACTTTCTCAAGGTTAGGCTGAGAAAAACCAATGCACAAAAGTAGAGGTTAAGAGATTTTAAGTGTCTCACATGAGGAGTGTAACCAAATGGAGGTCAAATAGATGATACTGCATGATGACTTCTTAGTGATTGTAAGAGAGAGCTTGGGATGGAGTGGAGTTGCCATGTAAATCTAAGACCCTGATCAGCAACTTAGGGTGTGCACAAAGGTGTCTATGCTGGTGCAGTACAATTTATTCCCGCAGCTTGAAGAGCTGGGAAACACAGTGCAAAGGCTCCCTGCAGGCCAGCACTGAACCAGACACGATGTAGCTCTGAGTGCTGTGCCAGCTGAATGTGATTATTCCACCTTGCAGTCCCCCTTGGCATAACTGCACAGCACTTTGCTGTGCTATGTGGACTCACCAGATGAGCTCAGTGCTAGTTTGGGGAATTCTGCATCCTGTTCTCTGCAGTTTACCCTTTAAAACGAAGCTAATCTGTTGGACTTCTAGAGGGGAGACTCCTTCCTAACTAGCCAGCATTAGTCTAATCAAGTGAGACTACTGGAAGACCAAAGATTGTCTATCTGTACAGTGACATTGGAGACAACAATATCTTGGCAGGCACTGACAAGCTGCTCCATTTGAGCATCCTATATACTGCTCAGTGAAAAGCTCCAGGCTTTTCTTTGCTGGTTATGATACTTGCAAATCCAGAGATCAGCAAACAGTTGCTCCCAAGAGGATGCAGTCAGCAGTCAGGAGCTGCCACTGGGCACAGGACAAGGTGGGGAGAGCTCTACTTGCTCTACTTTAGCAAGGCTGTTTGCTGATGGATGCCACTATGCTGGTGGAGGCAGAAGAACTGAAGTTTAGTCAGGACTGTGAGATAATTACATCTGACAGCAGGGAAGTGGAGCCTGGGAGAGTCATGGGGCTTTGTGGCAGGAGATGTGGAAATTAAGAGCCTGGCACTATGAGGGGAGGCATCTGATCAGGAATGTAATTTACACAATTATAATGACAAAATTTATGAACTTGAATTTTTAAATTCTTTTCTGTGCCAGAACAACAACTGGCCACAAGCTTTTGTTTATCATCCCCAGTAAAATTGGCATGTCAGAGGGCATTTAGTATCAGGAAAAGTAGAATAGTTATACTACTAAAACATGAGTAATTTTACCAGCTTCACATTGTGAGTTGCCATGCAATAACAACACTGTTTGGTGACTCCACCCTGCTTGCACAGCAGTTATCTGGCTTTTACCACTCTACTTCATGTTGTGATGGACCTCAGCAATCACAGCACAGAACAGCATTAAGGAAGCATTTATGAAAGTTGTTTGTGAAAAAATATCACAAACTGAGCCACAATGACATGAAACACTGAGGATAAATTTCAGTGATAAATTTTTCTACACAGGAGGGAAGCTGAACTGTGTAGAAGAAAAAAGCTGAAAACTGATCGTTCCTCCCCCTATAGCTGCATCCTTCTCCTCTCTTTTGTCATTGTGATTCATGTCTTCTCTCTGACTTTTCTTCCTATTGTATGTTGCTGTGGTTTACACCACAGCTGATACCACCCAGCCTTAGCGATCCCCTGCCTTAACTTCTGGCTCTCCTCCTCTTCTTCCTCTCAGTGACTTTTATTTCCATCCTGAGACTCCATCTCACTAATTAGGCTTCTCTCTGCCCACCTTGCCTCCCCCCCGCCCCATCCTGATGTGGCCTTCAGCTCTAGCTCAGCGTTTCAACAAAATCCCTGGTTATCAATCTGATATTCACCAAGCATATTTTGCTTCCCCTTATTTAAATCTCCTCCAGTACAAACCTTATCCTTTGCTTTACTCTTTAGTTCTTCTATTACTCTCAGGCCATGAATTCCCTCAAAGCTTTCTTAGCACTTCATCTAAGTCTTCAGGTGCTGTTGTCAAGCTTTTGTGTTGCACTGACACCCTGAGTGCTGGCTATAACTCTATGGTTTGAGGAAAAATGTGTCCACGAGAAGCACTGAATGTTCATAGAAGTTCACTCTGATTTTAGAGACAATTTCCAGTCTCTGGCTGGCACATCTGATTCAAAGAAAAATCAAGTACTGGTTGTCTACTTCCAAGTTTATCTTCTACACATTATTTCAGTTTATCTCTCAGCAAAACATTCCTGCCTTTTTCCTTACAATACTTGGGAAGTGAACCTATTTTATTGGATTATTCTGCTCACTCTGATTCTTAGGGCAAATGATCTGCCCAGGCAGTCCAAGAAAAGTCTGCTCCATTTAACCCTCCTAGGTTAACCCCAACTCAGGGACCAGATTCTTAGCCTTCACTTCTTTGCACTCTTCCCTTGTCAGCTTCTTTGTCAGTCAGCTTCATGCTTTCATCACCCACACAGCAACTAGTGGCAAGGTCACTGTAAAATTTATACATCTGCTTTCTTACAAATTACCCCTATGGTTGCCTCAAAAGCAGTTCCATGTACCTGTGCCTGGAAAGGCAGTGAGGCTTATTCTTTTCAGAACAAGCCATGCCAGGCCAGAAGGGAGCAGCACGTTTTGTTTTGTCCTTTGAAATTCTTAGTATATCAAAAGGATCTTATTCTGATGCTATTTTCTACTATTTTCAGATTTTTTATTTCCACTCTCCCTATAGTTTTTCTCATCTTTCCTTTCCCTTTGAGGTCCAGAAACATTATCATTGTTTCCCATATGGGCCAAATTATGCTAAGAGTCAGGAGGTATGGTGGATGCTAATCTGGGTCACACAACTTTCACTCAATTATCTAGGCCACTCAGTCTTGACTCATTTCAGGTAATGAGTTCAAGATAAATCTCTAAGCCATTGAGAAGACAATATAACTAGCTGATATCTTGTTTTCTTTGGGAACAGAATTCCTAGGAGTGTTAATTTCCAAGCTGATATTAGGGGGTTTGGGTTTTTTCCATTGTCTCATAGACTAGAGCAGTCCCTTTCCATGCCAAACCAAGAATGGTTGCAGGAATTTCCTACAGATTGACCATTGACATAAAATAAATGCATCAGGCCTCTGTAAGAAACAGAGTAGATCATTCTTAAAGACAAAACATCTCACTTGACATCTTGGCTGGAACTAAAAATCATGTTGTTCGATGCTAAAAACTTGAGCCACTTTCTACTGAAAGTTATTTAGGAGAAAACAAGGTTGTAATTCTCATTCTCCCTCCCTTGTTTTTAAGATGAATTTAACTCTGTTAGAGGGAGCAAAACCGAGAACATCATACAAAAACAACCGGTATGTTTTCTGAGAGTGCAAAATCCATCTTGCTGTCTATCCTTGGAGGACACAAACCATCCTTACTTGGTTTGTACCGGTTACCATCAGAGCTGTAAGCTCACAAAGACTTATCGTCACTATGAAAATAAGCACATTAAAATCACAAAACACTTGAACAGAAAAACATAAACCTTGTTTTGCTGTTGTCAGTCCCCTGAAGTGCCTGATACTGGCAGAACAGGTCTTTTAAAGCTGTAGGCCAGCTGCTCAGCTAGTGTAAATCAGCATAAGATGTTGTGAAGAGGAAAAACATTGGTACTGCTTAAAGGTTGTTTTAAAGAGATCAGTGAGTAACTAAATGTTTAACATGCCCACTGGGATGTGTATAAAACAAAGAGTCTAATGTGCAGAGAAGATTTAAATTATATATGAAAAAAAGATTATCTAGTGGCTAAGCAGAGGCAGGCTATGCTGCTAATCTCCTTCACGGGGGGTTTGTAAGAGCTAGTTAGACCAACATCTGTCACACATGGATTCTGGATTCTGCCCCAGTGGAGAGGCTGAACTGTGTGTGCTCTGGAAATCTCTTCAGTGCTTGCAAAGCATGAAGACATGGACCTTAGCATTGAAACAGTTATAGATTATCAAAACAGCTTTGTCTTCTTGCTTCCTGTTCAAGACAGACCACAAGACTCACAGTTTGGTTCAATCCCATGTGTTAATCCCTGTGTTATTCAGCCTGCACTTAATTTCTGAGCACAGCTAAGAGAATAGACATGAGTGCATTTACAGAGTGCATGTAAATCATTCTAGCAAAATCACTAGCAAATGTTAAATCAATCCCGTAAAACTTTAATACTCCTTTTCATGCTAAAGTGAGCTATAACTGCTATTTAACTTTGTAGTTAACTACATTATATAAATATCTAGTTATTACTGTATAACTATAAACATATAGTTATAAAATGGTATATGGTAGTTACTTATTAAGTAGCTGTAACAGTTGTAGGGTTTTTATTCAGAAGGTATTTTACAGAGTCAAAGCAATGGAAAAAGGTCCATTTGCTTCAATGGAAAAGGTGTCAGAATTAAAAGAATATTAGTGTATTTTGACAATTGGTGGTAGGCACAGCAGAGCCGTAGTGGTAACATGTAACAGTAATTCACAGTGGAATTCCAATGGAATTTCCTAAGCATGTTACAGTAAAAAAATATTCTTGTATCTTAGTCTACCATTTGACATTTGCACTAAGAAGTTATGAATATTTTAGTAGTGCCTGAGGTAGATCTTAATGGTGTCTCTTCTATGGAATTCTCTGACCTGGCTTGGCAGTCTCCTGCTTTGTGTGTAGTTTAAGGATTTATATGAGAAGAGGGATAGAGGGATAGGACAACTGTACTTTGAGAAGGGCGTTGTAATTTCTCCAGATTCCTGTGTTGTTCAGACCACTGGAGTGAAATTGTTTTGAGGTAGGAAAGTGCTCTACCACCTAGCACAGTTAAGGCTGAGACCAAGCTTGTGCAAAGGTTTTCTCAAATTATGCCTATGGGATGGGTTGTGCAGCCACAGGGGCACTTCTCAAGGCTAAGCCCCAAGGCTTATACACACCACACTGATGTGCACAAAGGAAAGGTATGAGTACCAACACACTGGTTAAACTGGTGTATCTGTGTATGACAGACATAGGAAGTCCAGTGAGTGGAAAATTGTGCCCATCATAAACACACAGAAAACATAATGTAGCTTCCCAGGTTAGAATGCAAGCCCTTTTTTGAGGTTTTTAAAAGTATCCCATTGGTAGTTGACCCTGACACATCTCTGCTAGATGGTTATACCACCATCTGTGCCCCATAAATTGCCAGGCCAGTTAACAATTAATTGCCTGCTGGTGTCTTGGGGCATTATTCTACTAGACAACAGAGCCAGCTGGGGATCACCAGTGCTTATAAGTTTAGGAGGAATGTCACACAGGCATAGCTCCACTGTTTGCAGAGCCAGCTCTGCTCTGGCAGAGGGTTCTCTGCAGTTGTGTTGCAGAGTCTGAGGAAAAAATTAAGCAGCACACCTAAAGTGAGCTTACCAGTGTTAAATGGGGCACTCCTGTTTCTCTCTCCTTCCTATTTCCCTACTGTCCTAGTCCTTTCCACCCTGTTCTTTTTCACCCTGCTGATAATAAAGCCTTTGTCTTCAGGAACCATGCTTGACTCCAGTGGGCTACCTGCAGAGCCCCCTTGGGTCCCTATTGCTTTCCCAATACTAGGACTGCAGAGCAGGTACACTCATGTCTGGCATCACTGGTATTAAGCCCAAGATGGTAAATCCAACCAGATCATTGAGCACTGGGGAGAAAAACATCTTGCTCTGTAGTGGGATAAGTAGGCTTGTTTTTAAAATGGGACCCCAAAATAGGTAACTCTGAAGTAGGAGTCTGGGTGTAATTTTCATTTAAACGAATTTGTTTTCTGAATTTTTTTTCTTTTAAAGTCAAAATGTTTCCAAAGCAGAATCAATTTTGTCAAGAAGAGTGAGAGACAAAGTAATTGAAGAAGTAGGCACACATCATGTTCTGTGACAAGGGAATTAGATAATTTCCTAGACTAAGATTCTGACTCATTCCCTGCTTTGCTGTAATGCAAGTGTGAAGGATGGAAGGATTTATGAGTCCCACAAAAGAAACTTGGATGGGGACACTGGAAGACCAATGTCATATGTGCCTTCCCAAGTGGAAAACCAAGAGGTTTAGTCTGCAAATAGATGTCTCAGCACATTTCTGACAGAAGAGTAAGTTGAAAGACATTATTTCGATCTCTGAAGAACAAAATCAAAAATAGTTTTAATATTTAAATTTTAATATTTAAAGAACTTAGATGGCACATTTGGTCCATGCTACTTTTGTCATGGGATTGTAGTAATGCTCAATTGGAGCAAGTGAAAATAGTGAAATAATAAAAAAGAAATGATTGCGCATGGTGTACGGCAGAAGGCAAAGGCAGAGCTGTAGAGAAATTTGGGGGTCAGAAGCTGGTAGAGGCTGGGGCTTTTTTTCAGTCTAGACCTGAAGTTATTTCTATTAGTTACAGGGATCTATCAGTCCCTGGGGGTCCCTCTGAAGCAATCTGTGGGTCTTGTGGGCTACTTGAGCAATTGGAGTGCCTGGGACACCTCTGGTCACACAGCCATGTGTCCTACCATGCCCAGGCAGGTCAGTCTGCTGGGGAGCTGTATGGAGAGAAAATGCCCACTGAAAAGAGTGTATGGAGAGCCCAGGCAGAGGACAGGCACCATGGCAGGAAAGAAAGGATGAGAGGATTTAGTAAAAGAGAGAAAAAATGGATTACAGAGCATTTGAGATGGTGGCACAATGCCCACAATGCCCAATTCAAGCAGAGCACTGGATGTGAGCATTGACGTCCAAAGAAGCTGTAGGTGTGTAAATTGGCTGTGCCATAGGGTATGTTGAACGTCCACCTGTCTCCAAATCAGAAATCCAAGAAGACTGTGCATCTGCTTCCAAAGGCTGGGGCTGCCTATGCTCGCAGGGAGGTCCTGACACAGCCTGTTTCACTGCTTGGCCAGAAGGACCACAGCCTACGTGGCTGTGTCTGGGTGCTGGGAAGGGCGGGATACAGGAAACTGTCTGCTCTCAGCCCCACTCCCTCAGGGCCCATCTCATTCCCTGTTCCCAGAGCACACCTAATGCCCATAGGTAAGTGTTTGGCTGCCTGCTGAGCTCAGCAATGGCTAGGCTCTTTGAAAACAGGCCCTGGTTATGATAGAGGAGGTAAAGGGGATAGCACAACCATGTGGGGTTTTTTTAGTTAATGCCACACGGAGGTTAAGGGTGCCTGCCCCAGGTAACAGTATTAGGTCTTCCTCACTCTGGAGAAGCTCAAGTGTACATTTCCCAAGAGAACCTAATAAGCAGCCCATCTGTGGGAGGGGAGAAAACTTGGAGCTTGTTTTTGAAGCTGGATCTTGGCAGAATAAATTACACATGAGTCAAAGGGCCAGGAAGGGAGCAACCAGGAGCAGTGTGACTGCAGCCCAGGGGCTACAGCAGAGCTGGGAAGAAAATAAAGCTTGGCATATCCCCATCTCCATGGGGCTGTTTCTCCATCTGAGCCCATGCAAAAGACAGTCTAGAATCAGATGTGAAGATTGGAGACATTATTTCTTGGAAAGAGACATTAACCTTTCACCATAGGCCTAGGCTCCTTCATGTCCCTGAGCCTTTCTTCAGATCCTTATTTCTTGATGGCTACCCTGCACTTGTTTGGACCCACTCAGGTCACTAAGGATAACCATTTCTTGGGAAGTGCTTTAGGCAGCAGGATATCCTAAAGTACTTGGATACTGGCATCACCATTGTCATGAGTTTTAAAAGAAACTGCTATTCTTGCATTTTCCTTTTTGAGGAGATGGTTACAGGACTTCTCTTTGGGAAAGACTTCTTGGGGATGGGTTCCAAATAAACAAATATTCCTAACTGAATTTCTCCATGAGCATCCCAGACTCTGGACAGGGGACCATAGAAACACAGGACAATGTAGGTCAGAAGAGACTTCTGGGTGTCATCCAATCCAACTTCTTCCTCAAACTATTATCAAGTACAGCAAGTTTCTCAGGGCCACGTGAAGCTGAGCTTTGAATATCTGCAAGAATTGAGGCTCCACAACTTCATTGGGAAATCTCTTCCAGTGTTGGATTAGTCTCACTGTGAACATTTTTGTCCTCATATCTAGACAGAACTTCCTTTGCTGCAACTTTTGATGATTGTCATTGTCCTTCCACTGTGCACCTCTGAGGGAAGTCTGCCCTACCTCAGGTAGCTGATGGCAGGAATTACGTGTCTCCTTGCCAGGGTTTTGCACTGACATAATTCCCTGCTCAGCACTGCCATTCAGAGGTGCCTCATCTTCCTGCACACTGTGGTTTGCTAGCTAGCACAGCATCCTGCTGTTGGTCTGGGGAGCAATCTTTTAAGTCTGTGTTGGATTTCGCACTGCTGTGGCCTAACTGTATCATGTGCCATTGAATTTTTATCTATGCTCTCTGTTCTCTTGCAGTTTCCCCAATTCCTGTTTAAATTTGCAACACTGCCTGAGTAAAGAATCATATGGAGTGTGGCCAGCTATTATTTTTTATTGAAAGAAGCAGATGCTGTGGAACAATTAAAAAACGTTCTCGACACCATAAATGTTTCCAAATATAAGCAGATACTCAGGAAAAGAGAATCTCAGGAAAAGAGAATCTGTTTATTATGTTGTCACTTTATACAGCTAAACCATTTCTTTTGTGCTTTGTTTACACCGAGATATGGATCTTTTGTAGGTAGCAGTTGTACACCAGCTGTGCATCTAGCTCCCCCTGTAAAGATTACAGAAGGAACCCTAGGCTGCAATGCAGAAAAGGAGTTTCTCCTATAAGGTAAAGATACAAAAGATGTGCTGGACATTGTCTGTCTGCGATGCATGCAGAGATTCCTCATTTAATGTGATGTAACTGTGATCAGCCAGTTCCAGTGCCTCTGAATGGGTTACCTGATCATTTAATAAATGAACTGTGGTTTTAGGAGTGCCTCAGCTGGCTGGTGTATGGCTGCAACTGGTCCAGAAAGGTTTTGACTGAGCCTGAGCTGATAAACCACAGTAAACTCATGTCTGCTCTTTGTTGCCACAGAAGTGGTGTTATACAAGAGCAGCTATCTTGGGCTGACTGCACTACTAGGACCAGCCCTGGAGTTCCTCTGCCTCCTGCTTCTGGGGTGGAGACATCTGCAGTGGGTTTGGCTGCCTTTGAACCTTTCAGTTTATGCATTTACACACTGTTATGCTTGAGCTAAAAATCCCTTTCCATTAAAATAATTTAGTCCTTTTCCATTAAACTACCCATTTAAAGTAATTCACAATTATACAAATTATACATCTCTGTGACATGAATAGTAGGAAGTTGATTGTATGGGCTTTTTCTTCTTATCTTCTAAGCTTTATCCCTTAAAATAAGCTGGAAACCAGAAGAAAATTTCAGGGAATGTGCTTCTGTTAAATGGGGAACTAGGGCTTGATGGAAGTAGCAGCAAATAATTCACTTCAAGATGGTGGAGCTGCTCATGAGAGGAAGAATTTGAGAGTGGGAGCCTAATGTGATTGTGGACCTTGTCCTACCAGACACACACTGTGGAAATCCAGACAGAAGTTGACATATCTCACATCTCAGCTGCCATGGAGTTTTCCAGCTGTCCCATGGCTCAGCAGAGCTTCACCTACTGCAGAGTACTCAACCAGATCCTCTCTCCCCTTTGCTGCAAGGTTAAAAGCCAGTTTCTCTGCCAGGTGAGTCTGCCAATCCTCACTCCAAAATTATTTTTATCACCAGTTTCTTATACTTTGAAGAACACGATGTATTTGGTATATCAAAACCAAAATGAAAATCACAAAGGAACAGAGATTATGAAGAATATAAAAATTACCAGACCAAAACCCTCATACCTTATGGCTGTGAGTTAGAAACTGGTGGTGAAAGCAATCCTCATGACAATCTATCAATAACATGTAGTCCTTTTCTACATTGTAGTGCTTCCTTTCTGATCTGTTTCTTTCTTCTTCTCTCTCACATGGGCTAATTTGCTACTGTTTGCTTTAAGAGTTTTCTGCAGGATTTATCAGCAGTGGATTAAAAACTGGATTATAGGGCATGCAGCATGGGTATCCAGTGGCTGCCCTATACTTACAATACCAGGTGTACCTTTCAATATATACAAGCACTCAACAGCAAATCTTTTCTTTTTACTGTCTGAGATGCTTCAGCACTAAAAGATGCAGTCTCAAATACTGCCTTTTTCTTTTTGAGCCAGAATTTTATAATTCCTTAAAGAAACCCAACCCCAATTACAAATGCTCTTACCTGATGTACCATGCTGAATGTGTGTAATGTTAAATTAGCCTTTGTGGTGCTTAGAGCTGTTGCTTGGGCATGGAGACACCAGCCCTGCTGTTAGAGACAGTGCTACTCCAGCACAAGATCTGATAACAGAACCTGCTGTCACCCCTCCTTGTCTCTGACTACCTAAACTTATGCTGGTGAACCAGAAGCCTAAAGCCTACTACCAAATATTCTTAGTAACTTCACAAGACTGGCTACACACATTCATTTGGTGACCTCTAGAACTTCCTAGGAAAACTACCTCAGGAAAACCTGAACGAAATATAAGACAGGAAATAGGATAGGAAATATATACTACCTTTTTGGCAGTAAGAGCCAAGCTGTGCTTGCTTTGTTTTAGAGAATCAATTCTTAATGTGGTATTTGCAGAAGTTATTCTGCTATTCTTTTCTAAATTAAACTGTCACCTGTGCAGCTTCCTGTACCAATATACAATTGTTTTCTCAGGAAATAAGTGCTGAAAATAATTCAAATATCAGTTTAAGAAAACAAAGACTCTTAAAAAGGAACTGGATATGCAAAGTAAAATGTTGTAAGGCCACATTCTTTCTAAGGGTAACATCTAGGCTATGATACATCAGGTTAGGAAAATAATCAGCCACATCTCCAAGAAATGTTCTCTTCTTCTTCATTTGTATAATGCTTTTTGTCCTACATGTAAAGACAGGATTTAATTCATTATGTCCAGAAGACCAGCTGAGCCATCTTGCTTCTTTCACTTTGTTTTTTAAGTCACAAAGCCAGAGGACCGTGGCTTTGTTTTATACTTTGCTATAGGGCAAGGAGAAGTTTTGTGGACATGATCTTTGAGAAAATCAATTTCAAGTAATATATGTTGAAAGTTGTGGTGAAACATCCCCAGATGCTTTTGTTGTGTACTGACCCCTGCCATTTCAAAACAGTATACCTTGAGCCAAAGGGCTGGGGTACCTGTTAAGGCAGTAATATCTTTTGTTTTACCTGCACTTTCTTAAAAACAGTGGGAAATTATAAATATATTATCAAGGGTTAATTTTGTATCTCCCTGATGACTCTTCCTTAAGCATTTTTTTTCCAGATCTGAATGATGATCTAACAACACTTAAACATGTTAAGTTAAACAACATGGCCCTGTAGCACCTTCTCTTTCTCCCTCCCCCACCCTCCAAATATTTAGATTGCTGCCAAGCTCTGTTTTGTTTTCACTGAGTGCATTACTCCTCAAATTTCCTTAATGCGACACATGGCATTTGCTAATGTACCTCACCTGCTC
This sequence comes from Zosterops lateralis, assembly GCF_965231275.1. Taxonomy (NCBI): domain Eukaryota; kingdom Metazoa; phylum Chordata; class Aves; order Passeriformes; family Zosteropidae; genus Zosterops; species Zosterops lateralis. The sequence goes on along the minus strand of NC_139766.1, from coordinate 22,905,837 downwards.
CTTTGAATTCAGCCAGGAAATCTGCCCTGCTTGTCTCTCAGCAGCTTTTGCCTCTGCTGCAGAGGGCTGTGGCTGCTCAGGAGCAGTTGCTGAGCTGCCATAAATTAGAAGTAGGTGTACTAAGGGAAATTGAAATGGATCTTGGTTTCCTCCAAAATTGAGTTGAAGCTCCTTCGAGCTTAATGTACTGCTGAGCTACCCCTGAAGCAAAAGGAATAACTAACTACCAAGAGAAAACAAGGGCAGGAAGCTGGGAGTGGAAACCACCAATGTTGTCCCAAACTAAGCCACCATTACTAATGAGTCACATAGGTTTAATGATGCTCATTTAAAAAAAAAAAATTAAAATGCTGAGTGTTTAGAGGCAATAAGGAGGAAAAGTTTAAAGAAATTATGCAGGAGTTCAGGAAACAGTTGCATTACTGCTCATGTAAAAGCTGGAACCACAATTCTAGTTAGAAATGGATGAAAGATGGTTTTAAAATCGATTTGTAAGACACAAAAGGAACCATTTATGGTATTTCTTTTCTTTTTTTTTTTTAACTTGTGAAAAATTTTGGTCAGTATTAATTTTTCTCTTTTAGTTTCTTCTTTTTCCAGTAAGAAAGTAATTGCAGGCACGTTTTTATTTTCTTCCCTCTCTAAACAAGCAAACCTACAGTTTTCTCTCATTCTGTACTCCAGAACTTCAGTTATTTGAGAAGGTAAGAGTTAGGTTTTTGGGTGGGGTTTTTTTGTTTTGTTTTGTTTTGTTTCCACTTCCCGCCCCTGAATTTTGAAATAAAGTTTTCTGTCTACTTACTAAGATTTTGGGGGGGTAAACTGTGACATTTCAACATCATCTGAGACAGCCATATGCTGCAATAACAAGGTATAGTGTGAAGTTACTGCAGTGTATGAAGTAGTATTTGAGGTATCACATGCCCTTACTTTTCCAAAAATGTCATATTAACCCATAGATTAAGTCAGTATAATTCCTTCCCATTGCCTCCAGAAAGCTTCGGATAGCTCAAAATATCCAGTTAACTATGTAATTTAAATGTAACTGAAAACAAAGAGGGGAGGGGCAAAACCCCTCCAAAACTGCCAGATAAGGAGAGGAAAGGGAAACAATTTCCAGTTACAACAAAATGCCGATTTTCATCCTCACCTTTGCTCATTGTTCTCACCTTGGCTGTCATAGACACTACCCTGGCAATGATGCAAAATTTTGTTTCTGACTTTTGAAGCCAGTCTAATGTTCTGCCTTACAAGATAACATCCTCAGACTCATTTATCTGTACTTCCTGAGAAATTTGTGGATTTGAATATGAGGGAGTCAATAGCCTGAGAAAGATTGGGCTGTTAGTGAGTCAGGAACCTCTTTCTCAATATTTCCAGTCTAACCTGAAATGGATGGGACCAGAAATTGCAGAAGAAAGCCTACTCCTACGGAATTTCTAGAGACAATTTGCAAATGGAGTTTAACTCATAGAAGACTGAAAAAAGGCCCTTTTCATGCTTTGTCTAGAAGCCTTTTAGATTATTACTGTTATAATTTTAAATCTTGCTGCTGCCATTCCTTGTGACCTCCTTGTATTTCTCTACTTTAAAAAAATCACACTCTTGCATTTAGTATTAGAGACTTTTTTTGTCCCTTCTGGCAAGAGCTTTTCACCGGTTTGAAGAAGAGAAGGAGGAGGTACTGCTGCTCCTTCCCAAGCAGCCCGGGCCTCGCATGACCTGGAATGCCATGGGATTAGGCAACACTTCTCAACTGATTTAATATCAGCTGAGCAGCTTTTTCTTAAACAGTTCTGGTATTCCAGAAATCTTCACACTCGGCCGTTGTCTCACCAAAATTTGCCAAAGGAAGGGTGGCCTCTGTGCTGCCTGAACTCAGGTCCTGAGGGATTTAATACCTGCACTTATGTGAGCCTGTTCTCATCTTATGATGGGATAATATTTGCTTCTGGTATTGTTTATTCACACCCATTGCGCATAAACACTTGTTTGGGGGGGCGGGGGGCGAAGGGGGTGAAAAGAACTAATTGAAATAATCTATGGGAAGAGAGCTCACAGTTGGTCCTGCAGCAGCAGTAGGAGATATTCCTATTTTTCTCTAGAGATTAGCACCAGCCTCAGGCAAAGTCCATTTTCCTTTGTTTTACAAATACCGGTTGAGTATAACTGTACCTGCGGTGAAGCTTTTAAGAAAGGCACCTACGGCACGATAGTTGAAGCAGCTCACTGGAACCCTGGGGATGGTGGGCACTTAAAATTCAGTGGGGAGTCTGCATAAGAAATAGCATCGACCTTCTTGGCAGCCCATACTGATCAGTGGCTGGGCTGCTGTGTTGCATCAGCTGGGATTTCTTCATTGAATCAGGGGCAAAATACTGAGAATTATGGCAGGAGTAGATGCTATGGCTGTCTAGGAGGTTTTCTTTACCTCAATAATGGAAAAGGCATATTTTCTTGCAGGAGTATGAATTCTCAGCAACAAGGGAAAGCTGAGAAGATGGACATTGTTTTGATGCCTCAAAGGCAGAGCCATGAAAAGTAACCTCTTTGCCAAAGACAGGGAGTCATAGTGCTTCCACGAGAGCTTCTCTAGCATTGAAAGAACTGAGAATATGTGAGTAATTAATTGACACAGCAGAAGGAATATTGCCCCACAATATTATTCTCAATAAGGACATCCTCATTGCTCTGCATAGCTTGCTACATGTATTAGGCTTGAATCTTTTCTACTGAAATGTGTTGAGTGCAAAATTGTTTTAATAGGAGAAAAATTTATCCTATTTTATAGATTCTATTGGTCTGCATAAAGAAAAACCTGAGGGCATGGCATAAAATTGTGGAAGTCAGTAATGACAAATCTGTTTTCCTATTCAGTGTTTTCAAAAAGTATTTATAAGGACAGATGGTGGACAGCAGCAGAACATGTTCAGTTTTATCAAGACATTTGGCTAACAAGCACAGACTGAAATGCATTTATTTCCATCTGAACTTAATAATTTTAATTAGAGGCAAAAGGTGTGGTAGGCTCATTGTCTGGAGGTGTATGTGCAATATTGTCTTGGTTGGGCAGGACTGGGTGGGAGAGAGTATTGCTGCCTCTAATGAAGGGTGGTGCATATCTGTGCAATCTCAGGGTTTTTTTTATTGTCTGGTAATCTAAAAAATGCAAATTCTAAATGTGCTCTTGCACAACATACACAGTGATACACTGAGGCTACGCTTTCAGTTAGTCAGAGGACAAAAACATGGCTACAAAATGTGTGCAGGTAATACTGTGCCACTGCAGAAGAATGGCTTTTTAGCAAGTGGTGGGACTTGGTATCTTGAGGAGAAGTTTTCAAAGCTACCTATGTAACTTAGCAGTCTCTGGAACTCATTCACCATTCAAGTGCTTTTGAAAATCTTACTTATTAACAAGCCATTTTGAACTTCATATAATCTCTCTGTAAGGACATCAAAGTGTTCTGGAAGGGGTAATTAGGGATCGTATGCTCTAACTGGATATAACGGTGTTCATTTACCCTACTTACCCCAGGCCACATTCTAGCGTTTTTGTAAAGTTGCTTGCACAGATGATGTGCATTTTGTCCTTTACCAGCTCTCCAAGCCTCAGTCCTGGAACTTCTTCTCCTGCTTTTGGTACTGCACTGGGAGGCATACCAGTATTGGGCTGGTCCCAAAAGGAAGCATTGAAATGAGATTCATGGCCTGAGCAGCCCCTGGCATGACATTCCTGTGTATCTCCTCTCTCATTTATGGGTTATGGGTTATGGAAATATTCAAAATGCCTTCATCTCACAAATATCCTTTTGTTAAGACCTATGTGCTTCTAAGATTTTCTGTGGGAAGCTAAGATGTTTTCTTGCTTTGTCATCCTCATTAAAATGTCTGTCTATCTGCTACATCATAGTCTTTATGCAGAGTACTTTCTAACTGTATTCTGGGCTGCATCATAAGAAGTGTGACCAGCAGGTTGAGGAAGGTGGTTCTGCCCCTCTACTCCACTCTCATGAGAACCTGCCTGAAGTACTGTGTTCAGGCCTGGGACCTCAACATAAGAAAAAATGGACCTCTGGGGGTGGGCCATGAAGATGATGAGAAAGACAGGCCCTTTCTCCTAAGAGGAAAGGCTGAGAGTTGGGCTTCTTCAGCCTGGAGAAGAGAAGGCTCCAGGGAGACTTTATAGCAGCTTCTTGTATTTAGAAGGGACCTACATAAAGGCTGGAGAGGGGCTTTGAGGGGCTTTTTAAAAGGGCATGCAGTGCCCTTTCAAATTAAAGACAGATAGGACAAGGGGGAAGGCCTTTAAACTGAAAGAGAGTAGGTTTAGATTGAATATTAGGAAGAAATGCTAATTTCTTAAATGCTAATAAAAGAGGCTAATGCCTCTTTGCTATGAGGGTGGTGAGGTACTTAAATAGGTTGGCCAGAGAAGCTGTGGATGTCCCATCTCTGGAAGTGTTCAAGACCAGGTTGATGGGGGGCTCTGAGCACCCTGGTCTAGTGGAAGGTTCCCTGCCCATGTCACAGGTGTTGGAACTAGATGATCTGTAAGGTCCCTTCCAATCCAAACCACTCTATGATAAGACTCTAAATAAAAATCTTCCTCTGGATTTGGTGAAAATATTTGTTTACCATGACAGTAAACCAACAAAATAATTTATTTTATAAGATCTTATTGAATATTTTCCTTTACTGACTGAAGCTCACATCTCATGAACTATTTTAAGGACTGTTATCAGCCTTGTGACTGTAAAAAGGCAGCATTTCTATCAGTCATTATTTTACTGCCTTTTAGTTGCTACTGTTTAGAGGAAAGTTCAGTTCTCTGTGCAAAGCTAGCAGAATTATGTCCCTTTATGACTAGAAACTTGTATTTGTGTCCTTTGTGAGTATAAGTCTCTGAGATTTGCAAGAAGTGGCAGGCTGCACTGCACAACATTTCATTACTGCCCAGTGGGGAAAAATCCTCAGCGGGGAAGCACGGCCTAGATGACCCTTGCTGCCTGGACTCTGCATTTCAGGGCAGGAGCTTGAGCAATAGGAGATTCCCTGCACACTGTTCAAATGGGAGAACTGAGGTTTTGTGCCCATGCACAGCTCACAAATTGCATCAACTGTCTGGAAGGATTAATGTTCTAGTCCTTATAGTCTCCCCGACAAATGATATATGGTTCAATAAACTATAGTGGTTTGTTACATAATACATACTTTCAAATTTTAAGTACATAGGTTTTGGCAAGGAGGATTGATAAATTGCCTGATTACTAGATATATCAGAGAAGTGAAAGCAAAATAATCCAATTTTCATCACCTCTTCTGTCCATCATAAGCCTTTCCGAAGTTCAGGTGCATGATCGAACATTTGGAAAGAGGCAGCTACATTTTCTTGTAATGGCAGCTCTTTGGAAAGTGCCAGTCCTTGACACTGCAGTAGACTGGAGGCAGCAAAGAAATCAAGGCCAACCTCTGAAAAAGATACATGAACAAGATTCCTAATATAAAGCCTCCTGCATTTATCAAACCATAACAATACTGTGTAGTTTACCTGTGCTGGTTGCCTAAATTGTTAGAGATCAGTTATTACAGAAAACAAATTGGAGACAGATCAGGGAGTATAGTAACTAAATCTGAGAATTTCAGTCTTGGTTTACTTTGCTTGTCTTGGGACAATACTATTTTAAAAACGTCTGTATATTAACACGTGGAGGCACACATGCTTTTCTCTGTTCAAAGTTTTTAGATAATAAGCCATCAAGATCCTTAGTCAAAGAACCTTGCTTTGTGATCCTAGATCAGGAAACCCTCAGAGTTTACAGCAGATGAGCTTCTCATTCTCTGAGGAATTATTATGGGCTGGTGAATGCAACTCCAGCATTAAACTAGGCATGGAGGTAGGCCTGAACTCCTCCCTAATGTGCTATCCCATGATTTGTGTCTTTCCTGAGAGGCACAGAGACAATCTGAAAAAAAGATTTACTTGTGGCTTATTTCTGCCTTCTTCTGGATCTGAACTCAAGGAGAGCAGAGCTGCAGGGTCGCCAATAAACTGTGCCACTGGTCTCAATTGTGGGAACCCCACAATTATTAACATATAAAAAGGACAATTCTTTTGAACTGTGTGTCTGTTGGTTACATTTGATTAGAACACCAGGTCACTGTGCTAAAATAATTTAAATTTCAACAATATGATATCATTTCATGTTTTATAATGCTTATAGTGTCTATAAGGCAATTTTTTGCGATGGAAAACTGTTTGACAGGCAACATAGTCTATGTTTCATGGTTCTTCTATTTGTAACGGCTTAAAAGTCATTCTAATACATAAAATAGTAATTGTAGATATTAGCGTAGATATCTGAGTTCTAGATAATAAAAACCCATGTTCAAGTTCAATATGTTGCTCTTAATTGAGGAAGTGCTCTTGATGGAGAGACCTCTGGATTCATGACTCCTGACAAGGGAAAGCTTTCTGCACTATATGTTTTCTACATGCTTTGAAGGCCTAATTCTGTAAACAGGGAACTTTACATTGCTCCTATAGGCAGACCAACACATGCATAGAGGTTTGTAGATCTGATCTGAAATAACACAGCTGGCGCGGCTCCACTGCCTTGAGAGGAGCTGCTTTGTCTTACATGTGGTGAGATGCTGGCTCTGAGCATCCAGCGTGGTTCATGCGATTACTCTAAGATGAAAATGTAGATTTTACTGGCTTACAAGAGTAGGAAGGAAGTATCTCCTAGAGGGAGTGTCTGATCAGTTACATTTCATAGATGTTGTGTACAGTTCTTGCAAAGATAAATGCTTTGCTAGTAACAAACCTGTCTCACCCCATCTAATTACCTGGAATAAAAGCTGTTGAAAACAAATTTGCTCATTCCTGTATGTCAGAGTATCAACACAAACCTTAACCTTTCCTGGGAATACAGCAGTCTTGTCATCACTTGTTCTTGTTGCTTCTCTTACTGATCATCTCCCAATATCAGTAAAAAAATATCTTCCCAACCATAAACTGATTTATAGGTAAATGAGTCAGATTTTGCATGGCCTCTTTCCCTGCCCTTATGCCCTTAATTCAAGCAATATACCACTCTGCAAATAGATCCTCTGACTTCATACCACCATTATGATGTGTCAGGTCAGCGTTGGACACCAAGCTAATTCATATGCTGCTATGCAAAAGGCAGCATGTGAATTATCTGTAAATTTATTTTATCTAAGTTGTTTAACACAAATCAGTTGGTTTTGTTTTAGGTGATAGGAAAAGAATGGATATTCACTGCTTTGGGGGATGTAAATTCTGGACTTTTGCCTTTCTGCTGTTGCCTTGGGGATGAGTAGTGGCATGGATAATGGATCTGTTTCAGTGCTGTGAGAGTAGCCACCTAATACAGGCTATGGAGCATGTCCTACAAGCTGCTAGCTGTACCCTAGCTACTGTTTTATGTGTTTCACAGGGGTTCTACTTCTTTCACTGCTGCTAAAGAAACACAAAGGCTCTGAATTATCTATTCTCTGTCTCTATTCACCTGTCTTGGTGCTGGGCTCTCAGAGCAGCCCTTCTGGAGTCCAGGGCTCCAGTTGTGCAAGATACCCTCTGGGGAGCTTCCCAGCTCAACTTGAAGGGAACAGCTTGAGACTGAGCTTGTCTCCTTTTCACCCCATTCATTCTTTCCAGACAGGCTGAAAGGAGGGCAAAGTCCACAGAGGATGGTGCTGAGTAGACAGTTTTGAAGGTAAAGAATTCTTATGTGCCTGCATATTGACAAGTATCAGGTAAAGTAATTGTCTGTGACTTGACAATGAACCCTACATAATGCAGGGAAGGAAGACTTCTGGCATGGGGAATGTTGTGCACTCACCTGACATCATCTTGAAAAGGAGCAGGATAAGAGCTGGATATCATTCCTTTAGGGAGAAGAAAAAGGAAAATGGTCAACCCTGCAAGAAGCCATCAGGATAGAAACCTAACAAGAACTATCTGAACACAATGATTAGGGACAGCAAAATGTTAAATTTCTCCTTTTATTACAGCTGATAGAATTACTTCCTACAGGAAGAGTAGGGCTGATGCATGGATACATGTTGGATCTAATCTCTAATAATGGGACGGGGTGACTGAGAGGCGTTCCATGTGCTTTTTATTTTATTATTACTCTCAGTGAAGGTAGAGACATAAAAGATGGTAAAACTCACACCATAACAACAGAAGCCAAAGTTCTCTTTGTTACATGGCCTTTTAAAAGTTTTTAGCTAGTAGGCTAATGCTAAAAGCTTACAAACATCTACTTAAGCCAATCAATAAACTGCTACACATACACCTTATGGCATACAATAGTTGCTTGTTTTATATTTTTTGCAGCTCAGAAACTTTCTATGCTCCAAATATTTTAAGATCTAAAATTCAACTCTGTTTCAAACCTCTGTCTATGTAAGTTTGTTGCAATGCTGTGAAAATCCTTTGCTTTTTCAGTTCCCAGAGGTACAGTCGATGAGCTCTGCCTCTTTGAAAGACCAGGCTAGTACATTCATACTCTGAGATTCTGACTTGCTCATGCTCTCTTTCCCTCTCACATGCATCCAGGACAGACTATCAGAAATTCCTATTCACTGTCTCTCTGACTTCATCTTTTTTCTTGTACAATTGCTATTTTTACTACTAGTGAGCTGCAACTATTAGAGCACAGGCTGTTGGGTGTATAGGCAGTAGAGGTGAACAGGCATAAACCAGAACATTTACCTTCCAGTAAGTACCACATCCTTAATCCACTCATGTCCATGCAACACATACTGCATGTGCAACTTCTACAGCACTGTAGAAATATTTGGCTCTCCTCATATTATGCTGCACAGGCAGCTTTCCTTCTGGCATGATCTCATGTTTTGTGCCTTAGAAAAAGAGGCAGGACAGCTGACTGGGAGCCCAGAGAGGAGAACTCTACAAATTTGACTAAACTAGCTCTAAAGGATGAACAGTGGCGGTTAATTTTTGGTTACTTGCATAGTGCACACACTAAAAGCTAAGGTAATATACAAAGCACAGGGGAGATTTTCCCATATAATTAATTTAATTCCATTAACTGATTTAATGGTTGAATTGTCAGAGGGAAATCTAAGACGACCTAGGTAAATATAATTGATTGCCCTTGTTGACTTCTGCAATTTTATTTTTTAATATTGTCATTTCAGGTATAGATTTCAGCTACCAGAAGGAGTGTAGGAATTAAGCAACCATTTGGCTGAGTTTTACATCAGATGTATAGCAAGCAGAAAATTTAAGAACTAGATTTGTAACTTGAGAGGCTAAGGAAACACTTGTTTTATTTAAAACCTTTTGTGATGTAAATGCCTGTATTCAATTATATTTATCATCCTTATTATTGTGTGATATTGTAAATTCCTATATTCAGTTATATTCATCATCCTTATTATTGTGTGATATATGAATGGCATGGTGAAGGCATATAAGGAGTGTTTCCTGGATTTTTACACTCAGCTATATAATGTATATATACATGTTTGGCATGCCCAAAATATTAATTATATTATGTAAAGTAAACACTATATATTGGAAGAGAGAATTTAACTTGAGTAAAGCATAATAGACATTAAGTTAATTTCTGTAATTTATAAAATGCTTCATTCATGAAACTCTTTGCTAGTACCCAAAAGAGAAGTGTAAATTATGTTATGGCAAGCTGGTTGCAAAAGCAATTAGCAGTCTATATTCCTTCCAAAAGAAGAAAAAGTACAGGACCCAGTAACGTAACTTGAAACATATCTTACAGGCTGAAAATTTTAACCTCTATTCAGTAAAAAGAAGATAGCCAGTGTTTATCATCAGTCTATGTTAATTTTCTGTCTGCATAACTATCCTTCCTTTCAATGGCTCTCAATTTATGTTCCAACCAGGCAGCTTCCTTCAAAATTAAGGAAGTAAAGGACATGGATGGTATGTTTTTCAAGGGAAAACTGATATTTTGAAGAGTCAAGAATGATTTTGAAGTGGCAGGAGTCTACAGAACATGTATGAAACAAAATTCATGTGAAAAGGTTTAGAGAAGTTACTAAACAACTGCTGAGATGAAGACAGTAGTGAAATTGTGGGAGTGGAAGCTGTTATTCTTGCCAGAAAAAGGCTAATGTTACATCTGTCCGTAGTCAAGGCAAGAAGGCAGACCTCGGAAGGGGAACTGTAGACAAGTAAGGCTCACCTCAGCCCTGGAAAGATCAGGGAGCAGAAATCTTGGGGATCATTTCCAATTACATAAAAGAAAGATAAACCAAGGGTAAACCCTTGACAAATCTGACTGCAGTCTGTAAGGAAATAACTGTGTATACTAATGGGAGGAGCAGGCTAGATGGAGTATTTATTGACTTTAGTCAATAAGATTATGACATGTCAGAAGCAAATGAGAAAACTGAATTTGTCTGAACTGGTAGATGATACAGCATGCAGCTATGGCCACAAACTGGAGATTCAGACTGGACATTACAAAAACATTTCCACTGGGAGGGCAGTGCAGCACTGGAAGAGATTGTCTGGAAAGGCAGGGGAGTCTCAGTCCTTGGATGCTTACAGGACTTGACCAAAGTCACAGCTGACCTATCAATCAGCACTGGTGTCACTCATGCTTCCAGAAAGAGGCTGGAGTCAATGACCTTCACAGGCCTCTTTTAACCAATGTTTCTGTGACTCTGTACTTGCCAGTGATCTTCAAGCAGTGCTTCAGCAAGGCCAGCAGTGCTGCTTTGAGCATGACACCTTTATTGCTTCATGTAGCTTAGTGCAGACACGTCAGAACTCTTCTTCAGACTTAGACCTTTGCTATTGCAATTGTGACATTTCTGGCTCAACTTCAACAGCCCTTTGTGTGGATGTAAGGACTGCTGAAGTTCCCTGTATTGGACTGCAGTGGAATCCACCTGCCAGGTAAGCCAAGAAAGAAACTTAAGGCTCCTACTTCCCTCTAACCATTTTTTATCTGCAGCATCAAAGGGAGAGTGGGCTTCCTCAAGACGTCTGCATTGTCGAGTCCCTGCTCTCTCCCGTTGTGCAGGTTTGCAGGACAGGGCAAGGCTGGGTGGGGCACTGATCCCTGCCCAGCTCCTTCGTCCCTGTGCCTGCCCCAGCACACAACACACACAGCCCCCATAACCACGAGAGGGCCGCGACACTCAGTGACACTGAGTGCCCAGATGTGCTTACTTGGTTGTTTGGGCAACATCATTCCCTTGCCGGGGGAAAGCTGTGAAGCAACAATGCAGCAAACAGGAAATGATTCACCAGTTTTCTGCACACGTCTCAGGCAATATTTGTGCTGCAACAAATACACCATTTAATTTTGCCCCACAAAGTGCTTATAAAATTAGCAACAAAGAAACACCATTTTTTTTTTTAACTTTGAAGAGCTACAAATGTCTATTTTAGACTGCCCAGATACTGCCTGCATTAAGTTGTTTACTGCAACAAAGTGTCTTATTCTTCACTGACTAACTTTCCTTACAGAGACTGCCAAGCACAAATTAGGTCAACCTAAGCAGCAGTATGAAATGCAATTAGCCAAAAACTTCTCTTAATTAGTGCTGTTATTCAGGGTGGGGAGAGCTTAGCTCACAGTGAATTGGCGTAGGGCACTTTGATAGAGACTCCTAAAGAAAGGTGGATCTAACACTGGATTTCTGCCCAATATATTTTGAAATTTTGATTGCAATCTTTTATGACCAGAGTGAAGATTGTAATTTGTGCCTGTAGGGTGCTCTGCATAGCACTACTAGGCTGCAAGAAAACAACAAATAATCATTCTTATGGCCAACACCCTCTTGCAACTAGAATCAGCAATTCTGAGTCTTCAGGCACTCTGTGTCAGAGCCACAGAAGTGTTGTTAAGGGACTGTTTCCCTCCTCCCTGAAGCTCCAAAAGTGTATTGCTGCCTCTCCACAGCAGCTCCTGTTAGACTGCCTGACCAGGGCCTGGCATCCTTCACACTGTGGCTGTATCCCCGGGCTCAGTTCAGGAGCCCACCTTGCAGGGGATGCAAAAGACAGATGAGTATGGCTTCCAGAGACCAAGCCCCCACAGGGCTGTATTTGATATTATGGGCATCTTAACTCTCAGGCAGGCCTGGGACTAAAGGGGTGATTAAGTTAGTTTGATACTTCTGAAAATAGTCAATTCAGGAGAAAGTTGTGCTAGCCCCCACCCAAACAGGATCTGAATGCAGAGATTTCTACTTTTTGTCACTGAGCAAATTTCACATTCTCTCACCTCTCCTCTGCAGTCAGTATAAGACACTGACCAATTTTGCTTAAATAGAAGGAAAAACACTAGCCAAGGCTTTCATTTCTGCTACTTGCTCAGTTTTCCTTACAAGCCACCTCCCATTTGGAGTGAATAAAATGATTTACATTTTTCCATGTACAAATTCTGGTGTGTACTGATGCAGGACAAGTTACTGATTAATAGTTCTGAATAATATATAATACACTGATGAGAATCTCCTGCAGTAAAAGGCTAAATATAATAATAGTGAGCATAGACTGTAATAAAGATTATGCAAGTGCCAATATGAAAAATATGCTTGGGAACACCAAACAAAGCTCCAAAAATCAATCATTTTTGCACTGGCTTGAATCAACTAATTTATGAAAGCAGTTTACCTACATTCAGGCAGTATTGCACTAATAAAGCTGGGAGAGGCATGATAATAGGATAATATATGCAATAATGTATTCCCACTGGGTGAATTCTTTGTAGTGCACAGCAGAACCCCACATCTGTACATAAGGTCCTTCCCTGAGCTTTAAAATATCTTTCTAAGTGTGGCATAAATTTTATGCTGATCAACCACACAGAGGTTTTTGGGTACCATTATCATAATGAGAGTTGAATTTTAGCTGGAAAATTCACATTGCTTTAAGGATAAAGCATCCATCTTCTACTGAAATCTCAACAACTGGACAGTTCAGCATGCCTCAGGGTTTGCTGCAGTCCTTATCATGACCTGACTTACTAAGAAAAAGTGTTATCATGTATCCTAGAAGTTGGACTGCATTCATGATCATATTCTTTCAAAAACTTAAAAGGTGCCTATTTTAATACATAGTATGGAAGAGCAAAGGAAATCTGGTTATAAAATGCAACATCAGTGAAGGATCAAAAATTTAATCAAGTTAATTACCAAGATAATAACTTATTTAGACTTAGTTCAGTTTTGTATAAGACCTACAGCCATGGACACTAGAAGCTTGTCACAAAATGTAACATTTTGTGCACATTTTAAAACTATCATCATTTGAATTTATCAGTGACTACTGTGCATCCAGTTACCAAGAATGAATGTGGGCAACTCAGAATTAAATAGAATTAAATATATAAATTCATATTTAATAAGCAGATTTAAAAGGCCTGATCTCCAGATGAAGAAATCTAGAAGATGGATTCAGAATCTCTCCCAGAACCCTCTTCAGGCAGGAAACAATTGCTTCCTGGATTTTCAGCATCCATTCATAAGTGAAAAAGGAGGATCAGTAAAGGAATGGGATCTTACTGTGTGGTCTGCCTGAAGCGTCTTTATGCCCTGGTAATGAGATCAATTCTGTTAATGGAAATTCTCAGTGACTTGAACAGTGATTAAAACACAGACATCAGGAAGAAGTAGTGAAATGTATTCTGAGAACCTAAAAAGTATTGTTAAAGGACCTGTTAAGAGATGCTCACCAAAAAAGAGAGTGTTAATAACTAATTTTTAGTAACCTCACAATAACTTGCTTTTTAATAGTCTGGGAACCTGTAAAAAGAAGTTGATTAATTCAGCAAGACCTAGTGGACATTGTATATTTAGTTTAATGAAAAATATTTTACAGAAAATGTAGGAGGACAGAGATAGTGCAAAAGGCAATCCTGCTTCCAATAAGTTGCAGCTGTGTTAATTACCAAAGAGTGGGAACAGCCTTGCCCTCACAGCCGGGTGTGATAAAAAAGTGAGTTAGTTAGTAGAGAGTCATTTGGAGTTTGCTGGCTGAGCAGTGAGGAGGAAGGGATAGGAGGGCGGGCAAGGGATAGATAAGGTGAGCTGCTGTATGAGGGACAGACAGGGTCAGGTGGCTGTGCCAGGGACAGGAAGGAGTGAGCTGCAACTGCAGAAGATACAGGGAAGAAGGAGAGAAAGAGCCGGAGCTGCCCATAGGATTGCTACATAGAAAAGGTATGAAAGACTTCTAGATAACACAATGCTGATACTTGAGGCCCTCTGAAGTTTTTATTGAAGCACTCTGTGTGCAAGTGGCCATCTTGGCTATGACAAGAAAATACTACATAGGTATGCAAAAATAGGCTGTTCTGTGAATACTAACAGTAAAAATGAATCCTTATTTCTGATTTTAACATTTTTTTCATTTTGCTGTTAAGGCACGAATGCATCAAAATAGATGTTAATTGATACTTCTCCTGCAGTTTTATTCCTGACTTTATTAGGTTATGCAGACATGTTACTTAGGAACATAGCTTAATGGTGAGCATGGCAATGCTGGGTTAATGGTTGGATTTGATGATCTTTTGGGTGTTTTCCAACTTAAATTATTCTATAATTCTGCCTTTGTCTTTACAGAAATGCCTCCTAAAACAGACCTGTCATCTAACTCTGATTGTGAGTGAATGTTTCACAGAGAAACAAACCGATTCCTACTTTGATCACTGGCTGTGAAGCAGTTTTGTGCTCAGAGTATATGCATTTTCCCTTTTATGTAAATCTACCTATCATTTGCATCATTTCTGATAATGCTGTTCAAGCAAAATATATGCTTAGAAACATAGAGCCTCCTTGCTTAAGGTGACAGCCTTTTTATATAAGTTTAAAAATCAGTCCTTCCTCAAACTGAGGATTAGCCAGCTACACAATAATGATCAGTTTTGTAATATGTGAAACTTGTCAAATCTAATAACTAAAGTCTGCCTAAACAAAAGAATGTGTTCAAAAAGATTAGTGGATTATTGAAGGCTCACACAGTCTGATGCCACTTTTCATGCTTCTTGGACAGCTTTTAGCATGTTTCAGCTGCTGCCAGTCAACACGTGCTGTTTAAGCATGAAAAATAATGCAGGAGTTTATAGGAGAGCTTTAATCGAGATGGCTATTTGGTGAGCTGAAGTCATGAAAGGCTTTCCTCTTTCATCAGAAGGATTTTCTACAAAGCCTGGGAGAGATCCTGTGCTTCAGTTAAACCTGGTTAATACATATCACCCCCATACAGCTACTGACTGCAGCAGGCTTAACCAGCAGATGCTGATGTACTGTTTCTTGTCAGGCACTGTACACGCTGCTCTCCATTCAGAGCTGCCTTAGAAGCTGCTGCCAGAGGGACAAGGTGCTCCCCGGGGCTGGCAGCTCACAGCAGCACCGATAGTACTGCTCAGGGTGCGTGCCCTCAGCCAGAAAAAGTGAAGGGTCGGTGTTAGGCTAGCCAACACATGGACCAAACAATCTCTCATGACTACAAAATCCATCAGCTGTTGTGTAAGTACACAAGACAAAGAGTAAGACAGTCTTAATCAGCATAGCTGGTTTGATAACCAGGATGC
Source organism: Zosterops lateralis (assembly GCF_965231275.1). NCBI lineage: Eukaryota > Metazoa > Chordata > Aves > Passeriformes > Zosteropidae > Zosterops > Zosterops lateralis. The sequence goes on along the minus strand of NC_139766.1, from coordinate 22,890,250 downwards.
CATGGCAGGAACAAACAGAACTTTGAGATTACAGTACTGAAGACCAGTAGAATTATAGTACTGCCGCCTTATGATGCGTGGAGAGTTTTATTAGCACTGCATCTTCAATAGCCTGCTTTGATATACTTGAAGAAGTGCTTCTAAGTGATGGCAAGTGTCTACTTGGTGTGACATCATCACAGATATTGATAGTTTTGACAAGATGCTTTAAGGGTTTGAGTTAAAATGGTACACTCTGCCCTGCATGATTCACCTGCCTAACCAGTTTTAGGGATTCTGTGTGGGGATGTTGTGGCTATTCAAAAAACAATTGTCCTTAAACTTGAATTATTCTTTGAAACAGGTTTCTGAGGACTAGTGGTACACACTTTGCAGGAGTAAATTTTTCACAGGGCAGATATCTAGCTTGTAAACATTTCAGTGCATAAGGAAAACACCTGTCATCTCATATGATCACTAATGGACAAAGCATTGAGACAGATTTGGATGTGTTTTCCTAGTCACATTTTGGTGTCTTTCCCTAGTCTATGTACTACTGTAGGTAGCTGACATGCAGGTAAGTTGTTATTAACTTGTCTTGGAACTTCAGGGTCTCACTGTGTTGCACAGGACCTACAGAAAGCTTGCAGAAAACCTTCGCAGTCAATCTAAATCTAAAACCACTACTGTTGTAATTTCAGTTTCAGCTACTGTCCTGCAATCACTGTTGTATCAGGAGATAGTGGGACTATTCTACTTTATTTCTGCACATGAGCAATTTGTCAAACATGAGATTTATTTAAATATTGCTTAAAGTTTATTTTAAGTATTGCTTTTGACATTGTTATTTATTAAGTTTGGAAAAGAAATACAGCCACTTCTGCCAATACAAGAATGGACAAGTTGTAAGATAGTCTACTCTGATGCTATCAAGTTCCTGCAAATCATTGAGTGATTGCCAGCTTTCATGCCTTCTGTATGCTGCTTTGAGAATTTGACTTCTGAAAACCTGTTTTGCTCAGGTTGCCATAATATTTTTGAATCTTGATTTTAATGTCAATTTTAAAATAGTGTCCATGTGTGTCTCATAGATGACTAAGGCTGTGGGCATATTTCTTTCTTGTGGCTATTGCTGTGGGACACTGGAGTCTGCAATGGGTACTGTTGCACGGTGTTTCAGTTGTGCACTGAATGAAAGAATACATTTTGGATACACCTATGCAGTTTACACCATCCAAAACAATTAGGCATTCACAGTTGTTCTGCTTTTCATCTCCCTGCTCCAAAGTTCAGTAAGAGGAAATAGTGCCATTAATTTCTAATACCAAACACTCCAATTATATTGGCCAGCTAATTACTGATTAGATAGTAAGTAGTCTCTATTACTCATGAAGTTGATCACCTCTTATCACATCCTAGGTAAATGCTGCTCAGTGTGTGTGCTCTGTTATCACTATTTTTATTTCTCTTCTTTGTATACCAATTACTTTGAGCACTGAGAAGAACAAGACATCATTAACTATGACAAAATGTTGGCCTTTCCTGTTTTGAAATGTCTGAGAAAAATGCATGAGGATGGGCACTACCTTGATCCTGGGAACACGAAGACTCCTCTCTTCCAGTGAGCATCTTCAAGCAGTGTTGAAGGGGCCACCACTTCCCCTGGACTGTAGCTGTGGCTTCATGGACTCTGGTGAAGGAGCAGCCCAAGGTTTTGGTGAGCCATGTGTGCACCAGGTAGCAAACCCTTCTCGTGGTCCCAGAGGAGCTTCAGCTGGAAGGACACATAAAGCAAAAGACAGCCAGTCACCTCCTCCTGGCATGGCATCTCATGAGCTCACTGCTTAGTTCCTGTGGATTTTCCATGGATGCAGCTTTCTATTGCAGCAGACATTGGCCAAGCTGGCTGCTCAGGGAGGTGGCTGCTTCAGCACAATCCCTGCAGGTGCATTGAGGTGTGTTTATGCCCAGGCAGCCAGGATCAGAGGAGTGGTGGGAGCAGGGGCAAATGTTTTCATTCCCAGATGAAAACTGGTCAGTAACTCCAAATGGAAAACACTCAGTCCCTATCTGAAAGCTACGGTCTTTGCACTTTTTTTTGTACACCTTTTTGTGTGTGTGTGAAATACCTACAATTTTTTTCTATTAAAAGTTTGATTTGTTGAAATACAATTTTCCATCAAAAGTAATAAATGATGGATATGTCCTTAACAGTCGTCTTTAGAACTGCATAAAACATTCCTTGTGGTATTGGTAGGCTAATGCAATATACTATAATGGTCATATTCAGAAAAGGATATTCTATACTGCATAGTCTTGGTCTTGGAAATTAGCTCAAGCTAAGTCACTACACTACTCATTCCTTACCCTGTGTGCTCCCTGACTTCTACAGGATACTGATGGTCAATAAATAATCATACTTCCTTAAGTAGAAAAGTATCTGCTGTGAAAGTACTGTTCTTTGATTTCTGTTGATAATATAGGAATAAGTCCTTTAGAAGGCAAAACTGTCTGAAGTAAAAATTTTCATTTCCTGGACATGAACTACATAATGAAGCAATTAATTGTAGATTGCCATTGAAGGGAGGCAAACCTAGTTTGCTCAGAAGCCACCTAAAACAATATATTGTGAAATAAGGTGAGACTAAAACAGTCTCTTCTGAAAAGTCTTTAATTCTTTCTGTTTTCAACTACAAACAATACTAATTACAGGTGGAGCAGAGAAGTAAATAATAAGTTACCCTAATTATCTGGAGTCTCTATTTTCTGTTGGCTGGATGCTTCAGGTGTACTTACTATCTGTTTGATTTCATTAATGATACTTCATAAATTATATGCAAATAAAGAATGCAGATGGGAATGATTTCAGACTAAGTATGAGAATTTTATTGCTGACTATCAAAGACCTTCTGAAATGCTAATTTTTTAGACATAGTCCTTTGATCACTACAGATAGTGAATGTTAATCAAATAAAACTCTGACATTGTTCTTGTGATTCTAAATGGGAAGTGAACAGTAGTCTGCCAAATCTTAATTGTTCATTTGGGCTATACTGCTATCACTTTGCAAATCTCAAAGCCTGGTATTAGAAAATATCCTTCTTAAGAAGAATAATATATTTCTGGAGACATGCCTGAATATCACTGTCTTGAGAGCACAAGTATTCCTCACTTCTGAGAGCTGAATTAATACTTCTTCTGAGTGCTGCAGTAAGTTGCAGTGCTGGGTGTATTGTGGGTTTGCATAAGGCAAGACTGGACAGAATATTTCTAGGTTAGCTGGAATGTGGGGTGATATGAACTGCCTCCTCTGACAGGCTCAATGCAAAGCTGTGGCATGGTTCCCCCAGCTTTCACGGAACTCTTTAGGTTGCAGAAGTGAGGCCACCACAAGATGCCTACTCACATCCCACTAAATCATGGGCACTACGGGCCTTGCAAAGGTCTCCTTTTGACACTCAAATCATGTACCCAGCCAAGTTATAGTTAATCTGAAAGAAGAAGTAAAAACATTAGGAGGGAAAGGAAACAACCTTGTTTTCTTCTGCCTAACAATCATGGGGATGGGGGAGCCATAGCTGAGCACCAAAGTATTAAGAGGTCTCTTTGATTAAGTATTAAGGGAAAAGAACACACCCTGGAGGAAAAAACATTGCAAGAAAGAACAGCACTTTTTATTCCCCTTTTCTTAGATTCAGGTCATGCATGTTTACATTGCTCAGGTGTTTATTTTACTGTAACTTAAACTACACTAAAACTGAAACAATTATGAGACGCTGTTTGTAGAATACCTTCTAACATAGACTTTCAGGTATGAATCAAAATACTGAGGGGGGAACATACTCATTCATTCATAAATATTAGGATTGTTACTCTCCTTCTGTATCAAGCTCTGATAAAACACTTGTATGAGCATTTTATGTGGATTTCTCCTGTCCTTTTCAAACCTCAGTTATAAGCTTCTAACCTCCTTTAGATGGTTTAAGAAGGAATAAAAAACTCTGCAAATACATAAACTTGTGCAGTCCTGACTCTACATCCACACACCAGCACTTCCCCGTGTAACAAAGGGAAACTTCTCAGAAGTGGCCCAGAGTGGGGCTGATTGTGGAGGAAGCACCACCACAGTCTTCAGGGGTCAGCGAGAAGTTCCTCCAAGCAGGGGCCGAGAGCCGCTTGAGTGGCTCTGGAGAAGAGATTCTCTCTGTGAGCAGCTCGGGGTGGGGGTGAAGGGCAGAGACGTGGTGCTACACCCCTTAAGGTGCCGAGAGTGGCTTCCCCGCCCTCCTGGCACCCAAGCAGGCATCTGCCTCACGAGTCAGGAATCTCTGTCCTCAGGTAAGCTCCTGCCTCAGGTAGGGGCAGGGAGCAGTGGAATGGGAGCAGTGCCCTGCAAAGGCACCCATAGCTCAGCCCGGGGCTGCTGGAGAGCCAGGCAGCTGCCAGTGCTGGGAGGAGGGGCCACGAAATGGGAGAGGCAGGAAAATTCCTAAGGTTCAAAGTTATGTTGAGAAGATGTGGAGACGCCTGTGGAAAAGACTGTCCCATAAATTATTATTACTATTTATTAGCTGAAGTGCAAAGAGCAAAGGCTCTTCTGTGCCTCTTTTCTTATTTCAGTGTTAAAGAGCCACAAAAAGCAAAATTAATCTTTAACAAAGAACACTTCAGTTTTTCCTGGGAGCTCTATCATAATAATGGTGTGGCTGGGTGTCCCCTGAGCAAGTACAAAGAGGGAGGCACAAGTCTTTCCTCACCAACCCTAGTGATACAGTCAGAATAGCCTTTGCATATAGTGCCTGCCATGGAATGTGCTAAGAAGAAACACTCCACTTTCCTGGACCCCCTGTGTTTGCAAGACTTCATATCTTGCCAGATAAGCAAAAGAGAAACTGGTATTTCATAGAATGACCAAATGGTTTGGGTTGCAAGTGGCCTTAAAAATCATCTAGCAACCCTCCTGCTATGGGCAGGGAACCTTCCACTAGGCTGGGTTACTCAGAGCCCCATCCAGTCTAGTGTTGAACATCTCCACGGATGGGGAGTCCACAAAATCTCTGGGCAATATTTTACTTGAAAATGGAAGTGTAAAGCCTTTGCAGAGCTTTTAATTACAAAACAAAAGTTACAGGCTTTTTGTCAGAAGTGGGCTCTAAACCATTTTGACAATGTGAGTGCACAAAGCTCACCTCCTCAGAATCCCCCTGAGGTTCTGCTTCTCTGCACACACCATAGCAGGATTTCTCTGTCAGAGATTTTGTAATCTTCAGCCTGGAGAGGAAATTTTCATTGCTTTAAATACACTGGCAAATTTTATAGTCAGAATAGGGAGGATGCTTAAAGTAAGGTTGGGAAAATCCTTCGTTTGTGTGCAAAATATTATTCTGTCACATACACATTATGCAGATACACATCTTCAACTGTGGGGTGGTTCATTATTGCATCGAGCCAGGACAGTGTGTGGACCGTGGTCCATTACTATTCTAACACCATATGAAGCATTAATTTGTTAACTGGCAGCAGTGGAAGTGAATGAAGTTTCCTGAAAGGCTGACTGCTTGGCATTCATACTGTCCTTGAAAAGTCCTTCACCAGCAGACAAAGGTGGCAGGGCTGATAGAGTAGAGGAGGATACCTTCACTACTTTTGGATGTGTGCCATGAAAAGCACCCATGTACCAGCAGGGAAGTACCAGTGCTGGCCCTGGGGCACACTAGAAAGAAAGTGGAACAGGGAGAGTAGAATCTAGGTATTGATCACTGCAAATATGTGCAATAGTAAGATCTGGTAAGAATACAACTGAATGTGGGACTATGTGTTTTCCCCTTAAATAGCTACATGAGTAAAGATGTAGTCTGCATTAGAATGGGAAAGCATGTGATAGATAATCAGATTATAGTTTTCAAATAAATCTTATTCTGGCTTCATGCATTGTACCTTTTACTTTCTGCAGTATATTTTATTTAGGTAATGTTTAAGACCTCCTGTAATAGACTGGGCATCTCTTTTGCAGAAAAAGAAAAACTCACAAGATTCCCTGCTTGGGCTCTGGGTAATTTTTTTCTCCTGCATATTTTCTACTACAATCTCCAGGAAGTATACACATGCAAAAGATGCTATTTGGTCCATAACAGGGATATATAATTGATGAGAGAGGTATGATGAAAATTCATGAAAATTTACATCTGAGATAATGCTGTAGCATATATATAGTTATTATCCATAATGAATTTAAAAGTGTGAAGGCAAGGATGATTAACATTTCTGGCAAGTTAATCATATTGCATACATGATGGTGTAAATAGTGCATAGTAGCAGCAAGCACATAACCTGTGCTAGAAAGTAAATGATGGCACAGAAAGTGCAAAAAACAGCAGGTAGTTCTCCAGTTCACCATGAATATTGTCCTTCCCATACAGTAACAGTCCCTCAAACTTGGCTGAAGTGTAGCTCAAGGTTATTATAAAGATATAAAATCTTAATTGGAAGCAAATTTCTGTTTTCTCATTTATTCTACTGACAAAAATAGCTTTGTAAAAGTCCATTACTCCTTTAACCATAGTCTATAAATGCTTTTAATTACATCACCTTTCATGGTATGACATTAATTACAGATATTTAAATGCTGTGCATGGCTCAGGTATCACAGAAAACCGTTTCTCCTGAAGTGTAATCAATAAAAGCATACATGACAGAGCTACAGATATATGGCAAATAAATGCTCATTTTATTTTTGCTAGATATTATAAATACATTGAGATGGTTAAAAAACGTTAAAAAAGTATTTGTTGAAGGAAATTTCCAATACAAAGGAAAGGGTTTTTTCCACTAGATCTCAAAAAAACAAAACAAAACAAAACAAAACAAAACAAAACAAAACAAAACACACCCCCCAAAACCACAAAAAACCCAAACAAACAACAACAACAACCAAAACAAATAAACAAACAAACAACCCCCCACAATCAAAAAACACCAAAAAAACCCCCCAACAACCCAAGAAAACCAAACCCACTGGAGAATAGGGGATAAAAGCCATTTTTCCCTATTACTGTCTATGGATAGTGCCCCACACACAAGACCAGTGCTGGGCACAAAGATGTAAAGACATCTGAACTCTTGAATAATGTAAATGTCTTTTCTTTCCTTCTAGATCAGGTATAAACTTGGTACAATCAGGGTATCTGTGAGAAAATAATTATAAGAACCATCTGTGTATGGCCATTTGGAGGAAGTAAAATACTAAACTTGCTTTTCTTGCATATTTGTGACAGTAAGATCACTCTAAGTCTAATCAATGATAAAGAATTATATCATGGGAATAATTTCTCCTAGTCACAACCATCCTAAAATTAAAATAACAAATTATGAAAAATATCAAAATTATCCCTTCCAAGTAATATCCAGTAAGAATATTTTTGAGATTTCCCTTTTGCAATAGCTCTTTTGTGAACAGAAAACACTGTTTTTTGTGCAACAGTGCTTATAAAATGGGCAAATTTTTGATTTAATTATTCATTTAGAAGTGGTCTTGGAAGCAATTTTCGAGCAGCTGTATTTCTGTGGATTATTCCCTCAGGGTTGTTCATGACAAACGGTATTATTAAATGTCACAAATCATCCTGGGACACCATGTATTGTACAGAGCAGATTATTTATTTTACCAAGTCCAGGTTTTTCTTTCTTAGCTTTAGAATTTGGAAACAATCCCGAAGGTAATAGGGAAGTTTGAGAACCTTCTCTTAAATATGCCTCTTGGCTGGTTCCCTTTCCTGTTTTCTTGGCCTCTCCAGGGACACATAATCAGTGCTACTCATAGTCCTTGTGAAGTTGCCTACAGGCCTTCTCAACTTCTTACATTTCAGAAAAAAAATTAAAATTGAGCATATTGTTTTGAAAACTAGGCTTTTTCTTTTCATTCACAAAGTCTAGCTGCTTTACAGTGCTGGATAATGAAGCTACATGTGAGTGCTCCCAGCTCTCCCACACCTGCAATGTGAAGGGTTATAAATCAAATGCAGTAGTTTGCCTCATTTTGCTTCTGACCGGGTCAACCTCCCCCCAGAACAAAATTCCAGAAAGCAAAGAACCATAACAATTGGTTGCTGCACATAATGCTTCTCTATCATTACATAAAGAACTTCAGAATAATCATAAAAAACTGGACTGGTTATTCAGGGATTTCACAACTAGAGATAACTTGAGGTATTTCAGTTTGTCTGCGCTTGGATGCTCCTTTCAGCTGTTTACCTTTTGTTATGTTTTTGGTGAAAAAAGGGTTGTTTTTTTTCATATCCCTTCATTTACTAAATCAAACTCAGGCCAAAAGGCATCGACGAAGTCCAGTACAAAATTTGGATTGGTTTATTTGTTTATAGTCAAGAGGGAGAATGAAAGCTGAGTTCCAGCAACAGCTACATGTTTACATGAATTTGAATCTAGCAAAATGAATGGGTGTCTGCCAATTTAAAAATTCACCTCTCTTAAATCTTATTGGCTTAAAACTCATTTGTCTATAATCTTATTTATGAACATGTACTATAAAAAAAGAACCATCATTCCTTCAGTTTCTGAATGTGTTTGGATTTCAAAATCTCACCTCTGTTGCTTTTACAGCTGAAATAAGCACCCTTTGCCTGGATGTCAGATGATGTCCTCCCTCATATCCATACTCTCTCCCCACTAATATTGTGCAATACAATCTTGAAAAGAATCAGCTTCGCTTTGAATGGAGCAGAAAGCCTCTTGAAAAGCAATATGTGGTCAGGTAGTGAAAGTGTTGTTACACGAGGTATGCCAAAGAGGTGAATCAAAGACATTTAGGCCTTTTGCTAACTTATTAACTTCCTAAGCAAGGTTTTGGGCTTTGATCTTCCAGCCTTAGTGGCCTTTTAGCACTGTTTAATCTAATTATATCAAACCTCACTGGAGCCAGCCAGAGTCCCACGCACTGATCATCATAAAGTGAAAGCACTGTTTTAATTACACACTTATTCCTATATGTGGGCAGGGGTCACAGGTGTGGTTGTCACATCCTTCTAATACCCCAGACTCCTCAGTGCAGGAGTCTTGTCAGCACCATTGCTGTGAATGCCATGGCCACAGTTCTGGATATGTAGAAGTGTTACAGAATAACATAAAATTTGATAGAGGATGAGAGCCTCAGTCCAATACTGCCAGATGAGCATCCTTCTGGTGACACCCCCAGCTGAGGTCTGCTGACATACATGTGACAGTTACTGAGGTAACTGCGAACAGGGATTTTATGTGGCCCCTGCAAGAAAGACTCTCTATTCCTTCAGAGCTTGTTTTGTGCTGTCAAGAGATTCTGTAAAGAAAGAAATTATCTCCCTGGTGCTATGTTGCCGAATCATGTTCAGCTCTAACAAAAGAAAGCCATGAGGAGAGAAAGTCTGAGGTGCTGGGGTGTAGGGATGTGTAGAAGGTGACTGGGAAGGACATCCTACACAACCCAGGGAGATGTAGCAGGCTCAGACAAACATTAGATTTGGTTTGGAAGAGGGTTTCTGTTATCCAGTGAAAAGGGCATTAGACATTGTCAGGAGGCCTGGATTACCCATTGTCTGCATTGCTGCCAAGTGCTGCTGCTGTTTTACTCTGTATTTCCTTGGGTCGTCCCTCACACTTCTGTTTCCTGTCCCAAAGTCTGACAATCTGATCTGGCTTTTAGGGCTCTCCTGATGCCCTGATTGCCCTTGCACAGAGCAGTCCTGACCCCAGCTTATGCTTCTACAGCAAACAAAGGTGATTCATGCCCTTCTGAAGGTTTGAATTCACCTATGGTAGATGTGGACATTTGCAATGCTTTTTCTTCGCTGTTTTAAATAATTTTATTTTCTAGGAATAGAAGTGTTTATCAAATAAAGACTGAGAGCAAAACAGAAAAAGCAATTAATTTTCCAGATTTTTTTGCTCATGGTGGAATTTACAGCCATCAGAGAAGTGATCACAATAACTAATAGATGTATTTAATTTTTTAAAATATTTTGAAACTTTTAAGTAATTTTGCTAACTCTATGTAGTAAGGAAATCTTCACTGATTCAGGAATTCCTTTAAAGGTCTTAAGCAACTAATAAGATGAACTGAACTCATGAGTCTGTTACACTCATAATATTGTCCATGGACACAGAAGAAGCTTTACTTATATAAATAAATCCAAAAATTGTTAGTATAGTGAAAAATATATCAATCTAATTCTGGAATTGTTATTAGTCTAGATCTAATTGTTGCTGAAATAGAATGATAATCCTTTCAGACAAAGTCTCAATTATAGTTAATAGGGTCCCTCTCTTCTCTCAGGCAACCAGCAGTAGGACAAGAGGACACCTTCTAAAGCTGTGCCAGGGGATGTTTAGGTTGGACATTTAGGAAGAAGTTCTTCACAGAAAGAGTGACTGGGCATTGGAATGGGCTGCCCAGGGAGGTGGTGGAGTCACAGTCCCTGGAGGTGTTCAAGGAAAGACTGGATGTGGCACAGGGTGCCATGGTCTGGTTGACAAGGTGGTGTTTGGTCACAGGGTGGACTCGATGATCTCAAAGGTCTTTTCCAACCTTATAATTTCTGTGATTCTGTAACACTGAAATCATAACACTTGCAGTTCTCAGTAGACATTCTTTTTCTCAAGGTAATGGTCACCCTTGCACTGGACCTTTGAGTCCTGAAGTCAGCAGCTTTGAGCTACTGAAGATGGTGACACAGTAAGTCATCAGCCTCTGAAGTGCCTCTTTAGGAAGAGGATTTCATTGATACAATTGGTTTCTTCTTGCTCCTTCTGGCATCCACCTGAGGTACTTTTGTTAGTTTGCTAACATATTTACACACTTTTATTTTTCTTCTTTGGTCTACACTATCACATTACATCAGAATTTAATAGATATGATGCCTTCTACATAGGTGTGCTGCTGTTTCTTTGTTCTACTTTCCCTAAATAGAGTTTAGAGCAGCTCTGTACTTTATCATCCCACATCTGTCTTTCTCTATGCCATCCCGTGTCTCTGCTTCTCAGGGCCTCTGCTGTTGTATCAGACCCATGTTTCTCTCCATCATTGTATTAGAGTTTTCAATTAATACTTCATTCTACAGGAAATTACTGCTTATCATGGCTACCAATATAAAGCTGAGATTATACCATGCAATGATAAAAAATAAATTATCTATAGGTACCAGGTTAGTTAGAAAAATTGCTGCAACAGCTAAACTCAGTAAAACAAAGCTTCAGGCAGATGAGGGAGAGAGCAAGCTGACAAGGCTCAGTCCCAAGGTTATACAAACTCACTGCAAAAGTGATGGCCTGTCTGTAGTAATGATGTGGCCACATTATGGAGTTACAGGGTTACCAAGGCCCTAAAGTCTTCTGCTCACAGGTAGTAAGGCTGTCCATGTCACTACAGCAGCAGTGCTCCTTATGCAGTTGTTTAGGTCAGAAGGTACCTCTGGACATCATCTGGTCCAATGCCCAGCTCAAAGCAGGGCCTTCAAAAGACAGCAATGGCTCTGCTCTTCAGGGCAGAAGAATAATTAAATAAAAATAATAATAATTAAATAATAATTAAAATAAAAATAATTGTAATACTAATTAATAGTAACAAAAAGAATATTAATAAATGAGTGCCAGTGGGGCAGAGTGGGAGGATAACAAACAGAAAAGTAAAACCCAAGAAAGATGAGATAAAAATTGAAACATAATTGGAGGTGAAATTCCTCACCACCAATCAAATGATGCCCAGCCAGTCATCAAAGGGCAGTCCCGCCACCTACATTATTGTTGAGCATGATGCCATATGGTATGGAATATCCCTTTGGTCAGCTGTGTTCCCTCCCAACTTTTTGTGCCCTCCCAGGCTACTTGCTGGTGTGGTGGTATGAGAAACAAAGAAGGCCTTGGCTCTGTGTCAGCATTGCTCAATAGGAACTAAAACATCCCTCTGTTATCAGCACTTCCCAGCACAAATCCAAAACACAGCCCTATAGCAGCTACTGTGAAGAAAATTAACTCTACCCCAGCCAAAACCACCACAGGTGCCATAAGGTAAAGAAGCCAGAGTCAATGGGCTTATTTTTCTGCATGAAATAAAATAAACCCCTCAAGCATCCTAAAACTATTACTCTCAAAAACGATCCTACTGAATAGTCATGACTTTAAAATAATCTATTTCAACTTTCAAAATCAGCTTTCTTTATGCTATACGCTTGGTCTAACATTATTTTAGTTCAGCAAGATGGAGAAATAAGAGCCTGGGCAAGGTATTGCTGGCACACCTTTCTAACTGAAGTTCATGCAGCAAACTTGCCAATGAAGTAAGAGGCCATATCTCTGATGACACTGCATCTATTCCTGTGCAGAGCAGGAATTCCTTGTGAGATGGGGGTTCCCAGAAGCTGTGTCTGCCTGAGTGAAGTGTGGAGCCCAGCAGCCTGGGGGAGAGCAGGGTGGGGGAAGTGAACAAGGAAGAGAATGCTGACCTTTTGCTCCCTGGGACCCTTGGAGAACTGGGAAAAAATCTGGCAATGAACGGTGCTGTATGTCCAGGATCACCAAAAGCAGCTGCATTTACATGCTTACCTTGGAAGTATGTGTTTTAAAAGAATTTGCTCAATGTGTCAATCTACTCAGATGGAAATAATTTGCAGGGGTAGTGGTGTTTTATTTAAAAGCTCTCCTTGGTTATATTTCATGGGGATTTATATGCTTAAATAAGTCACAGAGAGGTTACTTGAGTGAACCAGCCAGTGGCTGATGCCAGAGCTGAAAAAGAGCAGAGACATCCTGTAACCCTGCATATTGAGCTGACACTAGGCCAGTGTGCCCTTCTCACAGTCCCAAGGAGAGTATTCTGTATTTTGAAAAGGAAAGTGAGTTCAATGTGGCAAAAGTAAGATAAAGTTCAAAGGCTGTGAGTTGCTGTGGAGCAAATACAACCTAGAAATATATAAAGAGAGGGTGCCAAGAGGCTTTTATCAATGGTGCCAAGCAATAGGACAAGAGGCAAAGGGCAGAAACTGAAGCACAGGAAGTTCTGCCTGAATATAAGGAAGAATTTCTTTACTGTGTGGGTGACCAAGCACTGGAACAGATTGGCCAGAGAGGCTGTGGAGTTCACTGGAGATATTCAAGAACCGTCTGGACACAATCCTGTGCCACATGCTTTGGGATGATCCTGGTTGAGCAGGGAGCCTGGACCAGATGACCCACTGTGGTCCCTTCCAACTTCCATTCTGTCATTCTGTGAAATTAATTTCCAAGCAGTGATAGCAATTAAACATGGAAAGGATTTAGATGTCATGAGCTCTCCATCTCTCATTTCTAGATAAAATTCTCTGCTTAAAAACATATAACCATTTGGAAAAGAAATCAGTCAGGCAAGGCTTTCACCCATCTTGTTTACAATGTAAAATGAAAACTTTCCCAATAAACAGTTTATAAATTGATCTATACATTTCCCTCTAGTGGCAAAGAGACATAGTCACTACTTGATCTCAGGTTATTAATTAATCTGATGTTGTTTTGATTTGTGGCAGTTTTTCTTATCCCCATAATTGAAATTAACATGTTCTGGATCACTATTTGTGATATTCCAGGAAGTGAAATTACTCCCTTTCTCATTCCCTTTTTTTTTTTTTTTTTTTTTTTTTTTTTTTTTTTTTTTAGTAAAATATCAAACTTATTTGTTTATTGTCCCTAATAACCTTCTTAAATTTTCCTACTTCAGATTTCCTGTAAGAAAACCAGTAATGAATAAATGTTAGCTATCAGCTCTATGAATCTCAGCCAAAATCAAGTGTGTAGACAAAGTCCTGATTGATTTATGGTAATGCAGACATTTTTCATAATCTCAAATAAATCTAATCTTTCTTCTTAACAAAATTCTTTGTTATTGTATCCTTAAATGACCTACTAGTAAATAATTATATGTTTGTCTATATAAACAAGTTCTTAGTAAGATATTAGCATAGACATTTCAGCTTGCTCCTTAGCCAGTTTATTCTCAGTTGTACAGTACCATGCACTAGAGATTACGGACCAAAATGTTGATAATAGGCCAGACAACAGGTCCTCATGTCCCACCACTCAGTCATGTGCTACCTTTAAGAATTTTAGATTTTTGTTGAAAATTATATAGATATTCTAATAATTCTCCCTCAGAGCCTTATCATTCCAACACATTTTTTTTCCTCAGGCAAATAGCTACATTGATGCATTTTATAAATACTTTTACTCAGTTTTGACTGGACCAAAATGCAAATAAGTGATTAGGGTTACTTGTGACTGTACCACTGGACTGCGTGGATATGGGCTGAACAACTGTTGACTGAATTGAAAGGAAACAAAAGTATGTAATGAGATATTCAAACTAGGAAAATCATGAGTTCTTTTGACTGAGCTGGGAACAAGATAGAGAGGGGCCAGTTGATGGATGTTGATGGAGGGGAGTTTAGAAAGATGCAGCTGGGCAATGTTAGCTCAGTGGGAGGGAGTTATGGGCCTCCTCCCCTCCAAGCTTGGGTCCACATTTGTAAAATCTCTTTTGTTTAATTCCCACAATTTCTTCTACACACATTTCTGAAAGCCTTTCCTTTGTCACGGAAGTGGTGATATATATCACACATTTGACTTGTGAAGTAATTATCCCCTTCTTTATGCCTGCCTTGCAGGGCTCCTCCAAGAACAAGCTCAGTCATATCTGCTGATGATCTATTTGAGGAAAACCTTTCTCAGTCCCACCCTTCTGGGTGTTGATAGGACAGCAAATTAAAAATTTAAAGCCTCTGGCATAGGAGTGGCTGTTTCAGATACAGCAGAAATTGAAGATACCTCCCCTCCTATCTCTCTGATATTAATCAGTTATCAGGACATTGGCAGGTTCCAGCACCTTGTCTAAACCAGTAATGTCATTTCTACAAGTAGGCTTGAAGCCCTTGTCAAACCAGCCCTGTTTGTTTCTCCATCCTCAAGAGCTCTGTTATTGCTATTCCTGATTGAAATTCAAGGCCTTTGGAAATTCAGTTGATGTTAGAACCAAATTCAAAACTCTGAAGCTCTCCATTCCTGGACACCTCTTGGGGCAGTGACCTGAGCATACTTCCTGTGCTAGAGCTGGCTTGCCTAAACACCACAGGCAGCATGAGTGACCAAGAACATTTTCTGGAGTGTCATCTTGTCTTTGGCTAAGCCATAAAATCTCTGTAAGAGATTATACAACAAAAATGTGACTGTAGTTGAAATACCATGAACAGACATGATTAGTGGATCAAGAATCTCTCACTTTTCTCCCTTTTCTTCTCTCACAAAATACTCATGCATTACATAAAACCCCTAAAGCCACTTGCATCCACTTGCCATGTGAAAGAGCTTCTCACTTCATGCCTTGTCCAGTGCCACACAACTTTTTTCAGGCATATGATTTTATAAATGAATATTTGTCCATCAATTCATCATCTCTATTACACAGTACCTTACTATGACCAGAGACACTAAAATGAAGAAAACCATGTCTAATTAATACTTGCTCAGAGACCCTACCTGCTCTTCAGTGACTCCCTCTATATGTCAGCTTTATACCCAAGGTAGTGAGAGAGTGGTAGCATTCCTCTCTCAGGGCACAGTCACAGGAATTCCCAGGGTGCTCACTGCTCAGAAATGGCAGGCATGGCAGAGGCTTACACACAAGACCAAGATGGAAGTAAATGGAAAACTTAACATAGCTATAAATAGGCAGAACTATTATTTAAGCTTCCACATGTAATAGCTGCTTTAAGGAGGATCTTTGGTATGAAAATTCTCTAGAGAGGGTAACTGGAGAGGCCCCAAATAATCTTATTTATGTTTGCCAAGTGACAAAAGCCAGCAGTTTGCTGTTTAAGATCACTGCTGAAATGCAGCTGCAGAGGAGGTTCTTGAGGCCTCCAATCTCCAGTTGGGCAGGAAAGGGCAGGCTGGGTTGAGTTTCTCAAATGTATGGGGACACTTAACTTATGTAACACTGACTGATTGCTGACTTTTACCATCAAATTATATATATTTCACTGAAACTTTCATTCTTTGCCATTTTATAGACAAGGGGAAGTTTAACCATTTGTTTCTGCAGAAATAGGGTTTGGCTCTTCAAGTATGTGTAGAAATGGAAAACTGAGCTTGATCCTGCTTTCTCTGCCATTCCTTTAAGAGTAGGACTTTAGGCTCAGTAAAAAAGTTTCCTGGATTAAAAAAGTAAGAATCTGGTCCTGTGCTTTAGGTTCAGTTCTGAAACCATCGTAACAGAAGTAAATGCTGTACCATTTTCTGGGATAGGACAAAGATTAGGAAAGCAACCCCCTCCAAAACAATGTAATTACAATGGCAGAAGAAGGCAGGTGAATAAAGCAAACTGGATCCACCAAATGAAAACACGATGATGCTGTAACACTACCTTCCTTCACTGATCTCACCCAGTCCAACGTTCACATAAATCAGGCAGGGGTGTGCCTGAGAGGCATTAGTTCACTGAAGACATCTGACCCAGGTCAGAGACTGCATGATAAACAGGAGCATGGCTCCAGGCACTCACCTTGGGATTGAGCAGCAAGCTGCACAAATATGCCCTGCTGAAATGCATCCAGATGATCTGGTTCATCAGGTCAAGATGATCCCAGCTTTCCACCCCACCCTGTGTCCCACCTGGCTAACCCATAAGCAAGGCTTACCATCCCTTCAAGCTCCTGGTGGCATGGGGCTGAGGTAAGCTGGCAGGAGGCTGCTGGGCAGCTCTCTTACAGGCACACGCTCCATTTCACACAAGGCAGCAAAGTTCACACACACGTGGCATTTTGAGAAAATCTGCTCCCTAAGTCAACAGGAGAATCCCCACTGATGTCAGCAGAGGCAGGCATAGGTCACTGCTCAGTGCTTTTATGTTCATCCACTCAGCCTTGTAGGTAACAGAGCAGGACATCCTGGCACACACACATTCATCAGTGTGACACAGAGATCAGTGCCAGCCCTCAGCTTTAGCAGCTCTCAGTTCACCCCCAAAACAAAGGTGTGGAACAAACCAGTCCAGAATCTGCCCAGCTTGGTACCAAGGGAAGGTTAGCACCTAAAAGGTGCTAACAGCCTGACCACACTGCCCTGATGGAAGGAGACTCTTCCTGGGATATTTCCCATGGAGAAATGCCTCAGGAGAAGCTCAGGACCTGACTACTTAGAAAAATTAGATGAAGATCCATTTGTCTTACTTCATATGATGGAAGGTAATTTTTAATAATTGAAATCCATTTTCATACATTTTCTAAATAAACATACACAGTGAGCAGAGCTTTTCCTTGTGAGCATCCCCTTACATTTCCTCTGCAGCTAGTCAATCCACATCCTTTAATAAAAATATTGATAGAGCAGTTGAAACCAGCAGTGCCTTTACATGTGTTTTCTCACAGTGCACATACAAAAACCTCTTTTCTAGAGTTAGTTCAGGCTGTTTAGGATGGAAATAGCTGTTGGGATAAGTATATACTAGAGCTCTACTTTGCATTAGTCTCTAGGCAGGCCACGCTTTCCTCCTCTCCTCACCTTTCTCATGCCCTGGGGAAGCCTCTCTGCCTGCCTCTTCTGCTCCCACACCTGACTCAAATCCTCATCCCCCATCCTTGACATGATGCCATATCCCACACCCAGTGCATGTCCTTCCCTCCCCTCACACAGCTGTGAGGAAGGAGCTGTGGTCTGGCTGCAGACATGGCAGGCTGGAAGTCTCTCTGCAAAGCAAGAGATGAATGATCTTGAGATGAATGCTGTAGCAATATCTCAGGTGAAATCTGCTCTTTGCGTGTGATGGTCCCTTGTGGTCACCTCTTAAAAGGTGACTCCTGTCTTTCTGAGGAACACCCAAAAGATATTTGTGTAAAGAAGATCTGCCTGATCTTACCTGTACTGAGAGAGAGCTCAGGGAAGTGGTGGCTCTCCCAGCCAGGCTTTCTCATGCAGCTTCAGACTGTGTGAAATCCAGCACTTAATGAGAAACATCATATACTTAAAAACCTTTCAGACTACACAAAAATAAGAGCAGTCACCGAAGTTACTAGCATAGATTAACTCTGCTGATGATCCCTGGAAATGCCTGCATGTCCATCTTGTCAGTGGAGAATACTCAGAGAAATTTCACCTTAAATCTCCCTAAGACTAAAGAGGAAAAATAAAGACAGAGGCAAGTGCATTGGCAGATGGATGGGACATAAGGAAGTTGTAACTGTATGACACTGGAGCATGAGAAAGCACCTTTTAATGCAATTTCAGTGAGGTATGTGATGCATGCCAGCCAGCATTGCCCCAGAAGCTGTCACTGCAGCACCTGGTGCTGGCTGCCTGGCAAGGAGCACTGTGATATGTTTTGTTTCTGTAATAATTAAGAGCTTGCTCCTGTCAGCTGCTGAGCATGCCCATCTTGTGTCCCTTCAGCTGAAGGTAAGGACAGTCATAGCTGCATGACAAGAAGCTTTGGCAGGATGACGGGTTTTGAGGGCCAAATTTTCATCAATAAGATCACATTAAACATTTACATGGTAAAAAAACCCCCCTCTGAACTAAAATAAAAAACCAACAGCTCTGTCTAGCAATACACAAACCTCTTCATTTTCTTGCCATGCTCTTGATCTGGGTTTTAAAAACATGCTGAATTATGGGAAGCTGTTCCAGACCTGCATAATGAAAATACAGTCTGTGGAACTAATGAACTGCAGCTTAGCTGTTAAATACAGGACATCCAACCTTTACTGCTGCCACAAACTTCTTGGCAAAATTTGGAGAAAATAGAAAATGTTGTACATGAGTAGAAGAACATATCTTTAGTAAATACCTCAATGAGAAAGCTTATCTCTATTTCATGCATGTTCTTGTCAAGAATAGTCTGGAGAATTTGAGACAACCAATGGATTCCTAATTTTGAAATTATGTCAAATTCAGAATACAGAAATAGTAATAGGATTCTAGGATCTTGTTATGGTCATCTACTGTACAGAGCATCCTGTGGTATTCAAATAAATACATATTTTTTATAATTCCTGAGAACACATTTGATATGTGGAGAGTTGGACAGTTAAGGTTTTGTTAATAGCTCAGAATGTTTCTTATGTTGCAATTGAGAAGGCAGCTTTTAAGTCATTCAAAGCAGAGACTTCTTTGAGATAAGCAGGTTTTTGAACACTATTGCTACTTCTTCCATTCATTGACTGAGGAATATCATTGGCAAGGATATGGTGAACATCAGTCAAAATCCTGGAAGACCTAGATTTCACAGGTGATACGTGAATCATTGACCAGACATGATGGCATGTGACTGCAGAGACCGACAATGGGAGGAAACTGAAACACACAAACTTACAAAGCAGGAAGCTGATAGAGCAGGGAAGATAAAAAGGATATTGAATAATGTAGCAAAACAGACTGCAGAAGTAGAGTCATTCAGGCTGAAAACTTTGTGAGTTTGATGCTATGACATAGGAGATAATAGTACTAGGACTGGAGGGGAACCAGTTGCTTTTACTGTTTCAAAGTGATGTGTAAATTAAGATTAATGGAGAAATAAACTTCAATTCTAAACAGAAATGTAAAGCGAATTTTATTGAGCAGGTCAGAGACACTGGGGACCACAAAGGAACTGATGAGAATACTTTTAAACATTGCTATGCCTCCACATTTTAGACTGTAATGGATGGTTGGATGGATGACAAATGAGAGCACAGTACAAGGGAGACACATCAAAGCTACTATTAAAGAAAGTGGAAATGGATTAGCCACTGTCTGAGGAAATCAGATATCAGACATAGCAGTCAAGCCATGGAGTGGTGTCTACAGGGAACAGAAAAAAGTAAGACCATAAAAGTTTGTGCTAAAGATTTGTCTGGCTTGGAAAGATATCAAACAGCACTCTAAGAAAAAGATGAGTTATGGATCATCTCAGAGGCCCTAAGTGTCTACTAGATAAGTAATATTTGGAGGAGACTTGTCCAGTATGCCTTTAGACAAGTCTCTGTCAATTGCACTGGAAAATGGGGTGTGTTAAACAGGTGGTTTACATGTGTTCTCATGAGGGTGACACTTGACTGTGCACTGATGATACATGGGCTGCTTAATTGATATCTGGTATGGCAACTGTAATTTAGGACACTAAAAAGAGTCACATTTTATTTTTTGCTCTGTATTACTACACTGCTGATGGCTGCTAATGTCCAGAGCAATTGTTGTGACAGAGACACATTTCAACTTTTACTTACCCTGTGACAGCTGTGACCTCACTCAGCTTTCTTCCTTTCTCTCCACTGAATGACTCTCCTGTTTCCCACTTCGTTCCACACCAGCCAAAAATTTTTCTCAGCCACTTGTTTCCCCTTTACTATAGCCACTGGTTTCCCTCACTGCCTTTACATAAATTTTGTTGTGACAAAAAACAAGAATCACAAAGTGGACTTCAAGTTATATGGAGGGGAGGAACAGACACAAGTGGGGACCAGATACAAGGACCTGTATCTTCACACATGTTTTGTAGAAAATACAAGTCACTCTCCTTCATGGAGGGGCCAAGCTTCCCTCTTAGGAATCTACAGCAGAAATTGCTTTCAGAGGAGAAGAGAGAGAAATGTTTTGTATTCTATATTGGCCTAAAGTTAGCTAGTAATTAGTTGGGGTGAGCCAACCAAAACATCAAAAGGAACTATATAGAGCATACACATAGCTTTTATGTCAAGAACCTTGCAGAGTGATTGCACTCTTAGTGCTTATAAGTCCAGGAAACTATCCATCTAACCAAAACACAATCTTTCATCAGGCAGGCTACTGGAACTAGACAGATTTGGAATTATTGACATTTAGAAACTCATTTTCAGAGACAGGCATCAGCCGACAAATGGGAAATATCTAAGCCAAAGAGACTATTGTAATGTGCAAAATAAATAATGCACACACTGAATTATTTATTAATTAATTAATGTTGTCATAAACAAACTTTTACTGCCTAGCCTTTCAAAAAGTGTAAACTCATCTAAGTAAAAGACAACTCAAGCTAAAAGGAAGGGAAAATTATTCTGGATAATGAAAGCAGTGAAGTTAAAAATCCTAAAGAACATTTTTGCTAAACTTCCTACCTTGGGGTTCACAGAGACTGGAGCTACCAAAATACTGATGAAAAAGATTGTGTCTCTAGTGTAGTGATTTATCAAAATACTTCACAAAGTTCTTAACATGCATTGTTCTTAACATACATATTCCTCAATGTCATTTCAAACTAGTTATCTTAAGATCCACTCATCTTTAATTGCCAGTGACTTCACTCAGGACCTGTCTCAAAGAGTAGCAGTGGCACAAATATTTGTTAATGCAAACCTTTTCTCCTTTAAACACACCAGTATTAAAACAAGTTTATATAAAGTGTGCAGTTTTCTTACCTTGGAATTTGCTTACAGAGAGTTAAGTTCTTTCTCTCCTTGTCTGCGAAACTCACAGTCCAAATTCATCCCAACCCAGCCTCAAAGAGAAATATCCTTCAGCTCAACTTTTTAGAACCATGGTTTTTGCCTGAAAATGCTTTAGGGAACTCTATTCTATTACAAACTCACACAGTGATGCAGGCAAAATATGAAAAGCCTGAAATGAAGTACACCCAACCATTCCTTGACCCCACTAAAAGTAAGCTTGACACATGAAGACTTAGCTGTTCTGGCAATTTCCTTGGCTGCTTCCTCACATATTTTCTGAGGAATAGTATCTGGTGAAAAATAGTTTCTTCCTCCCACAAAACTACAAGACTTGGAAATCTTTTCTATTCTGAGTTGGACAAAACTCAAGACTTTTTGAAGCAGTTTGTAGAAACCAGCCAAGAGCCTGGTCTGAGGTGTTCAGTGTTGATTGTCCTCCCTGGGCTAGCAAGCAATTTGTGCCACCTGCCTCAAGGTGAGAGGAACCATTAATCAAGAAAAGAAACAATTATGTCTGCAAAATGAGCAATTTTCTATAACAAGCATAGGAGCTTTCACAGAAACCACCCAAAACACATTCCTTATCACTCCCCAACAGAGAAAACACTTGGGAAGGAAAACAGTGAGTGCTGTTCCCTTGGCCTGGAGCTGGCAGGGTATGTATCCAGCCTTGGGCTTTTTTCTCATTCCAGAGGAGGGCTTTAATCCCAACCAAATGGGATATTATGACCAAATAGCCTGTTCTGTCCTTACAAACAGTCTTCTTTTTCTTCCTTAAAATATAAATAAAGAAAAAGAAAGGGGGAAGGGAAGGGAAGGGAAGGGAAGGGAAGGGAAGGGAAGGGAAGGGAAGGGAAGGGAAGGGAAGGGAAGGGAAGGGAAGGGAAGGGAAGGGAAGGGAAGGGAAGGGAAGGGAAGGGAAGGGAAGGGAAGGGAAGGGAAGGGAAGGGAAGGGAAGTTTGACACATACAAATCCTAGTGAAAGATTGTCAAGCCTGACCAGAGCAGGCAATATCTGATCAAAAGCATTTGGCTGCAACATTCATGACCAACTGTATTTGAAAACTGCTATTCAGAGGCAGCTTTAACCACCACCACCGCTCTCTCCAGGCTCCTCCGTGTTTGTTTTTCCGTATTCCCTGGTAAATTTGCACAAGGGGCGAAGGTGTGCTGCGGTGCGCCCTTTGCCGGCCGCGCTGGTGCGGCTGTGCAGGAGGCTGCAGGGTGACCCTGGCAGCGCGGCCGGGGAGCGGGCGGTGCCCAGGACTGCCCATCCCCTGAGCCATGCGGGGCTGCCTGACCCTCCGGGACAGTTCCTGTCACTTGGCCCCCGAGCACGCAGCTCTGGGCGGATATGATTTCTTGGCTTTGCCCCCAGCACGCCTTTCCTGCCAATTTCTCCGCATTTGCATTCTGCTGGAGCTCCCAGTAGAAAAGGCGCTGCTCCCGCCAGCGCCAGCCACACCTGCTGGCGGGTCACAGTGGCCCAATTCACAGCGCAAACCTTCCAAAACTTCAGCCTCCTCTACTGCACCTTCTGCAGCTGCCTTGTGGTGATCTCTCCCAGGATAAGCCCCTGTTCCCTTTGCCCCTCTCCCAGTAGCACATTGCATAAGCCAGCACGTCTACAAAAAAAGCCTCCTGAAGAATATTTTTTAAGTCTGTATAAGTTACTGTTCTAAATGTAAAGAGGACAGCAAAGGAAAAAAAAAATTCTACTTAACTTTCAGATCCTTGGTAACAAAAACTTTGTTGAGTCTACAACTAAATTATTAGGGAAAGACCATCAATAAATGAGATTTCTTTGGATGAATAGAAAGCTCTATCAAAAAGAAAAAAAAAAAAGAAGACAAAATTATAGTGGGGTAAAATCAGGCAACTAGAGTGAGGTGAAATTCACAGTGGGATCAAGTGGTTGGTAGTGACTAAATTAAGAGGACATAGCTGAAGAAACACGATATTTTAGGCTTCATTTTCACTAGTAGATACAAGCAAGTATGCATGGAAAGTAATCCAAACTCATTGTGCACCAGCTGCTCTGAGCGAGCGCAGTAAGGACAGCCCAGGCAGTGGTACAAGTTGTACACAGCCCTAGGGGACAGTCTATCCACAAGTCACTTCTGGCTGCACTTCTTCACACCACAAAGGCAATGCAATTATGTGTGCTCTTGCTTTTCCTCATCCTTTTCCTTGCTTTCCCTCTTCTTTGGTTTTCTGCCTTATTGTCCTTAAATTCTCAGTCTGTAACTTAAAATAAGGATTACATTCCTTAGTACAATATAATTAGCCTAAACAAGGGAAATTGAATTTACTAGGAGGAAATCCTGGTTTTGCTCTAATGCTTCCTGCTTGTTCTGGATATTAGGTTCAAAAAGATCAGAGGGAGAGTACCTGTTTCATCATCATGATGTTTTTCCTTAAAATCTCTGGACATCAAACGTATGCATTTACTTTCCTAATTATCATAGGTATTTATTCATAGCCTTACTGACTGGCATCTAATGACATAAAAAATTCAACTTACAGCACGTGATGTACATGGTTTAGCCCCTTCCAGTTCTTCTGCAGGAGGTTTGCCCCAATGGCCTACACCAATTTTAGTAGTGCTGCCCTACTTTATTAGCCCACCTTTTTCCTGTACAAGCTTCCTTCCCTCAGTACTGCTCACTTTTCAAAGCACATGGATGCTACAGGTGAGGTATTCAGCTCAGCTTCACCTCCTTTACCTCCTGCAGGGAGTTTATGCTGTTGAAGAGGCTCAAAACAGGTGAAGTAAGGGTGCACTGGGGATAAGAACTGAGGGAGCAGTTTTTCAGCATCTTTTGTAGAAACGTGTTGCATTGGGGTGCAGCTTGCAGCTGGCCAGCTCTGCTGCTTCAGTGACCCATGGAGACTTGGAATGTACCTATTTATCTCACACCAGTGTTGGGACTGCAGGTACACTCCCCTATACTGGTTTATGTATGGGCAGCAATGGAGAGCTCTGCTCCAGCTGCAGAGTTGTCCAGAAACAGGTGTTTAGCCTGTGGGAAGCCAAGACATGAGGTTATGTTAGGCCATGGTTCCTTTGCCAACTCCATGAATGGCGCAAGAAATTTTGTTGCTATCACCCTCTCCCCGGACTCAGCATGGTTGCTTACAGAGAGGCAGCACAGAATCTCACCACACTTGTTCTCAGGCAGAGGGATCTCAACTCTATCAGTCTGCCTTTTCCAGAGGTGTTTCCTGCTTCACCTGACTTCATGTGTTTTGTTCTGCACAGACTATAACAGGATGTATCTTATCACCCACTCAGTCTGTCATGCTGTGCTCTAAGGCACTGTCCCTCCAGGATGAACAGACAGTGACACAGGAGAACAATCTGGGAGACCAGCCTGTTTCAGTCAGTATCAGTCATGTCCCAGTGGTGCCCAGTGGCTCTCACATGCTGATGCTTTTCTCAAGGTCCCCTCTTGTCTTGAGTTACTCTTCTCTGGATCTGCCACCCCTGCTCACATTGAATACAAAGCTAGGGAATTTTGGAGGGCACTGCTCAACAAAATCTGGCTCCTGCCACACCTTGCTCCAGCCCTGCCCTGTCACAGTGGCACATCCCTGGCCAGTCACAGTGGCCTCACAGCGGGCGAGGCGTGTTTGCTGTCCAGGGGTGCCCTGCCCAGCCTCTCATTCCTCGCTGGTGCTGCATATATTTCTCTTGTTGCATGGGAAAAAGCATTAATCTCGGTGTTCTTGGTTGTTTTTTTGTTTGGTTTTTTTTTTTTTTTTTTTTTTTTTTTAATTGAAGTACATTAATTTGAACAAAGGAAGTTAATCACCTTTCCCTAAAAATAGGGATGACTACAGTGAAGATATAGCAGCAATATAGATCTGTGGTGATTTAATGTTAGAGCCCACTCTTGGAAGAAGAGCTAAATATTCCAGCTTTCTAAAGGTTAAGACACATGTCTAATCATGATCTGTTTAGAGAAAATAGTTCAGACATCTAATACATAGCCAGAAGTGAAAGGTACTTCTTAAAGTCCTGGATGGCAAGCAGACTGCTGCCTATCCCTATGTCCTAGCACTACTCACAGCCCCCCCAGCTCAGCAATAACATTCAACATTTTCTGCCTCTACAGTTGAGCTTCTTTGTCCTGGCTCAGTGCCACCATGCTCTGCACTTTTGATGAGTTTATGCCCAGGAAAGGCAGGGCTATTTCAGGGTGAGAGAGTCTGAGTGGGGCTAAGAACTCTCCAGCACCCATCTCCCTTCTGCCTCTGCTTTTGCAGAGCATGGTGACCCCAAACAGAAACTGTTAAGCTCATTATGTTTCCAGCACTGTGCTTACAAAGAGAGAAAAAAATGGGACATCCTCTTCAAGGCACTTGAAAAATCTGCCAATGAAAAGTTCTGTAGAAGAGCAGAGAAATGGAATAATGCTTTCTAACTAGCTCTTTAGTAACAGAGATGTAAAATTGCTGGATTCTAATTTGAAGTGATAAGTTGAAAACATGAATCTTTTTCTAAGTAGGATTTTTTAAAAATTGTTAAATTACAATACAAAGTATTAAATATCATATTGAAAGATTATGAACATAATAAGATGCAGTATAACACAAACATCTTACTCATGTCAACTTAAACAAAAAATCTGCATTTTCAGATCTTTTCTCTGCATGTATCTATGAACTGAGCAGTGACCCAGCAGCTATGCCATGTGTCCACAATGTGAAACAGGTTCTGCCCCTCACACCTGACTCAGAAGAAAATTGTGAGGTCAAGTATTGCCTTACCTCTATGAGTCTGACATCCAAGACATTCTGATGCCTCAGAATTACACAGAACAGCAGGTGCAAATTAGGAAAAAAGGCAAGGGAAAAAAAAATCCAGCTCTCTTGCATGTTTTCTCTGGAAAAAGCACATTTAGGTTGCTCTGCCAACAGTCAGGCATGTGCATTGTGTGAAGTTGAGTGGGCCTTGTGGGTTGCTGTCACCAAGTATGGACAGAAATTTGTATTGTGTATAGAAGATGGGTTGCCCAGAGATTTTCTTAGGGGCTTGTTCTGCAAAGCGTGTCAGAGGTGCTGCTCTCTTCCTGTGTCCAGATGATCACAACATGAAGAAATTTCTGCTCTGCATAGCTAGAAGCTCACGAAGGTTGTAAAGGTTATAACAATATAATGTGAATCCTAAATTATCTTGTCATGTTTCAGAGTCACTGTTTGTGACAGAATATTGTGATAAAATCAGCATATATGTTGTGGTGTAATGCAGACTGGCTAAGCACGATGGACACATCCTTCTTGGTCTTTAGACTTCAGAGACAGTTTTGGCAGACAGCACCATTTAGCATCTTTAGGAATAACACCACCTTTGCCTTTTTAAACTAAGGCCCTTCTGGCTTGTGTGATTGCTACTCAGCTGGGGACAGAAATAGACACAGCCACAAGAAGGTGTCTTTGGTGGGGAGGACAGCAAAAGCAACCAGTGTGGAATGCATGGGATGCCTAACCTTCCTTCAGTTCCTCTGTTGCAGCTTCCTGCCTGGACAAATGAATACAATCTAAGCCCAGAAGCATATCAGATGTGTCAACTCTGATTGAAACTATTACCTCTCAGAGTAAATGTTGCCTCTTCAGATAAGGGACAGGCACAGCAACTGGCAATGGGACGGTGCCCTTAGAAGTGCCTGCAAAGACTTCCCAAGTGTGAGATTCATCTCATGTCTCTTGAGAGAGGGATAAACTTGTTTCTCTGATTTAAAGCAAAACTGACAGTTATCCATTATTCCATCTAGCAAAGAATAAGAAATACAAACCCAAACTTGAAGCACAGGCATTATGTTTTTCTCTTCCAAATCAAATGGTGCCTTTCCATAACTGTGTAACAATCATAACAATGTCTGTAGCTAAGGCTGGATTAATTAGTTAACAAAAATTAATGGAATCACATTGCAGAACTATCGAAATCTGGAATTGCTTCTTTAAATTGAACCTCTCTTGAATTTTCCTGGGTGGTACCTTTCTTAATCTCTTGTTCCAAGTGAAAGGTGAAAAGTCTTTTTTTAAACTTCACTTTATTACTAAAAATAAAACTAGCACAGATGAACTTTGAAGTATATGTAATTGAGTCTCATGTGATCAGAGGATCCAGTGTTGACAGGGACTCTCTTACTTTACGTAAGTTAAACGATGACGTTCTCAGCCAGTGCTAGTGGGGAGCAGGTTATTGTTTGCAAACAGCATAAATCTGCTTTTGATTTGTAACATTGGTGGGTCACCTCAAAGAAACAGACTGAACTAATTTTAGGTTCGTATTTGTAATACATCAGTTTAGATCTGTCAGCACATTCCAGCAAAATTTAATGTTAAGGATTTCACCGAATTTTATGACAAATCCTAATACAGAAGCTGAAAACCTTGGGTTTCTAAGGTGGGAACTGTGTTTAGCTTTAATGCTACGCGCTATTTAAAGACTTTAAAAAGCATTTTCCAGAGCTGCACTGCCTGTGCTGTTGCCTGGGGGCGAGCCTGCAGCTGTTTGCTCGCAGCACACGCTGGAACTGCCTTGCTTCCTGTGGGGCGAGTTGGCGCCTTCTTGTTTCATAGCGGGTGTGCTCTGCTGAACGCAGAAAAATCGGTCACGTCTGTGTGACAAGGGCCGCCCTTTGGTGCCGAGGGCAGCCCGGGTTCTGGGAGGGCAGCCCGGGTTCTGGGTGGGCAGCCCGGGTTCCCGAGGGCAGCCCGGGTTCTGGGAGGGCAGCCCGGGTTCCCGGTGGCCAGCCCGGGTTCCCGGTGGCCAGCCCGGGTTCTGGGTGAGCAGCCCGGGTTCCCGAGGCCAGCCCGGGTTCTGGGTGGGCAGCCCGGGTTCCCGGTGGCCAGCCCGGGTTCTGGGTGGGCAGCCCGGGTTCCCGAGGCCAGCCCGGGTTCCCGGTGGCCAGCCCGGGTTCTGGGTGAGCAGCCCGGGTTCCCGAGGCCAGCCCGGGTTCCCGAGGGCAGCCCGGGTTCCCGAGGGCAGCCGTGCTCGTCCCTGATTCTTGGTGCGCTCAGCGGGCGGCGCTGCCGGGGGCGCCCGGCTCTGTCCCAGCGCCGGCCCCTCTGCAGGGCTGTGCCCGGCCCCAGGGCCTGCCCACGGCCCCCACTGCACGCAGCTACACCGTGTGCCCTCAGCCGGGCCTGCCAGCTCCAAACCCAGCCCCGGGGAGCGGGGGAACAGCGGCACAGCTGCTGTTGTGCCCCACATCCCGATGGAGACAGAGAGGTTTCCTAGTGCCATTGCAGAAGTGGGTTTTTGCTCCTCTGTCTCCATTGCCATAAAAGGAGGAGAAGAGCACTTTTCTACTCGCCAGAAAAACTGTGGCTAAAAACAAATGAAGGATTTTGAGTCACTCAGTAACAACGATGGGTATCAGATAGCATAAAGCAGAGATCACTCTTCTGCATTCCCTGTCAATTGATTCATTGCTTTCAGACCTTTTCAAATTTGTTTCATGGACTAAGACTTCCATGATCCTAGTAATTACTTCCAAAGTTTTCATCTAAACCTTTCCAAACCAAAAATTATTTATCATAGGTAAAAACTTTTTTCAGCTTTAAGTAATCCCAAGATTATTTCTTGGACATATCTCATGGCTTCCGCTTTCTTTTGGAGGTGTTGGCAAGGAAGCTCCTTTAAACACAAACTATTTGAAACAACATTACCATCTAGTGGAGAATATCTTCCAGCACTGATGTGAAGTCCTTAATGCAGAAATATATGCTATGTGTCTGTTGCACAAATGCTGAATAAGAAGTCAATTAAATATTCATTTTGAAAATCAATGCTTGAAGTTAGCTGACTGCTTTAACAGAGGACTAAAAGAGTCTTTGAGTCATACTGTAGAACAGTAATACTAGAAATGCAGGAAATCAGTGTAAGAATCTCTAGATTAGTTTTAATTCCCTAAGTTTTCAGAAGAAAACTTTGATATTCATTCTGACAAAACAGCTACATCTTTATCTGAAAAAGAGATAGCAAAATGCAATTAGTATATTAAAATTATGTAAAAATTAGAGCCTAAATTTAATCAATACAAATCAAACCCAAACTCTCATCTTTCAGGCTGGTATAAATGGAAATCTCGAGGCAGACTCAGCCACATGGCTTGTTCTGGAAACTTCCTGAGGCCTGACCAGCTGACCTTTCCCTGTCCATCCCCTTGTGTGCAGGCTGTTCAGTGTCTCTGGTGCTGAATGCTGTGCAGCATTTCCAGTGGCCAGTGGCAGAGGACAGGGCTGCTAATCACAGGGCTTTCACTTCCCACACCTCCACCCTGCCCTTCCTACACTTTCTCTCTGATGCTCAGTTTGTTTATTGGGTTTATTGGGTGCACAGGCTCTGGTAAAACAGCCAGCATTCACTGGGGCCTCCACAGTGAACCACAGCTCCGGGGGCGTGCAGGACATGTAACAACTCTCTTAAATCTGTCTGGTCTCATCTGTGTCATTCCTGAACTACCATGCTTCCTCCCTCACTGCCACATTTGCTTCAGCATTGTAGCTGAAAACAGTTTGCAGTTCTAGACTTGGCTAGCTTGTCAATTCTCTGTGGCCCAAACCCCTCTGATTTAGGCAAAAGTTAACTGTTAGAAAAACACATCATCCTCTGGGGACACTAACTTTATACAGTGCTCAAATGCCAAAGTAGAAAACTTCACAGAAAAATCAAGGCAAATGGGTGGTTTTAAATCTAGCCATGATGAGGGCCACTCTTTCACTTGTTGTGTAGAGCAACATGCACATGTATGAGAAGTCACACTAAGAACTGGTTCAGCTCTACTTTCCCTGCTGCTCTGTACAAGCTCTGGTATCACTGAGGAAAGCTGCATCTCATGGGAGTTGCTGTCTGGAGGAGATGGAAACGCTCTGTGCACAGTCACAGTGGTTGCACAATACTGAATAACAGTGTTACAGCACCTCCTTTGCTTGGGGCCACAGTAGCTGCTTTGCTTTGGAGATTACAGGCTTAGGTCTTCAACTCCAAGGGTAATAAACACATTAAAAAATAACCCAGCAGCAACAACAGACCCCCTCCCCCAGAAGCAGTTTGTTGTCTGAGGTAGGAATAATCAGGGTGTCATCCTGTTCCTGGGGAATTGATGATCAGATTTCTCCCTGGGGATAAATTTGGGTACTTTAATATCAGGAATTAAAAGGAAAGTAAAACGAGACAACAAAATATCTGCCAAAAGTTTTGTGAGTTTTCTTTTTAGAATCAAATTTCTTTCCTTCTGATAAGATGCAGCAGGATAATACTTCACAACTGTTCGTGTTTCTTCACTTACACAGACAGAACATGCTAGATCTGAGAGACAGAAAGTCCTTAAAACTTGTAATTAAGAAGATCATTGCAATCTGCCCAGGGTAAGGCTATACTGAAATCAGCCTGTTTTTTGTGATGGGCCTGTGTATGAGACCTGTTTAATTTTTAAACCTTCTCTAGTAACAGCAATGGCTACATACCCAGCCTAATTGCCTGAAGCTTTACAATCCTTTTGCAAAAGATGGTTTGAGAGAGCTGGAAAAAGCTTTTTCATTAGTCAGAAAATAGGAAAAAATGGCCAAATTAATTAGGACAAGGGAATGAGCTTGGCATTTTCTTTGTGGAATATGCAGTACATCTTTTCACAATTCCATCTAACCTCCAGTGAGACTCATAACTGCTTCTTTTTGCTTCCAAATTAGGCCAGTTTGGTATCCAGTGAGAACATTAGACTGGATGTCCAGGGGCTTGGTAAACTAACACAGCTGACAACTCATGAGTGCTTGCTTTTAAATGCTGCTTGCTTTTAAATGTTGCTCCTATCTTTAAAAAATGCAACCATGATCTCATCTCAGACCAGTGCCCTGCCCATCTCTGTAACAGTGGGGACTAGAAACAGGGGAAGCTGGGTGGTCTGATGTACATAATTCCAGACTGGGAACTTCAGTGAATCCTGCAAATCTCCATAGGGGAAAAAGAAATGCAGGTATAGAAGATTTTTTGCACAGATGATGTTTCAGAAGAATAAGCTTAGGAAGGTTTCTGACTGGTCTTGATGTGTCCTATGGAAAAAAAATGCCTTAATGCAGTGGAAATAACATACTTGGGAATGAATAATCTATGCCATAACTACAGAATAAGTTTTGGCATTATCAAAAATGACTGAAAAGACCTTAGGAGCCATGGCCATTGCCAGTAAATTTAACATGAGCTCCCAGTGGGTGCTAGAACAAGAATGTTATCTACAAACATGGAAATGAAGGACTAACCAGGGGCATGCAGAAAACCACCAATGGACCATCCCATACAAATTCTGTGCCTGTCTTCCAATAATTATGAAAAGTGAAAGGTGGTACAGAAGCCCACAACAGAAATGGTCAGGGGCTGGTAAAATGCTTCATATTGCTTGCATGCTCATTGTACTTTAGTGAAGAGAAGTCTTGAAGTTGATCTGAAAACACTCAAAGTAAGTCAACATGGAATGGTGAAGGCTGACATGAGGGAGCTCTCGCTATACTCCAAGCTTGCTGGGCACAGGCTAACTCCAAACTGGGAATCATGTAACTGCCTGAGCTGGGGGCTGCACTGAGCTCAAACTAACAAACTTGGCCAGGAAACAGAGCAATAAGGTGTGGGTTCTGGGCAAAATTACCTCTTTTGAAAGGCTTAATATATCTTAGACCACAGACAGCTTTTTGTAAAAAAAGCTTTTTGTAAATCTGCTTCTCAGAAATTGTGGAGATATGCCTTGAGAAATAGCCAAGAATCAGGAAGGGAGGAGCTGAATTTGGAACCATTTGTCAGGAATGGTACATGGTCTAACTTACATCCTTCTTCCCTGAGTAAGAAAGCAAGATCTTGGTATGCATAAAAGCTTCCAGACTGCCCATATCCTTAGTTTCCTTAGGGAAGAGGGCTGGCAGTGCCAACAATTTCTGGGCAGACATCATGCTTGGTAATGAAGGAAATCTGGAAGAAAACATAAAATCTTTCAAGAACTCCATTCCAGTGGTTGATCTACCTGACCAACAACAACCACCACAAAATCTTTTGGCTCTACAGAGTCTTCAATGTTTTGTTCTTGTTTGACCCTTCTAGATCAAACTGTCATGGAAAGTGGAAGAGTCATCATCTCTTGACACTTGCTGGATCATATCCTGCTGGTTTTCCAGAAGAAATGCTTCACCAAAATACAGAGCTGGTGACTCTCGTGGACCTCGCAGCTCACAGAGGAAAGTACCTTAGTCCTCAGTGATGTTTTCCGTCTTGACTTTTTGGCTCATCAGGACAGGGTGTTCAAGTGACAGACAACAGAGCTTGCAGATATTTGGCTTATGTTGTGTGCATGTCCCAGCTTTATGTTGCAAGATAGAGTAGCTGATGGGAGGGGAATACAGAAAAGGGAAAATATAGTATAAGCTTCTCTCTGAGAGAATTTTTAGTCACTGCAGCAACTCAAAATTCCTAAAATTCGTAGCCCACAGCAGTGAGCTGTTGCATGTTTTTTACTGGGATCTCTCTGGAGGTCATACAAAGGGTTTGGGTAAATCCCTGCTGTCAGCTCTTTGCTTCTGAAACTCTCATTTCCTCCTTCTCTCACATACACTTATGTTCCTTTAATCATAGAACTTCCTACTTCTTTTTTAAGCAAAAGCTGACAATGGAAGTTTTTATCTTTTGTTGAGGCATGAAGTTTTTTAAAAGGGGAAGCAAGAACTTACTGTACTTGCAACACAAACTCAGCAAATAATAATTAGCACAGATCCACTCAAATGTCCAAATATATATATATATTTAATTTGTCCACAATTTTAATCACCTATTGCTTTAATCTGTAGTCATGTCTTTTAAACATCGGCCCCAGGTATTGCATTCTGGAATTGAGATCTGGAACAAATAAGGAGAGCATCTAAAATGCATTTTTTTTCCTTTCAAACAAATGCTAATAATTTTGGATGCCTAAAGATCCTCTGAGGATAGAAGATGCTAGAAGATGCTGTTTATACCTGTTTGATTTAGGCTAAAACTGACTTATTTTTCCTACCCTATATGGAACTTGCCAGCTATCAGAGCATGGGTAATGGCTGGCTATGGCACCTTTCATGCCAGCCAGTACATCTAAGCCAGCATGCAGTAACACTGAAGTCAGCAGTTATATATGACTCCATCACTCTCCCATTAAATCCTGCAGGAGCTTACTGGGCCACCTGGAGTTTCTGCAGCTACAATTTCTGTTCAGGCATGGTAAAACACCTACATATGTTCTGTCTCACCATCCTTTTCCTTCTTTTCCTGCACAGTCAGTGCATTAAAGCAATCTTTTTACTCTTTTGATGTAGTTTAGCAGTTTAATGCCAAACAATGAAGTTAAGGTCAGAAACATGACAGTCAAACAATAAACCCCAAATGTGTGAACAAATAATTTTCTCATTAAACGTTAGGTAAGGTGGCAGGTATCACCAAAAAATGGTTCCAGCAGAGGCTGTATAATTATAGATCAGCATCATGGACTGGCTTTGTGTAGGCTCCAGCAAAGTTACATATTCTAAGTGTCTGTGGCTGAACTTGCTACTTAAATTATTTGATTTCTAGATGCTATGGAAGCTTGTTCTCAGCATAATGATGATGTCGGTGCATCCTAGAGATGCCAGAAGCTCTTGAAAGATTTGAAAGATATTTTTGCATTAACAAGTCTTCTTTTATTTTCCATTCTAGCAGGTCATTCTGACCAGATGACTTGGTTACGAGTCATCAGGTCTTGACTTTCTCCACTGTTTGAAAAGAGCAAAACATTTTCTTTATCAGAAAAACCCTGCTGACACTGAAGCCTGCCTTTATGAGCTCCATCAGGAACTGCAAAAAACCTGAAGGTTTTCTGAGTCTTATCCTAATTATTTCACTATGCTCAGATTTGTATTGCCTCTCAGTTCAATGGATATTTGCACTCACATCTCTTCATGGTACGTCAGACATCCTACTGCAGGTCTTGAAAATGTCACGGCTTTATCCTGTCTGGCCCTAGATGCCTTCTTAATAGTCCATCTCTTTCCACTTTTAATAAGCATCTTAATTTTTCCTTCTCTCAAAAAGAACATAATGTTTATTAACAACTTGCTGGACACGTTTACTGTATTCAATGCACTTCAAAGGCTCTAGAATGATTCTGTACTTATTAATTAATTGCTATTTTGCCATTTGCAAGGTTCACTGCTCCTCTGTATCTGCCTGTTACCTCAGTCTCTAACCACTGAAACCACCACCTAAGATTCCTTATCAAAAAATACCAGAGACAATTGGTGTACCAGGCCCTTTAACACTAAACAATGACCACATTTCAGGTTTTGTTTGTTTTGCAATCAGACTTTTTGTGATATGCCCTAAGAGAAAACTGTGAATAATGAGCTGGGAAGACATACATATACCACTAATCCCACCAAGAATCCAGGGCTTCATGAGCTCAAAGTCCCAGACAGCAGCTGACCCCTGAAGCTACTTAGCTCATCTTAACTAATACATGGAAGAAATGCTCTTTAAGACAACCGTTGCCTTGGCACTTTCAAATCTGCAACATTACAAGAAATGTCACTATCTACAGAGCCAACAACATCCTGTGCATCAAATGCTGGAAATGTGGAAAAAAAGAGACTGTACACAGGAGTGTTATTAGTATTCATTCATCCTTTAACAACTTAGGGAAAAAAATCTGAGAAAACAGAACTTGAAATTTCTTAATGCAGGTTAAACAGTCAACCCCTGCCCCTCCTCTGTCCCCCACTTCCAAAAGAAATAGGACCATAGGATGAACCAAATTGTAGCAAGACTTTTTCCTGGGGACCATCTTGATTAGAATGACTTGCAGATAACTACTGAGAAATGAAAACTTGCTGCCTCACTAGTAACAGAGGAGCAGGCTGATACAAAAGAATTATAATCTGCTTTTAGCTAGAAAATGAAAAATGTGTTTCTATCTCCTTTGCAGACAAGCAAACAAAGGGAAAGATACTACAGAAGAGTGCTAGAGAGTGACAGAAAGAAATAGATATCTGGTTGAACCTAGGATCAATGGCTGTTGTCAGAACATTTTTGTCAGATGTTCCTAATCAAAACAGAAATGTAATGAAATTTTCCTAAAATCTCTTTGGTTTGGAAATGATGTATGAGAAAACTCAGGGATGAGGAGCTAGTACAAGCTTCTCTAGAAGCCCTGTTTTAATCAGCTCTATTCTCCCTGCATGAGGAGTTTCACTGTCTTTCAGCATCTATAGCCCCAACACTTTCCTAGCACCATGGAAATATATGATACAATTAGACAGAAGGAAAAATTCATTTATACAAAAGAATAACTAGAGTCTTATACATAATGATGACCTTCTTGATTTGCTTTGGGTTATGCTGAAAAGGCCTACTTTGAGGCACAGAATTTTTGCAGCCTCAGGTTTGTCTAGATTAAAGGAACATTTTCTGGCAGCCACATGAGCAAATGAGTACCTAGTGATCCACCCTAATTTATGTTATGTAAAACTTAGTGGGTGTAAGCTACACGTGTGCCTTCTGAAGGCAATGACTGCACTCCCAATGACTGGCCTGGCTGCCAGCTCTCTTCTCCCTCCCACACACCTTTTCTTGTAATGCTCTGTTGAAGAAAATGGGTGTGACACCATAGAAATGCTGTGCAATGATCTAAGGTGCCTCAAGCAACCATGACTTTCATCCAGCTGTAGTCAAAATGTGTTATTTTAATTTCAAGCACTTTTTCTGGTGTCATCAACACCAATACTGCGTTTGCAAATATAGTGCAGTGTTTGACGTGGGAAAGAAGGTGAACATACAATTTTGAAACAGATGGGAGACTAGTAAGGGCTGTGTTACACAGAGCAACCATTGTGCTGGGGGTGCCTAAGCAGGCTCTAAGAGAACAGGCTGGCTTGTTCAGGGAAGAGCAGTGGCATGCACAGACACCTAAACAAGCCCTGACCAGCCCAGCCCCAGCCCCGGCAGCAGGGTAGATATGAAACCTGATCTGTGTGTTGGGGAGCAGCAAGGGCAGGGCTGCTCTGAAGGGGACAGTGAGCCACACGCTGAGGGTGACTGGCAGGCAAAGGGGACAACTCACTGACAAGGGGCATGTCCCACAATACCCAAAAAACACAAGCAAGGCAGGTCAATAGTTCAGATCCCCAGTCAAGGCTGAGCTGAAGCAGGAAAGCCAAGCCCATAGGTCAGGATCAACAAGGGTACATAGCCAGATGCAGGTGTGGCTGCAACATAGCCCAGGCAAGGAGCAAGCATGAGACTCAGTTTAAATGCATCTCCTAAAAGATGGTGACAGTGTGGGAAGCACCTGGGTTCTTCCAGCTCTCTGTTGAATGGTTACAAGGCCAGCAGGCATTGAGGCCCAAAGCTTCTGGAGGCCTGAAGTGCATCTAAGCAAGATGTCTACATTATCTA
Organism: Zosterops lateralis; assembly: GCF_965231275.1. NCBI lineage: Eukaryota > Metazoa > Chordata > Aves > Passeriformes > Zosteropidae > Zosterops > Zosterops lateralis. Next base: position 22,853,362 of record NC_139766.1, on the reverse strand, counting down.
ATTAAGCAGCCAGATCTCCAGGAGAGAGGGGAAAATATTGAGGGCACTGACAGTATCCCACTGACTTGGCTAATAAGTGGTGTGCTCTGCCATTTTGACATACCAGGCTGTTTTATTACAGTGAGATTGCAGCACCTATTGTAGTGGGCTTGAAATTTAAAAAAAAAAAAAAGGATTCAGTTCCTTGCTCCATGAATGATGGAGTAAGATGTCAAAGGAGAAAAAGCACCAGCTCTCTTGTCTTCTTTGCCATGCAGAGGCTACTGTCCTTCATTCAGAATCCTACTAGCTGCAATTTTGTGACTTAGTCCTAAATAATGCAATTCTTATCAGATTATTATGTTTGAAAAAATCCCAAGAACATTGGCTGCTATGCTGCAGTCCTTGGTGCTCAGGATTGCTGGCAGTGCCTCCACTCCAGCATCAGTGTCCAGTATCAGCAGCCAGTGTCAAGTAAGAGATGGTGGGAGCTGGGTACCTGCAGAGGAGCTACCTGGTAAGGACACAACATGTTTTAGTGGGACTGAGAGAGTTGCTGTTGGGAGGGAGGAATAGCTGCCAGTAAAGGACAAGGTTCAGGGGCTGCATTTCCCATTTTATATTGTTTTGGCAGAGCACTGCCTGGCATACCAAGTACATGTTACAGACCTTCTGGAACCATCTTTCAGAAAACCAGTAAGACAGTTTGATACTACTCAGAAGATGTGGATTACACTGGATGTCAGCAACCAGTGAGAAAGTGAAATATTTGGTGCAAGTCATCACATTTTTTTGTGATTCAATTCTCACTCTAAACAAGGGAATTTGTGCCTTTATGAAAGTGCTTTGATCTTCCCACGATAGGCATTGTATCATTTCTCAGATTCTGTATTAAATAACGATCTCTGGAAATAGACAAAAGGGCAAAATACAGAAGTACATCAAACAGCCAGAAGCATGGGGAGTCCCAGGTACCTACCACAATCACTCACACTAGATGGAAGAAAACCAAACCAGAACTGGGTGACCACAACACACTGCTGTTCCTCCATACATGCAGTGCTGTTCACTGCAGAGCTTACACTGCATCCCTTGCTGCCTTTGTCATGCACCTTTGGAAGACTTAAGTTGCACAAACCAATGAACTCCTTCCTTCTTCACTGTTTTTTTTTTTCTTTTGTTCAAAGATTAAACATCACTGCTGGGGATTTTTATATAGAAGTGATATGGAGAAAATGTTGATTGTTTCAACTTCAGTTTTCCAGGAGTGGTTAATTTGCTATTTCTGCTGAGGGATTCAATGTATGGATTTTCAGGTGGATTTAAAAAAAAATATTCTCTGAATCAGGAATTACTGTTCATATGGAAGACAGTATGTGATGACAATTTCTGATACTCGGAAAATAGGAGACCTAATTTTACACATTCTTAAGGAAGCTCAGCCACAGCACAGTTGGAGTATCAAGTATCTGGGACTAGCTTTAGGCTCTATTACTTCTTTGTCATACTTCTGGAGGGAAAACCCCTGAGCTTTCACAAAGTTGAGAACTTGGTAATTGGTATTACTTCCCTTCAACTTCTAGTCCAAAGCCTTTTACTGAGAATTTGTGTAAGTCCACTATTAAGTGCACTTTTTGAGAACTAGAGCCACTGTTCTCAGAAAGCATGACTGGTAAATTGGTACTAAAGTAACTTTAGGCTTTTCTAACTAGATAGAAGCAACTGTTTAATTGTATCAAGGAGCTGAATGGAAATTAACAACCACTGAAGACAGTACCGTACTTTCAGGAGAAGTCTCATCCTACGTGTTCTGAAATGGCATCCCACCGACTGTGGTTTTGTTCTTCAGTGTCAAAAAATGTAACAACATAGATGTAGGCATAGATTTTTATTCTTTTTATTGCTCTTGTTAAAAAGTCAGTGTATGAACTATGGCACTATGCTGTAAAAATGCAACATTACTGAGTGATCTAAAAGTATGAGGTCCATTGTGACAAGATTTTAAACATGAAGCGTAAGCTTCACTATGGATTTCCAAATTAAAAAACAATCTTAAGAGGTAAATGGATTAATAATAACTGATGTATGTGGAATTTCAATACTAAATGAATACAAAGTGGACTTGCAAAAACCAAACATACAAAAATCACATCCTGGGTGAATCTCCACTATAACAAAACACCAGTGCCTATTAACTCAGTGTTTAGGGACTGAAAAAAACTATGGCAATATTCCTAATTCTGAAGCAAACCCAAACAACAGCATATCCATGAGTATTATTGCACAGTGTTGCTTTAAGTGGCTTGCAAACTACTTTTGCATTAAGGAAAGTGAGACTTACTTTTTTAGATATGTAATCTTATTTGAAAGATGCATTGCAAAAAGAATGGTGTCCTAATTAGAACTTATATACCCTTTATGAGACAGTTTAAACATATCTGGCACACCATGAAGCTCTTGAAATGACTCCACTACTTCAGAAAAAGTCTACATTTCTCAGAGGATGGGTGGGCACAGAATAGCAAATAAAGGGAGAAGAATGACAGTGGACATGTGGACATTAGTTTCCCAGAAAAAAAAAAAAAAAAAAAAAAAAAAAAAAAAAAAAAAAAAAAAAGTCTTACATCACACAGCTGATCATAAATAAATAAGATGAAATTTGAGGAGTCTGAATATAAATCCTTGAATGATCCTGCAAGAGTCACAGGCTTCACCAAATTAATATCAGTATATTTTGTTAAGAATAATGCAGTTACTATATACAGTATGTTTATCAGATAATGCTAACTAACAATACACTAAATTAATGGTAGTTAAACAAGAAATATACTAAACCAACATATTTAAAAAAAGGAAGGCAACCCCCAGTTATGCATAGTTCCTTATGATAATGTCCAGCTCCCTGGAGTCCAATGGATTGACGCCGTCAAGCATCAAGAAGCAGTTTTCTGAGGTGTAAACAACATAATTAACAGAACCCAGCCAAGCTGTAGGGGAATTAGACTGTCAAAAATCTCAAGTCTAATCACAAATCACCTGTAAATGTTACCTTTGCATAGCTGCAATGGGGCAGTCATCCATTCAAAGGTTTTACACTGACATGTTTCTTCAAAAGACCTTCTAAAGGATGTGCTATTTAACATGGTGGTGATCCAGACACAAACAAAAATTTGACAAAACCCAAAGCACTTAGGGTTTAGAAGCACTTATTGAAGAATGCATACCATGTTTGCAGTGTATTGTGTATGACTGCACACACTAGTAAGTTTCTCCTGTTTACTACTTCTTATGTGGCCTCTTACTCTTCTTAGTATTTCTACATACTAAGAAGAGATGTTTTTCCCCCAAGAAACCAGCTTCTCTGATACGGAAAGTCACCATGCCCATATCTTGCTTTGCCACAGGAAGGCACGTACAATGAACACAACAATGTCAAATCCCCATGGATCATGACAAAATGACTCAGTTCTTCCCTTTGTTTCTTTCTCAGCTTCTCTGCTCCCTTACAACTGTGCAGGTCAGTCAGCATCCAGTTCTTCTCTAGTAAGTAGAGGTTTCCCATCTGTATCACCTGTCTTTTTTTGCATCTCTTCCACAGCTTTCAGCAGAGCTGCTCGCTCCTGCTCAAGGGTGAGAATGGTCTGCTTCAGTTTGCCTTCATTGGTCAATAAAAGCTCTACTGTAGCTTCAAGGTTTTGGATTTTTCCATTAGCCACCTATCAAAGTAAAAAGATAGGAGGGGATAAAGGATGGGAAGGGGAAAAAAAGGTAAATTCATTAAGTACTGAAACCATCTTTAAACTATTTTTTGAGATACATTAATACATATAAAATGCTTTAGAAATTATGATAAATTAAGCTCAGAATATAATGCAAAGTAATGAAATCAGAAAGTTACCAAATCTGCAAATTTTATACCAAAGAACTGCAGGTTAAGATAAGCTTCTGTATGGGTCAGTTGGCAGATATTTTTGGCCAGCCACACTTGTTGCTTTGCAAAACAAAGACAACTCAATATGTTAGCTGCATCCTCATTTCATCTCAACTTTGAGTCCAATGAATACCAGGTTTGAAGGTAAAGGAGAAGATTTAGAGCAATATGCAAATGGAATTGTGAAAAATTTCAAAAATTCTCCCTCAAAAGGCTGCACATACTGGCATTCTGATTTATGGTGAAACAAAGTATTAGATTGCTCAAACTCATTATGTGAAACCTGTAGGTACTTTGACAACATCAGACATCTGTTTGGAAGCTTCAGCACTGGATAACATTTGGAGACATGAGTATGGGGTGGTCTTTGCTTTCAGGAAAGCATTTGCCTTTCTGATGAGCCCACTACCCATGATGTAATTATGATGGGTTAAAAAGTTCACCCTTTGGGGACAAAATACTGACATATAATTTTGACCCACATTATCCTCCCATCAGCAATGGATCACCTTCCCTGCTAAGAAACAAAGTCTGATGGAGCCCAACTCCAAGACAAAGGGATTGCTCCAAAACTACAGTGTTAGATAGTTAAATTCCTTGCTGTGACTCTAGCTGCTGACTTGCCAGCACACAAGTGGAGATGAGCTTCACAATAAACTGCTTAAGGCTGTCAAGTCTATAGGGACAGGAGTGGGTAGAAGATCACAGAATCACAGAGTGGATAGGGTTGGAAGGGATCACTGGAGGGCATCTAGTTGTAACCTCCCTGTTCAACCACAGTCCCCTAGAGCATGTCACTCAGGACTGTGTCCTGACTGCTTTTGAATATCTCCAGTGAGGGAGACTCCACAACCTCTCTGGGCCACCTAGGCCAGTGCTCAGTCAAGCACATTGTAAAGTTCTTTCTCAAGTTCAGGTGGAAGTTCCTATGCATCAGTTTCTGCCTGTTCCCTCTTTTCTTAATGCTCTGCACTCTCTGAGTGGAGCCTGGCTCCATCCACTTCACACCTTCTCTTCATATACTGATGACCTGTTCCAGGAGCTCCATGTCTGTCTTGTACTGAGGAACCCAGAGCTGGACACAGAACTCCAGATGTGCCTCACCAGGGCTGAGTAGAGGGGCAGGACCTGCTGGCAGTGCAGTTCCTAATGCCCCCAGGATCCCATTGGGTTTCTTGGCCATGAGGACACTCTGCTGGCCCATGGACAGCTTGTTGTCCACCAGGACCCCCAGGTCCTTCTCCACAGAGCTGCTCTCCAGCAGGTTGGCCCCAGCCTGTGCTGCTACTGGGGATTGTTCCTCCCCAGCTGCAGGACCCTGCACTTGCCTGTGCTGAATTTTAGATGATTCTTCTTGACAGAATAGTATCCCTGCTATAATAATGCAGTGTCTGAAAATGTAAAAATGAAGTTGAAAATGCACTTTATTTTTATCTGTCTTCTACAAATATGATTTTAATTACAAGAGAAGAGGCAGTCTGTTGAATCAACTTTTCACTAACTAAAAGTATATGCTCTAACCACTCCTCTTTTAGAATTTCTTCTGCATGTAAATTTTGAGGGCTAAACTAAATAAAACTTTTAAGTGGCTACATTTTATATTCACTAGACCAAACATCAATCCCTCCTATGATGTGGTGTAGGACAGCCTTTTCTGAAAAGGTGTATAAATTAGAAAGTGAGACTGTTAATCATATATGAAATATAAATTGTACCTGCAGTTCTTCCAGGAGATCAAAGTTTTGTTTGCGCAAGCTACTGTTTGCCTTTTCTAATTTATCCAGTCTCTGATTGTCATTTAAAGATGAATCTATAAGCTCATCCTGAAGCACATGATATTCAACTTCATAAGCTTGCAACTGCTTGGCAATATCCATTTCAAATACCTGTAGTATATAAAGGTATTATTAGGTGCTGTGCAGATCAAAAACATTGCTATTTCAAGGCTTGAAAATATATTAATCTAGATCTAGACTTAGATATTTAATCAATGCATACAAAAAAAGGACTTATTTGTTGGCATTGACATTTCCTATAGTGGAAATGGCAAGCCTGAGGCAGTAGAGTGCAATACATTGGCATTGGATCTACTTAAAAACTTTGCTACTGATCTGCTGCCTGACTTCAGCAAAACTACTTACACTAAAGGTTTCAAGGCTGTGGACTTTATAGGGTATTTCCCCTTTTCAAATTTAATACATCTCAGTTTGGCATAAACCCTCCTAGTCATACCCAGAATCAGTTGTCATTCAGAAGTATGGTCCAAACTCACCTGCCACATATACAAATGTAAAGCTAAGTAAAATAAAAGCCTTAAATGAACAACAGTAGACTTTGCTATCTTTACTTATGATTCTATAGTATTTTTACAGACTGAAAGAAAATGAAATTATCTATTCTTACACACTTAACAAAACCATAATGTAACATCAAAATAGATTTCTATTATCATTAACTACAAATCACTGAAACAAATGCTCAGTCTTATCCATGAACATTAAGCACACCTTTTATTTTAAAAGCAGATAAAAAAATTGAGATGCAGAGTAATCCAAAGGAAAAAAACCTACTATTTTTTTTTCCTTTTTCTAAGTTTTGGCAAGCATCTGCCTTCAAATTATTCATAACTATGACTCTCATCTCCTCTACAAGCAATGAAGAAGGTAGTAAATTAAAATGACAAGTGTGTCAATCACAGAACATACAAGAAATAAAAGTTGATTTAAAATTGTATTTGAAAAATAGCCAAAGAAGGGAAGTTCCAGGGTCATTCTTTATTTTTAAACTTCTTGTACTTCATTCATTTTGAAAATAAGTCAAATCCCATCTTAAATACCTGTTAAAAGTAACAGGAACTTTTATCTGCTCTGTCTACAAAACTTTAACTCTTGGTTAAGGAAACATCAGTTTATGAAATGTTTCTGTCACATATCCAATAAAAATTATTTCATAGTTAAATGGCAGCACAAACATATATACTAAGAATCTAAGCACAGAAGGCTGAAATACAATTTAATTAAAGTTTGATTACACATAGGAAATTTCATTTTCTGTGAATTTGAGCATCCCTGGAGAAGATGCCCTGTTGAAATTTCAATAAAACAAGCAGTGCAATTCAGCAGAGCACAATGTTAGTTCCTCTCATGACCTCTGCCACTTCTAGCCTCTGTGCTCTTGAGGAGGGAGGGAAATCCCTGCTGTCATAACCAGAGTATCAAATCTCAAAGAAGGGAAACATGAGGCAATAAAAAAGTTTGATTTGAAACCTAGTCAGCTGAAGGTACGTTAAAGCATGGAAGGTCACGCTGTCGAAGGATGAAGAGCTTGGTGATTAACCCAGGAGCTGTGTATGGACTGTGGGCTGATCAAACAGCTGCTCTCTTCAAAATTAGCCCTGATCAATGCAGGGAACTGCTCTTCTTTCTATTCCCTTCTACCTACCCACTTCAAATTTAGAGCATTCAGGGCTGTCTAAACAGAGCATCCCTCTCTCCTTCCATTGAAAGCACATGGTTTTCTGAAAGTCACCTAAGCACTGCAATTCTTTCAGCCTGGCAGGTAACATACAAACCCCTTTTGCCCCTTGGTTTCCTTCCCCTTGCACAGACTTTCTAGTTCTCATTTCCTTCCTTTGACAGTAAGCACTAGGAGCCATTTTTCTGGCTCTAATGTGAGTTATGTCCTGAGAAGCTTTGCTGCCAGGGCTCAGAGGGAGCCCCTCTCCAGAGCACTGTGCTGCTGCTTTCTTTATCAACCTGCAGGCTGTGATCTCCAGCAGCCCTTGGGGGGCTGTAAGCACTTCTGCACAGTACAGCCCCTATGTTCTGGACCACAAAAGGCCTTCAGAAAAACTGGCTAAAGCCCATCTTCTATGTGCCTGCTGCAGTTTAGATGTCAAGTGTAAAAACACTCAGAATTAAGTGCCCTAATTGAAATAAATTTTGATTTCAAGCCTTAACTGAAATAATTTCTGATTTTTCATATTCCATAAGTATCATATGGAGCATTCTGCTAGCTTAGCAATATTGCATCATTTTCCTTGTCTGCTGTTTAAAAGAATTGTATCAAGGATTCCAAGTTTTGCTGTCTAGAGTCACTACTCACTGCAAGAGTCGGCACTGCCTCACATAGTCCTGAGAGAATTACAAAGGTGTTGTTACATAATGGGCCAGCACCAAAAAAGCCAGTAGAGACAGAATTGATGTAGAGAGGCTTCTAATTTCATTAAGTAAGGTTAACATTTGTGAGGCTCCTGTTAGTCAATTTTTGCTTCTGATATGAGACTTGGAAGGCAAGATTCCTTGGTGAAAAAAAAATTAATTTTCACTAAAGGCTTCATAAAGTGACAACAATCAATGGTTACGATATCATAAAAAGATAATAAGTCATCTTAGTCTACAAGCATCTGCTTCCAAAGTTTTCAACATCTTCCAAACTACCAAGAGAGTTCTCAGTCTGAAGTAGCTGTTCTGGTTTTTCTGTCAAGAACTTAAAGAAGCATTCATTTGCACACCTCTCATGTGTTCAGTTTATTTCATACCTGACTAATGGTCTTTTCCATCTGTACCAAACCCAAGTTGGGGAGAGTGCTCTTAATAAAATCAACAATAGTTTCTAGATTCTCATGCTGCAGAATCAAGGGCTTGTGGCTTCCCAAAAGACTTAAAGCCACTTTAAATATAGCCTCAGATCCTTGAAGAAAGAGCATATCTGTGAAAACAAGGAAAAAAACAGGTTATATCAAGCAAGCACATCTTTTGACAAGAATATCAAAACAATAAATTGTCCAAGGAAAACAACTTTGGATAGGAGTGAGCTGGAGGTTAGATACACTGTGGTGGACATGTGCTTTTGGCTGTGGCTTTAGAAGTTTTATAGGACCAAGATTATTACTGTGAATAGCACAGCTGACTAACACAATCACTTACTAATTTGCTTAGTGATTTTTCACCAAAAAAAAAAAAAAAAAGCAATTCAAGTTTAAGCTAAGTCTACAAAAAACTAGGGTAGTCAAGTTTATCAATGTTGCCAATTTTTGTGCATGTAATGGTTTAGTGGGCTGTTTTGATGTTTGTATGAATATAAATTTGAACAGAAATCTAATCCCAAAGCCTTTCAAAAATCATAATACAACAGCGAAAAAAACCTATACTTGAAGACACAACTGAAGATCTGAAATTCTGTTTTTCTCTCATGTGGTGGAAAAAGCCACAAAACCACAATACAACATTGAGCACAGGAGGCTAAATGCACACTTTACAGTAGCCTCAAGTTTCAGATGTGTGTGTTTATTTTTAGTATGTGTCTAAACCACTTCTGTTAATATGCTAATAACGATATTAATAAGTACCCAGAAATAGCAGTCATACAACTTAAGTGTAAATATTGCAGGTGGCCCTGCAATGACAGCACCTGGCATACCAAGCACACTGAAACCACAGTATACAGTGACCTTTCAATGTAATGTTCTTTCCTTTCTTTTACAAAGTGCCTGTGTATTTATAGAGTAAAGAAATATAAGACTGCAATAAAGGCATCAGACAAGAAACCAAATTTGTATAAACAGCATTGCCCTGCATTTTCTGCTACTGTAACTCAGAATTTGCTCCTGGTTTCATTGAAGGACTCACCTTGCTATAGACAGAAGCATCTAACAAATGAAACAATACTGATGGAGGTGATAAAGGAATAGAAGATACTGTGGCGTTTTTATCATACTTCCTAAATACAAATTTACTTTGAAAGGGCTTCTCTCTTGTTCTTTTCCTGCTTTGTATTTGAAGCTGTGAATGCACCCCCAATCAGTCACATACAAAATAGCACAGTGACACAAAAAAGAAAGATACATCTTGATTAAAAAAAAAAAAAAAAAAAAAAAAGAGTAAAGCAAAGAGATAGAAAAAACCCACCATGCTGTAAAGGAAACAACTACTAGCAAAACTACATTTATCTCTGATGTAGTGAAGAACCTATGAAAGCACTGGCTAACAGCCTTTCTTAGCAAAATCAAACTCTATTTCCAAATTCGTATCATTATGAAATTCCCCTCTTTCACTCTTTAGCTTGCAATGTTGAAGCCATAACTCATTTCACTCTCTCTCTCCAAGAAAGAAAAGCACAAGTAAAAACTAACCACAAATCTCACACTATTCTCACCATTAGTCCTAAAAGGGGACTAACATTTTTCAGCTCTGTCTTGAGCTGAATGTGAAGTCCAGTGGCAGAAATGATAAAAAAGTGGTAACAGAGCAGGCATCTGCCTCAATTCTCTATTGAAACTCATAACTATGGAAAAATGATTCATAGGGAAAGCTCTATATTAGGACAGGAAATAGTGAAGAACAGCTAGAAATACAAAGTGAAAAAGCAGAGCTAAAAAGAATGTGTTTTTATGATTCAGCACCTGCCCTATAATAATGTGCAGATTAACTCAAGGTGACCTAAAAGTTGTTAATGAATGTCTGTATGACTGAGCTGGTAATACATGGCTGAAATCTCTCTCTCATTTAAAACAGCAAGTACTCAACAAAGACCTGTTTGTTATCCACTCCCCATGCTTCATAATAAGTGGGCTCCCAGCCAACAACAATACAGTGAAGGTACCCAAATTAATGCCACGACTGGCAGCCTACAGGGTTAAACAAAATGAAGTTTTATCTACAATCTTGAAACAAAATAAATACTATTCTATCAAATCTCCTCTATTAATAAGTAAGCAGGGGTACTAAGGACCACATCTTTCTTAACACTGTGCTTTCATCAGCTCCTGCTCAGGAGAAGTGTCAAAAGTTTGGACAGATAAATAAAAACTTAAAAGGAGTTTTGCTATTTGATTCATAAAACAGTTTAACCCACTTCTTTTACATATTGTCTGTTAGATGTCTGCAAAAAGCACACTCAATGGAAATCCAAGGGAAGGGTCTTCAGTAATAATTGTATAATTAAATAGGAGTGGGCTAGTTTCAAATACTAGTTCAGAGAAAACATATTAGAAAATGGCAGTGCAATCTCAGACTGCACTATAAAACCTATAAATCAGATACTTCAGTATCAACATTCTTTCCTCCCAAAGGTTCTAATAAGTGAGAAATGAAAATCTATATACATATGTTATGCTAAATTGTGTGAAGACGTAGGTCAAAAATGATTGGATTTTAACTTGCCATGCTGCTAATGACAGCCACTGGCAGAGTGATAGCTGTAGTATTTTTTGTTTAAAGTTGTGTTTCAGAGTCTTTAGTATGGGCGAGGATGAGATTTTACTTTCTAATGTAAGAGAATGTCCAACGTTCCTAACCTACATAGCTCCAGTAAATACTGTTTTAAGGAAATGACTAAACACAAAGGAAATACTAAATTTAAGGAAAATACTCAATACAAAACTGCAGGTGTTGGTCACATTGAACTTTCTCTCTAAAAAACATGAGAGATTTTTAAGAGGCATCAGCTTCTGTCACACATGCTTTTCTCTTCTCGACCTAAAATCAGATGTGTGCCTTCTATTCTAATGCAAAGTCTTTGTTTTCTAAAGCCCTACAACCCTTCAATGACAGAGAAAATACTAATTTGTGTATTAAGGCAGAAAATCAAAATATACTGGATACAGAGGCACTTTTATAACCTCACTGCAGTCAATCGCCTCATTCAAATGCTTCTTATCATATACAATACTATGAAAGATTAACAAAAAGATGAGCTCATTATAAACTCAGTATATGACACTTGCATACAGCATTTGATTCCTACAGATTATTACTGTCAGCTACATGTTGATGTACATTAACCTGCTTTGAACTCTTCCAGAAAAAAAAAACAACCCAAACTGTTTTCCATGGAGTTTGGCTGCTAGTCATGGGACATGTAGTTCTACCCTATACACCATCCTTTTCACTGTGAATTTTTCTAGCATTACTTTTAGCATGTCCTTAAACAGAATCCAGACAGAGTTGTTGTTAGTTCTTCTTGAGCTCTATATTGCTATTTGTGGTAGACAGGACCATATTGTTTTTAAATCAGGAAAGTGTCAATATTAATCCACTAAGAAATAATTTCTTCATTGCATCTCTTAAATGAGACGGACTATGGAAAATCAAACTAGTTTCTCACTACAAGAGAAGAACTGGGGAGAAAGCTCCAATCCACCCCACTCATTATGGACAATCCAGTACCACATAATGAAAAGCATAAAACTGAAAAGGAAACAAAGCATCTGCTCAAACACGAAACAACCTATGAAGTATATATCCAGAAGATAGCATCAAGGTAAATTCTTAATTGGAATTTAATTTAAAAAGAGAGCTTCTGTAGATTCTAAAAATAGGCAACAGAAGTGATTTTAGAAACTAAACTCTAGATGATTCCAAACATTTTTGGAACTAAAATTGTCAGGATAAGAAACACTAGTTTAAATGTCTTGTATTTCTGCAGAGTAAATCCATGATTACACTGCGAGGGCCATCTCAGTGTGTGTTTTAAAACATAACCCTCAAGCTAATTTTCTGCTGACACTGCTGGAAATGATAATGGAGTAAATGGATATATTTCTTAGATGATGCCTTTGTTACATCTCTTTTCAGCTTGAAGGAACTAATTGTTGGTGTTGAAGTGTCATTATCATGATACAATGGCTGTCTTCAAGGCATCAAATTTTACATTCTCTCTGAAAATGGTTACAAGGTGGGAAAAGGTTACAATGAGGATGAAAAGACATTAGGGACTGTAGTTTACTTTCCTCCTCTCTCTTCCAGTTTTACTGATATACTGCACACTCCGCAGGATGACCTCTGTTGTTTTTCTTCCGTTCACAGTAAACAAAGTATTTCTCCTGGGTGTCTGAAACAGGTTGGATAGCAATGCTGTTCCTAATAACAAGATTCCAAATGTAAGACTTCAGAAAGAGCAGAGAGAAGTTTTATGGAGAATTACCAAATACTCTGGATACGAATCCAAGGGGAAACTGGGAGGCAAACATGGTGAGAAACCAGGGAGCAGCATAGAGGCTGGGGCCAATCTCATGTTCCTCCAGGTGGTTATAGAGATCTCGATGGTAGTCATGAAGAAGTCGAGACAATTGGTACATCTGGATCTGCATGGGATAAGAACAAGAGACTAAAGATCAATGTGTTTTAGCATTCATAATAGCAAAGTTCATGCTTCATACTTATCAGAAACAGAGGAAGGTATTTGTCAATTGATGTTTGGATGAAATTGTGTGGAAACAAGAAATACTTGGAAGCCACCTAAAAGACACAGGATGGGTCACCTGTGAGCCTACAACAGGCTCATTTGCAGGGTCATTTAGACCTCACTTGAATACAACAGAAGTCTTCTTATTTATGGTTTCCATAAATAAGTTGACATAGTTTCCCCAGAAGTATTTTGATTTGAAAAATCATGCATTTAAGGTGAGGTATCCTTTTCCCAGATGATCCTTCCCTATTTTTAAGAACTCAATATAAGTTCAGGTTTTGAAAATGCTAGCTGTACTGAATTATTATTATTTAACATTAGCATTCTTTACTTAAAAAAAATTAAATCATACCTGTAAAATTGTCATGTCAGGACGATATTGTTTTCTCAGGCCCATGTCAAACATAAGAAACTTCAGCATTTTAAAAGCATCTTCTTCACTCATATGGAGTAGTAAAACTCCTGCTACAAAACTAAGGCCCTGGCAATATCCTACTTCCTGGTCCAGAAGTGAATAGGCCTTCAAAATATTGTAGAGTGACAGCTGCCCAGCTCCCAGCTGTGCTGAGAAGTACGGATGTGTTGGAAATGTGCGCCCTGTGAAAAGAGCTAAAGTTAGTGATTTAAACTAAAAAATAAACAACAAACCCCCCAAAACCTTGTCATGTTGTCAAATTAAACAGTCTTTAAAAATGTAGATTCTGAACCAACCCACAGGAAGACCGTAAGAAAGTTAACAATACAGAACAATTGACTCTTATACTCTACTGCTGTTTTGCTACAGTCATTGCAAAGTTCAATTAGAAACTATCGACAGATGGGGAAAACCTGTTGTTTGGAACAGCTGAACACCTGATCCTTAAGACTGGCCCCTAAACAGTTTATTAAAGGATAATAATTATTATAAAGGCTATTACAAATTGTCCTAATAAGGACAAGTATTAGGATCCAGGCACAGACTTATAACATCTGATCTACTCAGGCTGAGGCCCCTTCCCTTTACTTTTAGGTTTTGTCTTTTTCATGTAAATGTATCTCTTGTCACAACCATCCTTGCCTTGGTCCCTCCCAGTCTCCATGTGCCTTTTTTTTTTTCCATGCAGCCTTTCCATATTTATATGCTATATAAATATTATGTGAGAGCACAGCTAATCGAGGCAGCCAACAGACACAGCATTTTGTGCAGCCGTTTCTGGGCTTTGTTCCCTTCAGCTTTGAGCATACAGAGACAATGTCCAGGATCAGCAGGCGACTCCTGGAAGCGTGAGGGTGCTGCTGGCTGGTAAGGCTGATGCTGGTAAAGCTGATGCTAACCAACCCTTGTCAGCTGCCCTTGATAACAGGGTGCCTGGAGCCTTTGTTCCAGCTCATCCCTTACAAGGGCGGGTCACTAATGACCTGGGTAATGGGGCACAGCACACCCTCAGCAAGCCTGAAGGTAATACAAAACTGGGAGGAGTGACAGATACACCTGTTACCATTCAGAGGGTCCTCAACAGGCTGGCCAAATGAGCTGCCAGGAACTTTATAAAGTTCAACAAAGTTAAATGCAAAATTCCTGCACTTGGAGGGAACAAACCAGTATTTGCCACCCATCCGGAAGGCAGCTTTGCAGAAAGGGACCTGAGGGTTCTGGTGGCCAGCAGGTGGAACGTGAGCCAGCAATTTGGCCTTGCAGCAAAGAAGGCTGATGGTATCCTGGGTTGCATTAGGAGCGCTGCCAGCAGCTGGGGGCAGCTGATCCTTCCCCTCTACTCAGCACTGGTGAGTAGATCCTTCCCCTCTACTCAGCACATGTGGAGTGCTGTGCCCCGTTCTCTGTTCCCAACAAAAGAGATACAGCCATACTGCAGAGAGTCCAGCAAAGGGCCTCTAGGATAATAGAGGGACTGGAGCATCTTTTCTATGAAGAGAGGTTGAGAGAACTGGAACTGTTCAGTCCAGAAAAGAAAAGGCTCAGGAGGATGTTACCCAGTGTGCACAAATACCCAGTGGAAGAGAATGAAGAAGAAGGAGCCGGTCTCTTCCCAGCAGGGCTCACTGACAGACTGACAGAACAAGATGCAATGGGCGCACATTAAAAAACAGGAAATCCCGCTGCTTGTTTTTTTTTATTTATTTTTTTTTTTAATAAATAATTGTAAGGGTGGATAGGCATTGGCACAGGCTGCCCAAAGAGGTTGTGAAGTCTCCATCTATGAACATATTAAAAATCTGAGCAAACATGATCCTAGGCAGCCCGGGCACATCTTGCTTTGAGCAAGGGGGATTTGGACTAGATGATCTCAAGAGCTCCTTTCCAATCTTAACCACTCTGTGATTCTGTGAACAAAGACATTAAAGACTTAACCTTTACAGATTTTTTAAAAAAACTTCCAAAGGCAAATTTTTCACTTTTTGGAAAAACCCTGCCCCTATCAAACTTCCTCTGTAAAACACCTCAACAGAGGAGAAATTTGAATACCTCTTTTGTTCTAGGGTTAAGTGGAGCTTGTTTTCTGGTTGCCCACTTGTTAAATAACACCCCACCCTTTAGCTCCTGGAATGCTGCTGTGCTGCCAGATAATATCAGAACTCCTGTTTCAAGACAAAGCCCAGGGCAGAGTCCTTCTGCCATCTGGTAGCTGCTCTAACCTGTCACATGGGACATGCCATTCAGTTCTGAGTAGGTCTCCCTGGCCAGGGTGTTAGAGTTGAATGTTACAGAATAAGTATTTCTAGCATTCCTTTGCTTGAAGGACAAATTACTACAATACAGTCTCTAAAGGCATACCTGCACTGCCTCACTCAGGCAGCAAAGCTCATTTCATGTAAGTCATGAAAAAGGGCTTATCAAGAATAAAAACGGTAAGAAGTTCTAAAAACCAGGAAATGGATGAGGAAAAGAACTGCTAAACTTACTAGCTGATGTGTTTCTGAGGGCTCTGATGTTGGCTTAACTAAGAATTTTAGCCTTTATTTTGGAGCAAAGATCTCTGGCCCTGCCAAAAAGAGACTAAATTAACTGTGATACCTCAAGAGCCCCAGAATGTGAAAGTAAGTACCTATTACTTTATTTTTAAAAATGTAATAAAACAAAACCTAATTTTTTACCGTGTTCGGCAAACACCCAGCGATAGATGGTTTCCTACACTGATAGCACTGTGACATGAAATTTGGGCCAGCAAAGCAGCTTCTATACCTTAGCTCTGCATCCACATGCACACTCCTGGCCTCAAGAAGCACTTTTTACATCTGAGGATGCATCAACTAAGTGCAAGCAATACTATTACAGCTTTGGCGCATACTGTCTTAACACAACCTATTTGGCCTAATTTGGGCAAATATTTTAGGTATTACAATCACTGTGTTGCGAGAACACAGTTTGTTTCTTTCAAGGTGTAAGTGCATGCTCTCAGAAGGATTCTTAAAGATTTGAGAGAAAATGTTTCTGATAGCCTAAAGGAACACAAGTCAGAACATGCCAATCCCTTCTAGCTGTGTATACAGTTATGCTGCCTGTTACCATGCAGCACAGCTCCATTTCAATGTGAATCACTGGGAAGTCTTCAGCTTCCCAATTCACCTTATGGTTATGACAGGGTCCAATCCCTCTTTCAGCTAATGGGCTGGCAAATAGCACCCTGCCAGAAACAACACCTTGCATGAAAACCTCCATGAAGCTACCAATTTGCCAACACATGCAGTCATTTGTCTCTACAAGAAGAGCACATGGCTAAGATGAGAGAGTATTTGTATGCAGAACCAGGTAGAAAATATGAACAGACTGCCGAGCCAATAAGCCCCAGTCTGCTTTTTGAGACAACCAAGCTCAGACTGATTGTGTTCCCTACTGTCCAGGAGTCATCCCAGCACCATCCCTCTGCTAAGGTGTTCAATTAATTAACCCAGCACAAAACCGTTCACCTCTTCCTGAACCATTTCAGTGTCCTTCAGTGCCAGGGCTATCAACACCAGGTATGCTGGACCAATAGATTTTTGCTGGTAAATCATCTCTGGCTGCATGTAAATGTCTCTCTCAAACACAAAAGATTGTTGTCTGGCACGGTTCAGTCCAGGGGAATTCCTAGATTGGTGTGCCAAGTCTGAAGGGAGACAATTTACACACACTTCCACTGCCTATTCCCAGCTCGCATTAAAGCTCCTTGGACTCTTACTTTCCCAGTGCCAAGTCAAAACCAGGCAGTAGGGGAAAGTGAAGGTGACATCCACCACCACCCTTTCCCATCTCTGGTCACACCACTTTCTGCAGAAACACATCTGTTCCTTCACATTCCTATATATTTTCTATGCACTGCTTTGGTATTTTGACTCACTTTACCAAATGTTGCTTAAAAAGGAGAAAATAGCCTCTTTATCATTTAAAGCTTAGGTCACCAGTTAAACTTTACAAATCTTCTCACAGTTTAGTACCCACTGAAGACAGTCAGCACATTGATTTTTTTAATAAAATAATGAATGGGTGCTCCCAGGCAGCTCTGGGTATAGGTAGTCCTTCCTCATTAGGCAAGAAAGGGGGTAGATCCATTTGCAGTGAAAAATGCTTAAATATTGTGCGAGTAGTTATAAAGAGCAGAATTATAATGGGAAAATCCTGTACTACTGCTTTACAGAGAAGATGTAAGAAAAAACAATGCAATGGGTATTAATCATTCAGATCAGTCCAAAAAGTCCAACTTTTCCCATAAATTTTTATCATTCTTTCACATGACATTTGGTTACTTGCAGTGCATAATTTCCTTTGATTTAGTTTTTAATTGCAAATTCATTTAATCAAATGCAGTGATAATGGACTTCTTGAATTGACCCACACAGCTCCTAAAACCAAAGTGTCAATGCTATGCTCTGGAAGACATTGATTCTTGGCCTTTATTAGGGAAGAGCATAATGAATAGTGAGTTATCCCACACACAAGAGCTGTGATCCTCTTGGAAAAACATCATCTCCTGGTTTCTCACACCAGATTAAAAGCAGTTCTTACCAACAACCTATTATTACATAGTGAAAGGCATTTTGTGTGTTACCTTCTTTAAATATCTTCCAGAGATCATAAACCCCTTGTTTTAATTTCAGACCACTACTGTACTTACCTAGGTCAATAAGAATTGCATGCTGTTGGGAAGTTAGTTGTTTTAGAAGCTCTTTATAAGGTGTGTCCTTTGGTTGTTGTTTACTTGGAAACTGATGTTTAAGATGGTATTGCTCAGCTAGAAACTTCCAGATCTCCCCACGGTGGTGACGTGGTACTCCTGAGCAGAGAAAGCAATTAAACCAGTAATTTGTACTCCTACTGAGGGTTCTGCCATAGCTGAGCTAACAGGATTGAGGAACTGAAGATGCCTATCTGCTACACAGGCAGGCAGATCCCAATTGGCTACCTCCAATGGACCATAGAAGTAGATGGAAACTACAGTGCTTTTACTTCCTCAACCAATAAAAGACATCAGCACCTTAAGATTAGTGATTTTTTTTGACCTTTTTGTGACCTTAACATTAGTGAAAAGTAGAAAGAAATACTATGAACCGCCTAAGGTTCATGCTTACATCCAGTCTCAGAAGTACTGGAAGAGACATCAAGAATTGCAATACTTATCTCCGAAAAGTTACGTGCTTATCTCCCTTTTTTCTATGTAAAGTGCACAATAAAGCACTGCAATAGAACTAATTCTCAATTTTCACTAGTATAGCATGGACTCTGATGTTATGAGTACATTTTAGGAAGGTGGGATGCACACATACCAAAAATATAAATAGGTACAAATGAGATGTGATCTAGAGACTACAACACAACACATAATCAGAGAGCAAGTATTGTATTTCAAGTTTTGCTATCTGCTTGCTTAATGACTGGTACACATAAAAATGTTTTAAAGTTTGAATTTATTTCTCTTAAAAAAGGGCAGATGCTACATAACTATTTCACATAAGTAATGATAGCCTTAATTTTTAAACTGTATGTAAAGTTCTGGGAGTAAAATTAATTCAGCACAAGACTATCACTTACTATTAAATCATCTACATAAGAAATCAATGCACTTTCACTTGGGGAAGTCTTCTGTCTTATCTCTAATGCACTGGAACCAGATACTACAGCTTGAAGTAACTTAAAGCTTCAAGTTTTTAGGACTCTCTTTTTCTTTTGGTATATGGGTAACATAGGGAGGACAATAACAATAGGAGAAATCAAGACTAAGTCACGCATACAAGTTACATGGAAAGATAACAAAACATATTAGGATTGGATATTGTTAGAAATCTAGACTTGCCCAGTCATTTTAAATGGGCAATTTGGTTTAACTTGCTTGCATAATTGCACATAGTAATGTGCGCAATATTTAAAATATTAAACTTCTGTCAGTGGTTAAATCTTGATACTTCCTTTACATGTTGGAAAGCTTTGTAAAGAACTACAAAAAGTTCCTTGGAGTAGCCATCTTTACCATTGGTCCATAAAACACTCAGCCTAAGGCCTTTGGGTCCAACCATGGCAAATGTAACATTGAGTAATAGCCCAATTTCTTAGAACATTTAAGAAACATCCTTAGGTTATATTACTTTTGCTGCAGTGAAAATAGGGGTGGCTGCTCAGCCCTGCAGTTGTGAGGAAGACTGTAAGTGGTGTTTGCAGGGACAAAGAGTTCTTGAACTCAGAGAAAAGGCAGTTGTGCAGAGATGCCCATGTCTACTCTTTGTGCACGGACATAGTACACAGGCTGGAACAGAGAATTTCCAGAAAACAGTGCAGAGGGCTTCTTCAGTAATTCACACAGTCATTTATATTAGCTTTATCCAGACTTTTTTTTCTTTCATTGTAACTTTTAATTTAGAAAATCAGATTGCAAAAATTGTAATACATTGAGGCATCATACAACTCTCCTGGTAAGGGCAGATGTTATTTAAAAATGTATGCTGTAGCTCCAGTGATACAACTGCAGCTACCACTGAAAGGGACTGGTACTTGTATTTGCATAAGCATAATGGTACCAAAAGTTGATACTTGTTTTGTCAGCAGCCTGAGGAAGAGCTCTAGAGAGAATATGGTTATAAGGAGTGGTTAAGTGGCCACACTATTCCTTTTCAGATACAATTTACATGCATTTCAACAACTCAAAAACCAAACTGTTTACCTTGTCCAACAGCAGAGTGTATTTTTTCTACATCAAATTTAATCTTTGACCTTCCAGGTGTACTCAACATTTTTTCCCAAATCAAAGTTACATCTTTTAAGCATGGTGTGATTTCTTCGTAGTCAAGTTTCAGCCGTCTGTTCTGCAAATTGTTTTCAGATGCTAAAAAGTGATATAATGAATGCAGCAGTTAATATTGTTTACTATCTGTAAAATGGATTATTTTAACTACAGCTCTCTTGTGCTATCCACATGAAACATTTTGTATCTAAAATTTCATGATTCTGGGGTTGGATCACTTTGTTTGGTTTTTTAAAGATATTGTATGCAATATTAATTGTGTCTGGTCAGTTAAATTGAATTCCCTACTCCTAATCAGAAGATGATTGCTTCCTAAATATGAAGAAACATGAAAGATGATGACTAATGAAATAAGCATAAGATTTTCATAACAGGAATTTTCATTTTCTCAGCTCTTCAGTGCAGAAGACTTTCAGCAAATAAAAACACAAACCAAATTTAGGCATCTATTTGTTATGCATACAGTCCCATAATAGTAATGACAAAGTAAAAACAATAGCTGGGAAAGCATCAAAAAACCATGGCAGAAATGAAAATGATTCTGCAGCTGAGTGTAATTCCAAAGTTTAGAAGTAGAGCGAGAATTTCCAAGGGAGTCTTAGTAAAGCTTTTAAGATTTTTTTTCTGTGGGGCATTTTAGTAGTATAATGTGCCTGGAAAACAGGATTTATTAATGTTAATAATGTAAACTAAATAATAAAGCATGTTTTGTGCAGGTACTAAGACTGAAAAAATAAAAGAGGAGAAAAAGAGGAGTAGTTCATATGAGATACAAATATGTCAGTCGTCTATTCCTAAAACGATGAAATTAAAGAAAATGCTATAAGGAAACCAAGATATCTTCAAAGGAGCAGCTCTCAAAGGCAACCACTTGTGATTCTGCATACAGCTGTTCTTTATGTGTAAAAATTGCCACCAAAATGGATTTGTTGCAGCTAAGTCATTCACAGAAAAATTGTGGTTAAGAACAATTGCAAATTACAGTTTCTCAAGTTCCTTCTCATCACCCTTTGGACTGATCTAAGTCATTACAACTCTACAGAAACCTTGCCTGCCCAGTGTGGGTACTACTGCAGGAACCCATAGTTTCACGTCCACAACAACCTCTTTAAGAACTTCCTTTGAGCCTCAAGACCAGCTAAACACAACTCTGAAATGACCAATAATTAAGACAAGGACCTGTGGATGTGAATGTAGAATAAAATTCAGTTCGTGATACTGATAATGCTGAATTCCTTGTGAGAGCTTCTAGACACCAGCCTAAAAAATCCCAGCCATGGTAAAAGAGAGTGTCTCTTCAGATCACGTAAACAAATAATAAGGTGAAGTAATAAAAAAAAAAAATCATCCATTGTCACCTATGGTAATAAGTGCTGAGGGAGATGTTACTAATCTGATTTACCTGTGTGTTTCTAGAATGTTTCATTAAGGCTTGGTGCAGTCCAGTACCAAGGCCACAGAGAAAACAAAAATGTGAATTTGTATTGCCATATGGTGTAGTACTCAAGAGCTTCACAAACCTTGTAACTTCTGGTTTTCTTTCTCCATTCTGAGGAGCAGTATCTGCTGAATGATGGCTTTCTTCCACAGCTCACGAAGCTCATGGGGCGTCCGTTTCCTTTCCTCTTTCACTGGCCCGAAGGGGCCATCTTCACACACTGGCTCCAATGGGGATCTGGGTGGAAGATCTCCCAATTCAGAGTAATCTTTAAAAAAGAGAAGCTGTTGTTAACTATTTGGATGTCATGAATATTTGAATGTTCATCTGAACATCTGAAGGGACACAATTTGAAAGATTGCACATACATAGACACATGTCTACATATACACACACCAACTCATGTATCCATCGATCGATAGATAGATAGGTAAGAGGTAGCAATACCAAGCAAGGTTTCCCAAATGACAGTTTCAAGCAGACTTAAAAGCTGCTTCAGAATAAGAATCATGCAGGCTAAAGCCTAGAAGAATTTTTTCTATAACCTGGTAAAAACATTGTACCACACACCAAGACCACATCTTCCTAATTACAACTTTACACGTAGAGAACTGAAAGAGAAAGGCAAGTTTGAGAAATTATAAAAACATAACCTACAGCTGAAACGTGGCATGACTCAAATAGCAGATAAAATCATATATAGCACCCACATAATTTAAAGAATAATCTCTAAAGCATGTTTAACAAAGAAAACACACACCCTTAGCTGCACAAATACACCACCACCTAAGGCCATGCAATGTAATGATTACCAGTTCTTAAAGTAAATAAGCAGAAAGAGAGGCAGGCCCTTAAGACATTTCACTTCTCATTTTTAACTGTATCATAACCTTCTGCACTTTTTATTTTGGCTTTGGCTGGCCTACCACAAAATATATCATTTTGGCAAGCATGCAAGGCAATTCTAAGACTGAAAACATTACAAAAGGAAGTGAACGTTAAATAAATCTCAGGAAAATTGAAAAATAATTTTGTTTTAGGGAAAGGATATATAACATTGTTTTAAATCAAGTAATCAATGTAAGCTGTTATACTTTGTTTTCTTAATACCTGCTGTAGTATCACTTAATTTTACTGTTTTATACAGCTTCTCTGGAGGCTCAGTAGTATTTGACACAACCTGTATCTAGAAGAAAAATTACTCAATTCACCAACTTTAAAATGAATGGTCGAAACAACCAATCTCTTCCTACCAAATCTCAAATGGAAGGCCATCACAACAGCAGTTCTTCACCCAGCCAGAGTGGCTGTGAAATTGCTCCCTGAGCTATACATGCAAGACAGTGCAACAAAATCCATTCACAGACCCGCCAGCCAAGGACAAGTACATCTGTGTGTGCTATTTCAAACAGCTCCTGCAGAAGGAGCATTCCTGAAGCAATTATTCTGATTGCAGCTCAGTGGTCCACTTATTTATCATTGCCCAGTATGGTGGTAAAGATTAAATACACACCTCATCTCTTCAAAACTAACAAAATAGGAAGGTTTTCCCCCCTTTAAGTTCTTCCCAGACTCTCACTCTACTTTGACTCATGCAGTTCATATGCAGCTATTCTTTCCTTGTTTGTTCAAAGGCACTCGCACAACTGAGCTCAGATGACTAAGAATGGAAATGTTCACAGCTGTTCACTTCTGCTTTTTTAAGTCTTGCCACTGTCAATCTTCTCCTCCCAAAGAGTCAAAGAGAAGTAGAGTGGCTCCAAATACCACCCATTTCCTTATACAACATTTATTTGCTTGCCACCACAAAGTCTAGGGCTAAAATATATATATAAAGATGAGTGCAACATTTTCAGCTAGCAGAACAATTTGAACATTTACAACCTTGCACTCTGGATATAGATGTTGATATCCACACTTCAGGTATCTACAATATTTCAAAGAACAATGAACATCATGGGAATGAGAATTAGGCAAAGGTCAAATATTTGACACTTTAATGGCAATCATCATTTTTGCAAAGAAAACAGGAAAACTGACACTGACATGAAAACTGAGAGATGCACTCAGAAATACAGCAAGTATCAATACAATGAAGAGACTGTATTATATTCATTAAAAGAAAGTGGGAAACATTAATCATTTTTCTTTACAGGTAAATGGAAAGACTTCAATGGGCTAAGATCTGCAATTATGAAAGAGATATAGGCAAATGTCAGAACATAGAGAAGATACACACTCTCAATCATTTTCAGCTTGTATTGACCATGAAGGGAAAATTATTTTCATTTAATTGCTGGTTTTGATGCAATTGTTGGTTTTGATGCACATGCTTTACTGTCAACAATATTCTGTACATTTTTATGTAGAATTTCTAAATATAGTAGCTTTGATCCCGATTTTCCTTAGTACATATTAGGAAATATTTAAAGGGAATGCTCTTAAGGATAATGCTGGTAAAATTCACCTAATTTGCTTGAATAAAATACTAAAGAAACAAAAAGACAATCTTCAAGGGAAGTTTTTAATTTCCTCTAAGGCTGCATAGAATAATGACACCATAAGAAAGAGGAATCAACGAAAGTGGTCACCATACACCAATGCAAAAAAGTAAAAGTGATCCAGATAGGAAACCCCTTATCTATTGTACGCTGTCTGTGGTCTGTTCACATCACATTTACATTCCATTCTCATAGCATCCAATATGAAATGCAGGCACGTCCTGGGGGAAACAAGTCTCTTCTACACATCCTCCCAGTGGTTTATGTATCTCTTTTAGAGTCAGATGTGTATTCTGATTTTATGTATGCATATATGCACAAATATGTTATAAAATAATAGACTATGTCCAGATACAGTTTATGGCCACCTACTTGCTAAAAAAGCTCTAAACCCAAAAAAACCACCCAGGCTGGCAAAACACATGCAAGGAAATGGATTAAGCACATTGCATTCCTAAAGCAAGAATTAACACATTCCACATCTAGAATCTTCCTGTCTTTAATGTACACATCCTGCTTCTTCAGGACAAATTTTAGGGCTTGGTCTTCAAGTACTAAATTCACAAGTTTATCAGAGACATTACTCACTTGTCGTTCTGCAGTGATCAAAATGTGGCAACAGCTGAACGGCTGCAAAGCATTAATTATTGAAGACCATGGTCCTGCTTCCATTTAGGCTGAAAATTTCCCATCTGTTGCTGACTAATCTGATAAAATCAGTACTCATTAAAAGAAATAATGCTTAAGACTATAAAAGAAAACCAAAAGGTTACTAAATTCTAAAAGCTGAGCAACTATGATTATCAACCCTACCTCTAAATGCTTCTGTGAAGAATCCTAGGATTGATTTTGCCTTCCAAACAGCAGCTCCTTTTCTATTTTTTCTTTTGCTTCTTATCACTTGTGGACATTTAACAGAAAGTCTAAAGTCTACTCTGATAAAGTGCAACACATTCAGAAGCTGTCTTTCTTCCTGTTTGCACACTGGCATGAGGCACGATTTACAGAATGATCCTGTTTAGCAGCTCAGGTGGCCTGTCAGAAGTCTGCAGAATTGCATCACCTGTTTAGCTGGTAAAGGAGGAAGGAAGGTGGAACGTGAAGATAATCCCTCAAAGCAAAATAAAAAACTCACACATTTAATAAGTCAGCACTAACCCATGTCCATGAACATGCAAGGTGATAGACAGACATGCCACCCAGCTTCCAGATCCAGAAGAGACAAGAGCAGAAATACTGTGATAAGGAACTGAGTATTGTATTGTTACGCACCAGGGATCTGGAGGATAGCAGGGAAAGTAAAGATGAACAGTAGAGTGATTTAACTGCTCACATTCCATGGAACCAAACTGCCATGTGTTAAATTCCAAGCAATGGGCAGCCTTCAGAACTTTTATGAGATTAGTAGGTGCACTTAAACAGGATCTGACTGCTTCAGCACACATTGAAAGACCGCTTCCCTGTTTATCTGCCAACTTAGTCACCTTTTGTTGACTCCTATTCCACGTTTGACCAGACTCTAACTCCTTTCAAATATTTTGCTTCCTTTGCTTCCGTATAAAATTCTACCTCCATACGTGCTACTCCTACACGCCTATCACACTTCTGTTCTCTGAGGTTCAGGTTTTGGCAAGTTGACTCAATAACTGTTAGTATATTTGATCAATGGTAATTTTATGGTAATTTTCCATTTGAGCTTCATACTTGGACTACACTTCAGAACTATTCTCCTGCACAATGGAATTTTACATGTCTGTGGGCCAAACCCAAGGATTCTCTGAGAAACTGCACTTCACTGGGAAAACCACCATCTTTCCTGGCCTTGTGATAACTTCTTCAAGGTACTGAATTGCAGATGACACTGCTCATGAACCAGATGGAAATGTTGCCCAAATATTCTAGCACATCCATATGTACCTCAAAAGCACTCCTCTTCTGCTTCCACTACTTATAATACCCAACAAAGGACAAGGCCAGTAAGAACAATGGACTGAGATGAAATTAGTACAGCTCATCTATTCATTTATATTCAGCTGTTGGCTTCACATGGCAGTGCTTCAATCCTAAGATGCAGAGTATCCCTGCACTCCAAAAGGATCAACAAATGCCTTACACAAAACTTATGTGGAAAGATGACACAAAAAATAAAGTACAAAAGATTAAGAAGGAAGTATCATAATATATTACTACCAGGGACTGTACTAAAGAAAGTCTGTACATGGAAAGACGGTGAATGACCTCAGTAGTAATTAAAACAGACAATATCTGATCAGAAATATATGAACAGGGATATTTAATTTGTAAATCACTAAGAAAAAATTAGTTTATCAAATATTTTTCTAAACAATCCACCTTAGTATTTAACAAGGTTTAAGTGACAAACCAACCTAAAAGCCTAAATCTAAAAAACATTCTTTCAGAAGCACTTAGTCTAACCAACCTCAGCTATCAAAACCAAGACAACAAGATTCATCTTTGACTAGAAACTCCAATGCTTCAAGTAGAAAGGAAGGGCTGACAGGGAGGAGGCTCAATAATAATGTATTACCACCATCCTCACTATGGAATTGTTTACACATGGCTCTCTACATGTAGTGTTTACCATTCGCATCCACTCTCTGGGGTTAAAAAGTCAGACGAGATATGGTATGGAAGAATCCATTAAGCTTTTTATTTACTGCATTATGTTATTTTTCTTTGTTGCATTTTAAACTTTACAAAATTCATCTCGGCAAACAAGCAAGAGAATTTCACAGCCATTTAAGATTCAACTGCCAAAAGAAAAAACATCAACAACATCCTTAGTTCTCTTCAGATTTTCCATTCAGGTAGTACAACACCTTCTTTCATACACGGTACAGAAATAAAGAGGAATGAAAACTTCTATAACCAAGGATATAATAGTCCTGTTATTTTACACAGCTGCCTGGAATATTTAACATCATAACCCAATGTAGTAAAATGACCAGGAGCCTTCTGTAATCAGAAAGTTTCAGATGCAGAATCACAAGAAGCAACAAAGTTCTTGTAATCTGACATACAATTTAAAGCAATGGCTGAATGAGGAATTCTTGAAAAATTGTGTATTTCAACACAGTTGATTAAAATCAGCTCTGAAGGATGCTTTGGACTTTGCTTTTCTTTTAAAGCCAAGACTTCTTAAAAAGTACTCACTACCTCCAAATTAACCTCATTTGCTAATATTATCAGTTCCTGAGAAAGGAATGCCCTGATATTTCAATGGGCACAGAAGCCATCAAATGTTCATCATGTACATATTGGTTGTAGCCAAACTTCTGTGCTGCAAATCAAGATTGAGCACATATTTGATCTGAAAGAAGCAGAACTGAGTAATCCATTATAACCAACTGGCTTTAATTAATAATAACTGTGTTGCTAAAACAGTATTGGCAAACACATTACAAGTCATTTACACCCCATAAACACTCTAAGCACAGAATGCTAAAGCAACAGTTTACAGTATCTGCAATGCTACTACAAAATGATTTTTAAATAATCAAGAGATACAGCCCACACCACAAAACACATAAACAGCTAGGTAGGTGTTAACTACAGCTGGTTTAAAGAATAACAGTTCTTCAAATTCAAACTTTTTTTCACTTAGGATGCACTTAGGATTTAACAGTTTGCCACCTCTATCTGAATGAGGTCAAAACCAAATTAATTTTAATTAATGAATCAAGTTCATTTTCCTGTACAGAGGTACTTGTGCTTTTTAAACCATTTTTTTCTGCAACTCAAGCTCTAAAATAAAATGCAGCTGATTTTTATCTAAATTTATTTGCTGACTACTGCTAAGGGATACAAGCATCTCATTGCTCTGAATTGAAACTTCTTTCACTGTTCTAGAGGTAGCTTCAGCATACATTGCCCACATTAAAACAAATCACCCATTCTCCAACCTAAAACTGACATGTTTTATTGCCTACTTCCAACACACCTCCCTCAGCAAGAAAGCTCCAACAAGCACCACTACCTTACCACCATTTCCTTCAAAAACTATTCACATCCCCCTTAAATCCAGCAACTGACTTGACTATGCTAGGAGTTTCTGACAATCTGCAAAACAGTTCTCCTACTATGACCAATTCCGAGCAGTCAATGTGTGAAAACTGTAGTGACAATTGTCCACTGTGCATAGATTTGTAGATGCTGAATAAATGTAAGTGAATATCTTGCTGCACTGCAGTGCAAGGTGAAGTTTTATTATCAGTCTACACTGATCTAGGGATGTTCTGCTCCTGAGCAGAGTAAGGGCACCCACCCTCACCTTCCAGACACCTGTTCCTGCCTGCTTTATTGCTTGTGTAATACTGTGAGTGGGACTAGAAAACTGATCCAACTAAAAATTAGGGCCTCTGAGTGTGTTCATCCTTCATCTGGTTTAAAATAATCACTGAGTTGTTGTTCTCTTCATCTTTTTTATCAGAACAAAGAACTGAAGAGTCCCAGACCAGTGGCATAGCCAAAAAAATGTGGCTCTTGAGTGATTCTACCAAAGTAGGAACATCTGCCTGCAAGCAGGGTGGGACAGTATAAAGGCAAAAATGAAATAACTGAGGAAACACATTTATTACTTAGAATGTTTAAGACAGTGAGTAGGAGAGACAGAGCTTTAGAAAAAGAAGAATAAAAACCTTCTTTCAAATAAATGAAGTATTGTAAGAGATCAAAGTGTGATCAATTTTTTAAGGAGACTCTGCTTCCCTTTTGACATCTCTCTACTTTGCAGGATTCAACAGTCATTGCACTCCCACAAATAAACAATAAAAACGAGATTCCGACGATGAGACACTGTGTCTGAGGTGCCAGTGGGAGAAATGTTGCCCCCTGGTGCTCCACACCACTCGCAGCATCACAGCCTTTCAGCAATTGAGGCTGGAGCTGCAGCTTGCTACAACAGAACTAACATAATTCAACACTCCATCCTCCAGCTATCAGCTGTAAAGTATTAGAAGTCTCTAGATCATTTCACCCAAATTCTTTCTAGGTTTTCAAACCGGACCAGCCTCATCTTCAGGCTCACCAGGGATCACCTGGCTTTCCTGTCAGGCAGTAAATTTCATAATAGTTCTCTGATGTGTGTAATTGTAAATTTACGTACAGAAGGAGAGATAAATACCAGGGGAAGGGGAAAGTGGCAGCACCAACAAGCAGGAAGTGGCTGGAAAAGGGAGTATATGTGGGGCTTTGCTCCCACTGCAAGCAAAAGTAATGGTTTCTCTACAAGGCTTTGTGTTGTCTCAGAGTGCTTGCCTTGCTGAGTATGGCTACATTAGTCCAACCATCAGGCAAGGGCAGAAACCTCAACTGGCAAGAAAAAATGGCTTTCCAGCATATCTATTTGCAGTATTTTTTTCTACTGATTTAGGACTGAATACCCTCCTTAATGTATAGTAAATCCTTCCTTTTAAATAATGGTGTCTGCTAAACAAGCTGTGCTCTCTGCCTGGTAATTCATGATGCAATCCCCAAAGCACAGCCAGCAACCATTTTGCTCCACCTGAGCTACAGAAAGTGAAGTTTTAGCTCAAACTAATTATGAGCACTTTTCAAAGAATTAAAGGATTAAGAAGTGCAAGACAGTGAGATTCAGTGCTGTTTAAACTGTTCAAGCTTCAAGAGGAAACTCAGGATATCAGCCTTTTATCAAGTTCAGTACCTCGAAAGAGTAAGATCAGAATTTCAGCAAAAGCTATGTACCAGTTGTCTGGGGTTTCTTTTTTTTCTTTTAAACTTTTAGTAAATACACTTTCATATCCTGCTGTGTTAACCACACAGAGAGCAGCAACGAACATGGTACATCTCAAGATTCAGCTCACCACCTGCCTATACAAAAGTAACCACAAATGTCAGAGCCTAGGATTTTCTGTGAGTATAAAGCTTAAAGCTGTCTCTAGTTCAACTATACAACTTATACATTCTTATGTGCAATTTGCTCCTTACAACCCAGAGAAATTACAGCCACAGAGCAGTTTCATTTTGTTGACAATGCCTGCCCACATGTGGTCAAAGCAATGCACAGTTCACGCACCCTGGTGGATTTTACCTTCAATACAAAGTTTAGTAAAGCAGCCTAGGCTAAACTTGAAAAACTGTATCATCTCTGAGTCACAGAAATCTAGGTTTCTAGGCTGACATACTAGCTTTTAAACAGCCCCTTTCCCAGCTTTTTTCTTACTCCTCTCCTGCAGATTATCCTGTGGTAGGGGGTTGACCATGGCACCTGAAGGGAGAAACTGGTCAGTGGAGTCTGTATCTGTAAAGGGAAACCCATAAATCACAGATGTTCCCTTATTTCCCTCCCTTCATGCTTACTTTTGCAGAACATGACAAAGATGTTATCTTTAAAACCTTCTTTGTCCTGTGTCCAATTTGGCTGAAATCAATCTTTTGGTGATACATCAGCTGTTTGTACAAATTAAAGGAAATCAGTCTAAAAAGAGTGAGAAAGACTTAAAAAAAGACAGAATATGAAAGAAAAAAAGATGATGAATGTCAGGTAGTTATATTTACTTTGGAACTAGAGGGGTTTCTTAGTTAACTGTGGTGGTGGGATCAGTGTAAGACCAGCTGTACAGCAGCTCTCTTCAAGGCTACAGAGACTGGATAACAAGTGTGTATCCTTTACTACCAGAAATGTTCCAGGAGAATCCAAATAGAAAAACCCACTATTTGCTCTAAATAATTAAAAAAACCCGCTGACTCTGAGTTTTTTCTGTTCATAAATTGAGTATGTACAGTGAAACAAAAAAGAAAATGAATGAAGAAAAAAGGCCAAATATTTTAAATTGCTGCTCCTATTAATAGCACATCCTGTTTTCCATTTTGGCCCCACTTGTTTCCCAAACTATTCTGCTTACCCAGCTGTAGGTTGTTAAGATTGTATCTTGCAGCTATTATGTCTCAGAGGAAATGCTTGGGTAGGCAATTTAGGTGGATTTTATTTTCCTATTTAATATGGGAAGGTTTTGTGGCTTTCAAAAACAAGTAAGACTATTTCCAGACACAAAGAGAGGCATCAAACCTGTAAAAACAGAAGTTTCATGTAACAGCCCTTCACATGCTTTAAGTACAACAGAGCATTTCACATGTATGTTCACATGACATACTCCTGAGATCACTTCACTTTGACGTACACTAAATTTGAGAGGCATCTATACCCATATGCAGCTCACCTCACTGTCAGTAAAATTACACTGCAAGCAGTGCATTAATAATAGAACACTTCTGTTATGTGTCTACTCCAGTTAATCAAGGTCTCACTTGAAGATGCAAGTAAAACATCTCAGTGACATTAGGATGGTTACTTTTTACTACTTTTACTATAAGGTACTGTTCCTTTCTGTTTCCTTACACTTCTTCTTATTTCTCATACAATGGCCTTAGAGGAAAATTAGAATTTATAGCTTACAGAGTTCATGCTGTGAAATTCAAACTTGAGTAAGCCAGAGGATTTGCTAAGGCATTCTTGGCCCCAGCATGTCCTGTACTATCTGGCTTACATAAAGCGAATGCACAAAATGATGCACATGCATGATTATGTGCAGTGGTTTTCTTTTAGTCTGTGGTTCTTCAGCTCTAAAGAATTTCACAAAATAATTATGGGAACAGTGGATAATTATGACACAAGTGGCAAATGTCACAGACTGGAGCAGCATACATGAGGACAAAACATGCACTACAGAACTCAACTGAGATCATAAAAGAAATGTAATTCCTGCTGGTACACCTGGATTTTTCTAGTTTGTAGGTCTGTACTTCAACACAAAAAGATGAAATAGAAGCCTCCTCTTTTCTTCAGTGTAATATTTGGTAATGTATTTTTTCCCCAGAACTCTTTAAAATAGTATACATAAAAACAATTTCTTCTCTGGCTAGTTAACATGAGACAATAGGAACAGCTTACATATGAAGCTGAGAAGTAAAAGGTCAACAGCTAATGAGCTGAGTATTACCAAAAAAGTAGGTGGTAAACTACAATGACAGTACAAACAGAACACCAGGCAAATACATCCCCTTGGTAGACTCGATGATTCACACTTCACAAACACTACATACACACTACATACACAAATCAGCTCACAGAAGCAAACAAACCCAGACCTTACCATCGTATCTGCTGGGAGAATCACATGCTTTCTGAGGGGTGGCCACTCGCAGGAATATCTGCTGCCTCCAGGAATGCCTTCGAGTCCTCACGGGGCTGTCTGCATCCAGGGCCTGCTGCCCATGCTTGGAGTCGTAGTCACTGAAACGGCACCAGACAGAACAGTTTGTGAGTGGGTCACCTGGATGTGCCAGAATGGTGACACAGCCTTCAGTGAACACAAGGGCCACTGCCTTGGGAGTGCAAAGTGCTGTGCACATGCCAGGCAAGCTCTCAGTGTCAGGAAGGTGAAACTTGCTTTGTGACAGAAGCTTATGCATGGCTGCAAACAGCACTGAGGTTCACAAACCTGGGGCTGGCAGCTCTGTACAGTCTACTTTTTCCAGTTTTAATTAATTTTCAGTTTTATTTGCAGCAGTATATTAATCAGAACATATTGAAGACACATACACAATAATGTAGCTTTACCATTACACTATTTACATGCCATCCACAAAACTTAGCATTTACTCATAGGAGACACAAAGATTTGCTGATGCAAGTACTCATTAAGGAGCTTTATAAACACCAACTAAACTTCCAACCTTCTGTACACTGGGTATGCAATATATTCCCTCCCAACACAGACTGGGAGAAAAACTTCTAACCTTTCTGTTAGCAAGTCTACTTCTGACACATGCAACAAACTTGGGAACAGAATCCAAGAACCTTGGATATTACTCCTTTGATGTCATCCACACATGCCATACAGAGGTTTTTATTCAGAATACAAAATGAAATAGTGAGGAACAATGATGTTTTCCTATTAAAAATCCCACTAATAACTTTCATCTGTTAGAACTTTAAATTATTCATTGCTTTATTCCAATGGCTAAATGGTTATATGAGTCTTTGTAGAAACTGAAAGGGATAAATGAAATTCAGATAGCTCTGGCAGCAACAGGGAGGAGCATTTTACAAGTCATCTTCTCCTTCCAATTGGAGGACACTGGCATTACTTAGGATGAATCACATATTCCCATAACTGAAAACTCTCCTATGTCACGAATAATCACAGAAGTACATAGATGGAACTTGCATGACCATTGCAACATCATAAATGACTAAGATCTACAATCCTAATGGGAGAGTAGTCTGGGACAGCTTCATCCTTTTGACAGCAATTACATGCAGAATACACGCAGGTGAACTGTTGCACAAATCAGGTTTTGCAAGTGCAAGAAGCATTTGAAATATTTCAGACAAAGAAATCTTTGAAAATACAGTTTTACCTCCAGACTTTAAGAGAGAACCCTACCTTGTTGTGCTCCTAAAGTCAGAGGTGTTATTTTCATCTACAGGAGCCAGAAATTTTAAGAAATTTGGCACAGAAGAGGAAGAATGAAGCTTTTTCCTTAAGGCAGTACGGTAGGAGATGCTGAGAGTGCAGTTGGGAAAAGTATAGTTTAGAACAAAGAAGTATAAATCCACAGAATAAAAATAATACACATTCCTAAGTTTCAAACAAAAGGCAGCTAAATCCTGAAGGTCTGAATATCAAGGAAACCAAAGTCAAAACTAAAACTGCTAACAAAGTCCTACTTTGAGATACATATTTGTTTGGGCAAACTAAAATTTCCAATGTATATAAATGTACTTCCAGTAAAGTTATTATTCTTTGCTATATCCCAAGCTTTTTAGTGCATGTTTGAAATAAATTCCTTTAATTTAATAAAAACCAATGCCAACTTTGTCACATTTTCTTAAATATCAGTGTCAATGACCGACTAGGTTTGGGGGAAAAGGTTAGGAAAAGTTGACACTGATAATCATTGTGCTGGCAAATGAAAAATAAGACTTTGGCAAAAACTATTTTGTAAAGCATTAACAGAGTTTTTATTCAGACAAACTTGGAACTTTTAAGTTAGAAGCCTTTTAAGCGTTCTGACTGATCATTCAGGATTGTGCCTCTATTTATGCAACAGACAGGAGCACTAGAAACATTTCATCAACAGTCTTCTGGCCAACATAATTATTTAAAAGGAAATAATTTTAATTTAAAAGAATTATTTGATTGTCTTTTAAAATAACATGTCTGAAACATACTCAGAAGAAGGTTAATGGAATGAAGTAAGAACTACTCAGACAATGTAAAGTTTTTGCATGGAGTGAAAATATATAAAACTACTTGGCTGATGATATTAGAAGATCTTTTCTCAGATGAGTACACAAAATCATGAGTAGGAGAATTTACTCCTGAAAAAAGTAAGTTTAAGAAAGAATTGTTTCCGATAAACCATAATGTTCTATCTGGATGGCATTTAGCACTGTTTCCTTAAGATGTGAATGGAAGAGGGTGGGGGCAGAATACTCTGGGATAATCACTAGCATGAAGTGAAGCAGGTTCTTTAGTAGCTGGTATTGAGATAAAGAAGATAAGGCTGTAGCATGGTGTGCCCTGCAAACAGGGTTCACTTACAATCACATTGTAAATCCATTACAATCACATGGTAATTCCACTTACAGAATTGGGGAGCTTGACTGTATTGATTTAAACTCATTAACCTATTTGGCATCCCTATCAATTTCCATTTTCAGTCTTGTCGATTAGATGTTCAATATGGCATATCCTTAAGAGACAGGGAAAGGAAAGGAGAAGTTGCAACTGTGTGCATAGAATCATTACCAAATCACTTGGAAACATTTGCTTTGAGAATTTAACCTTCAGGATTCACGGAAGTCTTATTAAATTGAAGAGTGAACAGGATTCTGCAGACTGACATTTCCTGCCCTGAGCTATGTCATACTTCTGAGGTAAAGCTGAATTAACAGATGCTAGTTAGTACTGAGCAAGTACAACTGAAGAAACTGGTGAAACAGTGTCCTCAGTTGAGTACTTTCTCAGATTAAAAAAAATCTGCACCTTGGGGAAACAGGGAACTTTCATGTGAGAGAACAAAAATTAAAAATAAACAGCAACAGCAATAAAAACTGCTTGCCAATGGCCAGTGACTGTTGACAGTGCTTCTGAGGACATTTGGTCTCATTAGCTTTTTGAGCTAAAATAAGCCGTTTTAGTTCAAGGGGTTAAAAAACAGTTTCATAGTTTATGATTTTTAGGGAGCCACTTAGTTTCAGGTTCTCAGGGAAACAAAATGTTAATGCCCTTTTCTTCAATGCTCTCTCTATTTTAATTCTAAGAGAGAAGGCATGGAAAAGTATAACTTGATACTGCTGCAAGTACCCAAGACAAATTATGGGCTGATGGGTTGGGTTTTTTGCTTGTTCTTGGGGTTTTATTTTGTGAGGAGTGGGGATGGTGGTGGGGTTGTGTGTGGTGCGGTTTTTTTTCCTATCAGCTTTCCATATTCTTGCTGCTTCTCGCTCCATGTAGTTAACTTGGTCAACTTGCCTTTAATGTCAGGCACAAAAAACCAGTAGTATGGTTTTGTGTTTCCATTAACAAAGGACAGAACCAAATGCTTCAGCAAAGACAAGAAGGAACTCTCAGGGTTTTAGCTACTTATCCCTCATAGAATTTAAGGAGTGCTGCTGTCTGCTGCATAATTACAAATTGCTTTGACACAACTGGCTCTAAAGAAAGAGCCAGTGTCTGAAACAATTTGATTGATTAAAAAAATAAATTATATTATTTATATTTATATTATAAATAAAGTACCAGCTCTACATTCAGTAGTGGAGCAGTAAAAGAGCTCCCACTCCTATAAAAATCTACCACTTTTGGTCTCTACTAAATTATTTTAATTATTTATGCTATAGAGTTTAATATTTATGACAACAGGAAAACAAATCCTACCCCAAACTATTTGCAGGTACTAGCTCACCTTTTTTGTGCAAAATGCCCACTTGGTTCTCCAGTTGAATTATGTCTTAGATATTTTAAAAAGTTGGGTGAAGAGGCTGAGGGATTAAGACGAGCTAGAGTAGGAGAGCGTGCAAGTTGACCAGAAGAACTTTTAGATTTGCCGACAGATCCGTTCACACCACATAGTGCGGATTCCAACCAGAGCGACGGAGTGGAGGCAGCACAGAGAACAAAACAGAAAGAAAGGAAAGGAGAGGAAAAAAAAAAATGAAATCCCTTCTCTAATCTTTGAAATGGAGCTGGCATATGTAAATGAGGCCTTTCCTATGTTTTTCACAGTTAATGCAGTAACTTGTAAGAACACAAACTTTTTTTTAACCCAATCAGCAAAGTCCCAAATTCATGTTTACAGGCTTCAGCAAGGCATTTCAAGATATGACAAATTATAACTCACCAAAAAATGGCACTAACACCCCCATTTCTTTCTCCTTATATGTGCTTCCCCTTGATTTTTGTGATAAAGTCAGGCATTTGATCAAGAGTTCCAGTGAATGAGAAGTGAAATGCTATAGGATGAACTAAATATAGTTCTACTTTGAAAACCATTTTTTAATTGAGGCAAGCTGCTCAAGAGTATTCATAAAACAGGACTTGTTAAAAGTCTATAATGCACATGATTTTTGAGAACTTTAGGTATATTTGTCTTGTAAGTTTTCATTTCCTCTGTTTCTGTACATTTGCTATGAAATGGAAGCAATAAGGATTTCTTTTGGGCTTGAGTTATGTGAGGGAGCAAGCACACTCAGGCCTCACTAAAAATTACATGACCAAACCCAAACAGAAACAACTAAGGAAATAAAAAATATACTTAATTTCTAGCTGCATTCCTATAGTAAGATAGTAACTGATTGAGCGAGCAGCTACAAGTTGCGGGGCAGCTCTTCTGAAGATAACAGACTATCAACAAGACCTAAATTGCACTACAGAAACGTTC
Organism: Zosterops lateralis; assembly: GCF_965231275.1. Classification (NCBI taxonomy): domain Eukaryota; kingdom Metazoa; phylum Chordata; class Aves; order Passeriformes; family Zosteropidae; genus Zosterops; species Zosterops lateralis. Next base: position 22,816,186 of record NC_139766.1, on the reverse strand, counting down.
TAGTAATTTAGAATTTAAAAGGTTCAAAAAGGGAACAAAAAGGCAACCCAGGCTATGTTTCCTTTCAAATATTATAATTCTCTTTTTTTCCCACTCTCATCATCCATTTCAGGCATGTTAATTTACTGCCCTGCCTCCTGCAGGACAAAAATGGGCTGGAATAAATAGAGATTTCTTACTAATTTGTGTAAACAAGCAGTTTGGGCAGGAAAACAGAAGCCTATGGACAGAAGTGTTTCAACAGTAATTGGAAAAAGCCAGGTAGAAGGATGGGAGAAAACTGCCATAAAGTTAAGAGGGGGGCTAGAGATACAGAGGCAGGGCTTTGAAGGAGGAGAGCTTGAAGAATATTCATATCAAAGGAAGTAGTAGTTTGTTTTTGTGAGTAAAATCTAGATAGGCTCATTGAAAAGCTAGACAGGAGCTACCAATAACTAGGCACTTTAGTCACTTTTGTGTGCTATTTCAAAGCTACATATGAAATCACCAACTAATAAGGTTTTCAGGATCACAGAGGCTACTGGATTTTTCTCTGTAAATAGAAAACAAGAAGTAGCATTTATTTATACTGCTCACAGATCAAAACAAAAAAAAACGATTGCTTGAACAAATATAACTGAATCAAGTTGTTTTGTGACATATACTGTGGAACTACACATCTCATGTCTTCTCTCCCCTGTAAAGCACATAGGGTTAAAAGTGTTAAACTACAAACCTTCAAGGAGTGACACACTGCTGCGACACATCTCTTATCCATTAAGAGGACATATCTGGTATGCAATTATCATTCCCAAATATGCCCTCAACAAACAAATCATAGCCTGCTTTTAATAAGCCTTACTTTCTTTTGTGAGGAGTCTCTGTGCTCACAGAGTGATACCTCATAAGTTTCCTCTGAGAAACAGATGGTGATGTTTCAGCAGGTCCCAGAGATTCCTGGCTCCCCGTGGGTAAATGGCTGAATGTGTTTGCTCGCCTCCGAAAGCTCTGCTGGGGCAACGTAACAGACCGCTCCAGAGAGGAATCCTCTGTGTCACTGCAGAGATCATCCACTGACACACTGCTCTTGACAGCACTTTCTGCAGGGAAGGTAGGAAGTCTGTCTTTCTCCTTTTCACACAATGGTGGCTCCTAGCAGTGCAAGAAATAAGGTTATCAATACGTGGGCCTAGAATTAATCTTTGACATTGCAGTACTAGATCATTATTCACATCCCACAGACCTCTGCTTCAAACACACACATTTTTATCAAGCTAGGTCAAAGAAAGATGTTTGATGTTTTATGTCCTTGTTATTCATCACTTAGGCCAACAAAGCAGGGTCTTTATTTTGCTGAGAAAATTTTGAGTAATTTTGAGAGTAATTGTATTTTATTGTATGTTGAATACAACTCAGAAGAAATAGGGTCAGAACAAAAGGGTGAGGTTTGGTCAACAGAGAAAAGGGTGGCAATGCAGAATGCTGTATTTTTAGCAATCTGTCTAACCATATAACATTCCTCTTGTTTATCTGCAGATTCACACAAAGGACTCAAGCCTATGACTAGATAGACTGTTTCAATCCCAAGCCATGCATTTTCTTTATTCCTCACCTTGTGTACAGAATCAGCCATTCTTTCAAAAACATAACCAGAAAGAGCAGACCCTTGTTTACACGATGTCAAGAGCCTGCCGGTGAGCAGGGATTACAGCAGAATCAACAGGGTACATCTAAGCCTGCCTCCAGGGAAGAAGACTGGCTTCTTCCATACTGTTTGTTTGTATTGTTTTATGCAGACTTAAAGCTTTCTAATCACACAAAAAGGGAAATACTTCTTGTTTTAGTTTTATGTTTCTTACGAATATAGTCCTGCATTCATGGTATGAACTTTCAGGGCTAAAAGCAGTCAGATTAGGATAGACAGCATGGTCATTACAGCACTGGCTACACTGCACACTGTTGTAAAATTCAGATGATGTTATATAATATTTTATTTCACATACACTTACATATTCATACAAAATATATGTTATATACAGTACAAGGCATTTTTAATTTAATAGCAGTTCTCTGGTTTATAAAAAAGGGAACAGAATGAAAAACCTGAAACATTTAACATCTGACCATATTTCACACTGTTTAGTTGTTCCAGGGAATATTTTTTGAAGTGTCTAAATGTGTACAATTGTCCCAGACTTTACTTACTTTATTTGTGCTGCTTACAGTACTGGACATAGAGCTGTCCAAATCCACAGAACCGGAACTGTCCAGTGGACCTCTAGCTTTACTGCCCTGTAGAAATAAAGCCCACGAGCAGTTAAGATTATGATATATGGGGCACACCAAAGAGATTTGGGTAGCACAGTTGGGATCTATAATTTTCACAGACAGTATCAAATTTAATTTCCTGAAATGCCTAAAAATATCCTTTTTCCCTATGGGAAACAGAAGCTTCATTCAGGATAGTCTCTGTCAGCTTGAAGGATCCTGTAGAATTAAGGAACTCTCACGGGCAATTATGTGCTTTCCATGATTAGAACTACTGTTAAAGTACCTTCTGTCTTAGGTACTTATAAGGATACAGAGAAATGAAAAGGACACCTTTTACAAAGAACTAAACCCATATACATTTAATGCACAGGAAAACATAATTTCTGGTATTACCATTTCAGTGCCTACAAATCAGAAAGCATAAATATTTCTGTAGAATCTGTGAACAGTATTTTTGTATCATTTGAGTAATGTTTTTGTGTAACCAAGAAAAATATCTGATGAATCCTCATGTGCTAACACAATCACGGAACTTGCATCTTCCTAACCTTAAATCATATAATTTTTTAATGTTCTGAAGTTAAAGCTCATGTTCTCTTTGAAGTTTTATCCCAGGTAAAATATAAAATGCTATCATTAATCACAACAGTGACTATCTCTCTTAGAAGTTCAGCCAAAACTTCTGGTTTCAGATCTGATCAAAATCAAGAGTTTCCATCAAAACAGCAATGCCAGTGAAAATACAACCAATGTACAGCTATGCTTATGTGAAGGCAGCTTATACCAGTTAGCAAACTGAAAAAAATTAGAACAGTACTACAGCTAATGTAACACCACTAACATTATGTTTCATATCCCGAGCACAGCTGCAGCAGGATTTTATAGGGGTGAAGTCTAGAAAGGCTGTCTGGGAAGTAATGAGAGGAGATATGAAACTAAAAATCATCTCTACATGTACAATTGTGACAGGAAACCATGCTTTTGCTATCATTTGTCTTAAGAGAATGGTTTAGATATGATGTCTGAAATAAGCTTTGAAAACTTAGTTTTGTCACTGCAAGTTGCTTGTCTGTGAACTAATAAATTGTACTATATATTGCTTCAAAGTAACTTTTTGCTGACTACAAATGAGAATGTCCAATTTCTGTTCCTGAGTATTTGTTGTCTGTCATTCTGTCACAACTCTTTTGTTTTAAGGGAGAAGGTCTTATTTTTTAATCTTTTGTCAAGCAAAAGTCCATCCAGGCCTCCTACTATTTTCCTCAGACTTTTCTCATGAGGTGCAAAATGAAGTATATTTGAATGAGAAGACATTCCATAGATTTAAATTGTGATTAAACTTGATATCTGATTTAATTTCGAACTGCTGCTGGTTACTTTTGGCAGATAATTTCAGTGATCTGTCCATGATAAACATTTTCACAGAATCACAGAATTAACTAGGTTGGAAAAGAGTCACTATCACATAGAAGCTCAAGTTTTTTCCACTAATCAGTATTTCTAAACACTGTCTACAGAGAATTTTACTAGATGTAATATTGCATAGATGCCTTCATGTTCTTAGTGCCATTCTTTACATTCCTCACCTTCAAAAAATCTACAGGATTTAAAAGTTCAGATATCCCACTATTAATCAGTTCTGTGACACTAATAAATACATCTCATTAGAAATGCTTAGTCAGCTCCCTAGTAGTTTCTTTCTACATAAAGAGAAGTGAAAATTCTGTTTTAATTTTCTAAATCCAATAGAGAAATAAAACAATTGTTGCTTTTCCTAAGTCCTCATGTTAAACTTCGTATTAATTTTTTGAAATGCCTATATACACTTTCTTATCTAGGAATTAGTTCACTTCAACCAGGACTTAGTATTCTCTCTAGCAAAGCCCTGCTTTTTTTGTCTTCTAAAATGTACACTCAAATATTTTTGTCACTGTGACATTAGTAACCTTTGGACTACAGCTTAGAATGATAACAAATAAGATTTTTCTAACAAATAAATAAAGCAATGACATTATGGTCAAAGACAATAAACATGAAAATACTTACACGTGATAAAATACTTTCAAAAGATTCTGTAAGAGACCTTTTTGCTTTGTTCTTTAACATGTCTAATCTGAATCTTGGAGCACTGCTGGACACTTCATTTACAGCATTCTCAGCAGGAGGTTGTGAAGCCTGCAAGTGTTTAAAAACAAAAATGTGAAATACTCAATAGCATGGAACAAATCTCAGTGAACAGTTTGAAGACTTCTGTAATCTGAATCAATAGTTTTTCCTGGTGTCCTCAGCTTGTCGTGCCTTTTTCTCTAGTGATACTTGTACTGCAGTTTAACAAACTCTCCTAAAATATGGACAGGAAATTCTTACAGGAAACATGTTGAGTGAACTAGCCTACTATAGAAGAACTGACTTTTTAATATGGATTTATGGCTCTGTAAACAAATTTTCATTTATGCCAATGTAGAATTGTACAAATTCTTAATGTTTAAGTATAACAGATTAGAGATTTCCCATGGATTTCAACCAAGAAATGAATCAAAATCTCATCATTAACAGAAACTCCCAACTTTCTCCCTTATAGTAAAATGGGTCTTTTTCTAAGGGCCACGAGGATGTGTAACAATTTAACTCTTCTATATATTTCAGCAGTAGAAACATTTCCACCTTAAATCTAACAGTCAATTGAGAATTTTGCATCTTGAATAAATATTTCAGTCCATTTTTAGTGCTGGTGAATACTAATGAAGTTAACATAAAAACAATACTATGATGGAAATATTACCATCCAAACACAATATCTGCAGTAGAAACCAGAGCTCAGTTTTCAGTGCTCTTTTGGGAAGTTCATCTTGAAGCTGACAGGCACTGTAACCCCCTCGACTTGTTCTAAATTGAGAGACCTGAATGCTTGATCTGTGTAATTACTAGTACTGGACAGCCAAGTGACATATTATAACTATCACCAATTTGTCCTGCCTAGATGTAATTTTCAAGCATCACATTTCCAGTATGACAACTTCACATGCTCCTGTATTTTCTTTTTACCTTCTGTCCTGGTTATGCCAGGACAAGGTTAATTTTTGCAGTAGCCAGGAGGGGGCATGGCCAGGACCTGAAGGATATTTTATACCATCTGTCATTGCTGGAGGTAGGGGGGAAAGGTTTTTTCTTCAGAGCGAAGGGGCTCCTTCCAGTAAAAAAAAAATGTGTCAGGAGGGAGCCTTCCAGTACTGTCTATCACTAGGGGGTGGATTCTGTGTGAATAATTTCTTTTCTTGTACCCTCTGTGATGAATATTGTTGCCATTACTGGCCATTTTCTTACCTCATTGCTGTTTCCAGTAAATGGATCTTATCTCAGCCTGTGAACTTGGCCTTTTGTGCCTCCCATTATCCTCTCCATCCATCTCACCAAAGTAGGTGCCTGGCCTGGAGAGTCTTGTGGGGGCACTGAACAGGGAGTACCATTCCTAAACCATGACACTTTCTCTCATTCTCCAAGGGTAAGCAGATGCTGCTTGCTGTTACATTGTTATAAGAAGACACTTTTTGAACTGTTTTTGTTAAACAAGATCCATGTACAAGTATCACATTTCATCTTTTTTCTCCCCTGATTTAAATATATTTTTTGAAAAAGGCAATGAAAAGCATGAAAGTGAATATGCAGAACAGATGGGAACAGGGACATCAGGGTGTCATAGGTTAATGATTGCTGAGACAAATATCAGAGTATGTGTTCAAAGTTATCTGTATTACATAGGCCTGGAGATAAATTATCAGAGTAAGTATAAAATGTTATGTTGAGACAAATGATAGACTGAGGGGAAGTCAGTTCTCTTCTCAGAACACTGGCATCTTTGCAAGTGTCAGATTAACAAATTTGGTTTCGGGAACTGAGCAGACAGATTGCAGCAGGTCTTAAAAATTTTCAAATAATTGAAGACATACTAAGATCTTATCTTGCTTTGTATATTCCTATTTCCAAGCTGTTTGTGACTGACAACTATTTGACCATCAGCTAGCATTACAGCAAATAAAAGTATTTCACGTATGATGACAGAGCAATGTTTCTTCCTCTTATCCCACAGCTGAAATGCTTTTTTCTTAAAAGCATACTTCTGGTGAGATGCCCAAGACAATAAATCAGAGCGTGAAATATGCAATTTTCTTTATGTTTACTCAGGGAGGTCAATAATTAGCTAGTAAGCCATAAAAGGAGAAGATATTAACAAAGTGAAAGTACAGTAAAGGAAGATTTGCTGCTACTTTTCTAATTTCTTCACAGGTCTAATTACTCTCCACGTATTCATTTGCTAGTTTATATCACCGATGGCTGACAGCAATCATTACAGTGGAATTACCAACCAAAAGTAGAGGGACAGTCAAGACTTTTAAAAGGGTCTAAATAATTGGAAATGAAAGTTTCCAGAGTATAAATGGAATCCTTTTTTAAATACTAACCTCCTTGAGTTGTCTCAAGGTAGCTACTCACAAACCAAGGCATGCAAAATCACTAATCCCTTTGGAAAAACCTTAACTGTGCTGTATAATAGCCAGTTAAACAGCATTGATGGGACCTGGTAGAGAATAAAAGTTAGCTCATCTTTTGGACATGGATGAGAATCTCTGCTGCCATTTCTCCAGCAATCCTCCTTATCTTAAGGCCACTTCAAATGGTTATTTGCACACAAGAAATAACTTTGTCTTGAGTAAATGTAATAGGCTTTATCGAGGATCAAATCCAATGTGTTGTCATTATACTGACTCAACACTGACAGCAAGATGGCAAATGCCACAGATAAGCTGAGAGAAATCACAAATTCATTATACATTGTCTCACATATATTGAATTGTCATTGCAGTGAGAACAAATAAACAATTTAGTAGTCTCCCTTGCTTGCACCTCTGTCTCCTAGGCCTGAAATCACACTGTACCAGGGACCTCCAAATCTGAAATATCTGGTTTTGGTGCATGACAATAGTTTATGAACCATAAGCAAACCCAGTATTCACCACTGCTTACACACTGATGTTTCAAATTGCAAGTGACAGAAATTTGCCTTTGAAAAATATAAAAATCGAGCATATTTTTTTTTCCTGGCTTCTCCTTACACTAACTAAAATTGAACTTACCTGTTTTGCTTCTCCAACATGAACATGGTCCTTCTGTTTTTCTTCATACATGTTTCTCAAAAGAGAGATAACCAGCTCATTCTCTTTTTGTTCATTTCGTGGTCTTAATTTCTGTGATTGAAAACACCACAAGCACAGGAATTATACTGTTAGCAAATATTTACTCTTTTCATTTGTCACTGTAATAAAACAGCAATGTAGGAACACGTTTAGTCTGCTAATGCTACTACTCCAGTCCACCAGAGGACACCAGTGTCCCAGGCAAAGCACCAATACAGCCACAAAAACACCTGACCTCGCTTCATACATAACAGATTTTACACCTAAAACAGAGGACAACTGTACAGATATTAAACTGCCACAAGCAAATAAAGGCTTTAAAAAATATTTTTGTCCATTTTCTTTTGATATAAAGAAAACTGAACTACTGTAGTTCTGAATTTGTAGCACACATGGAGTACCATTCTAGAGACAGGATTCATGCTTCTCCTAGAAATCCTTCACACTGAACATTTAATTTTTGGGAAATGACATAGGTTTTTTATAAGTTTGTGCACAAGGTGAACATATTTATCTGTGCTGTGTTTTACTTAGATCTGAATTATTGTAAGAGAACATTTTAAAACAATTTATTAAAGAATTTAATCCCAGAAATTTAACTTTTGAAAAACATATGCTGCCTTAAGCCTATTGATAAAATGCAGAGGATACAGTATGAAGTAATGGCAAGGTAGAAGGTAGCACATTACAATAATAAAAGTATCACAGGAAGACAATTACCTAAAAATGCAAATCATGGTAACAATACATGGATCTGCAAGAATGCAACATTCCAGGCTGTCCAACTGAAAAAGTTAGCTGAGAAAGATGGGCAGGAGATTTGTACTTTACCCCTAGTTTTACCAAATTAATTGTTTGCAGACCCTCACCAGAAGCAATTAACAGTTTCCTGTGACTGCTTTAGATTGTGCGCAGAACACTAAAAGGCACCAGTGCTCCTAGCTGCCCTATGCTAAGAAATTGCTTAGCTCATGGAATTGATCCCGCAGAGTAACTTCCAAATTTGGTATTGAGTGATAAACTGCCACGTGGAAACACACAAAGAGACTGAAGTGACTTAAGAGAGGAAGGAAACATTACTTTTTAAAAAGTCTGAAATTGCTTAATCTTCAACAACATGTCAATCCCAGTGACATTTCCTACAATGCACATCATCTGCTTAAAATCCAGCTATGCTTTCCTCTGTCCTAAAATAGATTTAATTAAGAAGATAGAAAGTTTAACTTCTTTAGTTATTTTGACAAGAATTAAGATCTAGGACAAATTTTAGGCAAGAAATTTTCTGATCTGGGAATATTACAGTAATTTATTTTGGTCAAAGTAACAGTCTGAATGCCCTCACAGTTCAAGTTATTGCCTTCACTCATAAAAAATGTGTTCAGTTTTACTCAGTGAAAAGGCAACATCTTCATGGAAAGCAGGCAGTATTAGTGGAAGAAAAATTAGTACAACAGCAATTTTCATCAAAAGGTAAGTTTTTAACAGCTCTAGAAAAACAACTGAAATTAAAGCACAAGCTGGCTAACAGTCTATTAAGTGAAATTAATGAATGATTCACAAAAAATGAAAATAACTTCTGTGTTTTATACAGATGTTAGCAAAAAACACCAACTGCTTTAAAATCTTGTAGGAAACAAAGCTTACCTGAACCTCTTCAAAAACAGAGGCCTGTTCCTGGTTATTTAGTGTGGTTAGATGCTTTTGTAGTTCTAGTTTAGTCTTAGAAGGATGCAACCCTACCAAGAGGAACAAAAAAGAACAAATTACAGGGTCAAATTTTTCAGAATTAATCAATCACATAAATATGTTCGCAATTTAAGCCAAAGCTTGTCAATTATTTGAGTTGGCCCATTCCACAATTTCTTAAGAGGGCATTAGAAGGAACTCTAGGTTAATTTAAAGCTATTACTAAACTCATGTCTTTAAAATGAGAGACATGAACTCTGCAATGAGGAGATTTACTCAGCACAGACCAGGATTATACTCTTAGCTGAAGATTTCATTATCACACAAGATAAAATAAACCCACAATCTACTGCATTTTAGCAGACCGTTTTATTGGTGTTTTGTGCAGTGCTGCTTGGATTTTGCTTATGGTATAAATAGAATTCCCTTTCATTTTCTCCAATTTCTATGTTGTGGGCTCTTCTTAAAACTTAATTGAAACTCTTCTGAATAGTAAATTCATTGCTTTTTAGTGAAGTCTTACTTTGCCTCTTGATGAAAACGTTTATTGACAGTCTAAAGCAGACTACCCCTTCATTGAGATTATTTTTTCTGTTCTCATCCTGGATTAAATTATTTTCCTCTATTTTCTGTGGAAAAACAGCTAGCCATCAACAGTATTGTGCACTTCAGTTTCTGATCATGGAATATCTCCTTCAGAAGCAGATACAATTAACAAGGTGGCACGATTGAAGGCATTAAGGAATGTTTGATTTTAAGAAACTTCCTAAAAATCACAGTTAGCTGAAAACCAAAATATAGTAAAAGTAGTTTTGGAAGTTCTCCAATTTCACCAAATTAACAGCAGGCAGGTTTTAGTCCAACAAGCCACTGTCACATGATCTGACAAGCTGCAGTTGCCCTTTATTCACTCCAAACATCATTTAAATGAACAAAATCTAACTGTGAAATTTGCTGAAATGTAAAGAGGTTTGAACGTCTGTTCTGGGTGACAACTACAATTCTAATTTCCTGCATTTTGATGAAGGGGCATAGATCAGCACCACAAACACACACATTAAAAGCATACTGTTCAGTTCCTGCCTAGTGACAGCACAATGGCAGTTTCTAAGTGTATTTAACAGGACAGCAGGTCATAGCTATTGCAGCATCTATCCTTCAGAGGTTCCTTATCTAAAGTGTTCTGCATTTATAGGGCTAATAGAGCCAAACATGCTGCAACTCACTAATGTTTACACTTGTAAATAGTTTCCAAAAATTCAACTAAAACACAATAAAGCAGCTTAACTCTTGTTAGAAAATTCTTATTACTTTACAGAAAACTTGACACTACAGTCCTCTAAATAAAAGTACTGGCTTTCAACTTTGCACCCCAAGTCCCAAGTTCTTTTTAAGCATTAATTTCCTTATGATTTTACATACTGTCCCCCAACGAAACTGCCAGAAAAAATATTCAACCAGAAAATTCTTTAAACCTCACCTTCTATCTTTTCACAGAGTTTATTCAAACTTTGCATAGGACACCCTTCACAGAGCTGGGGCTGTGCCTTGGAAGTTTGTTGCACAGCAGCCACAGTGAAAGCCTGTTTCAATGTCATCATGATTTCATCAACCTGAAAAGAACAGCATGCAAAGAACAGAATTTAACTCTTCCACTGTTTTCTTAAACACAAATACAATAGTCTTTTAGAATTATACTTCCCCTTCCTTGGGAATGTGCTTATTATTAAAGAGACAAGCTGTTCCTATGTCAGTTCTGTGCACAAACACACAAGCACAATAAAACTCATCATGAACTCATGTTTCTTCCAGGCCACCCAATTTTATTACTGTGGTCTAATGAAAGATGCTACTCTCTATCTCAAACCCCTTTCTTGTCTATGATAAAAAAGCTTACTGCAGTTGTGATGCACTGGTCTTACTTAGAGCACAGGAGTGTTGTCCTAAGAGAAAACTCTCCCCCCCAAAAGAGGCATAAGGTCTAACTTAGTTTGTGAAACGAAAGGAAGATTAAGTGGATTTTAAAGAGGATTTTAATTTCTGCCCTCAAAACAAATGAAAAGGTCTCTTGCAGACTGCTATATTAGTTACATTTTTGAAATACTTATATTTCTGAGTGGAATAGGAATTGAAGACATTCAGCAAAATACAGAGCATGGAGCAACAGAAGACTTTTAGAGCCTAATATTCTATTTGGCTGTTCTTTTCTTTCACTTACCAGTGCTTCATCTGTACACTGAAACACATAGCAAACAAAGTGGAAGCCTCCATTTTCTGAAGACTCTCTACAGATGAACCCAAAGTGATCCACATGTCTAATTCCCTAGCAAAGAAACAACAGAAATGAAACAGTCATATCTACTTTCAATAAACTCATTGTACCTGTATTTCTTTCAGGAAGAAAAGAACAAATTAGCATTGCATACAGGTCACATATCTTTGTTACAGCTACATTAAAGACATCTTGCCATTAAAATTCTGTCCTGTAATAGAACCTAATACTTCATTAATCTTTTGAATTTCAATTAAGTCAGACATTGTTTGGTTTTTTGTTTTGTTTTTAATGGATGAAGTATAAAAGAGCCATAAAACAGACCCAGAGATTAATAAATTCTATTCAAAATGTATTTTACTCTGAAATTTTCAGAATATGTGCCTGTATCTTTAGTGATGAAAGCTATTGTCATCAAATTAAAAACTAAAGTAATTTACTGAAAACAAAAACTACAAAAGAAACCAAAAAAACTCAGGCAGAAGGACAGAGAAGCAAACTCCGTGGCACAAAGAATAGGGATTAATAGTGAATGAGGAGGCTCTGACATATGCCTACCCTCAGTGCATCATATATACTACCTCTGCGTGGCAGAAGACTATTCTCATTTAAACACATGCAACTTATATTCTTGAAAAAAACATACTTTTTAAGTATTTTTCAGATAACACTTGCATATAATTTTTCTCCTTTCATTCTCACTTCTTGAAAAATATGGCTCAGAGATCCCAAGATTTGCACCCCTCATGAATGATGCCCACTGCAATCTGAAACAAGAGTGTTCCTGACCAGTGTGCTCCTTCTAGCTAGTATTATTCATCTACTGGACACAGAAGGGAGTCTTTATCTCAAAAACCACAATGCAAAGCATGAAAGAAGAATGATGATCTTATAAAATTACTGATTAATTAGCAGTTTTTCAATTGTATTCACTAAAACTGCTGTTGAGAGAATCCATGTGGAGTGCAAGGACAGGATTACATGAGCATTCACAAGTAGAGAATATTTAAACAATAAATAAGAAAAAAAGAATATACTACAATCTTACCTGAGAACAAAAGGATATTTCTTTAAAGCTTTTCTCAATTGCGACTTTTTTTGTGTCAGGACTGATAAGGTAAACTTCAGACTGGCCAATCTAAAAAGAGCAAAATAAATTGCAAGGTGCTAACAAGTAACATTACACTTCCCTTTGTCCCACTATAAAAATGTTTCCTGAATACAGATCTCAAATTTTTTTCTACCTGCATATTTATACCAATGAGCATATTACTACCAGAAAGAATTCTGAAAAAACACTGATTTGGCATTGAGAGCTCTGCACATTATGGCACTTGTTAAACTGAGGTTTAATGAGACAAGAGACTGAAAATAATGTTTGAACAGATGAGAGCAATGTTGTATCACAAATAACCTACATTGCACTGAGAGAAATATACTCATGCTCCCTTTTCTTAGTTTCTGCAGTCTTGGAATGTACCACAGCCACAGAAGCTACTTAATGACATTGCTCTAAAATTTAAATTCAAGTGTGTGCCTCTTCCTGTACTCCACCTAATAATTTTTTAGTTTTATTTATTTATTTATGGCATACATAACAATTTAAAGCACTTAACTCAAAAACTATACAAATGAATTCACCAGAGTGTATTTTCTAATGTAATTTAATCTGTAGGCCATTTGTACAGTCAAAAGATGATGCTAAGTATTGATGGGCAAAGGGCATTTTTAAGATAGAACTATTGCTTTATTTTTTCAGCTTCTGACAACATCTTTGTAAGACAGTAACAGAAAAATCTAAATTCCTCATATTTTCTAGCGTATCAGAAACTGCTAAAAACAAGTCTCATATCAGATTTTAGGAAGGCAGGTGGAATTTGGATCCACTGATAAACATGACTTAGAGAAACCTGCATCAATCACTATCAAATCCCAAAAGATGCACATAAAAACATCAGCAGCACCAGTATAACTGTACTTTCTTAAGAAAGGGGGAAGGGATGAATCTTGTGTGTGAATAGATCAAGTCAGATATGCCACCTCTGTATGTCTAAAAATGGTCCTGAGCATTCACCTTCCACCTCTTCTTTCACTTCAACCAGCCACAATGGTTCTCCCCAGATGTCTGCTGGTTTCCTTGTATTGTCCCTGGGGCTGACCTAGCATGTGTTCATGGAGGTATTCCTTCCAACGCCTACTCAGCAGCCTCCTGATTGCTGCTGTCTTCCCCTCCCTGCAGCAAGAGGCTCCTTCTTACTGCTCAGTCCCACATAATTCTTTCACATTTGGCCTCTGGGCAGAAGTGATCATTTGAAGTCAACTGAACAGGAGGCAGAAATCCAAACCAATGAACCTCTTCCCCCTGACCCCCAATATACAGCCAGGAGAAAAACCTAAAAGTACTCTCTCCTCCCCCCTAAACCCTCAGAAACTGGCTAGGAAAGCAGTTCTTCAGGAAGATATATGAAAATCAGGACTATTTAAATCAGATGAGGAGAGCTGGCATCTGAATATTTTTCACACCTCATGCATCAACCAACCTTTGCTTCAGTCCTGGGGAAAATCTAAGTAACTGAGGATATACCAACGATTTTTTTCCCCTCTCTGGATATTAAGTTACTTGTAAGTGTTTTATATGTAGCCACACACAAACTGATGAGACTGAGCAGGTTGCCTGCATCCCCACTCAGAACCTGCTGAATACAAGGGACAGGTAACCAACAAACTCAGCTCTGCCAAACTGAGCTGCTGCCTGTGGATATTGAAGGCACAAACTAGAGTTACCTCATTTCCTTATATTCATCTGAATTTAGACTGGCCGAATAGGAAAAGAATACAGCTGTGCATATTAAACAATATTTTCCCAGGCAAAAAGCAACCCAAGACACAAAGCCTCACAATTTGGGAATGTGTCTGCCAGAAGGTGACTGGCATTATAGTCACAGGCTGAAGCTGCAGGTGTCTTTGAGAGGTGCTGCATCTATTTAATATAAATTAAAAATGCACTCACCGGAGTAAGAGCATCCGGACATACCCGGCCCAACAATAATCTCTCTATTTCTAAAATATGTGCCATGAATCAATAATGGAGTCATGATTTATTTAAAACTAGGCATTACTATTATTACAAAAGGTACCTATGTTTTCTGTGTGGAATACATGCTCAGGGGAAGAAGGTGAACATGGCTTTCTTTTTACTAGGGAAGAAACATTTCTCCATCTTCTTGCACTCTCTGATGTCAGCCTGCCACAACCAAACAGAAGCTTTAATTCAGGTATAACTGACTACAACATTTTCTGCATGCTGCTTTATACAGATATAACACAGTGGCAATCCCTCTTAAGGATTCTTTTTCTCCCTTTTAAAAATCTGTTATAATTGCACACACTGCACTCCACCACAGGCTTTAAAAATGCCCAGCTACAACAGCAGCTGATGGATCCAAGATAACCTTAGGAGAGTCAGTCTTTGCAGTATCAGCTCCAAGTTTGTATTATGCTCAGAAGACATAAGCTAAGTAAAATACATTACACAGCTTATCTATCATGAGGACTGTAAGAGGAGCACATACCACATTCCTTACTTGCTTCTCAGTTCTTGGGAAACAGTTTTGCTGCCCATCTATCAAGGCAAGGGCATTGCTAGCCACACTAAAGCAGGGCAAGAGAGGAGGCATATGAGGAGTAGTGTAGAAAGCTATTACACTACTACTCCATCATTACACAGACATGTTGGCAGCAGGAGCACCTTCATCAGTTACACTGCTTATCATGGGACAAAGTCTACTAGCTCTCAATCATGGTTGGTCCTTCTGCTCTAGTTACAGGTAATTCATTCCCCTGGAAATTTATTTCTGCTGTTACTAGCTAGGGTAAGTGTACATACCATTCTGTAATTGCACAGCTACCTGCTAACTTGCAGTAGCTATCTAAAAGCTTTCTTTAGAAGCCCAAGGTTTCAGGTAGTACTGTTTTAAACTATTTAATATAAACTTATTTAGAATATGTAAACCAATTTGCACTAACAAGTAATGCTCTCCAGAGAAACAGGGAAGTTTAAGTTAAGCTTTGGTAATTGCAATTAAGTTATCAAAGAAGTAACTGCCATCTGTCAGAACATCTGCTTTGGTGTCTGCCATTCCAAACTCCTAGATGTGAGAACGCCACCAGAAGCTGCAAATCTTGCTTTACCGTAAACAACATAGTCCGGTTCTCTGCAATGTCAGTTGGCTGCACAACACTGTGTCCATAGATGAGTTGACTTTTTAGGTTCAGTGAAATTGCATCTTCTTCAAAAGACCTGACAAAGCTGTTACTCCTAAGGCTTCCCTCTTGGAAATCCTTCTTAAAAGCAAAGGAACGAAGTCCAGGTTGAGAAAAAGATTTCCTAATTGGCCTTTTTTCTTCCTCTTCATTGACCAAGGGCTGGAATACAGACCGCAATTTGCTGCTAAAAGAGAAGCCTCCAAAGTTATTGGCAGTTTCATGTTGTTGGGATGATGAGTCAAAATCTGAATTTTTTGCACAACTTGCATGATTAAATTTCTCAATGCATTCATCTATGAGTGCTGGAGGTGCATTTTTATGGGCTACTGTTACCCGTCCACAGAACAGCACCTCAAACTTCTTGGCAAAAGGGTCTTCAACATCTGAGAGATTATTCTGAAACTCTTCTTGACGGGCAATTTTTCCAGCTTGTCGAATTGAGCTTATAATCTCAGGCACCTACAGGAGGGGAAAAAAATGCACATTAGCATCCACTGCTTTATGAAAAACAAATTGCAAAATTAAGAGGCTCCCCGTTGTGATTTTCCCGGAAGGATACTTTAATGTAGTTTCAAAAACAAAAGACCAGTTAAAGTGATCTTGTGATTCAAGAGACACATTATAGCATTTAAACACTGAGAAAAGGAATTTCTCATTTGTCTCCTTGCCAGGAGTTCACCACCATCAACACTTTGTCAAAAGAGCTTTGTCCCTTGCAATGTTCTTCGTCTTCAGTAAAACTTTTGCCACTGAAGCAACCAGTATAACATGAAAAATTCCAACTCAAAATGAAAGATAGAAATACTTCAGAAAGCATACAAGAAGCCATGGACTAATTAATTTGTAAAGTTATTTAACCTCTGTTATTTTTCACTCCCTTCTCTTACTGAAACACTCATGCCACTTAGGTTAACGAGCTTCTTGCAAATTTGCTTTCCTCTTCATAATAGCATATTACATTGTTGTGGCAGTTTGGTGGGGTTTTTAAAAATGTAAATAGCTGCATTTTTAATAACTATATTCATTATTTTAGATGTTCATTCATTTTTATTCTGCTATCCTAGAGCACAATCTTAAATAATATTACCTCACATACAATATGACTTGCAGGGCATCTGTATGAGACAGCAGTCTGCTACAGATCACAGATGTTGTAATTAGAACCCAAACTGCCATGTGATGCATTTTGAGTGACAGTAAACAGTCTCAGCTGCTGATATGGTTAGACAGTAGTGATATACATATGCTCTCTGCTGAGCTGCTGTGAGCCCAGTGCCTGGTTACATCACACTGCTTTGACTGACCTAGGAGATTAAGGTTCCTCTGCAGTCTGTGCTGCTCCTGCTGTAACAAAAAATGTGAGGCCACCATCTATGATTACAACTGCTAATTCTGTCAGCTTTTTTTATTTAGCAAAGTTAGTTTGAGAAAAATCCATGCAAAGTGTGCTAGTCTCTTGACAAAACAAATTTCCACTGTCAAGCATCAACTGGAACTTGCTTTACTTACAAGTATTTGGTTGCAGATAGTACAGAAAGAAGTCTGGGAGCAGCAGACTAAAATAGCACCCCAGAAGAACCACTTCTCCTACAAGAAAAGGCAGCCCTAAACCTAGAGAATATTTTGGAGACCTGGCCTCTGTTTTTGTTCAGACATTTTTATGGTTATCTATTGCTTAATCATAATGTAGTAATGTGCATAAACCAACTGAGGAAACAGCAAAGGACTTTGAGAGGAAAAAAAATCTGAACAGTGAAAATGGAATGAATATTGTGAGTACTCATAAAGACCTCAATAGGACTCCTTGGATAGACAAGGAAACAAAGATATGGATAGGCAGGCAGGCAGGCGGCAGGCAGGCAGGCAGATAGATAGATATTCACACATACAGCATTTGAAACAGCAAGTACCACAAAATAGGAACTCAGGGAGCATTACTTCACCCTTCAGTGCAAGGCATGAGTCATCAGCTAATCATACAGCAAAGACAATACGGAAGAATGGGCAAGAAAAGCAGGGTCAAGAATTCATAAGTCCATTCTCTGATATGTCACAAATCAGTCAAAAAGCCTTAAGCTCGGGCAGCGTTGTGCCTAACTTCTTAATCATACACAAGAAGAACATTAAGGATAGAAAAAAATCTTTAGTACCTCAAACAATATGCATTTGCACTACAGAGAGCTTAAGGTCTACCTAGGTTTTATTTACTCAGCACTCTTCCAAAGAAACAATTTTGAGTGGCATAACATATCAGAATTAAAGTAAAACATAAAACTTCATTCTATTCACATTTCAAGTGCTTTAGTAATTTTTCATAAACGTGTTTTACTCTTTTGGGAGTGTCTGGACTCACCAGCCATAGACACTTTTACTACTGAGCTGCCCAGGATCCATGGGCACCAGTAGACACCAGCAATCTCACCTCCACTTCTGCTGAGTCTACAGAGGCAGCAGCAAAGGACTGAGGCATTTTCTGAACTTTGCTTACTTTGGTAAAGCCAGGAACATCATCTCTCACCCAGAGAAAGAGGGCCACTATCTCAACCACAGTTAAACTTCCCCAGCAACACACACGCCAGTGACTATAAGGACAGTTCCCAGCAGTGCAGGTGCTGCAAGGGTTATAGCTGACCCAAAGCCCTCACAAGGCATTAGGGATCCAGCACATATACACAGTTATTGAATTTAACTTCTTCAATGTTTTTTGTTATCAAATACCTTGGACATTGACAAAATAGCTATTCAACAGTTGCTATACTTTATGTACAGACAGTGGTTAGGGAAATACACTACATCACACAGAAGGACTCTGCAGTAATTAATAAACTTTGTGTCTGAGGAGAGTCAGCAAGCCTGTTGATGGAAAATCAAGGGAAGTATTTATTTATTTATTTTCACACATGCTAGGGCTTGAATCATGTCATTGATAAGTAACAGCTGGCTTCTGTGCTACATTTACTAAAAAACACAGACTCTTCTGTTCTCACTTACAGACCTAAAAAAATCTTCAGCCTGCTAATAAAATTTTATTACTTATGATGAGGCAATTGATGCAGCAGAAGCAGCAAATCATCACTTCACTTCCCTGTGATGCTTATGTATGTTAAACATTTATCTATTTTCATTAGTAAAGACAAGATCCATGATGAATAAAAAAAAAAAATCCAAAATACTTATTACCCTGGAACTGCTCTTTGACTGATCAAGATCTGTGCTCTTTTTATCTACCTGTACTACCACTCCAGACTTTTTATGCAAGTAGGGAAAATGAACAATCCACTTGCCCTCTGTATTCTGTGACACTAGCTCTCCAACTAAACAGACCTGGATGCTGAGTAAACAAATATGAAGTAAACAGTAGTTAAAAATAAATATATTACAATTATTTCAGGTTATTAGAATAAAGATGTGGGCTCTATCTTGGCAAATGTTTATTAACCACAGCTGGAACACTTCCAGATTAAGCAGCATGCCACTGGGTGATCAGTAACCACATCTCTTGCAAACCTCCAAAAATTAATTAGGATGTAAACAGAATCAAGTTTTATGGCTCTTCAATTTGTATCAGAAAGCAGCAAAGCAGCAAGGATGAAGGTTGCTCCTGAATTAAGTTAATGCTGCTTGGAGTCTTTTAAAGGTTGTAGGCCCTTTCTGAATTTTTGAACATAAGTGGGGTCTTTTTTTTTTTTTTTTTTTTTTAATTTTTGTTGTTATTGTTTTTGTTTTTTTGGTGTGCTTTTGTTTTTGTTTCTTTCCCCTTGCAAAGGCAGCCAAAACCTGGCATAGATTGCCCAGAGAGATTGCAGAGTCTCCATCATTGTGGATGTGCAAACTCTGACTGGACATGGGCTGAACAGCCTGCTCTAGGTGACCCTGCTTTGAGCAGGGGCTGAATGAGATGACCTCCTGAGGGGCCACCCTACGTCACCTTGGTGAGATAGATATCAACTACTTTTATACGTACCTATTGGTAATTGTGCCTACTAATCTGAACTTGCTAAGAGAGTGGGGGATGACTGTGGCACACAGGTGGGATTTCTTCCTGCCATGCAAATCCTCTTTTCTAGCATACTTCTATGCTTAAGTGTTTTCTGACTTGTTTATTAATATAAATATATAATTAGTGGATAAATATTATTTCTGTAATTAGAAAAACTATTGCTGCTGACCTAAAATTATTTCCTTAAACCCACAAAATTAAGTACAGAACATCAGTGTAAGCAACAATGAACCAACACAGAGCTTTACCTTCTTATCACTTCAGGCCAAACAGGCCTGCTGAACAGAAGACACAACTGAAATGTACTAGGGAAAAGATTTTGTGTTTAGAGTGTCTGAATTAGATACAGAAAAAGATCACGTATCCATAACCATTAAAAATAACACTGGACTTGTGGGTTTTTTTAAAGAGTACCACATTATTTCTGCTATAATGAGAATGTTTACTTTGCAGAGACAAAGCAGGGAACTGAAATGCGGAGTATTCTTCTGACTGACTTGGGTGTTCAAGCAAAATACACCTAGGACTTCCTAGTGCATGTTACTCATTTACAAGACAAAGAGCTACAACTTCTATGCCATGCACCAAATCATGACAAAAGTCAGTAATTTTTAAGCATGGACGGGTTTGCTGCATCTGAAGAGCAAAGAACAGCTCTTCCCCCTCACATAAAATGCAGTTGCATTTTTACCCCTTGAAACTAGCACTCACCCTGTAAGTTTACATACAAGTATGTAAGAGGTCAAGCTCTTTATCCTGTCAGTAGATGTAAGAAAGAGTTAGAAACTATTTTAACGAAAAGAGGTCAGTAACAGCTGAATGCAACAGCTGACTTTTGGTAAGAAAGACCAGACTAAAAAAAAGATTCCTAGTTTCTTTCATACATAGTAGCTAAGAAAGCAAAACGTGCCACAGAAAAAAGAGCTGTTAACACATCAGCTGGGAAGGACTAGGTGAAAAAAGAAAAAAAGTGGGATAATTTATTAGTCTAGATTTTATGCAATGTTTATACCTGCAGTACAAAACCACCTGTTTATACCTACCAGTCTCTGCATAAGGCTTCAGGTCAGTGAAGGGCTCAAGGACTGGCCTAATGATTTCAAGGACATGGGGGGTTTTGTTTAACCTAAGACAGACCTGTGCTGACAGGAACTGGTCTTGTGCAATAGACTCCAGGAATTGCTGGAGACTGAAAAACATTAGGCTCAGATTCTTAGGCTGAACCTCAGGTCTCAGACCACTCCAGCTGGAACAAAGCCATGAAAACCTTTCACAAAGCTCTTGAAACAAGTAGATGTTTTGATTGAATTTTGCTAGCTTACTCAAGCGAGAGAGGACATCTGAATTGTTTTAAGGTGCTTTTACCTGCTTTTTTTTTCCTGATCAATAGAGCAAGCTAAATAAAATATGCCAAGAAGTCTAATACTGTTTGCTGTTAGTATCTTTTCTTCTTTATTTTAGTAGAGAGTATTGCTACAGAAAAGATAGGGTACAGAGCTGTTTAACTGTGGGAGAAAACATTTAGTTGTATCAGGACAGACAGCAATATTTTTGTCACCCAAGTTATTTACAATAATGGAATATTTTGTAAAAGTCATAGAATGAAGAAATTAATTTTTAAACATATACAACACATATAAAAGGTAATACAGTATAGTATTTACTTGCACTTTAAAAAAATATTGCATAAAATTTTTAATTTCAGTAGTTTGATACATAATAAAAAGCACCTGGTCTGTTTTCAGCACCCTGGTGGCAAAATAGCTGTCCAGAAATCAATGCAGATCAGCATTTCCTGTCCTTATCACTCCTTAGCCCACAGTAGTGGTCAACTGACTTCTCAAACACTTTTCTCCACTCACAGGATTTAAAGTTTGGCATTTTTAAACCAAAAGCATTTTAATTAATATATTTTACACACAATCATCTTCTTTTAAATTGAGATCTTGCATAATTTCTCCTTCCAAAAATCACAGGATAATTTAATTTGTAAGTGACCTCTGATGGTGCAGTCTCCCACATAAAGCAAAGCAAACTTCGAGTTACATACAACTTCAAACTTTGATGAGATGCTGAGGGAACATCCAGCTAAGTTCCAAGTAGGAATGTCAAGACAGAATTTCCTTACACTTTCGCATTAGCAGAAATTCAAGGTAGAAAAGAATTATAGACTTTTGCAGTTAATTTCTATTTCAGTGAAATGCCTTTTATGTTCAGGTCTTATTTCAAGCGTCTTCACAGGGTGTTTTTTCCTTCTGTTATCTTGCTTAGAGACTGGTCTACAGTCTCCTACACCTCCCTTTTTCCAGTCATTCAATTCTTCTTTTAAAACCTTTTTACCCATTGACCCTTAATAAACAGATTTCATTTGATTTTTATTCTTCCCACAAAGCCACTTTCAAAGCCAGATTTAATTCAGGGCACAACAAAGTTTACAGCTCTTCAGTTCCTGGCTGATGAGTGTCCTTGCAAGCTGCTGTCAGTTTTTCTGTGCATAGCAAATGCACCAGGGGTAGAACTGAAGTGACATTCTTACCAACAGCTCCCCAGGTACTTAAGACTGGCAATGCACAGAGAGACAAGTCACCTTTACTCCGTGATTTCACTTCTCAACACGTATGATCCCAAATTTTGCTGCTGTATCCTCCCTGCTCATAAACCAGCTATAAACCATGCCCCTCTTAGCAGCTTCACCAGCCACACACATCAGTCCAGCACATTTCTCTCCACAGTACATAAGATGCACTGGGTGTCTCACTTAACCAGGGAACTCATGGATGTCTTGAAGAGAAGAACAAGTTGGAGCAC
The DNA here is from genome assembly GCF_965231275.1 of Zosterops lateralis. Classification (NCBI taxonomy): domain Eukaryota; kingdom Metazoa; phylum Chordata; class Aves; order Passeriformes; family Zosteropidae; genus Zosterops; species Zosterops lateralis. The sequence continues at coordinate 22,793,712 of NC_139766.1, read as the reverse complement.
AAGCAGAGAGCTGGGAGGGGTAGCCAGGGTAGCAGCCAGCAGGACTAACCACAGGGCAGGTGTGTTGCTTAGGAAGGGCTGTGAAACCTACAAAAGCACAACAGAGGTTTGTTTCAGCCTTAATAAGGGAGAGTTCAGCAGGTCAATATCACCATGGGCCTGTGAAAGGAAGACCAGTCATACACATGCCTACCTGTGGGCATGGTTTCCTTAGTAAGGTTTGAATGGGCATTTTACGGAGAAAGGGATAAGTGAGGCTGGTAAGGTTAAGACTCAAATTTTGCAGGGATGCATGTAAGAAGCTGATGAATCTGCACTAAAATTCAAAGGATATTCTGTGGGGGGGAGAAGAGAGTTATCTTTTTAAATCTAGTTCTTTCTGACCTGGATGAGTGGGTGAATGCCACTAGTATTGTGAGATGACCGACACAGTAAGCACCAAGAGTAGAGCTCCATGTAGCCAACACATACTCTTAACAGTTTACACAATACCATAAAAAGCTGTAAAGGGGACTACACTTCCCACACACATCAAGTGCTACCTCCAGAAGATTGTTAGAGTACTGCAGACTGATGTCATGAGTACTGTATGCCACTTTCACCGTATTGCATTCCTTTGAATATTACAGGCAAATCTCAGCTCAAGAATCATTCCTCATGATTTCTTAGCCAGACAGAAAAGGGTACACTTTTTGCAAAATCACATGACTTTGAGAGTACTCCATGTAATTTAAAGAGATATAAAAAGTTTTATTTTCTTAAAAAAAAAAACAAAAACAAAAACAAAACCAACAAATCCAAACCAATATTTGCAGAATCTGTTCATAGAGTACTGTAAACAAGCTCAGAAATAGATCTTTAGTGCACTCAGTATTCCAATGAAGTTGGACTGTTCTGTTTTGTGATGGTGCTTTCTCCCAAGAGATGCATCCTCTTGCTGGTACAGTTAAAGGGCTTCTTACACATACTTTTAAGACACACCTTACTCGAAGCCTGAAATACAACAAAAGCTCTCTCAATTCTCCATAGATAAACTGCCATGTCTGAAATGGCTTCTTACTTTTGGACCCTTCCCCATGAAAATGCATGACCTAAAAGCAAACTGCAGTTGGCAAATTCTCCTTATGCTTTTAGAATACCTCCAAATGCAACAGCACCTGACTGGTTCTGAAAGGGGTATCCCTACAAATTGTGCTTTTGGGAAGAATATAGGTATACTCTGCCATATACCTGGTGGGCTTATTACATGGTGTTCACTAATTCATATTTGCCCAGTCCTTTCTGTCCTTACAATAAAAACCATTTCTTTTCATTCTGCACAGCTTTATCAGCTCCTCCATTCAGTACCATAAACTTCTACAGAATAACTGTGGAATAAATCAAGAGAGATTTCAAATAAGGCATTAATATCTTCAGATGTATTTTCTCCATACTTTGTTTCAAAGGTTTCTTCTCACATAATTTTGCAAATGAAAACAGCATTTGAAAATATAGAAACAGCTGCTGGTCATACCTACAGGGTTCCTGGCTCACTTTTACAAGGTGAGTACTGAACAATGAGGCAATACCTGTTGTAAAGCAATAACTAGAAATATCTGTGCTCATCCATTATCAACAGGGAATAAAACCTTTTTTTGGGGCGAGGTGCAAGATGGAACTACAAGCAGTTCCCTTCACAGGGTTGAGATAGGCTTAGGACTTCGCTGGAAGCTACGGAGTGGGAAACAGAAGGAAGCCTATTCTTAAATAGCTATAAATGGCAAAAGACAGCAATGGCATTTTAAAGCTTTCAGGACAAGAGTTCTTTTCTGCTTTGATCTTTTTTGAGGTGAAGCAGAGAATTTCTTTTATAATTGAAAGGTAATAACAGGACTTAAACCAGGAAATTAGGTAGTAACTTTTTTTAAAAATTATTTAATCAGATTAAATTTCATTTATATAATAGGATACAGGCTCTCTCCTGGTCTCCTCTGCTCTTGGGCTTCTGGCAGTTATCAAAATTGGTACAACTGGCAAAATAGGGGTTAGCAAAACAGACAGAAGTGAATATAATTTCTTTACAAATTAAAAAAAAAAAAAAAGGTAAAAAAAAAAAGCACCTGAAATTCTTTCTTCTGTCTTTTTTATCAATATTCAACTCCAAACAAGAAAGGAGGAAAACTCCATGTGTATCCTCATTACAACTAAGGTTATTTCTGATATAACCTTCTTGACAGCTGACTCAAATGTGTGTCAAAATCTCCCTCCCCTCAAAATCTATTTTGATGCTTTCACAAAGGAAGGTAGTGGGGGGAAGGCAACCAATGAATGCTGTTGATTGACGTGATGTGTAAGTTTTATCTGCTGCTGAGTAAAACACCATCTCTTACTCTGACAACAGAGTTGACAGACTTCCAAAGAAAACAGACAGCCACACAGCCCTTCCTCCTAGGGCTGCTGGTGGGAGGCACAGGGACAGATGATGTTTTTAATTGGAATCTTACTTGAACATTAAACTTATAAAGGCCCCAGGGGAACTGGAGCGAAGAAGCTGATCAGCTTTTTCCAGCATTCTGCCTGACTGGTACAAAATCCTGGTGAACTGATTTGCTCATGGATGAGCACATTTGCTGCTTTGTCATACAGTAACAGATTTCAGCTGCCTCAGGTCAACTCACAGGAGAACAGGATGGGAAAGTAATGACTAAACATCCCATGAACACTACTCTGACTTTCACTTAAAAGAGCAGTTAGTTTACCAGTTTTCATCCTTCTCTGCTGTAAAGCAGAAGAAAAAAAAATGCTGAAGGAATTATAGCAAGCTACAATAAATAATTTTATATGATTCCACATTTCATAAACAAAACCACATCAGCTGCATGAACTGTGTTTGCTTATTAAAAAATATGCTGTAGTCTAAAAAGGTCAGCCTTCAGTGACTGTAAGTCAAGCAGAAATGCTGCTTTCACAGAATGCTAAACTCTGTAGGCTATATTCCAATGGGACATACCCAAATCCAAAATTCCAAAACATATTACTGGGTTAGGTTCTGGGTAAGTAACACCAGTTTTAAAGACTGGCCCCTTGTACATAATTGTCTAAAACTCCAAAGCGCTTCTACAAATTTCCTTTTCCATGACTTGCATTTGAGGAGATTAGAAGCTATAAAAAGCTCCCCAGAAACAAAACCAGCATGAAACATTTAGTGCCAACCATCCAAATTTCCATGACAACGGCTTCAGTGAGCTCACCTCGTTGGTACTACAGCAGCAGACTAATAGTTCAATAAATATAGAGAGGCAACTGTTAAGATCTAGTAAAAGTAAGATATTTGGCTACATAGGTTCTTGAGAAAAACACATAAATCCCCCAAAATGGTTCATCAGGGAAAAAAAAAAAAAAAAAAAAAAAAAAAAAAAAGAGTTGTTTAGTTTAGCTCAGCTTTGCTGTTTTCAGTAGCAGGGAGTGTGCTGTGTAACTATGCATAAGCAGCCTCTTTCCCCCAAACCTGCAATTTCACAAAATATCTGTACCTGAAATTCCTGTTTGGTAGCTGCATATCAAAGGTTTCCCCTGGAAAAAAAAACATGCTTTTGATTATAGCGATGGTGCTGCAAAGATATAAAGAAAAAACAATCACATGTCCAAATCTAGCAACTTTTGAGTTGGAAAGAAGCTGCCAGATACTCCAGAATAATGTTTGGTTTGCTTTTAAAATGTGACCATCAACATGTGTGCTTACACACATAGTGCCCTGAGAATGGAAGACAACAAACATTTTTACATTCTCTTCACAGTTCTTCAGTTAGTAATAGACAGAAGTTTAGGGCACAGAAATTCCAGATAACCTCTGGAACTGATAACTGATATCAGGACTGATATTTTCACTAAGCACTAGCCAAAAGGTCAACATTCCAATAAAACAAAAATTCCCTGATGGGCCCCTACTCCCTCCATCAAGGCCATCCACCGTGCCACAGTGTGTCCACATAGCCAAAGCTTTTCTAACTGGACTCTCAAGTATAATCTGGTGCGACTACTTCACTATTTTATTTTGAACAAGGAATGTATGTGAGAGTGGATTATGCCATTCTACTTCTTGTGTGATAGACTACATTATGGGAGTGTCTCAAAACACCAGAACTGCCAACCATTTAAACAGAACTAAACCTTCATTTTGTGATGCATTTCACTGCAAACAGGCATTTGGTTCACAGCACCAAATTAGGGCCAGTTCAAAGTAAAAGTCACTTTCCAGAGTGAGGTATAGAAACTATCCCCAGCACCAGCAGCCCCCCTTGAACAATATGTTGCTGTGTGGCACTCACTAACGTCGATGCAACCTACAGGGGATTTCATCCAGGCTAAGAACTGCAGCTTTCATGCACCTGGCCAGCTGATCCAGGAATGCTGGCCTGGCCTTTTGGGAACTTGAAAGCACAAGGGAAAGGCAGTAGAAACCCTGTTGTTATGCTCTAGTCCACTGAAACAGAGTAAAGGTGCCTGAACCTCCCCCTTGCTTCTCAGTATGAAAACCATGTTTTTCAGAAAGATTTTACTTTTAAAAAAGGATACTAAGCAAGTTTGCAGCTGATAGAAAATTGGAAGTAGCTGTGACTCTCCCAATGGCAGGGAGGCCCTGCAGACCCACCTTAATAAACTAGCAGACTGAGCAATCACCAAACATAGAAGTTCAACAATGGGGAAGTGCCAGATTCTGCACCTGGGATGGGGCAACCCTGGATGTACAGATAGACTGGGAAATGAGATGATGGAAAGCAGTGACATGGAAAGGGACCTGGGGATCCTGGTCAACAGAAGGTTGAACATGAGTCAGCAGTGCCCTGGCAGCCAGGAGGGACATCCCTGTCCTGGGGTGCATCAGGCCCAGCATCACCAGCCAGGCAAGGCGATTGTCCTGCTCTGCTCTGAGCTGGGGCAGCCTCAGCTTGAGCCTTTTGTGCAGTTTTGGGTGTCACAGTATAATAAGGATTTAAAGCTGCTAGAATGTGCCCAAAGGAGAGCAATGAGGATGGTGAAGGGCCTTGAGGGGAAGCCATGTGAGGAGTGGCTGAGGACACTCAGTCAATTCAGCCTCAAGAAGAGGAGACTGAGGGGAGACCTCACCGCATTCTACAACTTCCTCATGAGGGGAAGAGGAGGGGCAAATACTGATCTCTTCTCTGTGGTGACCAGTGACAGGACATGAAGAAATGGCCTGAAGTTGTGTTAGGGAGGTTTAGGTTGGATATTAAAAAAAGGTTCTTCACCCAGAGGGTGGTTGGGCACTGGAACAGGCTCCCCAGGGAAGTGCTCACAGCACCAAGCCTGACAGAGTTCAAGAAGTGTTTGGATGATGCACATGGTGTGACTCTTGGGAGTGTCTTGTGCAGGGCCAGGAATCTGGGCTTCATACTAGTGGGCCCCTTCCAACTCCACTTATTCTGTGATTCTGTGAAAACACTCTTATTAAAATTCTATATTTATGCATTAATGCATCTCATGATTCGTTATTGTAACTTGGTTAAAAAGCAAGAATAACTGTAAACAATTCAAATACAATTCAGTAGAGTTAACTCAGTGACGAAACACTGAGCTAAATACATAGTAGCTAATGTCATTCCCCTGCCTCAGCTTCTGCTCTCTGAGTTCTGGCTGCTTTTCCCAGCTCTGCTGCCTCACCTCCCCATAAAAATTTGTAAGCATCTCTTGACATATTTTGTGTATCTTAACTGATATGTAAAATATACCAAAACAGAGTCTGAGAATATTTTTCCTCTGAGTCACTGCCACCATAAGTATTTCAGCTTGAACGGTTGAGCTGTAAAGGGCTTCTAATTAAAAAAAAAAAAAAAAAAAAAAAAAAAAAAAAAAAAAAAAAAAAAAAAAGCTGTAATTCCATTAATTGAATAATAATTGAATAATTCCATTGAGGATTTACTTGTTAAGTCATTAGTCAACCTCTGTACACCATACACAACCTCAGCTCCTTCAGATTTAAAATAAAATGGTTCAGAAGACTTCTTAAAGTATTTAAAGATTTATTAGATGGCACAGTAAAAAAGTTCCAACAACCTCTTAAAGCAAAAGTTTCTCAGATATGCTACAGCTTCTATATTCAGAATGATGGGAAATTACAAACTGTAAAGAGGTTCTTTATCTGACTTTTCCCTAAGGATATTTCTATTTATGGGACACAGAGTGGAACTGCTGCTTTGGTGTTCTCATTAACACCTGTAGTACACATAAAGGACCACTTCATTACAGTAGCCTTTCAAAAAAAGGCTATGATGCGAAACTGTATTTCAAATCATCAAATGTAAGGAAAACAAAGTTAAACTGCAGTGCTGCTGATATATGTATATATGGCAAAAAAAAAAAATCCAAATAAATCCTTAGTTGTATTATCTGTCTTTGATGTGACCTGGGGTTTTCCCTGATCCTGCAGGATTTACTAGTAGTTTTGCTACTGGTTGGCTCAGAGCACGTTAACCACACCACACGAAGACAGCTAGCACCAACTTCCAGAGTGCCCTTCAGCAAAGAAAAGCAAACAGTGTTTGACTAGAGGCTAAAAGTTCTGTTTTGAATTGCAAAGGACAGAACCTGTACAAAAGAGCAAGCTCAGCTACCTTGTCAGGCTTGGCTTGTTTAATCTGAAGGTCAACACAAACCTGAAAGAAGATACTCATGAGAAATTAATTCAGAAAAGCATAAATGATTCAAGAGAAAAACCTCACTAAACTGCAATCTACATGGCCAGGAATTTCTCTGTGGAAAGCTCTACTCCTTACTAAGCATCCTTAATGTACCTGACAAATGCAGAGGACATTGTCCCACTACATCTGCACAACCACACAAATGCCATGTGAACGATTATATTCCAGGCCTCTCCCATCAAATGGGGAACATCTAATTGCAGGTGCAATTCGAGCCTGGCATGCAGAAAAATAAATGGAAAGATGAGGAATAAAAGCAAATCGTTCCAAAGGGAACTTAACTGCTGAGTAACTGAGGGGTTTCACTACAGGACTGACTTAATTTCAAATGCTGAGCGCATACTCCTCAGTCATCACCCAAGCCCCCACAGGGGAAGGCGCGGAGTGACTGGCATACAGAAAACGGTGCATTTGAACTGCTTGGTATTTCGTGATAATCTGCACTTATCTGAAAGCTATCAATTGGCAACAACATTTTACATCAACATAAACTGACCTGGGGAATCATACTGAGCAGAAACGTAGTGTTCTCTGACAAGGGCATTGTGCAAGCTTGGGCACCAAAACACAGCTCTGGCAGAAATCTGCACTTTCCCTTTGCTACATTGCTGGCATCCAGCCTGGGAGACAAGTGAGGGTCTGTCCTTTCAGCCCTACCCACAGCGTCAATGGCTTCGAGGAGATTCTTCCACAAGCAAAACTATGGCTTTTGAGCCTTCCCTCCTCAGCGATTCCCAATTCTTTCCTGACACTAGTTCACTGTTAACTACTTGATTCTTGATACAGTATGCAGGTATTCAAATTCCTTTACAATAAAGTTTATCAGGGATAAATACACTAGAACAAACAAGACTTGCACCCCATAGAATTTCACCACCACTTATTCACCTACCCAAATAATTTATCTTAACTAAGATGGGCTTAGAACTAAGACAGGTTTAACAAACATGTAAGTTTTTTGGCTTTAGACAGTTTTAAAATGCTTGGTTATTAGGGCTCCTGAAGAGACCAAAACTTGATTTGTTTGGCAAAAATGTAAGTCATTCACTGAGGGATTAAAGATGTCCAAAGGTGCTCAACCTTGCTGGAAGAAATGAAAGAAAGAGGAATGTCAATTAAACTGGATCAAAACATCCTCATAAATGACTGTGATATACCCTAGAACAGACCAGCAAAAAAGCCAAAATCATTCTTTCATAACACTCATAAAAAGGAGAAAAAAAAAAAAAAAGCAGAAGGGGATTTCTTCATCATCCTGATTTTCAGCCTCTAAACCCTCTTCATTCCTTTGCAGAAGGCAAATTAATTTCATTTGTAGCTTCTGACCTAAACTAAGAAGTATATTGTTACTCCCATGCATGCTCCCCCAGAGGTCTACTTGGCATTCTATTATATAGAAAATAGTAGGAATGATGGCAAAACAGCAGCAAGATCAATTCTAGCAGAGCACAGAAAGCTATATTAAGATTACAAGAAATAAAAGTGGCATTTCCAATATCATTATGATTACTTCTTCAGTAATGTTTCATGGCACAAGCTGAGTAACCACACCTTGCTGCATTGAATGGGACAGAAACTTGCCTTGTTAATGGCTTGAGAGCTTCCCAAATGGAGCAAAGCTCATAAGCCCATCTGACTCAGAAATCCTTGAAAAAAACCCCAAACCATATTAAAACTTACTTCTTGTTTTGCTGCTGGGAATTTCAGAGCACCTCTTGTGAACACACCCTAAAATCTGATATTCACAGGAAAAGGAATCCAAACAATTGCCTTTGTCCACTCAAGGTCCAACATTAGCCAATCCAGCCGGGTACAGCTACACTGTAAACCCACCCTTTTCTTCCTTATGTGCTGGTGGCACATAAGTGGATGTTCCTCAGGCTTCAGCAACACACTCTATCACTCTCAGGTCCCTTCAGGAGGGAGCATCTCTTTCCCACATGCTGTCCTCCAGGATGGAGGCAGCTGCTCAAGGTGCAAAATCACAATAGAAGAAATCTTGAATTAAATTGTGTAACTTTGCTTTGCATTTTATCTCAATTATTTTCTTTACTGGTTCCTTACTGGTTTATAATCCTTCAGACAAAATAAGTTGAAGTTAACACAGCTTTTAAACTATATACAGCACCTTTTTTTTTTTCTGTAACCAGAAAGAAAAACTGCATCATTTCACAGCTTGCTGAGAATCTGAGGACACATTTACTCAAAATTATCTATTTATACAATTTCTTGCACTAAGAACTGTTTCTATTTCTTCAGCAATCAGTTCTCTAATTCTGGTTGCTCGAAAGCTGCTTCTGAATAGAAATTTGCATTATAAAATTAAGGAATTTGTAAAGAACTAAGACAAATCTCTTTTAACTAAATCTGTATTAAATATTATAGGAACAGAAATAAAATTACTTTTAACACTCATCACTGCATTATTATCTCCTACTAATGAATCAGTAATGTGCCAGTTTACCACTAAAACTCTGCATGTCTATCTTTTTTTTGAGACTGAAATCTTTGACATTTTTCAACCCCACAATGATTACTTTTAGTAACAGTTACTTCAGTGATCAAAACTGAATATGAATAGTCTTTGTGTATCTACAAAAGCAACTGTATTTTCTACTCGGAACAGTGCAAACATAGTTCACGCTTTCAAGAGACTGTTCTTTCAGGTGCTTAGTCAAAGGTCTCCCTTAAGTCAGTTGTCTAACTTTATATCAAACCATGCAGGAAAAACAGGTATAACTATTCTTTTTTATTTAAATAATTTTAGGAGACTAAAACAAGTCAGTATTTTGGAATTCATTATCCACAGAGCCATCATTCAGGGGTTTAGCCAGAATCCATATAGCCAATGAGGGCAACATCAATTTACACAGAACTCAAGTAGGATTTTATCCTCCAGCCCGGAATGGGCCCCATGGCTGAGCCTGCAGCACTGCAAAACTCAGCCCTGAGGAGCCTGTGTGTAGGTAAGAGACATGCTGGGTAAAATAGCACGTAAAAGTGTGTAAACAAGACATATAAAAAGGTGATGTTTATACAAACACCAGGGAAATCAATTTTATAGCACATGGGAGTAACTTGCTTCACATGCAACTATCTGCAGGCCTGATGACTTGCCTGGTGAGACGAAATACTTCTGTTTATAAGTGTTATAAGCATAAATATTTATGTTAATAAGTGTGGGGTCACTCATTTTTAAGTAATAGATACAAGGAGACAGCTTTCCTTCGAGGGGGGCAGTTTCCTCCTCCCCGTATCCCACAGTCCTTCCCCGTTCTGGAATGGGCAACCGTCTTATGAAAACTGGAAAGGCTTTCGTTTGCATTGAAAGCCCACAGCAATAGCGCCTACATTTTTTCTGATCAGATTTTGGCAGGCAGGAAAGCTTTCTCTATTATCAAGCCTCATTTTATATTTCTAAGTACCCTGCCTTGCTTTCCCTCCCAAATCAGTGCTGACAATTAATGGGCATCAAAAGAATAAAACTAAGTAGTTGTGAGGAACCAGCATTGAAATACTTAGTTTTGAAAGCCCAGAAAGCACTTCTAAAAGCAGTCAGAAGTGTGTTTGTGCAAGCGCTTGTTTGTCTAAAAACACAGCGAACTCCGCGTGGTACAAGTTCTGACCTCCTCCTCCACCAGCCCCTCTCCGAGCAGCTGCCTGGCCCAGCTGACAAGCGAACAATGAGGGAAGGAAATGAGCCATGCCTTGGGGCATCCTTCAAGTACGTACTCAATGGCATCAGTCATCTTTGACAGCAGGCACATGTACAGGAGACCGGCACATTTATAGCAGTCGGGACGGGCACCAGCCGGAATCATTCCTTCAGATAACACGGCAAACCGGGTCTTATGTTATGCGTGAGACAGCCTGAGGAGTGACAGGAGAGGTAACTACACGTGCCCCACCCAGAGAAGAAAAGGCAAGTGGAAAGAGAGAAGGACACATTTCGATTTATCAGGGTGTGTCTTAAAGTCCTTTCAAAACAGAATAGAGCAAATCCTTCTGTCTGAGAACCCGAACAAAGGCAACAGTCACATATCAAGCACTTCCCTCTTAGCATCACCCGAGGGCAGGTATTTCACCTCTTAAATACTCAACAACAGGGATGCAGAAGTAATTAAGCAACTGACCATTTACACCTGACAACAGAGAAGGGAGAATCAGGTTTTATGTGTTTTGCCTAGCAGCCTACGCTGTCTGTTGAATTTCAAGATAAAGGTTTTTTCCCCAGCTAATTTATTCAAGGAACCTACAATTCTTGACTGCCATACAGCTTTTTCACACACTTGTCCCCTTCTACATGTTAAACTGTGCCTTCACACAGAATATCATTTGCAGCTCATTTTAAATTCAGAATGACTGCTACTTTAGAATTTTTCTTAGACATCAGCTCAAAACTATAGAGATCTTTAACCATCTTTACTGCTTTGCATCCATATGAAATTTCAGTTACAGTGAAAATCCTACTGAAGCCCTAGACACAGACGAAGCAGCCAGCACGACACATGCATTGTCATAGTTAAACACGTAAGGGTCCGACTAAAATCCAACTTATTGTTCTTCATAAATTCAGAGCACGACAAAAACCATGGAAAAAAAAGAGACTCCAAAACAAACAGTGGGAGCGCTGTTACACATTCCCCAGAGTGCAAAAGTAGCGTTAGACTTCAACAGGCACTAAGATCAGGCCTTCTGAGCAGTTTTAATTACAGCTCTCCCCTTCTGCAGACCCGCAGAAACGTAGAACAAGACCTGAAGATTCGCTTTTAGCCCCTAAATAAGCCCAAGCCATGTCTGACAGCAGGTTGACTTTACCGGTCACTTTGAGCACTTCTCCTTTTCTCTGGCTGAACAATACAGCAGGCTCTGCTCCCTTTCCCAGAGACCACTGACTTGCCGTGAAATTCCACGCGAACCTCTGCAAGCCCTAAGGCTGGACTTCACTTCCCGAGCGCCGCGCCGCCTACCTTGGCCACCCAGCTGAACAATGGTGACATCCTAGGGGCTCCGGCACGGCGGTCCCGGGCTCCGGCCGCTCCTCTGCGCCTCTCCCGCCCGCCGCTCCCACCGCCTCATGCGCCGGCAGGGCGAGCTCTCCGCGCCGGGGACACCGCCCGTGGCGGGCCGGGGACACTGCCCGTGGCCGAGCCGGGGACACTGCCCGTGCCCGCGGGGCTGCGGGGCGGGAAGGGACGGAAAGGAAGGGCCGCGGCCGCGTCCCGCCCCCGCCGCGCTCCGCCCACGGCTGCGGGAAGGGAGCGGGCTCGGGAAAAGGGAGCGGGCTGGGAAAGGGAGCGGGCTCGGGAGAGGAGCGGGCTCGGGAAAAGGGAGCGGGCTGGGAAAGGAGCGCAGAGAAGCGCCGGCCGCCGCCTGGCAATTCAGCGCTGACGACGGGATTCGTAAGTAAAACTTTCTGGGAACATCCCGACATCGAAGCCATTACTAACATTAAAGGATCGAGCGAAAAATCATCTGTTTGAAACCACTGTGAAATGTTACACTTCCAGTCTGTCTTGCCAGTCGTGTTAGCTCATGGCATTTGACATCACAGGCGAGCAGCTCAACTCCCAGAAATCAGACTGTCGTGGAAGGCCCGACAGTAGTGCACATGTTTGCGGCAGGTCAGGGATGTAACCTGCCACTCAGCCAGGAATGCTCATTCCTGTCGTTGCTCCGGCTGAGCTGGCTGTGAACACCCTCCTCCCCTTCTCAGTGGCCATAGGGCTGCCTGGAACAACTGATTTTCCTGAGTCTGGAGGAAGGGCACAGAACCAGGAAAGGAAAAAAAGGCTTGGAGTTCACAAGGAAATAATCCACTGGGCTCAAAACAAAAAGCCTTTTATTTTCCACCACCTCACAGAAACAACACGAAGAACTAGATTTGCACAATTGTAATAGGAAAGCATAGGAGGGCTGCTATGCACTTCTCAATAAAATTCAACTGGTCAAAGTTAGATGATGAAGTGCCAAATTCAGCACTTTGTTTTGCCCAAAGACACTCTCACTGAGAGAGATGCTTCACTGTGAGAGTGCCCTGCCTATGCTTGCACTTGCACACTTACAGCCAATGGAATGATCTGACAGTGCTCCAGTTGCTTGAGTTATTAAATGAAAACAGAAGGGAAAGAGTGACATCCATGAACATGGGCTGGGGAGTACCAGAGCCAATCTCACAGCTCACTGAGGCACAAAAGGGGTAGTTTGGTGCCTGTCTCAGACTGCACGAGCTTGCAGCCCTGGGTTTGGTTCATGCAAAGCACACAAGGCAGCAAGCTGCCAGAGCACTCTGTCACCTCCTAACGTGGTGCTGGTGAGTGCCCCAGCACTGCTGGATGTCTGTCATGGGCTGCAGAGAAATGAGGGGGCAACACAAAAGTGGTTCTTCTCAGGCTGTACCTAAGATACAGTTTCTGAAATGAAAACCTTAACAAACACATTCCAGATCTTCATAAAAGGAGAATAAAGTTCCATTTTCTAATAGTTCTACAGATTAGAGATAATTCAAAAAGATGGCCAATGGTTCTCTCTGTCAATCGTATAGATGTTCTTAGCCATAAGTCCAATAATAAGTGACTAAATATGACTGATATCCATTCAGGTAGCAGTCTCTAAACGCTTACTGGCATGACAGAGGGAAAATTTTCACTGCTGCTAGTGTTCATGATGTACAGAGCAAATACATGAAAAAATGACATCGGTTCTCAGGGCCTTAAACTCAGAACATGACAAGAACTCTAGAAATAATACCATCTGAAGTATAGAACCAGGTTTGCTTTTACTTCATAAAGTAACTGAGGGCATGAGCAAGGCAAAATGCTCCTCATTATGTGCTTCTCATAACCACTATATTTGATGGTTACATAAGAGTCTCAAGAGTCTCATTTCTCTAACACTGAGTGTGAACAATATTACTTCTAAATAATTATTTCTTCCCCTTTCCCTGAGGAGATCCTGCCAGCTTGGGAGTTTTTCCAGCTTCCCCTTCCTGACTGACATCTTCATACAATTTTAAACTAACAATACACACATCTGCCCCTGAGTCCACATTAAACACTGATGTCAGTCAGAATATCTGGCTTCTCACCCTGTCTGCAACTGGCTCAAACAAACAGCCATCTCCAGTGTGTTACTTCACACTACTTAACCTCAAATCTGTTGCATCTAGTTGTTATAGTGACATTTGTATGATTTTAAATGCACTCTGAGAACTTCTACATGCTTCCATAGGATTGGGAAGAAGAGTGGTGTGGTGGTGAAGACACTGAATTAGGAGACAGAGTAACAGTGAATGAATTCCAGGTTCTGCTGTTAACATGGCTTTCAGGCGTGCTACAGAACTGCTCTCTCTGCTTTAGTTCATCTGTTAAACAGAGATGATAGATGCTGGCCCTGAAGGAAGGAGAAGTGGGCACATTTTGGCATTTGGGAAACAGCTGGATGTGAAGCTTAAGTGTTCAGCTATAAAAACATTTAGTAATACATGAAATTCTTCAGTGTAAATGAAAAGGTCACTGTGTTGTTTACCTTCCAAAAAAGATGCATTTAGTAATGTAGTGGGAACAATAACTGCATTCATTTTTCAAGATGTTCAAATTTCTAAAAAGAGAACCTCTGTATTTTAGTATTTTAAGTTTGTCTTGTGTAGATAACTTTCTCTCCAAAAATACTACATACCCATTTTGGAGAAATGGAAAAATTCAGGGCCAGGGAATAACATCTGTACTGCATAAATAGTAAGTAGCACTTGACACCATCTTATCCAAGTGTATGATCTTTTAAAAAGTAAAAAAAAAACCAAAACATCCAGTCCTATAAGCTGTTCCATGTTATCATGGAAAGTTATGCATGCAAGATATTTGTGGCTGTTTTTAAAATAGCAACAATTAAAATACTTCAAAGCCACATCAACAGAAAGGTGATCTTTCTGTTTTACAGATGTCCTACATAAATTCACACATACACAAATACCCCTATTATTATTTCTCCAACAAAGTTTTCTCCATTGAAAGAAGCCATTTGGAAAATGAAAGAGATATAAAAAGAGAAGGGAGACATAAGGAAATATTAAGAAGAAAGGAAGGTGCAGTTGACCTCTCAACTCAAAAAAGGAGTATTTCTGGCTCATTTTCCTCTGATTTCAGTTTCTCTAGGTTTAATGGCCATAAATATTTTTGTGTGTTCACAGTGCATAATCGCTGAATGATGTCTCACCAGAACTTGCATTAAGGGTATAGCCACAGCTGTGGTACCTGAGAACTGGCCTCTTCTGTTGCTCTTTTGTTACAACTAGTGGTGATTTTAAAGCAGATCCTATTCCCATTTAATTTTTTCTTCTGAATTGTACTTAAACATATTTTCGTAATTATTCTTCTCATGAATTATCTCCTCTGTCCACATTCACTTGCAACTTTCACTTATCTCCTTCCTTCCTGTACACAAGAAGGTCTTGATAAATTCAGGTGAAAAAAAATACATGGAAAAAAAAAGCCTGCCATTAATTACTACTTTCCAATATTTGGTCTTTGTTTAAAAACACCCACAATTTTTATCCTTCATAGCTTATTTTTCACCATTCTTTAGGATTTCCATGAATATTTCCCCTTCCAGGTGTGATGGTTCCTATATTAGAGGAAAAAGAGAAAGAAAGTAACTACTGTGAGAGTACTGTTCGTGATGTGAATCCAAAAGGTAATAATGTTTTGGTTCTTGGATGCAACTGTAATAAATCATACCAAAATAAAGGTATCTAAGGAAACACCACACTTTTATGGCACCTTCACACAATGTGAGATGAAAAAATTATTTGTCTGAGTCCATCAATGGAAAAGAGTAATGAATCCATATCCAAAGACTCAATCAATCCTAACTCAGTGGCTTCTGAATAGATAATGAAGGGAGCAGTAATAATAGATAATGAAGAGAAGAGTAAGCTTTGTTACTTCTTTTGGCTAAATTATAAGCAAACTTTTTTCTCAATACAAAATAAAATATTAAGCATAAAACCAAATTACTTCACCAAACCAGATCTGCACCAGCCCCCTGATGAAAGACAACAGCAAGACCCAACACCTAACCACAGACTGGTAGTGGCTTTCCCTTTGTGTTCAAGTGCATAGGAGCCCACTGTCCATGCTGAAAACGAAATCCAGCTTTCACCAAAGCACCTGGTATGACTTTCTTGGTGCTTTCTAGACACTCAGTGGAAATAAAAATTATACAGATTTGGCTAATGTTCTTAGTACTGTGAGTGAATTTTTCTGGCTATTTGCTAACCAGTAGCAAATATGAAAAATGCTGACATTGGGTTGGTGCCCAGAGATAACTTGCAGTTCACTCCCCATGTGGCAGACAGGATAGAACAGCTCCTCACCAGACTGCTGGGCACTGATTCAGCAGCAGAGCCCTTTCCAACCTCTCCTGTAGGACTAGCTTACATATAATTGCCTTTTCCACCACAAAACTTGTAATTGCTAAAATTCAAATAATATTAGGGTTTCTCACTTAGGAATGAAAAGTCATGTTGGTGATGGGCTGTCTGTCCTCTTCCCTATCACCACTATCCCTTCTGTCTCCAACAGTGTCAGAGCATAAAAGAGGGTTACCATGTGCTGAGGCTCAATTGCACCTCAGCAGGAGGACTGAGGGAAAGCAAGATCTGTTAAGGGAAGGGTGACCTACACCTGTAGGTGAGAAGTGTTAGCACATGGGCCATGTTGCTCACTCAGCAGACAGTGGAATTCAAGTCTTCCCTGGGCAAGTAATAGCCTAGAGGCAGGCTTACATCAACTGGAGTGAAGTCATGAGAGTATTAGAGGATAAAACACCTCATGAGGTTGAAGCAGCTTTCCTGATTGGCTACCATTATCTTCAGATTCTTCCCCATGGGTCTGTTTTGGACAAAAAAATATTTAGGCATTCTTTTTTTCATTTAAAAAGTTCTATCTAGAGAAAATGGTTTGTGCTTTTCTTATGCCCTGTTAGAAGGCAGTTGTGGGTGAGAGCAGATGCTGAGATGATCAGTTACCTTGAAGTGAATGGATAATTTCTTAGTATTTGCTCCAGAAAATTCAGAGTGGATGGGTTTTGGGGAAATCCTTAGTCAAACAAGGGACTGGAGAAAATACTACTCACAGTACATGGAACCCATCCTCCTGTAAAGCTAACCAAGGCTATACATAATCAGCATAAGAGTAACACAATCTAGCTTTAGGGTTCACTGCTGCCCATTCATAAACATCAGAGTCATCTGATGCAAAGAGCACATCTGGACTGAAATCATTGTACCGCTTCAAACACTTCCAAAAACATTGATGAGCAAACTTTGGTTTGGCAAACTTTGTGCTGGATTGTGTATTTTTTGTTTTCCCACAGACAGCAAAATAAAGCTTAAAGATGTCAGGAACCTTGCCATGGGTTCTGACTAATTCCACTCAGGCATAATCATACGTCTGCATTTGACCAAGATGAAATGCACACTGCTGAGTGATCTAATTGTAATCAATGATCAGAACTCTATAAATGAGTGAAAAAACACAGCCTGAATCTACAGATAAGTCCAAGCAAGACTTATGAAGATCTCTTGTGAGGTCACTTTGATCTGAATAGTTGGATGCAAAAAACCCACAAGGATGATGTGGAAAATGAGCAACAGGGGAAACTCAGAGCACAGCAGGGAATTGCCACAAAGAGACATCAGAGCTTCCATGTTTTTTTCCTGTTTAATAGTGAGCATTTTCTGGAAGCTGTGAAATGAGCAGGAAGAGCAGAAAACAGGCAGAGCAAACCAGGAAACTGCAGAAGCAAATTACAGAGCACAAAATAAATGAGGATGCTCCCAGTGTGCAATGACAAACACAGGTCAAGCCATTGAGATCATCAGTTAAGTCTTGACTGTAGCTGAAACAGCTGGAAACCTCCTATTTTTCCACCTTGTAAGGCAGTGGCTTTTGGTCTTCTCAGTGTCACCAAGTTGAGGGATAACTTAGCTAAGCTCTCCAGAATGCTGAGGTGGCTCAGGGGAGAGAGCAGCAGATGCACACATACCCTGACACAACTAGATAAACTGTAAAATACTAATTATGTGCGACTGCTTATTTTAAAAATCTCCTGGCACTGGGATGCAAAACATGTGAAAATCAAATTGCCATTAATGTCCCCTGGCACTAGATACATGGCCCTGAAAGGACTTTACACCCTTTTCCATCAGCTTCCTGCTGCTTCCTTGTGACAAGCACTCACAGATCTCAGGAAGAAAACAAACAAACAACCCCTTAAAGTTTAAAAACATAAACATTTTCAAAATGCAATTAGTTAGCAATTAGTTAAAAGTTATACTTAAAATGCTTGTTGATCTTGAAGCTTATATGATTAAGTCAGATGGGAAAAAAGATAATTAATTTGAAGATAGGTCTCATTTCCTTTGTAAAGAAGCATTACCTCACAGTGGAAAAAATCCCCCAAACTACTAAGCACTTCTACTTCCAATAATAGGTAAGTTATAGAGTAAAAAAAAGTCTAGAAAGTATTGAAGAAAACGTATGAACAGAACATGACACCTCTCATTTGACTGGTTAAAATCAAAACATAATTATAATTTTATCAATTCCCCATATGCTATGGGAAACATATATACTATGAATGCCTATTTCCATTATATGGGACAATGTTAATTAGTTATTTACTGTAGCTTACTAGAACACTCTAGTAATGAGTAATATAAAATAAGCAATTCATGAATGCATCATTTTACAGAGTTATAGCCTAGCTCTTTGTTCACATAATTAATTATAGATACAAAAATAATCCCACTGTCCTAGGCATATTATTTTGTATACTTCATTGCAACAGTAGGAGACGAGGGGAATATATTGAGTTCTATGGTATAGAGAGCCATGAAAAGTAGCCAGCCTTCTCAGTTCTCCCCAATTTACATAATAACTAAATAAATCTGTTTCTAACAGCATTGATTTCTTGTTACTTAATCTAGCCACAATCCCCATAGACAGTACACAGATTCTAATGGGCATATATTGTATGTCACATAGTCTAAAGCAACCCCCATTTCAGTAAAATGAAAAAACGCCAACAGTTAAAATAAAACTCTTAAGTGTTAACTATTCTACCCCCAAACCAAAATATTCTTGGTTTTCCTGGGAATTGCTTAACAATAAGAATTATCAGTTCGAGTTTATCTCTCAGTAGGTGTAGGGTCCAGAACTTACCTACAGTCAATGGAGCTATATTGCAGTTCACATACGATGAGCAGCTGAGTGTAAAAGCTATTTATTTGAGAATTGTGCCCACTAAAATCACAGACCAAGGTGTTACTATATTCTTATGCATGTTAAGCATAAATAACAAAAAAAGAGGAAACAAATACCATATTGTCCTGTTCTTTTCCAGAATCAAGCTGAAGAATTGTTAATGTCTGTAAGGTTGCCCTCATATCATAAGCCTCCCTGCTCAGGTACTCTTGGAAAAACCCTGGTGGGAGAACTGCAGCAGGCAAGTGAGAACTATTGCAGCCCCTTGCAGTTGATTAAGAAGTGCACTCAGCTGCCTGCCCAACCCTTGCTCTATATCACTTCTCATCACCAGCCTTCCATTTGATTACAAGCTGCAGCACAGTCCTTCCCTAGACATTTCCAGTGTAATGTGAAATTGAGAATACCACTGGAACCTAATAACATAATAATTTGCATGTACAGTAATTTTGTATGGAGCATATAAATCTGCCTTTTTATTAAATTATGTGTGATTTTTATTATGCTGTGTTGTGCTGTTGATTATATTCCTTCCCAGCTGTCTTGAAAGCAGAAAACTTTACTAGCAATGTTCCCCTGCACATATTTTTAACTTACTGTTTCTAATCTCTCCCCTTCCTACCCTCTTCTGCAGGCTTATTAACCCATTGTGTGTATCTTTATCAGTGATGTGGACTCTTGCTTTTGTATTTTTGGTTAAGTCACACTGTCTTTCAATTACAGTGAAAGCCACAAAATGGCAATAAACCATCTTTCAAACCAAGATTCAAACAGTCTTTACCAATCTGAAAAATCACTTTCAATTGGTTTTCCATTTAGAAATTTACAGTTCCAGGTTTCATTACAAACAACATTCCACATTTAGATACTTTAAGACAAATCTGTTTTAACCCCTAAAAAACACACTGGAAAACATTTGTGAACTACGACACACAATAGAGAGGCTTTTAAAACAGACAGCAGCAGCAGGATTTGTCCTTATGGCTCTTTTGTGGTTTTGATAAAGCTGCATGGCTTCAAAGGGCCCAGGATATACTACTGTAAGTCACCGCTGCACATTTCACCCACATGTGCTGACTGCGCTTCCGCTCCTCTGCCACAACAATGGGAGCCTCGGTGTGCTGAGTCAGCCATCCAAAAAAACATGGATCCACACAGCCCCTCCCCACAGGTTCTGTTAACCATCTTGTCACCAAGAAGGGGAGACAGCTGCATCATTTCATGTAAGACTCAGGGAGCTGGTGAAATTTGGAAATGTGTACATATTTTCAGGAATAAAGTCTAAATTATTAGTTGACATGCAGTACACTACTGAAATACATAACTAATCATGGGTCAGTTCTGCCATTTCCTCCTTTCTGGGTATTCTTAGCACCAACAGGGAACTGCCATTCCAGGAGAAACCTGCACAAAGCTGGGTAGATGGGCTAGACAGCTGAATCCTTCACTGAAGTATATTCACAGATACCACTGCAAGTCTGAGCTCATGTATTTGAATAATTTGCAAGTCTTAACTCAGGTATTTGAATGTGTTCACAGGTGCAAAGACTCAAATGGATAAGTGAACCTCAGAAGTCATCTGAGTAGGTCTTTTAGAAACAGAGTCAATATAGGTTGGAAAAGACCTGTAAGATCATCAAGTGCAACCACTGACTTAGCACTGCCATATTCACCACTAAACCATGTCCTCAAGTATCACATGCAGACATTTTTTGAATGTTTCCAGGGATGGTGATTTTACCACTTCCTTGAGCAGCCCGATCCAATACCTGACAACCCTATCACTGAGGATTTTTTTCCTAATATCCAATTTAATATCCATCTTCCTTGGTGCAATTGAAGCCACTTCCTCTCATCCTCTCATCCTTATTACCTGGAAAAAAGTGGCCAGTCCCCACCTCACCAAAACCTATTTCAGATCATTGCAAAGAGTGATCTGGTCTCCCCTGAGCCTTCTCCAGACTGAACACTCCCAGCTCCCTCAGCTGCTCCTCACAAGCCTTGTGCTCCAGACCTTTCCCCACCTCCACTGCTTTTCTCTGGCCCAGCCCCTCAATGTCTTTCCTGTTGTGAGGGGCCCAGAACTGGACACAGGAATCGAGGTGTGGCCTCACCAGTGCTGAGCCCTGCTCCTGCTGGCCCCACTATTTCTGACACAGGCCAGGATGCCACTGGCCTTCTTGTCCATCTGGGCACACCTTGGCTCATGCTCAGCTGGCTGTGGCCACATTCCAGCCACTCTGCCCCAGCCTGTAGCAGTGCCTGGGGTTGTTGTGACCCAAGTGTAGGATCCAGAACTTTGTCATGTTGAACCTCTTGCAACTGGCCTTGGTCTATTTATCCAGCCTCTGCAAGCCTTCCTGCCCTCCAGCAGACCAACATTCCTGTTCAATTTGGTGTCATCTGTGAATTTACTGAGGGTGCCCTTGATCCCCTTGTCCAGATCCTTGATAAAGATTTAAACAGGACATTTCGTCCAGGGTATATTAAATTCCCAAGTGCCCCATTGCTTTCGATTATAATTTATGAGTAGAATGTAATGGCCAGTTTTAATCAATCTTCCCAGCTTTTTCTCTTAGCATGCAAAAAGCTGTAATATACAGTGAAACAACAAGAACTTTATAAGAATCAAGTATTACTTTCTCTCATTGTAGATCCACAATGTCATGCCCATGCAAGTGCTTTGATTTTAGTCACAACTCCATTAAGACAAAAACCCAGAAGTCTAATTCAGCTGATGTTTCGAGCTGGCATCAAGACTTCCAGAACAGGCTGACATGCCTGTGCAAACATGTGTACTTAAAGTCAGGTCACTGAGGGTTATCACGCTAAGGAAAATTTGTCATGTATCTAGGTTTTATATGGCTTGTTGGAGGTACTTTGTCCCAACATGTGCAAAGGGGTTTATCCTGGGACCTTGACAGTTTCTGTTCTGTAACTTTAACAAGAAATGTAATCAGAAATCTGTGTTTTGTTTGTTTGAGGTTCCTGAGAACTTTTCTGACTCTTCCAAATCTAGTATGCATATGGATTGTCTATTAAACACAAAAAATGAAAGAGAAGGAAAAAAAAGACAATTCCATTCTAAAGAAAAGCCTGAAGCATGCATTCTGCAGTACAAGAACTCCTTGCAGAAAGCCCACTGAAAAGCTCCTCCCAGTAAAGAGGAAGGCTGCATACAAGCAATGCAGGCACTCTGAGATGTAAAAGCTATTCATTTGAGAATTGCCCCCACTTAAATCACAAATCAGGTTGCTATTATATTCTTATGTGTCTTAAGGATGTATCTGGTTCAGTACAGAGTTAGTAACATAAATGTAAAGAATATCCAGAAGTCCTGCAAGTTTCTAGAAGATAAACTTTTGTCCTTACACACATAAAAACTTAATATAGCAAGCTCCTAACATGACTGAGAGCTAATATCTTCATATCTATCAGATATAGATGAAGGGAGCTGAAACACCCCGGAACAGTGGCTTATTTCAAACACTGACCAATGTTAAGCACGTCTTGTTTTGTGAAATTTAACACACAAGAATAAACTCCAGAAACAGCAGTATTTCTGTTCCACAGACTTTACATAGTAAAATACAAACTCATTCCAACACTTTTAGAGGCATTGCAAAAATACTGAAAAAACACCTCGATGAAAAACAAAAAACCCACTAGGAGAACCCAAACAGAACTTCAGTAGGACAATTTGGGAAAAAAAGTAAAATGGAAATTACAGTACTGAAACTTCCTTACTGAAAACCCACCACCATCTTTCAACTGATTTCAATCAGTTTTATGTTAAGCCTTCGGTACCTCTACGGTAATGTGAGCAATTCTCCTGCTGGTGGAAAGCAGAAGAGGGGAAAACTGTCACAGCAATCGCAGTATCTTACATTTGCTCCGGACAGCCACTAAGTGGCACTTAAACACCTTATCTTAAACCCTGATGAATCTGCGAACTTGTGAAGGGATTGGAGGCACAAAAGGAGTTATGCACTCTGGGGAGTAATCCCTTTTAAGAGCAATGAAGTTCTCTTCCTGCAATTAGCAAAGCTTCCTAAGGCCTGGCTAGGAATGCTGCTGTCGGGAATGCTGTGCAGTGCTCCACAGCAGCAGAGATACTGCAGAGCTCCGCAGGAGCAACTGCTTGCTCTCCTAAATCCCAGTCCTGATTCGGGAATCAGAGTGCCTCGTTCCAGTGTGTCATTACCCACTATTGTGTCGCTTTGAAATATGCACTTAAATCGGGAAAACTGAAGTGCCTCATTGCTCCTGGACACCTGGTCCAACAAAGGCAATCCTAACAGGATAACACAACTAGAAATGCCTCTGAATTCAGCTTCAGAGACCTCTGAAGATACGAACACTGTCTGTATTGAAGATGCACGTTAGAACACGGTTTTCATAGTCCACAGAGAATTAAAAGTGGTGAACAGGGCATTGCTCTTCTTAAGACTTTAGTAAATTATTGTTTCACAGACATATGGCATACTTCTATTTGAAATTTTAAATCAGAAAATAAACCTAATTTTTGTAATAGTGGTGTTTAATCAACCATATTAATCATCCTGAATATATTCTTGTATTTGAATTCTAATTTTTCTTGTCTGTTTTTAAAAGTACTTTTTTCATTAAAAATCTTTCTAAATTAATTAATTACAGGTATTGGAAACCTTTTTTTCCCTACATGAACAACATAACTGTAATTGAAAAAAATCTAAGGATAAAACCAAGCAGAATAATATATTACGTATTATAGGTGCTAACCAAGCAAGTATCTACAGGCATGTTTAAAGTCAACATTCTGCTGCAAGTATGTCTGTTGTCTTCAATGGAACTAGCCTGAAGTTAAAGCATATACAGATTTTCAGCCTCAAAGACTCAGAAATAAGATTTATGTATGATTTGCTTTCTGGGTCTCAAAAATACACCTCCATTTCAGTTAGCCACAGATTTAGATGCAAATACACCACCAGATATTCATTGCAAGCTCTACTTTACACCTTTGTGCTGAACATGACCTCCAAAAATCTCAAATGAGGAGTTACAAAATTTAGCTTTAATTCCCTCTTCCTGTGCAAGTTCTTTACATTATAAGTAGAAGTATAGCATAAAAGCAACAAAGCAACACAACAAACCACACCATGATTACTAAAAATACAAGCACATTTTGAAGCACATTCTGCCTTTGTGAAGCTAGTCTTGTGGGGTTCTTTTACAGGCTGAAACAAGAAGGTTGCAAGGACCAAACTTAATCCAATGCAAGAGGAATCACCATCAGTAAAGCTGTTTTTATGACTAGCAATAGATCTCAATTACTGTCACTCTGGGAAAAGTGGGGGGAGGGTGGGAAAGAAAGGAGAAGTCCACATCAACCAGCAGTTTCATACAAAGGACAAACCAAGTATAAACTGGCATTATCCACTCAATCCTTGTATCAGATCCTCGATGATCAACCTTTAGGGCAAACACACATATCCATTTAAGCCTGTATTTGTCCAGTCACACAAATCATTCTTTAGGAAAATATTTCCCACAGCCCTTCCCATAACTTGACGTCCACAGAGAGGGTAAAAAAAACAGAAATACAGAACAACTGTGTCTGCACCAGGCAAGGGAAAGCACTGATTTTACGACAATGATTTTCTACCATTATTCACTTTGACATATAACAGGATGGGAGATTGCACTGCTAAAGTAAATACAGTGGTTATATATGCCTTCTCTGCTTTGGTTTTCTGCTTCACTACAGCCAAAGAGCCCCAATCTGATGACCTAGGGGGCACAGCATAAATGTCAGCCCAGGAAAGGCAAAACTCTAAATGAAAAGCCAACTGCATGGAAACATAAGGAGCTATTTCAGGAAGGTGATTTACTCAGTATCATAATTTATGAATTGGCATCTTCATATTTTAAGGTGGATGGCTTGCATTTGTCTTTTAGAGCCATTTTAAAATCTGAAAAGAAGAAAAAACAACTCCTGAACACGAATGTCCATGTTTAAGTAGCTCCAACTGAGCTAAAGCCCAAGCTTCCTAATGAAACTTGCAAAGCACAGAAAATAGGAGGTTTTGGTTTTAGTAGTCTTGAGGAAAGATAACAGATATCAATCAGATATGAGTGACAACTACTCTTGAGTTTGTCTGTAGACACTGTACTAACCTACATGACAGATACAGCCTTTGTTTATTCATGCATTTGACAAAAACTATCTTCTCACTTTTGCTAAATAAATCACACTGACATCAATATGCTATTGTACTGTCTGCCACAAAAAAACTAACACTCTTAGGTAAGACTGACTTTTTAAATAAAAACTTATTATCAAAGCAGTTTTTTCTCTCCTCTCTAATATTAACTTTCTGGCTTTAAATTGCATACAACTATCATTGCACTGAGTATCCATAAAATTAATTTAAAAACTTCATAACTGTGCATACTTTGCATTACTTAAGAGTGTTAAGTAATTAAACAAAAAATAAAAACCATTTATTGAGTCTAGATTAGACTTTCTGCCTTGAATTCAGAGATCAATAAGGTAGCATTCAAACTTCCAAACTTCTAGTCTTAAATCGACTTCAACAAGCCTCAGCAGTGGGTAACTCAGAAAATACACTGGAACTCCTTCATCATTAAGTTTTTCTTTGTGTAGTACTGTGCATGCAGTTTATACGCAATATTGCTATAAATCAAACAATATTTTCTGAACTCTTAATTCTGTATACACAACTTATATTTCCACACTCCTATTTCTCACTCAGAACTTTTCCATGGGCACAAGTCCTCCAGTTTGGTTTGGGTTTTTATTTGCTCAGCACTGTCTGCTTGCTGCATGTTTTTTTGAAGCTGTAGGACTGATGAGGCTAAAAGGCAATGAAGAGACTGATTCACTTCCTTTGTGTCTTGCATCCAACACTTTTGCAGAAATCAGACATTATTACACCACAGTAAGGTGAGCTGGATAACTTTGTTGCTACATACTTTGCTATTGTTACAAGTTGTGAAGCTGAGGACTTTAATACCATTAGTGCTGGTAATTGTGGATAGACATTCTCCCAGTTGAAGACCACCCACTCTGTGATGTTTGTCTTTTTAGAGCAAGGCTACTTTGACGCACTGGGCAGGTATGCAGTGATTTCTTCTCACACTTTACTAGCAGAACAGATTTCAATGTCAGTGGCACTTTCACAGAATATTCCAACTTGGGAGGGACTCACAAGGATCACCAAGTCAACTTTTCTGTGAATGGCCCACATGGGGATTGAATCCACAATCTTGGTGTTATGAGCACCATGCTCCAAAGGTGGCTCTGTGTACAGAGGCCAAGGAAGCCTGCAAGTGTCCCTGTGCACCTCCATCCTCATAGTCCTACATTTAAGATCTATGTCATCCTACAAAGAAAGAACAACAGGTTTCCTGCTCCTTTGGATAGCCCAATCCCTTTGCCACACTCCTAGTGTGGCACTCTATTTCCCCCACCTGCTTATGAAAGGACCAGGAAAAACTTGTCCCAAATTATTTTATGTTCACTTTAGTTTCCAGATTTATGTCAACTTGAAATTTGACAAAAAACACCTATGGTGATCTAGCAAAGTGCACTACATTGGTTTTGGAGCAGAATGGAATTAGTTTCTTTAACCTTAGCCCATAAAGCAGCTCAACACAAAGCTAGACAAACCTAAGTGCCAGCACAAGGGAAAACACCAAAGAAAACACCATCAAGGAATGGATCAGAAGAGAAAAGAATAACAGAATTGCCTCTTTTGACAAAAGACAGCTATAAAATCTCCTCAGTGAACCATCACAGATCACACTTGAACTAAAACCTCACAACAGTTTAAGACTGGATGAACTGGAGATCTGAGGCCAAGCCTTCTCTCTGCTCCAGGTGGTAATGCTCTGACTCTCACAAAGGTGCACATTAAACTGTTCTGTCATCATGTTGGGATGCTGATTTCATTGAAACTTTATCACTTTTCCTTTGGAATATTCAAATTATTCTGAGGCACCTCACTGAGTGATACCACAGTATAACGAACAGGGGGAAAGGTGGGAATGTGCAAATCAGCAAACAAGGGAATACAAGGCCAGGGAAAGCTGACTCAAACTTGGTTAAGATGTTAAGAGTTAGCTTCTCTTTGGAGACATGTAAGGAAGCTCTTCTCTGGGTGAACAGGAGCTTTTAAAGAAAACTGCTACAGCTCTGGAGAATGCTTAAATATTCATGGCTCCAGTTACCTGTGCTGGACATTGTAGAGAGCCTGACTGAAGACATGGCCACAAGTAAAGAGAAAAAGACTGGTTAGTAATCAGATCAGAAGAAATCACTAATTTTATTTTTGCCTCAGTTCTACTGTTTGTATTTCTGCTACAATCTCCAACAGTGAAGGAACAGTTAATAGCCTTGAACAATAAACAGCCTTGGTATGAACTCTGACCTTAAAATAGACTGCATGTAAAATCACAACATGCAGCTACTTTCAGTATTATTTAAGTTGAAAATACATGAAAAATGTCAGTTAACTATTACACTAAGATAAAAAATCATAAGAGTATATAATTTTTATGTTGCTGCTGCCATAAGAGTGGGAACAAGCAACTCTTTTTACAAATCTTGTGATTAATTTCATCTTCCTTGATCAGACATTGTCTCTGACTAAGTCGAACAGCAGGACTGGTGTTACACAAATTACTTCCCCCAGGTGACAATCACACAAAGTCTAGGGAAATCCCGCAATATTTTTTATAAAATGAGAGCAAATACACAAGCACTTAGCTGATGCAGCATGTCACAACATCTCTAGGATTTCACAAGATCCCCATAAAGGCTTGGAATGATGCTGCTAGGGACAGGGTCACTGGCCACTAAAGTTCCCTGACAGACAAGCTCACGTACATAAATTGTTTGAACAGATCCCAGGATAGAACTGGTGTCGTCACACTCATGCTCAAGAAGCCTGTAAAGCTTGATTAATTGTGAGAGTACTGAAAGCACAGCTGGTTGTTTGCATCATACAGGATATTCTGTTAGGATTTACACAGCTAAACTTTGACCTACTTTATAAACTGGACTGTATATGTGCACAGCAGAAATATGTATTTGATTTTTCATTTGTTCTGCTGTATTTTTTCCCTTCTGTATTTTATATTTTCTTTGGTTAGTATTTGGGATACAGACATCTTAAATCAAAAAGCAGTGCTAGCAGTCTGCAATTACATAGATCTAATAAAAACCCTAAACGTGCAAAAGGAGGCAGAAAACTGTGAAATTAAGTTCTCATTTGCACTGACATTAGTCCAGTTACTTAATTTTGTTTCAGTGTTTTATGTTTTTTGCAAAGGAAGAACCATGTTTTAATCACCCTAGATTCATCAGGCAGTAAAACGGAGGAGAAAAAGATCACCTCTATCTTTAAATTCTCTTCCCTGAATTCTTCTAAAAGAGGGAAATGGTGCTATTAAAAATGAGATACTTAGTAAGGCTATACTTTAGCATCTAAAGTAAAAACAAGTTGTGCAAGAATCGACAGTCATGAAGCCAAGCTTACAACAACTGCCTAGGAGTTCACTGGGCCCCTGCCATTCCTTTTATAGCTGAATAATGCGAAGTTCAGCTCTGTGCAGCCTCACAGAGAGCTAAGTGTTGATTATCTGAAACCAGCTTCTTCAGCACATAATCAGATCATAAACAACATGTAACAGAGTGCTGCATTCCAGGTGAGACAGCGTGATCTACTTAAGTGCATAAGCTATTTTAACTCATGAAAGTAGGTGAAGGTTGTTTAAAAGCATAGTAACTGTTAAAGTAATGGGTGGACAAAAAACCTGAAGACCTCTGACAACAGAAGACATCACAGCTGTAAGCAAAAAGCTCAAACAACAGGCCAAGTGCTACAGTTCAAGAAGTGCCTTAGTGTAAGGAGATGGGTCCTATCTGTCTTTGCCTTGGGGCAGATTTGGCACAGGTGAAGTCAGTCAGCAGGCTCAGGTTCCCAGCCGGTGTCCCAGTCTGCTGCAACCACCAGACACTGCAACTCTCATGGCAACACTCCTGCAGCTGCCCGGGCCAAAAGCTGTCCCTGATTGATGACACTACAGAGAGAAGATTCAGAAGCACCACACAGACTTGTTCATGTCTTGTGCAGCTGTGATCCTGTTTAAATCACAGGCAATATATTTCTATTAAGCAGAAAAGTTCTACCCAGTGTTTTGCCATCACAGCATTAACTGCTCTGGTAAACACAAGCATATATTACAGGCTGTTATGACAACTTGTGTCCAGAGTCTTGGGGACCAAAAAAACCTAACCAAAACAAACAAAAACACCACTACAAAATGTAACCCTTTAAAAATCTGAACTGAACTTTTTACCTTTCTTCATACTTCAGTTCTGCATTGGCAATGTCACATAAATATTTTCCTGGCAAGACATCAGGCTCAAGTTTCTAGGCTTTCCCTCAAATTCTCTAAACCTCTAGTTCACATCATGGAATAAAGAAGGGGAAACTTTCAAGCATTCTGAGCATCTGCTTCAGAAAAAAAAAATTAAAAATGACAGTGCTGTTTGCCACATTCTAATCTGCATACAGAAATTTATATTACCCTGTGATCAGAAGGAACAGGTGGATGATGCATTCTACAGCCAGCTCAGAGTAGCCTCACGATGAAGGACTTCAACCACTCAAAAGATCTGCTGTAGGAAAAACACAGCAGGGCATGGTCAATCCAGCCAGTTTCCAGAGAGCCTCAATAAGAACTTGCCAACCCAAGACAGAGACATGATTAGGAAAGCCAAAGTCCACGTGGAATTGAATCTAGCAGGGGTTGTCAAAGGCAACAAAAAATTCTTTATAGCGCTGTAGGTGACAGAAGACAGGCTTGGGAAAACGTGAGTCTGCTCTGAATGGTGCACAGGATAAGGCTGAGATACTGAATGTCCTCTGACTCAGATCTCTGTGAAACGATTAAATTTAGAACTGTTAGTCTTCACTTACAATAAATATGAAAGTATAATAAAGGACAGCACAACCTTAACTTGCCTTAAATCTAAACTAGCTCAGGATACGAGTCAGATAAACTAGTGACCTGTGTTCCATTTGCCAGCTCAGACATCCATCAAGTAAGATTAAACATACCTAAGTAAAACAAATCATTCAATACACTAAAGAAGGATCAACATAATGACATCTGGAATTACTTTTCCAAGCTGAAAATAAGACTAGAAATACTCATCCTCCATAATGTTTTGGCTACTTTGCATCTGCTGGAGCGGGATACCCTGCCACAGTATGTCATTAACCTCATGTTATTCATCTCTTTCATTTCTTGGAGTGAATGATGTGCTAAAGCACGGCATCATACAGTGGGCAGAATGAGTCAGGAAGGAAACAGCACACCTCACCTGCAGTTCCAAACAGTTCAGAACTAGCAGATCTCAAATGTAGGACTAAAATGCCAATAATTTTTAAAGTATGTAGTTTTCATCAACAACAGTGATATCAATAGCATCTCACTTCTGTAGTACATAAGCAAATGTCAGACCAGAGGCCACTGGGGAGATGCAGAGGGTAGAGTAAGTATGGTTTCATTTCCATTGCACTCCTACGGTAGCCAAGTACCTTCACCAAGGTGTGCAGCAAGGCACAATCCTTATTCTGAAAGGATTATTCAGCAAACAGATCTAGTGGAGATTTAATTTTTTCCCATCTTCTCCCACCATTACTCACCTGACCTATAAGTAGCCTTCATAAGCTCTCTGCAGGCAATATAATTGAATTCAGCTCCATTCCTGAGCACCTACAAAGAATATGCATTAATGCTTCAGCCCCACCCTCAGGCAGAAATTAATCATGAGGCCACATCAGAACCTCTGCAGAATGAGGGTGTAAGGATAAGAAACTCCACTATCTGTAACTAGTGGAAACTTACTGAGATTATACATGAGGAAAGGAACACTCCAGATCCCATGTCTGACAAGTCTGTTTGGAAAGAACACTAATCCATAAGAGAAGCTCTCTCTAGGCAGAGTAAACACATCCTTTAAGCACAAAGTAAAGTGGAATGATCTCCATATTCACATGTTTTTATCCAAGTAATGGCATCTCATCCTTCCCTACTTACTGCTATCCAGCAGGGAAAGTGAGCCACACATTGCCATGATGGTACAATGGAAACAATTATAGAAGATCCTACAGAGGGAAGACAAAGACCACAATGGGGCACTTTTCTTTCACTGCTAAAGAGCAGCATAACAAAGAATTCCTTGCAAAGAATCCTGTCATTGCTTAGTGTAACTTGTCTACTAATTTCTTCTCTAAGGTGGATATGTTGGAAACACAGTAACAAGGAACCCAAGAGCCTTGTATTCATATGCAGGAAAAACATCACAATGTAGGCACCTCTATCAACTAGAACTGAGCTAAATATTACCAAGCAACATTAACAAAACTCTAAAAAATTAAATTAATTGATAAATTAAACAGTAAAATAACCCCTCATTAATCAATTGTATGTTCTTCCTCAATTTATATTTATAAAGGAGCAAAACTACAGTTAATGGACTGCAGTCTATCTGCAATGCTGATGCTAAAAGCCTGACTGGGTTTCTGTACTTTCTACCACCTCCAGTGGTATGCCTCCGTCTGCACGACTTTCAAGTTTTTTGTCCTCCTCTTAAAGCCTTTAAACTGTTTAGTCTTCTACTCAACTGCCTTCATTTTAACATCCCAATCCCCCTACTGTACTTCTCCCACAGACATACTTCTGCCTCCTTTTATTCTACTTATCTTAACGTGAGGATATACACAGAACTTATTTGCAAAGCCACAAAATACCTTCTACTTCAAATCCTCAGTCAGACCCGACTCAATCCAAGAACTCCTTGTTAAATATAACCCCACTACAGATTTATATGTGCAAAAGAATTGTAGCTTTTGCAGTTTACAGTATTATTGTAATTAGTAATTATCACAAAAGTCTGGATGTCCAAGATTGTTGGCTAAAGATTGCTATGAACATTTACATTCTGTGATTAAACATATCTGGACTGCTGTGATTCTTTTACAGGCCTCAAGCAAATAGGAAAAAGAGTCCTCACAAACAAGAGTGTCAACAAAGGAATCTGCTGAATTGCACAGGCTGTAAAAGTCCAGTTTCTAAAATTTATTTCTTTTGAAATAAACTGCAGAACCAATTCTAAATTCTTCATCCCAACTCACTGGCTTTTTACAAACAGCTCCTTCAGTTTGTAACAAAGGCATACATGCGCTCCCTATCCTTTCAAGTTGGGCATCTGCAAAACAGGTAACATCACTCCTCCCAATAAATACACAAAGAGCAATTAGCATTATATGGCCATATTCAGGGCAAAGTAACAACACCCTACAAAGCACAAATAACTTACTTAAAATGTGGAAATTGCACAAAATTTCAGTAAAAGAGGCAGGGCTTTACTTTGGATGGCAGGAACACCTGGTATTTTCCATTACCCTTTTGCTAGAACATAGGTCCACAAATGCTGATTAGATGTCTTCCTAGACTGCAAAGAAGTCAAGAGAAACAACTCTTGCATGCAAGGCAAGTTAAGAGAACAACAAGAAGGCAGCTTTTGAAAGGATAGATATCTGTGTGGATCTAGAGCTAAGCAGTTAATACAGGTATCCAAAAATTTTGGGTGTTGTCTCCAAAAACATGTAGACACAGCTGCAAATTTTACTAGAAACTTAATTTGTTCTTGATCATTTCAAACACATCCAGGAATTTGATCAAACATGAAGAAAAAGTACTTGAATCTTTTGTTGCAAAAGAAAATGCCTAAGAAAATGTACTGTAGGTGATCCGTGCTGTGTTCTCACCATAATCCTGGAAAACCACAAGCACAAGTAAATGCATAAGCAAATTTAAAAATGCATTCACCCGCTGCTATCCAATTCCAAGTTTTGAAATATCTATTCCTTATTTCTGCTCTTACATATATAAACTTGGTATTCTATATTTAACTTGACAGGATTTCTCACTTGAATGCTTATGATTTACAACATATTTGCCATTTAATTTACTGGAACTGCTGCTTTATCTGGGAGGATTTAACTAAAGCTGTTTCCATATGTTTTGAGCTGTAAGCTTGAGACCATGGATTTGGAACTGTACAATGTTTTTCTATTGGGCAGGTTGGCATAAATCCCATACATGGTGTATATCCACATAATACCTCCAGGGCTCTTCAGCAGGACACCTCTTATGAGTCAAATGATCATGCTGTTTTCCAACATTATGGAGACTAGGGTCAACATTCAAGAGGTGAAGGATATGTCACCATTTTGTTCCTAGTAGTTCACAATAACTTTGTTTTAAATCCTACTCATTTTAGTCATTCATGAGAGTCAGTGTCTCACATTACTCTCAAACAGAAGAGACAGACAATTTTAATGCTTCCACTTTTTCAGTAAAGACACAACTGGTTAGGAAATGCAGACTAAGCCAAATCTCACCCACTGGCAGACATGCATACCCAATTCTTGTCTCACACCACGCAGCAGCAAGCCTGCATGTCACAGAAGTGCAGAGACTGTGCCTTTCTCCCACTCTCTAAACCTGCCTGCCAGGCTTTAGGAATTACAGAGCTAGGAAAAGGTTTCCACAGGGTCCTGTTGTTAGAGATATGATACAGATGGAGGTTCCACACTACCCTCTCCTCTTTCTGAGAAAGGAGGTATCTCTGTTTCCCAGTCACATAGGTCTCAGCTCAGGAAAACAGAAATTTGAGAGGTCTGAGTGCAGGATTAGATAAAGTTCACAGTGACTCCAGAGTGAAATACTAGCCCTAGTGACATCAACAGAAAAGCTCTCACTGACTTGAGGGCCAAGATTTCAGCCCATATCCCCAACTAAAGTGTTTTTTAAACTGATGAAATTCAGGCACTGATCCTGTAGGAGATGTACACACCTATCATTTCACATACTGAGCAGTTCAAATTTCAGTGAGCAATTAACATCAAATAAAGTAAGTCAGTAAGTTTTAATGAGATCTAGTCTCTAACTGTATAACTGTAACTACAACTTTACACAAAAGCAACTCCAGGGATGCTTACTTTGGTTCTTTTTTTTTTTACTTACTTTTGTCTGATCATCAGCTTTAAATACATAGCAGATACTTTGTTGATTTGCTGCTTCATCCTTTATCAGACAAGCAAAGTAGCTCGGATCATGGCTGTTGTGAATCAGTTTGTGGACCTGCTGTGGCTTGTATTCAAACAAACTTGAACAAATTAAAGGATCCCACTGCTGGGTTTTCCCTGTGTCTGGCTCACACCGCAGGCTGGCTGGTGAGACACAAAGTCGGATTTGGCTGACGCTGGGTTCTTCTTTGGAAGACTTTGCACTGAGCAACCGGATCTCGGCCACAATCCAAGGCAGCATTGACATAGTGGTTAGGGAATGCACTGGGAGAGAACCCACAAGCTGGAGACTGAAACTTGCTGAGAAATCATTAGGTGTTTGACACTTTTTAACTTTGAAAGTTATTGGCT
Source organism: Zosterops lateralis (assembly GCF_965231275.1). NCBI lineage: Eukaryota > Metazoa > Chordata > Aves > Passeriformes > Zosteropidae > Zosterops > Zosterops lateralis. The sequence goes on along the minus strand of NC_139766.1, from coordinate 22,759,227 downwards.
CCATTTTACAGTCCTTTAGCGAACCTGGACTAATTCACCAATATTTCAGTTCCATGGAATGACATTATCTGGATGCTGGATGGCTCCTTTGATTAAGGAAAAGAAGAGTTCTGAAAGGAAAAGAAAGAGTTATGTAGGTGCTGGAACTCTATGAAAAGACAACTCTCAGTAACAAAAATAATTAATAGCTTAACATCAAAGAGAGCTACCATGGCCCACCAAGTAAGTTCCTGCTCTTTACATTGGGCCTGACTACTTCAGGTCCAACCAACAATTGTAATATATTGCTTGGGAAAGAGTCAGTCATGATTTAAAATCTCCTTTATGACCTTAGCTCAACTATCTAATGAGTAACTAAATTACAAGGAGCATTCTTTCTAGCCTGTGTCTGTGTCATGGGCAGGCACATGTGGATCACACTGGCCTATTTCAATCCTGTTATCACAGGAAGAACTCAGCTGAGCTATTCTGACCTTCATGACAGTTGAAGTCACTGACTGCTAAGACACCTTTACATTTGGGGGGGAAAAAAAAAGTCAGCTTGACAATTTTCTTGTCCATAGGTGGATGACTTTTAATTTGGCTACTAACATGGAGTTGTTTCCTTAGGTATAGTTTGGCCAGTGATTACTGGTAGTAACCAAACAGATTTTTTCAATAAATAACACCCTAGAAATCACTGTCATCTAAAAATGCTAGCAGTAGTCACAGTGCTGAGTGATAGCTGAAAAACGTGTAAGATAGCAGTCACAAACAACAGTCCTTACAGCATTCTGGGAAGAAACAGATGAGGATCACAATTCATGGTTACATTTTAACCCTGGTCAGCCAGACAGGAATACTTAAATGTTAGCCAGACTGACATTGTATAATTTTCATTTCTTAAAATATCAAATGGAATATACCAAGTAACACAGAACTCTGATGTAATCCTGTTAGACCCAGCATTTACTACCACTACTGTCATTACGTATTAGTACTCTTAGTAATGAAATCCAATAATTGCATTTATTTATAAATTCCATTTCACAAAATTCAGTCCATGAAAACACATACATTGGCATTTGTTACACTAGCCTGTTTTAGCTCCTCTTTAATTGACCCTAGTTTCAGCTGTTATATTATATTGTGTGAGACTGACACAAGGCTGACAGGCCTGTAATTGCCTGTGTTTAAATACCAGGACAGTAGTTCACCATCAGTCTTACGAGAGTTTCCCATTATAACATCTATTAAAAACAACATAAATATACCAAGATATCCTTAAAAAACATTTGAATTATATGTTTACAAGTATTGAATAAGTGGCATCTGTTTATTATGGTAACAGTATTTCTTGTCTTTGTTCATCTACAAACATGATCAAAACCAGCATTATTTTTCTCAAGAGTTTCCATTAAACTTGGTCCTTCATTTTCTCTTGTAATAATATTTTCAGACTGAGTTTTTAACAGTCTTTCACCTTGTTGAAAATGAAAAGAAATTTCAGGACTAAAAAAGCCCCAAAACTTTTTTTTTTTCAAAATTTCAAGATGGAAATTAATTTTGAGCTGTTTAAAATACAACCAATCCATAAATGTTCCAGTGGGGAAAAATGTTTCTGCAGTAACTGGCATACTGTAAAAACAAGAGAACTGCAGAAATAATTTTTAGGTACATTTACTCTTTTGAAACCTTTTCATCATTTGACAAATGAACACTGACAACATTACCAGTTCCAAGAATAGCAAATTTAGCAAGAGTGCAAGTTTTCAAGATACTATTCAATGAATTCATAAAAAATAGCATTCTAGATGTGTAGATCAAATTTTTGAAGTCTTTTCACAACCTTTGTGTATCTGCACATGGGAGGTGTGGGGAAAAGGGCCATGAAAATCCAGATTTTGTACACCTCATTCTAAGTATACTACAATTGGGAGATTTTCTTGTTTATTTCACAAATGAGCAAGAAAATAGGCATCTTTTAGATTAATATAAATGCATTACATCCTAAATGAAATGGCATTAAGCAGTGGCAGGGGTGGTTCAGGTTGGGCATCAGGAAGAATTTCTTCACTGAAAGAGTGGTAAGGATTGGAAGAGGCTGCCCAGAGATGTGGAGGAGTCACTGTCCCTGGAATGTTCAAGGAACAACTGGATGTGGTACTTGGTGCTATGATCTAATTCACATGACGGTGTTCAGTCAAATGCTGGACATGATGATCTTGGAGATCTTTTCCAACATCAATGATTCTGTGACTCTAAATGGGATAGCAGCTTCAGGAAGCATTTTTACACCTTACCAACAGAGAATGCTAAACACAGCTACCATTCTGGTTTTCCATCAGCCAAGAATCAAAATGGTCTCGTCTTTGATAAACTATTACAAATTTTTTCTTCTTAACTTCAACAATGAAAAATAGTTCAGCAACTGCAGGGAAGATTGGATTCATTCATAACTACCATGGTGTGTAGTCTAAACTACATAAAAATTGAGGTTTTAGTTTTTAGTGCTCTTGTCACTTAGTGGCATAGATAATAATCTCAGGATAAGAAAGCCTAAGAAAACTTCATTCTTAGATGAAAGCAGGAGAACTGAGCTACCACACAGACAATGATGTATTAGCCACATACTTTTTGTAGCCAATTTCTTATTTGTATTTTCTGTGAACCCGTCTTAAAAAAAAGTAATTAAAGGCATGTAAAAATACAAAAAGTCACCCTTGTTTCAATCAACTTTTCAAGTTTCTTTTTGATTACCATCATCTATCATGCTCATTTACCCCAGATTTACAAGGCAATGCAGCCTCAAAGAGAAATGAATATCACAATATAATACATTATTTTGCATACTAACTCTAAGGGCTGAACAGTATATAAAAACCCAAAGGTTGATATGCTGTCCTACTTAAACAAACATTGTACTGCTGGAATGTATTTAATATAAATGTGAAGCTTCTTGGCATTCATCTCTTTTTAAAAATAGTAAACACCTTGCAAAGTCAACACCATAAATACTCAAATGTCTGCATTTGTTATTTCCAACTAAATAAATTAGTTGTAAATTTGTAAATAAAATAGTTGTAAATTTGTTATTTACAACTAAATCAAACCAGTTAAATAGAAGCCAAAATGCTAGATTTTTTCCCTAATGTTAGGAGAGGCTGAAAGTGCAGTTTCTCAGAGCACAAATTTAGCAGCATCAGAAAATCTCCTTATCTAACCCGTATCGTTTTGTATGTTACTGTTCTGCATGTTCCTTTTCCCTTTGCCAGCCATTCTTTCTTTGTTTTCCCCTCCTGTCACTTACTGTAAACAAATCCCACTAGAAATTATGCCAATTTCATGCTGCTGGTGTTAATGTCCTTCAAGTTTACACCAAGGACTAGGTTTTACTTCAAGACCATGAAGTATTTATGTACATGCTTTAATTTAGACCTAAAAATAGTTTTGTTCTTCTCAACATGCCTATTCCCGGCCATAAAATTAAGCACACATTACGGCCAAAGAGCAGCCACGTTCTCAGCCCATCCATGTCTGCCCTGACTCCACTGCTTGGAACTTTAGCACCTTTACTCATCTCTGGTTGCCACCTTTCAGTTCACCCCCTTTGAAATTTGGCTCTGCAGGAAACCATAGGAGTTTACCATATATATTAGTACAGTAGGCTCAGAATTAGTTTCCTCCTCCTCTCAAGTGTCTTATTAACTCAGGCTTATTAAATGTTCATTTCACCTCTAATCCAAGAGGGAATAAAAAGATATAAAAATAAAGCTGTCCACTAGTTTCCTTCTACCTCAACTTTGGTGTTCCTTTGGCAGCCCTAAGCGCCATTGAGGTTCATTCCTCTGGGCTTTGCTTAGCACACTGGATGTCTCCAGTTGTTCTCCCAGCACTCACAGACATAACTGGGACAGTTCCTTTTTCTCCTCTCCACCAGCAGCTTTTGAAGGATCTTGGTTGCCCTTGCACTCAAAATTGAGAAGAGCTTGAGTGGCACTTCTCAGCTGACAGCTTTGCTGCTGAGAAAGGTACAGTTTATATAGAGAGAATATGATCCTTACTGTTCCTACTGTTTAGCCTGCTTTGATTCAGCTGTATTTGCTCCATTAGCATAAAAACAGTCAAACTGTAACACATATTTACACAAAGCACATGAATATATCTATCCCTGCTTTCTATACTAGGGGACACCAGACTATCATTAATGGGATACATATGGGAACATATGTGTGCCCCTTGTCCTCAGCTTCTCTTTTGCTCTGATCAACCCAGCCACAAGTGGGGAGCAGACTTATCATGAAACACTACACTGTTCTAGCAAAATCTGATATTGTTTTTTAAAACCCTAACCTAATTAAAAAAATATATATATATATTAGACTCTTGCTCTCCAAAATCAAGTTACATTCTCACTGTGTTATGACACCAAGTTAAAAGGGACCCCTTCAGAGAGAAGTCAGGGTGATGGCAAGACAACATGAAAGGGAGAGCTACATGAATTATTATTTCTGCCATTCTGGACCCCACGTGAAGGCACACGCCTAAGCAGCATTGCATCATGCAAGACAGCATTCATCAAAATTCACATTCTCTCAGGAGAGCAAAGACTATATCACAAGGGCAATGTATTGGCTCCAGGTGCCAGTTGGTTAAATGGGGTAAGCCTTGAGGTTAGGAAGAAGAATCTTGTGAGGTTATTGTGTTAGTAACCTGGAAAAGTGAGGCACTACAAATTGGGTTTGTGCCCCTGGAGGAACACTAGGCAGACCTGGGATAGACTCAGACTAATACAGAAAAAGACAAAGAGAGGAGAGAAATGTTCTAAACCAAAAGAACACTCCTCCATCCCCCCAAAAAAGAAAAAAAAAAAAGGAGAAACTTTGACAGTGGTGAAGCATTATCCTTCTTTTGTCCTTTCTTCCTTCTCAACCGGACTAAATTCAATACAGACATGCAGCCAAAAGTTTTAAACTATTGTTCAGAACATTGGTAACTGCAGACTTAAGCAATCCTTCACCATACTTCAGGTCTTTCCCTGCTTTGGTAGCAATTGGAGTGCTGGGACTCACAGCAGAGCTGACAAGCTTACAAGATGCATCAAGCAAGGAAGCAGGCAGAGCTTCCACTCATCAATGAATAAATGAGGGGTTTGAGCTGGGAGATGAACAGAAAGATACCATCTTCCTTGATCTCTGAAGCTCTTCTGAGAGACAACTGTGCAGTTACTCCACATCAGGCTCGGGATATGACAGCAGCTTTAGTTTATGTAAGTCAGTTTTTCTCCCTTTCAAGACATTAAGCAAAAAATGCAGCCGTACAGCAAGGTCTTATGAAAAACAGCTGGTCTTAAATAGCACAAATTTGTTCAGCTTTTCTCTGCATGGCATTAACACTGAACCCTGTTGACAAATGGAACCAGAGGCAATGGTACTGACTGCACTTCACCACTGATTATTTTAGCAGAAATATCATACTGCTTAAGGATTATGGGGAGCCCTGGCCTGCAGCCAGAACTCTGGAACACTAGCCAGAACTAAATACCACTTGTCTCCCTCTCTTTCTGATCCCTAACTGAAATTTACATTGTCTCTGCTCAAGCTGACAGATTTCTCTATCCACCTGGCAGGATATATAGAAAAACACAAATAAGAATATATATTAAGTATGTCATGACATGGTCACTGCTGAGAACAGTGTTCAGAAAGTTTTTTTATGCTTTTCAGGGCACTTGGAAGCACGACACACCCCTCTTGTTCTTTTTATCTCATAGCTACTTATCTGCTGTTTCCTTCTGAAGCTATGGTTTGCTGTGGGCAACAGCATGTGCAAGTCTAGAAACCAATTTGCCTCAGAAATTAGTTTTAAGTTCCATTATTTTTTCATTAAATGCTTACTTTTAAAAGACTTCATGCTTAAATGCTGTCAGCAACTCCAGACTGGGTGCTGAATAACATTTGACCATATACTCTGGTACTGGTGCCAGTAATAAACACACCTAAAATATTTACCAGTACAGCCAGCATTTATATCGCTCCTCAAATAAGTTTTAAAAATAGGTTATTAATAAAAAAATTGCAACAAAATGGTAGTACATTCTTGATTACAAACATACACATTTATAATCAACTATCAAATGAAGAAAATAGCTGACTGTTCCTGCCCTTAACACCTGTTGCTTTTTCTTTAATCAAGTCCATGGAAATTAATATGCTGATGATTGAAGTCTTCTGACTCAGGCTCATACAGACCTGAACAAAATATTGAGCTGTTCTGTGACTGTAATGCACTAAAAAAACCCAACAAACACAAAAACCCAAAAAACAAAAATTAAACCCACAAACAAACAAAAAACCCCCAAAAACCTCAAAAGAAATCTTGCTAGGTAAATGTCATTGTGAATACCATTCCTTCTTATTCAATTGCATATCCACAGGCAAAATGCCAAAATGCCTGCATTGAACTTCGCAGTTAATGAAATTAAAGTAAAAAAAGTGTCAAGTCATCCATATACCACTGAATGTGTTTCACTTTCCTTCCCTTCTTTTTTCTCACCTGCAAACATTTATACTTTTGTGTATTACCTATGATTTTCAACATTCCTATATAACAACCAGTGAGAAATTTCTATTTTAGCCCTTACAAGTGTTAAAAGTACAGTCATAGGCATCATTTCAGAGATATTCGCTATTCAGAAAATGTATAATTTATTAATTTCGACCCACGATGTTCCATTCAATCTCCAGGCTTAACGCAGACACAAATCCCACCATCTGCACTACTAAAGGTTCCCACAGCAGATCTGCCCTGTTCGCCTCTCTCCCAAATAAAACACAGCACACAAAGGCCTCAATCTTTTCGAACTGCGCTATAAATAACCACATTCGTTCCATACCTCTCGTGAAGGCAGCTTCAAGAGATCATTCCCCTGTTGACTTAGTTGGCGAATTTAAAGGGCCACAAGAACTCCGCGGCGCTGTGGGCAGACGGAAAGTTCCCATTCGCTGCGCCGCGGTGGGAAAGGTCCGCCTGTGCCCGGGGAAGAGCCGCTCTGCTGCCCCGAGACGGGGCGGGCTCCGGGAGGAGAGAGACCCACCGGTGCCGCACAGATGGGCGAGGAAACGGCAGACAAGAGAGAACAAGAACTGAAGGCACCTCAGGTCACTGGCAGATTAAATTCAAGCAGGTCATTTGGTTATTCTGACGAGGAGCCAGCTCTCCCCAGCCCCGCCGGCCGAGAACAGCGGCACCGCCGCCCCATCCCCGCTGCTCCCGCCCCGCCCCGCCCCGTCCCGCGGCCAGAGCCGCGCCTTCTCCGGGAGCCCGCCAGCCGCGACGGCGCGGCCCCGCCGGGGCCCCGGGAGCGCGCACCGCCCGCCCCGCCGCGGGCACGGAGCCGGGCCCCGGCAGGACCCGCCCGGCCCGGAGGCTTCCCCCGCTGGCAGCGCGGGTGCCGCACTCCTCGCCACAACCCTTCACTTCCTCTGCGCCGAGAGCTGCTCTTCCTCCTTCCTCCCTCCCACCCTCCCAAAACGCTGCTGGGCCCCGCCGGCGCCGCTCCCCCGGGCCGGCCCGCAGCGGGGGCACGGCGGGCCCCACCGCCAACCCCTGCCAGGCCCGGGGCTGCCCGGCCCCGCTTACCGCCGCAGGGTGTGCCCAGTGCCCTCGGCAGGGTGAGCCCAGGGCCCTCGGCAGGGTGTGCCCAGTGCCCTCGGCAGGGTGTGCCCAGCGCCCTCGGAGGATGTGCCCAGCGCCCTCGGCAGGATGTGCCCAGCGCCCTCGGCAGGCTGTGCCCAGTGCCCTCGGAGGATGTGCCCAGTGCCCTCGGCAGGGTGTGCCCAGGGCCCTCGGCAGCGGCCGGGCGCTCCCGCGCGGGGAGGCGGGCGGGGCCGGTAACGGGCACCGGGCCGGGCCAGGGGCTGCCCCCCGCCGCCTCCTGCCGCTGCCCGCCCCACCCCGCCCGTACCTGCCGGCGGGCCGGGCCGCGGGGAACGCGCACCGCACACCCACCCCGCCGGGCCGCTCGCCAGCGCGGGCCAAAATAGCAACAGGCGGCGCGTCCCGGCGCGGGGCCCGGCAGGCACGGCAGGGGGGCGCCCATGTGGCCACAGCGGGCAGCCGAAGCCTCCTCCCCTCGCCCGTGAAGTTCCTCTCGAAGAGCATTTCGGCGACGCTGCCCCGCGTGTCTGGCACAGCCTCGGATCTCTCGAGGAAAACGTGTCGCTGTCGCCTTGCGGCAGGTGGCCCGGGCGGGTGGCGGGGTCGGCTGAAGGGGCCAGCGAAGTTTGCTGACAGAACTGGAAGGAGCCCAGACTGCGATCTCTGAGGCTGTCAGTCCCCGCTCAGCTGCGGGCCCAGCCCTGGCTGAAGGGCAGCCTTTGGAGAGCTAACCTGAGCTCACCTCGACGGCTTCCTCAAAGAAACCACACCTGCATATTCATAAAATCATTGTAAGAGTAGGTATTAGGTGGCCTTCCAGTTGCCAGAAAGGATAAGGCATGAATGGATCCGGTGACTCAATTATGCCTCTCTGCAAGTGGAGATGATAAAGGCACTCTACATCACCATTGTGCAGACCACTTTTGCACTTAATTAATTTCAAGTCTTCTTGGCAGTAAGACCACTGATTGACTTACTTTTAAGCCTGTACACATTTGTAGAATCAGAACTTTCTAAAGGAATCTGCTCTGTTGCTGTGAGGGAAAGAGTCAAGCTGTGGAATGCAAGCGAAATGTTGCCCCAGATTATGAAAAAGAAGTCAGATTTTGGTATCCAAGCACATCCCCTGATTACAAAGTGTAGATTTTGTATCTACACACATAGATGCACATGGTGTAGATTTTTTATCTACACACACAGGTACAAAGAGCACTGTGTCTCCACGACCTTTGGCATTATAGGTGTATTTCCATCGCATCGCTGGTGAGTGAACTGAGGTATGTGAGTAGCAGTTCACCCAGAGAGCTTGTTCCCACTCTGTGCCCAGGTCATGGTTTGCTGTTTCCACTTCAGACATGGGAATAAGTACAAGTGCCTCTTGCTTTTCAGAGACATGTTTACTGTCCTCAGAAAGAGGAATGCCATCTCCTTGCAATCAGTGCCTTAGTTTTTAAACCATCACAGCAAAGGACAATGCTCTTGCTCCAGTTATCACCCAACAGCAGTGTCTTAGTCAAGTATGCCCTTTTGCTAATTTTCAGCTTGACTGAGCATTATATGACTCTGCTAAGCATGGTCTAGCAGAAAGTAACTGCAATTCCCACCCAGACAGCTCTGACACTTCAGCTGAGGCTCGTGCATTCCCAAATTACCAACCGATGATCTTAGGAAGACTTTTTTTATTGCTTCACTGTTGCCTTTCAAAAAATGTAATGAAACAGATAAGGTTCCTACAAGACTGTTTCTTGCTTCTTGGAAAATCCTTGAACAACAACAGAAATCAATACTAGAGCATCACAATTAGAAATACTTTCTTCTTTCTCCTCTTTGATACTGGGAAAGAAATCAGCCTCAGAGTGTTCAGCCTACCTGCAATGAAAGTTACCTAATCATCACCTTTCAGGCTACATTGGACAGCATTCCTTCTCTGCTTCCGGATGAAACTGTTACTTAAGTAGGGAAAAAAAAGAAAAAAAAAAAAAAAAAAAAAAAAAAAAAAAAAAAAAAAAAAAGAAGAACCACAATGAGGGTTTTATGTTCCAGTCCCTAAAAATTAAAAACTTTTATGCGTTCCAGGGACTAGAGTCCCAGTATTCATGTGAAAGCTATGAACACCAGACTTTCTAATAATTTTCTATTTTCTGAAAGAGGAGATCTCTGTTCTTTTTTTCCTTCACAGGTTAGATTTTCTTTACAGTAGCCTATTAGCTAAAACATTTACCACCACATTAACTTCCTCAGACTGAGGAGGAAAATCAAGCTGTGCTTTCCACATCCTGCAAACATTATGTAAAATAACACCAGTTTAACCATTTTATCTTTGTCCAGTTATGTTCTAAAAAAATGCAAGGAAAACCCCACCACTTCCTTTTGTACAGAACACGAATACACAGGCTTGTATGAGGCATTCTGTGAGAACTTGTGGGTAATGAAGCTTCCTTTATAGGTTAAGGACCAGAAGTATCTACTCACCCAGTCGGGTGGGATTGTAGATCAATATAAACTTGGGCTGAATGTGCCAGCTCACGAGTGAGGGCAGAACCTGGTGCTGCACCCTTTGAAGCACCATGAGGCAAACAGGAAGTTTCCACCCAAGATGCTTTCGGAGTTCAAGTTGCTCCATAGTTGGGCAGCAGCTGAGCAATACTGTCCTTGGATTATGAATTTGAACGCAGGCATATTTTGTTTTGGTTGCCTTGTAAGCTTCTGTGCTTTTCCTTCTATGTCACCCATAATGATGGTTTTCTATTGTTATTATATAAAGCAGTCTTTTTTTGTGACTTCTGTCATGTAAATTTGTTTAGCACATTATTAAGGGATTTACTAACTGTTTTGTAGTGCTTTGACTTCGGGAGCTCTGGATGAAATATTATATCTTATCCAATGGCATTTTATCTCCAGATGCTATTTATGTATAGTCTCAATTCATAAACAAAATTTGCATAACTGTTATTATAGCACATTTACCTACTGCATATCCTGTAGGAATACATGCCAGTGACATTAATTAGTGATTATCTTTGTAGACAAGAGGCTTTCTATTATCACTGATGAGTAGTCAGGAAGGAGTTGAGCTACTGTTACTGATCCTGCCTGCTGCTGTCTCTGTATTTTTGAGCATTTCAGATGTCATGATTAATCCCCTTTTCACTTTCATTCACATACATACATTTGAAAATGACTTACCAGTGTTTATGTGAGTATTTTAAGATTTTCCTTTTGTTTGGAAGCTGCTGTTTCTGTGCAATCACCTATATTACAGTTCATTTAGGATATAATTGGAGAGCTTAGTAGTGTCATCCCATTATTCACAATGTTCTGATGGTGCATGACCTCATTTCAGTTACCTGGCAATTGCTATACAGCAGAGTGATGTTGGCTTCTCCTTGGAAGTTGATCAGAAATACTAACCTTGATGAATGTGTATCTTATATAGTGCAACAATGTACTGGGAAGGAAGGCAATTCAGCTTTATTACCTTTGATTAGTTTTGTATTTAGAGACAGAAAACTGTTTTATTGGTGATTATTTTTATTTACAATAAATTAGATATATGTATGGCATCCATACATTGGCATCTTCAGTGTCAGAATCCTAAAAATCCTCCAACTTGTGCTGGTGGTTAACAACTGTTAATTTAATATAATTTTAATGTTGTTATTCACAGTGATTGTTAATCAAGGGCATAAGATTTGCTTGTTAGTGGTGTGTGAAAATCAAACCCATGGCCACAGGAATTTTTTAAAGGATTAGCAAGGAGAAAAAACTTTATTTACAGAAACTTTGTAGGTGAATCACTTACATATTTAAGCACACACTTGTACAATATGAAAAACTGCTTATTTAATATATCTTCTTTTAGAATGAATTCCAGCTATCCTTGTAAGATTTGTTGTATAAATTAAATCCTTCAGCAATTCAAGTACAATACTTGAGTATCATAACAATACTTTTACATAATATGCCATGGACTAAGCTCATAGCCTGTAAGGAAGATGAAATGTATTTACTTCCTTCCAGCCAAACTGTTTCAATCCATTCCTGAATTTTAATTTATTCAGTCAATTTTATGAAACTGGGATTTGTAAAAAACCTAATAACCTTCAAGTGAAGTCTATTGGTCTGCTCTTAAAGCATTATTGTTTTGGGGTTTTATTTTGGCAGAGTTTTGAGTATTATGCTAATTCTTCTCAGTCTTTCCCTCTAGCCCCATAGGTCTGATTCCCCATAGGATCAATGTTTACAACCGTCCCTGGAATTGCATTTCCATCTGTTATAAAAAACATGGTTTTGGTAATGTAGGGATGTGTCTTTCTCTAGAAATAGCCAAGAATTCCCTTACACCTGAGTTCAGTCTGGACTGAACTCTTTATTCCAGTCATGGCAATTTCCATTTCTGGATAAAATACCTGGTCCCAGTTCAAGGCTGCTTTTTTACAAATTACATTTGTCTGTGTTTGAATATCTTTCTTGGGACTAATAAGGTCAAAGTAGGCTTCATTATCTTACACAACACTTAAGTGAAGAATTAGACCAGCCCTGAAGAAACTGTAGCTTAACACCCATTCTGAGTTGCAATACTAACTTCTCTCTTGCTATACACTCTTGCTGCCTTTGTTTTGATTCTTTATTTCAGTTCTAGATCCTCTTTTTCTGATGCAAGACAAGGTTAGTAAAGACTTTAGCAATAACAAGTTTTCTCTGGTAATTTTGTAGTTTGTTGTAAAATGCTCAAGCAGCTTGATAAATCACTGTGGGTTTGGCTATTTTTTTGTTGTCGTTGGGCTCCCCCCCACCTTACCCCTGCCTCCCCAAATTGTGAACTTCTGTCTGCAATAGAGAAAGGAATGGAGCAACTAAATTCCTTGATGTTAGGAAGACAGAATGATAAAGATTAGGTCATCATCCTATGTCTGTCCTGTTTCTGAGGATGTTCTAAAGCCATCCTAAGGATGTTTCAGTACACATGAGTGCATTACAGGTCTCATTTCCAGACTTTTAGCATTAGCAAAATCCAAATCCAGGTTTGGCATGTAAAGGCACATATAAAATATGCCTCTCTAGTCTATAGAGGTATTAAGATAGATATTAAAAAATTCTGGACCTGTAATCCTGTCTTCAGGATTCCCCATGAATTCAGTAAAGCATCCTTTATCATATTCTGTACTGAAAGAAATGTGAGCCCTCCCAATAAAAATAAACATAAAAAAAAGGAACGATGGAATGGTTTCAGTCTGAAGGTCCCCTTTAAAAATCACCTAGTTCAACTTCCCTGCATGAAGCAGGGACATCTACCACCAGATCAGATTGCTCAAAGCTGCATCCAACATAGCCTTGAACACTTTCAGGCATCGAACAGCTTTGCTGGGTAACTTGCTCCTGCGTCACCTCCCCTCAGTATAAAAGAAATCTTTCCTTGCATCCAATTAAATCTATCGTATTTCACTTCAAAACTGTTTCCCCTTGTCCTGTCACTACAGTCCCTGGTAAAAACTGTGTTTCATAGAAGCCTTTTACATATTGAAAGATCTCATAGCCTCTTCTACAGGCTGAGCAACCCCAGTTCTCCCAGCCTTTTTTCCCAGCACAGATATTCTAACCCTCTGTTTTCATGACCTTCCTCTGGACCTACTCTAACAGGTTCATGTTGTTCTTGTGCTGGGATGCAGTACCCCACCTGGGTTTCACAAGAGCAGAGTGCAGAGAGAGAATCACCTCCCCTGTCAAAGCCCAAGGCTGCAGGCTTCAACAGACCCACAAAGCTTCTCTAGCCCTGAGTGTAGCTCATCAATGCCCAGATTGAAGGCACTGCTCCAGCCTCCCTCCTGAAGAACCATTCCTCTGTCTGTGCCTTCAAGCAAGGAGGAAGTAGATCCTGCGTGGTGGGATAGTGCTTTTTGTCCTGCCACTGTCTGCCCTTACACAACTGGCTCAGGTATGAAAACTCCTCTCCGGAAAAGGGACATTCACATGGAGGCTTGAAGGTATTCATCCCTTCTGATGGGGCATAATTCACTCAACTAGGCTGACTTGAGAGGCAGCTGTTATGTCTTAGAAGGTGTTATAACCACCAAAGATCCCTGAAGCATCCCTAGACTCATTCCTGAGGCCTCTCACCACAGGACTGCACATGATCTGCAGTGGTACATCAGACTGTGAAACTTCCTCTCTTTCACGCCCCCCAGGCTGCCTCCCTGTACCCAGCTGCACAACTGCTGCAATCTTCAAGTTGCACTGAAAATAACAAGCACAGAGGACTTGAATTCGGGGACAATAATCAAACTTAGAAGTTTTGCATTTATAACAAGTATGTAGCTTTGGTTGTGATTATTGCTGCTGATATCCAAAGCAAGTACTGAAAATGCAGAAAAGCCTCATATTAAAGTCAACTGGCAACCTCCAAAAAACCCTCTCAGCCTTTGCAAGCACAGACAAGAGCATGCAATGAAATGGAAACTCCTGCTCTAAATTAGACCTGCAGAGTTATGCACAAAGTCATGGCAGCAAACAGTGTGAGAGGCTCCAAAACTGAGCTATGCATTGAACTAATTATGCTTAGCTCAGTGAGGCAACAAAAAGGTGCTGCATGTAGATATACTATCTTAATGGGTTCATGGTATTCAAAGACAGTTTAGTACACTTTGTATCTCTAGCCTAGAATATGATGTATAGTCCCACAACAAACTTGCTGCAAGTTTCTTGTTTATTTATTATTTCTTAGGGCCAAAATCCCTAAGAAAGATCACTACTTCTGAAGCATCAGCCCCACGTTTGTCAAAGTCTCACCACGGGCTTTAAATACTTCCTGTTAAGAGAAGAACTTAGTGTTACCAGATTATATCCACACAAAAGAAATAAGTCACCACAAAATAGGCTGTTTCAAATATCAGAATATTACTTATATTTAATTAAAACAAGTTTTGATTGAAATACATTTGCAGTCAACTTGTAGTTCATAAAGCTTTTAGTTCAACTGATTGGTTTTTTTTTTGGTCCATTAAGGGTAAAGGTAGTTTCTTTCCAAAGTAAGATAGTGGAGCCCAGAGTACCCACTACTCTTAAAAGCAGAAGTCTTTATAGTCAGAGTTCTCAGATGTTTGGTCCAAAAAACCTTAACTTCTTAAATAATGCACTTCTAATGCTGCAAAAGCCAATCAAAGTAGTAATTTTGTTATTTTACTCAGTCTTTCGTTGAAGTTTGTTTTTTTCCGGTTGAAAGAAGTGTTTTTCAAGAGCATTGACCAATTCATCTAGCTCCTTCTTCAGCTGTTCAACATCACTGGAAAACAAAAATCACACAAACACAGAAAAGAGTGAAACAATGGAAAAGCTAAAATGTATATTTTCAGTATGACAATTCTTTAAATCTGTTGCATTGCTTTAGACAAGCATTTTCTATTAATGCTAAAAGTGTATATATTTGATTTCTTATGGCAATGCACTGATGTTCACTTTCAACTGATATGCATGAAGACTATGAAGAAACATAACCCCACAATATAATCTAAAGTAGAGCGGACAATCTGAGTTCAGAAGATCTATTACTAAACATAAGTGATTAGCAGTGTAACTTTATACTTGTAACAGTATTCTTAGATGACTTTTCATCTGTAAAAAAGTTTATTTCATTATATAAGTTAATAATTATTTATCTTTAAGATTGCATGATTTCCAAGGCTACCAGTTAAGGATATCATTACTAAACATAAAAGGGTTTGAAATATATTAGAACACTTTATATTTGATTAAATAATTTTAAAGCAATGGAATATGTAAAAAAGGGGTGAAAATATTTGCATTTATTTAAGGCAGAATGTTTTTCCTGATGGTTTTCACTGAATGCAAAACTGAGTTCAAAGAAATTTCAGTGACAAGAATGTGTCAACAAATTTTGCAGAGTTGAAGCTTTTTATACAAATACATTCACATTTAGTAATACTATTTGACTGTAGAGAGCTCTTATTTCACTAAAACAATACCAAAAAGCCACACAGACTCTATTACACCAAATGTACAGCTGCAAGTTACAATACTACTGTAAGTGACAATACCTGTTTCCAGGGGGTGCACAAAGTTCAGAATAGTATTTGATCTTTGGTTCTGTCCCACTGGTTCTCATTGTGGCCACTCCTCCATTAGCAAAAGTGAATGTTATCATTTGGCTGCTTTTACTAGTAGGAAGTATCTAGAAATATTAAGAATATTTTTTTAAAACTTGAAAAGAGACTATATATAAACCCATGACTTGATGTTAGATAATACGATAAAAGCAACAGCTAAAATTATAGTTTAGTTCTGTTTTCTTCAACACTGGTCTTGAGACCACAAGGACAGCCTTGCTCTCAGCCTGGAATCTGGTAGAACTGCATCATTGCTTGGTAGCTCATTTAAAATCTAGACACAGTTCTTTTACTGTTAATAGATGTTGAGCTGTCATGGCATTTCCCAGGAGGAAAGGAAATGGAGACTGAGGAAAAATATATAATCCAAAGCCACATCTTAATAGACAGTTGAACTGCCATTCACAAGAAAACAATGCAGATTGCTGTAGCAAGGCAGCAAGATCCTCCTACTGCCCTTTACAAACTCATCTTGGAGAGAAAAATACACCACAAAACCTAAAAGAAAACCCAACACATCCTTGGCTTCACTTCCTCTCAACAAGGCAAAACAATTATCACCAATCTAACTTATTTTATGACTCAGTATGTAAACATGTTTACTGTTTCTCCACAGAATGTTTTATGTATGTGTATATACAGCACACATAATTTACATGTAATTTAGAAAGATACTTACAGCCTTTTGATCTGGCTGGCTGCTGTCATACCCAGTAGTTAGATCCCTTATTCCAGAAACTTTAAATCTACCACAAGATTTTGGGTATGTGTTTTTTCCATCAAAATTTCTAAGGTTGTCAAAAAGCTGTTGAATAACTTTAGGATCATGGCAGATGAAATATGAAGCTTTGGTAATATGGAAGCCATATCTGTGAAGACACAATAATAGTAAATCCAGGAAGCAACATTCTAAGAGTTGTACACCAGACCCATTATACAACCTTCCAAAATGCAACACTGTGCACATGCTCATCCAACAACAAAGCAACACATGCTCATCCAACTGAAGCATCAGTTCATGCCTTTACAATTTTAAAAAGGTCTAAACAGTCAAATTATCCCATTTTACACACTTTAAAGAAGCTTCTGTGCAGATGCCTTTTATTTTTAATGATGAAAACTGGGAATGTTTACAGCAAAATCAGAAGAAAAAAAGATACCATTATTGCCCTGAAGAGCTCTAACCACCGCAGGAAGGAAGAGATTACATCTAATAGCTTCTTTGAGTGGATTCCAGCTGACCTTTTCTAATAAAACAAATTCTAGACTGCTTTTTACATTCACACTTTATTAAAGTGTTTCTACTCTCCCATTGAAGTGTTTTTACTAAACCAATCTGTTCTGAATGTTGTCTCTCTACCTTACCTGTTTGCCAGGTAATCTGATGCATCAAAGACAAATTACCTGTAACACTGACTTTTCAAAGTAGCATGTTGTTGAAAAACATACAAGCCTGGACTGGTTGTCCAAGTGCACTCTTGTTACAGATCAAGACCTGATAAATATCCTTGATGGCAGTGAAAAACTGAGGGGCTGAATCTTCATTAGTACTAGGATGTTCATGCTAGAAATCGGAATGCCTTCTTAAATAGGGTCATGTTTATATCTAAATGGACATCTTGAAGGTTAATAGTAGTTAAATTAGTCTTAAGAATTCAGTAAGGGAATTAACAAAACCTGTCCAGTGCCTGAAAGTAGTGATAAGCCTACTAGGACCATGCCCTTTTCCTGATCTGCATTTACTTCAAGACAGATTCCCCTTCTACACTTCCAAAGCACAGAATAGAGTTTCTTTTGCTTGAAGTGTAACTCACAAGGCAAATCTGACAAAAAAGTAAAGTAGGAAGAAGTAGAAAACTGCAACTCGATATCAGCCACATACAAAAATCAAACACATACAAAACAACCCCCCAAAACAAAACAAGAACCCTCCTTCCAGCTCATTATTAAACAATAGGGCAGTTTATTAGGGCAGATTAGTTTCCTTCCCTCTGTCTGTAGCTTTTCCACAGAGTGGCTATGTGCAGTGACATCTTACAGACTGCTTTTATGCTAAAGCAGCTCTGAGTCCTCTTCAGTAGCTATATAGGCAGCAGCACTGTGACATAGCTCAATTCCACTCAGTCAAATATTCTGAGGTCAATCTAAAGCAGGTGTTATTTGTATTTAAAAAAATACATAAAACCCCTCAAACCAGAGGTTGAATACTTAATTCTTGAATATGCACTTCCAGCTAGTAGCATATAAGGGAATTCTCCCATCAGATGCTGTATTTGCCACTCAAGGTATGAATTCCTCTTTCATATCACACAATTTATCTATGCAGTGTAAGCAAGTCTTTGCCACTTGATTCCTTCCTAAAGAGATGATGAAATAAGCATGGCTAGTGCTGCACACAAATGAGAACTCAGGACTGCCAAAACAAGCAGGACAAAGGCTGGAGTTTTCCATGAGTTTCTTTGCAGGTTCCACACTCCCTGATTAGTGTCTGTGAGACATGAAGAGCAGGAGACTATCAAACAGCCTGTGCTGCTGCCTCCTTTAAAACAAACAACCCAAAACCTCCACAAAAACCACTCCCTGCCTCATGAAACCCAATATTCATCTTTGCTATTGATTTCTTTGAACCCATTAAAAAAGAACAAAAGAAAAAGTAGTGCCTCATATTAAAAGCTCTCAGAGGGATACTCAGCTGTATATAGCCACGAGTAATGGCCAGTCACAGCACTTTTGCATAATCAGCTCAAATCTCATTAATCAGGAGCAGAAAGAGAAAAGGACAACCAAAACAACAATAATCTATATATAAAAAAAACCAGAATAATACAATAAAAGCCTAACTTTAGAGCCAACTAGAATTAATTTAATCATAAGTAGCCCTGCAAGGGCAGAAGCAAGTTGGCTTCTATGTATAGCATAAATAAGGCAGAGCTACTTAAACCCATTCTGCCATCAACATTTTCGTGTGTCTGGCTCATTTAAGCAGCAAGAAGCACTATAATCTCTACAGCTCAGCAATACTGCTGGCCAAAAACCTGCCAAATCTTCTGTAAAAGGACCCAAGTGCAGAACCTCCCAAAAGGGAAAAAAACATTTCAGACAAGCAAAGAAAAACATCACAAAGATCTCATTAACTAATAGAGAATCAGTAAAGTAGTTATTATTATATTTAAAATATCTTAAAATAATACAAAACAAAGTCATAAATATATTCATGTCCACAAGGCAGGAACACTTTCTGAAAGATTACTATTACCATAGAATTGTCTTAATAGTACAACAATCCGCGTTTTATTTCTTTATAAACTATAGCTATTGAGTCCCTATTAATCCCAGTATGTGAAGCTGAGAAAGTCTGGAAAATGAAAAATTAAAATTGAACTCACTCATCATAGACAGCTTTCAGCTGCTGAGACAAAGACAAATTCCTGGTTGCCAAAAAGCTGGCCATCTCTGCAGTTATAACAGCAGCACTGACACCATCTTTGTCCAGAACAGCAGGACAGCACATATACCCTAAACAAGGAATATTAGATATAATTTGACACATTTTTAACAGGAAATAGGATGGGGAGGGAAGGGTAGCCAATATCTTTGAAAGGAGAAATGCACATTACCATAGAACAGGCATTTTAGAGTGAAACCAAAAGTAGAAAAATTTTATCTTCTAAACAGTGTTAATTTTAATAAGCAAGATATTTAATGGAATTTTAAGACAGAGATTTGCATCATATCAGCGCTCCAGGTCCTTATGAGCTTTCTAGAGAGAAATGCCACACTGCAGGAACAATGCAAGTATAGCATTGTCCCAAATGTGATTACCTTATATGGTTGTGTATGGTAACACTGATAATTATCTGTGAAATTAGTCATATTTTCCTCTGTTTTTCAGGTACTGAGATAATTAAATATAACATTATAGCTCTACAATTTCCTCCTCATTCTTAACTTTCATTTGTGGCTTTCAACCATGGCTTTCCAGTTTACAAATGTAACTTGGGTTAGTTTTTGCTTTATTTTATTCACATTTACACTGATCCTAAATCTGTCAGGTAAAAAAGCTCAACTTCAAGTCTGAAAGATGTGTTTGTTTCTTTTTAAAAATAGTTTATGCAGATGTTATAGAATTTAGAATTTTAGAATATATAGAATATAGAATTTATGCAAATTATAGAATTTGCAGTCCAAATCTGCATAGCCATGCTACTGTAGATATATACTCGTAGCTCACAAACTTTGTGCTAAGCAGAGATACGAAGGTTTTAACCACTAGTATCAATTAGCCAAATAGATAATTATTTGTTACTCACTGGACACACACCAATTACATCAAGGACACCCTTATGTTGCCATTTTTACTGGGTTTTTTAACATTTTACTTCATTACTGAGACGCTAACAGAGCACTGGCAAAGGCTGCCCAGAGAAATGGTAGAATATCCTTCCCTGGAGATATTCAAGAACCATCTGGGCCCAATCCAGTGTAATGTGTAATGGTGTAATGTGCCCTAGGATGCCCTGCTTGAGCAGGAAGGTTGGACCAAGTGACCTCCAGCAGTCCCTTCCAACCCTACCCATTCTGTGATTCTCTGCAATTCTGTCACTTTTTGCAGTAGTTCTATTTTCACTATTTTCCAAGATATGAAAACACAACATTCTGTCTTTTACCTATAGCCTCTTCAAATGCAAAAAGAACAGCTTTCCCCTGGTCCATGAGCTGCTTGGCACGGTTGCCCATCCACTTGAAACCTGTCAGTGTTTCCTACAGCAGGGAGGAGAAATCAAAGGCATTAAAAAGAAAGGCAATGCTTTACAAACACATGACACTTTGAAAGAAAGCTAATAAAAGAACATGGAATAATGTCTAACATGTTGCTTACCTCAAAGTGAAAACCTTCCTTTAGTGCAATTGCTCTCAGGATTTTGGAAGAAACAGTACTGGATAACATGTAGACATCTTTAATAGCACGAGTACCCCTACTATTATTTTTCCAGCAAGTGAAGATCCACCAGCCTAAAAGAGCTCCTAGTTCATTTCCAGAAAACACTTTCCATTCACCACTAGAGGCAAAAAAATATTAGAACATACATGAATTCAAAGAATAATACAGGGGCAAAAACCCCCTATTGGTTCTTCTATAAATAATATTAACAAATAAACCACTGCTAAGTAACAGTAAGGAGGTCTCTGTTCATAATGAAACTGTTCCCCAAAGCATTGTGAAACTGTTACCTTTCTTCTCCACCACACACATAAGCTTTTGCAGTTCTCCAAAGATGTAACAGTCATATTTCCAACATATTTTAAACAAAAATGTTCAGCATACAAATTATAAATTCAGGGTTTAAGACAAGAACAAAGACACAAAAATACAGTTCTCCAGTTATCAGTATTTTTAGTTGACCTAGTGACAAATACTTTTAATTTAATCACAAATACATCAATTAGTCATTCAGAAGATAAAAAAAAAATATCTTAAATGGATAAAAAAGATTAATATTGATGTGTTGCTAGAACAGGAAGAAAAAAAAAGAAGAAAAAAAGAAAGACAAATGTCAAAATTGTAAAAAAAATTCTCAGTCACAAAAGGGAACAGAGACATTTTCAAACTGACAAAACCAAGACCTACAGAAACAGTACCTGTTGTGAAAGAGAAGCAGACTCAGTCTCCTGCATTTACTGATGCCAACAGGCACAAAGCAATGCACAGCAGCAACTTAGTGTAAGAGTGCTGAGAGAGTGTACTCTAGCAGAAGGTTCTGTCAAAGAAGAAGTACAGATACTGTAGAAGCCTATATTAATAACTGATTAGTGTATGAAAAGCTACAGCAGAAGTCTGAGAAGACGCAGGACTGGAAGTTAGGAGACAACTAAGACTGGCTAAACAATGAGTGTAGAGGTGGCAGAATGAGAGCACCATTCTCTCACTGGTAATGAATACAATAAACTAACACTCCTCTTCAAGTTTCTGGTAGCTCAAAGTTTTCAGACAAAAAGCACGAGTGATTTTGCGTTCTTGTTTTAACCCATCATAACTAGCATAATCTGAAACTTTTTATACCTTTCCCTCAGTGCTGAATTACCAACTGAGGCTGGCACAGACCAAAACCATTGAAATATGAACCTTCTAAGTAACACTGTCCCAGATACAGCAGAGTGTCCACATAAAAACCATTTTTCTTCCAAAGGCAAAGAAACCTCCTTAGTTCATGCTGTGAGGCTAATGAGTTTAAGAGCATCCCAAATCCCTCACGCAAATACTGCCACTTTTAAAGCTACTACTTTAGCTATTTTTGTTATCTGTGGAGCAAAATGGGATTTGCATAGTCTCCTTTTACTGGACTTTTGAAATTTGTCTAACTGATACAGATTCAACTATTTAATTCATCCACAACCACTGAGGACATCTAGCAGATGCCCACATCATCCTTTGCCTACCAAAGACTGTTGCCATAATTTACACCCCTCTTCTGGCTCTCATGCACAGGGAATTCATATATGCTGGCCCAGCAGCAGATTTTTTTTCTGCTCTTCTCTAAGCTGAGTAGCTTGAAGCTTAATTTTACTTAGGATTTATGATTTTTAACTGCTCAGATTAGTTTCTGCTTTATCAAGGTAGACAAAGGAGAAACATTACTATTTGTAGATATGACAGTGCTTGAACTTCAGCTTTCCTTTACTCATCAGATAAAACCACAATTCCGAGATGTAAACAACTGTAGAAGTACAGAATATCAGAAGGCATTAAATAAGGGGACAGCCATACTGAGTCAGAACTATAGGTTACATTTCATAAATATGAACAATTTATGGTAAGCCCCTGACTGAGCAAGTTTACCTTTTGTGATCCCTTTCTTTGACTGAGTATGCAAAGAAAATTAATGCACATATAGGTGGTCCTTGAAGGGGAGAGTACAAATGACTACACCGAGAAGTACCAAACTGAAAAACCTTAAGGTGAAATGGAAATACATAATACTAAATAAAGAAGTGGGAAACTGAGCAAGAAAAACACAAATCATCCAATGATTAGTAAAAAGTTTGGTTTAACAGTTTGAGAAAGACACTCATAGTAAAGAGCAAGAGATTATCAGGGAACCATACAGATTCTCCTGAACCCAAGTTATTGTTTAATATACCTAGAAAGAAAAAATATTTATTAGTCTTACTTGAAAAAAATCTAACTGAAAACCTACCTTTGAAAAGGTATAGGACAATAACAACAATTCACATGCTTCTGTCCATGCCTAAACTACAGCAAGTGTCAACTATTTATTCAGGCTTCTGTACACTGTCTAATACTGATCATTATTTCATATCCTGCCCCTACTGTAGTCTGCTTCATACAGTCTTCTCACATTTCTGTGTGTTTTCAATCCAAAAAATTACTACTTTGACTATTCTTCCTCAGCAACACAAGTAGCAAGAATTCCTCAAATGAGCCTAACCTTGGGAGTAAAATATGTCAGTGGTTTTCATTACTTTATTACCATACCTCTCTTGTTTCTCTGCCACTGCCAGTCGATCAGCATCAGGATCATTTGCTAAAATGATTCTTGCCCCATCTTTTTCAGCCAAAGCAAAAGACAATGTCTGGAAAAGTGGCAAGCAGGACCAGATGAGTATTAATATTCCCAAATAATATTTTCACTTTCTTTACAGGTTTTAAGTAATTTTTCCAATTTATTTAATCTCAAACACTCAAAATCATTATGTGCCTCTCAAAAACCCCAAAAACTTCTAGCCTGGCAGAAGAAGAATATAGTCAGGACGTTTAACTTTACCTACATCATTCCACTTCTGTAGCCCAACTTAAAATCTACCTAGATTTAATGGAATCATTCAATAACAGTGTAACAGAAATAGTAGCAGAAACTCTAACCACCTGTCAGGACTGCTGCCCCCTCCTGGTGTTGTGTCAGAACAAAAGAGTAGAAGCCTTCCAAAAACAACTGAGAAGAGGGGTTTTTTTTGGGTTTTTTTGAGTTAACTATCACTTTGTCCCATGTGCAGATCCTGCCCATTCTGTTAGAGCACAAAGTAGTTGAAAGTTATAGCTAATTACTACCTGACTGGTTCAAAGAGGGTTATGTCAATGAAAGGATACCAGCTAACTCTTCACTAAATGTAAGGCTATGAAACAGATTAAAAATAGACCTTCCACCAATATCTACAGCTGTAACTTCTGGCAAAAAAGAAGAACACTGAAAGACATCACAACTACTAAAAAAAAAAAAAAAAAAAAAATCTATTTACCAGAACACCTTTGCCTTCTTCAGGATTTGGATACTTCACTGTGGGAAAGTCTGGATCAGGATCTTTCTGCTCCGGAACAGCAAAAGGAGGGCTAAGGTCAAATGCCTTGAATGCCAACTGCACAAATTTATGTCCTACGCCATGCACAGAAGTATGAACAAATTTCAGGTTTGTTTCCTTGTTTATATTCCTGAAATAAAACAGGTTAACAGTTAACTTGGACATGGAAGATGCTCTGCAGAAAACTGACTATTGTTTTTAAAGATACAACTCAGTATTCTCTATCACTGTTAAAATTATGAATTAAAGGTCAGATTTTAAAAGCAATGGCTTGAAATCGGCTTAGCCTAATTTTTCAACAATATGAGTCACTCTTGGCATCCAATATCCTGGTATGTGTAAACCACTGGAGTAAGAAAGACAGTACATTCTACACATCCCAAAGAAGGCGAGTGAAAAACAAATACAACCGATTAAAGAGTCTCTCCATCCCCAACTCTACCATTTAAACTACTGTGAACGCAAGGAGTCAACAAAGACTGTGAACACAGTGAGTCAACAGCAGCCTGCTGAATTTCAGCACACTCATTTTTAGGAAATGAAAAGTGTTGGGCATACCTAAAATCATGCAAACTCCTAAGGAAACATTTAATTCCAATTCTGAAAAAGCAGTTTAATAGCCCCAGCTTTCTAGTAACTCCTGATTGTTTTCAGCAAGAGTAAGAACACGGTTAGCGGTGGTTAAAATTTCAACATAAAATAAGCAGATCTAAAAGGCTGATACTCATCTACTACATAAATCAATTCCAACTGTTAATTACCAAGACAAACATCCACTTCATTTTGCTGAGTAAAGATTTTGCTAAGCAAATGATAGGAATAGGCTGTTGTAAGGCAATCAAGGATACCAGGAGTAAAAGCAAGGCTACAATGACAGAGCAAGAACTTCTTTGTCCAGAATTCACTTCACAACCCAGTTCACTGTCCCTTTCAGAATCTTATTTTAAGGGTGGTGGGCTGTCCATGCCAGTTCACTCCCAGCAGCCACAGTCTTACTGTGACACTTGGCTGATGCATGGCCATGAAAACACACGGAGATACCATCAGAAATTTGCTCACTTTACTGGGTTAGACTTCTGCCAGGACTGCTTTATGAACTGGCTTACTACACCACCACACAGCTGCCAGTGCTGCCACAAAAGATGACAAAAAGGCACAGGCAAAACTGGATCAGTGGGCCACTCATTTCCATCAAATTAAACTGCCCTGCTAACATACTAGATGGAATATCCTACATTCTTAAAGGAATTAACACCAGTCACCTGTAAAAGCACTGTTTCTGTATGTCTTTGAAATACTCCTTATTGACCATGGCATATGGATCATGAAGTAGTGGGCTGCTGTCAATCAGTTTGTCATCCCAAGCCTGAGGCCACGGTTCTTGGTTCTCCTCAATAGCCTGAGAAATTCCTTTGTCATGAGGGGAAATGATCTGAGCACCGTTTTCCCAGTAAACCTAAATAAAAATAAGGAAGTGAGTATAACCTAAATAAAAATAGGGAAGTGAGTATTTGATCATTAATCTTGTAAGATAGTTGTGTTAAGTCTTTGTTGGTTAAATTACAGTACTTTCACTACAGTGTTACAGTAATTTGGGCTTAGGTATATCCAAAGTATTCTCAATATATAGGTATATCCAACATATTCTCAATGTTTCTTCTCACATCCTATTTTTATTCTATTAAAAAAAAAGCAGTTTAATTTTATCGAAAGATATCAAGATCCATAATGAAACACACACAAAAAAAAATGCCCAGTCATTTACTGATAAAACTTCCATTTTTGTAGGTTGGAAACAGTCTGTATATGATTGCCCAGCTACCTAATGACTGGTGCACAGGCAATTCAGATGTGTTTTTTTCAGTGGACAGCAGATTACAATGGCATTCTGCTTTCTTGAGCAAAGATTTTAATTATATTATCAGTTTAACATGATACTAGCTTTAAATACATAGAAGAGATAAGAGAGATAGACACTAGCAATTAATTTAGTCTATACCATGGTAAGAAATATACACAATTGCATCAGTTTCTCTACGTGGAAAAAAAAAGGTAGAAAATAGATCACATTGGAATACCTTGTAACCATTGTCTTGTTTTGGATTATGAGAAGCAGTAACCATAATTCCAGCACAAAGCTTCAGATGAGTTACTGTGTATGGCTGTAACAAGAGAAAGTTACTTGAAGTAGAATGTGCAACACATATTTTATTTCTTCTCATGCATATATAATACTTCCATAGTGCTGAATGAAAAGTCAGGATGTGATTCCTACACACTGATTCCCTAAAGCAAAAGCTAAATAGTACTTGCTCCACTAGACTCCATGTGGCACAACTTTAGTCCTTGTTTTGCCTTGCGCATTTTTCCATTTATATGTTGTTAATGTTGTTCCAGATGCTTTGTGAATCTCTAGGGAGGGTACTTCTAGAAGGAAGCCAGATGCACATCTTGCCTACTGTAGAATGACTTGAGGTATGCCAAGTCTGTTGAGGTAATGACAGAAGTCAGCATGGGGCAGAGAAGTGCAGCTCAAGCAGTCTTGTCCATCCTGGCTTTTGGGAGCAGCCTGGGGAGCAACTACTCCACTGGGGTTCAGAAGAGAATTGTTTTGGAGAGAGCTCTTATAAATTAGCTCAAAACAGATCAAGTGAATTAAAAATAAAGCATTACTCATGAATACAGGTCCAATTTGGGTTTACTCCTGGCTCTTTATTTAATAGTGAAAGGCAATCAACTGCAGTTCTTGCAACACCACTTTAAAGTGCACTATGAAGAATTCAACCCTAAATCTAAAAAAATTTTATCAGTATAAGAATGCTATGTAGAAAGTCTTTATACCACTGTGTTCTGTTTGCAATGCTCATTGGAGCAACTGGTATAGGGAGAAATTATTGTTTTCAGTACATGGGCCAAAAGCAGGGCTTTTCTGCATTGCTTTGGAGACACTTGGTGTTGTGATAGGGGCATCGTGGACACAATCCAACAACCCTTCTGGGAAAACATCACTGCAGTCCAACAGCTTGCTATTTCAGATTCAATACCTGCCCTTGTCCCTCTTCTCCCCCACCACCGCCCCCCCCCCCAAAAAAAAAAAAAAAAAAGGCAAAAATGCATTCTTTTGCTATGAATTTTGTAAACTATACATAGCTAAATAAGTACATGGCTTACTGCAGGAAGAGCTTAATAAGTAAGAAATGGTTTATGTAGTTATCTTTAACATAAGTAATGCAAGGTATCTGGCAGAATATGTGTGTATATAAAGATATAATACATAAAAAGATATATTAGAAAAACTTACCACAAAGGGAGTTGGTATTATATCAGAGAATAGATAAACCGGAACTCCCTGGCTGATGAAGGTATTGGCAGCAAGTCTTGCAAACCTAAACAGGAAGAAAAGATATCTAGGGAATATATTCATTTTCTTACCAAGTAGTTTCCTAGAATTCATAGCTTTGTGGAAACTCCCACCCTAATGCAATTACAAAATCCTGACAGCAAACACCACCACTTATCAATATATCTAAATTATTATACAGACCCAATTTAAACGTGTTTCCTCACTTTTCCCAATAGACAAAGCACAACTCTAACAACTGCCTTGGCACTACCAGTATGTAAGAATACTGTAAATTCCATGTATTAATTCACTTTACAGAAAGAAAATACAGTTAAAGTAGATACAAATCCATCATGGACCACACAAGGCATCTACAAAATACTAAATACAAAACCTAAGAAGTACCTTTTGCTACTACCTCCACTGGAAAGATCAGCACGAGCATCAAACCCAATCACAACTCCTCTCTTTTTCAGGTCACTGAAATTCTTCTCAAGGTATCTGCAAAATCCCTAAAGACAACAACAAATCCACCTCATTAACCCGATCTTGATGTTTGATTTATCACAGCATTAAGATAATTGCTAAGATGCTGATGTCTTAGGAAGATGAGCATACATAGCATCTCACTGAACTGCTCTGGGATTCAGCTTATCCAGGACCAATAAACACCAAGAAATACCAGAAACCTTCAACTCAATATTGCAAACCTGGACAGCATTTAAGTACTTTTCAAAATATCAGAACCAACTCCAAAAAGGAGCAGGTAACACAATTAGTCTGAATTGCAGGTTTTGAGAAATTATTCAGATGTCTTAGGTCTCACATGAAAAAGAGAACAGCTGGCCAGCATTTCAGTTTATGAACCAAATCTCACCCTTAACAATGACATCTCTTTAGGACATGATACATCACCATTCCAGGCTCCAGTTATTCAAGGTTGTGGGTTTTTTCCTCAAGTTGATCTACTTTAGGATCCATGTATGTATACATACCTTCACTGCCTTTACGTAAATCCACCTCCAGCACACAAAAAGCTTATCCAAACGTTGGCTACCTTTGGGGTTTTTCTGTAGTTGTTACAACAGCACTAACCGTAACACTTGAGCTTAATTGCAGCTGTGTATACATTAAATTGCAAATCAAACACGGAAAGTAACTTCTTTTAATGGTTTAACAGCTTCTTTCTGCTGTTTTCAGAGACCAGCGCTCAGCTAATAATTATAATTTAAATTACTTCTGAAAACTGGAAGAATAGGGGACAACTTGTACTTCCATAGAATACTCATTTGCCTGCCCTAAATGAGGCCCTTCCATTCATATACACAACCAGTTAAATGAGATAAAGTGCTGAACACAATACCTGGGTTGTCTGGATAATAGTCAAGTCATTCATGTGGGAAATCCCTGCTCCCATGGCAGCTCTGAGCCCTGCTGTGCCAAACTCCATCCGTGAGCCAAAGTATTTCTGCAGTTCTCCGGCATTTCCTTCCGCAAGCAATTGTTTCACAATTGCGTAAGTTTTTGGATTCTGTTGATACAAAATTCAGATAATATAAATGAGGTTTTGTTTGTTTTAAAAGAACTGACTTTCTGTCCCAGTCTCTGGGTTTCAGTAACAAAACACAGCACACAACTTCAAGAACACCAGAACTCCTGCTGTCTTCCTAATTTTAAATCAGTACAACCTCAAGTATTACTTATTTTAGATTTATCTGCTTAAGTGAACATGCTACCTGGACAGGAATGTACGTCTGTCTGTCTATCTATCACTCAAAATTTGGGACGTTAAAAGATTTCCAATATATCTATTTTAATGTTTTTTATTTTTAAAAACAAACCAAACAAAAACCAGCACTTCCACAGTTCAGAGAATTTTTCCTCATCACAACACAAGAACTACATTAAACATTTAAAAAAGTAAGTTAAGTTCATTATTAAGAAATGTTTGTTATTTCTATAGCACTATATGTAGAGTCATAATCATAAAACTGTCCCAAGACTGGCTAGCACCAGAGGTAGCAGCAAACTAAGCAGACTGGGCAAAAGATCATTTCCAACATATTTGCAGGAAATGTTTGTAAAAATAAGCACGACCCCAGGATGAAAGCCTAGAAACAACAGCCAATTCTTAAATAAAATTACTCCAGAATGGCAACAAAAAAGCCATGTCAAGACACATAAGAACAGTGAGGAATTTCTAAC
Organism: Zosterops lateralis; assembly: GCF_965231275.1. Classification (NCBI taxonomy): domain Eukaryota; kingdom Metazoa; phylum Chordata; class Aves; order Passeriformes; family Zosteropidae; genus Zosterops; species Zosterops lateralis. The sequence continues at coordinate 22,729,605 of NC_139766.1, read as the reverse complement.
TTTCACTGCTTTTCTTGGTATTTTGCTTCCATAGATTCTCTATTGTTAATAGATATATATAACTCTTAATAGAGATAATATCTTAGTAGAGATAAATAACTTTTTGTTTCCAGACTTAAGGAATTAGAAAAGTTCTATATATCGAGCAAAGCATCAACTTCTCCATGTAATAACATAACACTTGTGAAGTTCAGTATTTGATTTCTTGAGAACTGATGAGCCAAGGGGACAGACGGCAGGCAACGGACTCCTGACAACTGGATTATCTGGAGAGGCAGCAGGTTACTCACAAGTACACATACTTTACTCTGGAGTACAAAGATTATAACTTCCAAAAGGACACAAACTTTGATTTCTAGGCAATCAAATGACCTCATAAAAGTCAGACTTTACTATTTCCTGGATTACCTAGGTATGCTTACTACAAGGGAAAGCATATCATTCCAGGCAAAAAGAAAAACAAAATTTAAATGTAAAACCATATATCTTCTGCAGCTTCAGAAAATGCTGCAGAACAAACAGAGTAGCAGGCAAGTGAGTAAGTTTGCATACAAAGGTATAAATATTCTGCACATCAACTGAGACCAGAGTCAGGATGCCCCAGCCATTGACCTGTGCACTCACTGCTACAGGGCAAACAACATAGTTTAAATAAATACTTGAGGAGCTAAAGAGCCTTTGGTACTAATGAGCAAACTGCACAATGCAGAATAAACTAAAGAATTAAAATAAGAAATCCAGCTTCTTGAGTGCAATAAACAATCAGGCATCCCAGAATTACTGATTTTCAGTGTAAAAATTACCAATTTACCAGTCCAAGAATGTTGTAACTAACGCTTCCTTGTAGGTGGCTTGACAAAATTATTATTATTGAGTAATTACACTCTGTAAGAAAAAACATGTTGTTATAGAATGTTGTTATAGAGTATCTAGGGCAGCATAACTGAGTTTAGGCTGTTTACAAGTTGACATCAAGGTTTTGCTTTAACATCAGGGCTGTGTCTCAAAGGTAAAGCCTGAATGACACCATTTGCATCCAGTTTTGTACACTGCCTAGTCACCTTTTAATTCCTTTGCATGAGCTTTGTGCACATGAGTCATCTCTCAATATTGAAATGAACATGTTTTTAGGTAGATACTACACACATTTCTACAGGTGTTTGACAGACTAGAAGCTGTAATGCCAATGCAGAAGGACATCAGGAGCATCCTGCAGCTCTCACAGCCAAGGAGTTTTTTGCTTGTTGTTGTTGTTAGGAGGAATTTCCCAAGTTTGGTATCTACTGCGAAACTAGAGGGATCCTCCAGTTTTTTAAGTCTGGTTAAATATTCAGGTGGCTGCCCACATCTTAAGAGTTTCAGTCCATATAATTTTCTAAAGAAAACTTGGTTGCATTAATTTAGTTGTTCCCCACTGCCTGCCTCCACCCCACACCAAGTAAAGGTAAAAGCCAGGCCAAGTATGTTCAATATGGCAGAAGGATTTTCCCAGAACTATTGTTATAATTACTTATGGCTGTATTCTCCTCAGAATCTGCCTTTTTTTTTTTTTTTTTTTTTTTTTTTTTTTTTTTTTTTTTTGGTGGAGAATGTTATGATGCTATTGTACACAGCTAAGTAAAAAACTAATCTTGGTTTTGGCTTTTTCTTCTGCTTAAACAAACTCTTCACAGCATCTCTACCAAAGAAGGACCAAATTGTATCAGAAGGATAAAGTGCTGGCTTTTTCCTTTCTTATTGATTCTCTCGGGTTACGCTTTTTCTGCTCTCAAATTAAACCAGATGTGAGTATGGGAGTACCATTTTCTGTGAATACAGTGGCGGGTGATTTAATACCAAGTTAACATTCACTAGTGCAATTAGCTTGAACATCACCTGGTAACACTCGAGTTATTTACTTTAATCTACACTACAGGAAGGCTCAAAGAGTTATCATCAGTAGAGGAGTACCCACAAGGTTTTAGAGGAGAGGAAAAACGTCTGACTAAAGAGATTATATTTTTACTAAAACTGGAAGTTACCTTTCATTAATAATTCCATGACTGATAAGAGAAAGAATGAAAAATATGCTATTACTGTAATGAACAGAGTGATGCAAACAGCCTGGTAACAACCTCAGTAACTGTCATGCAGGTAGGAACTTCCAGTTACATCAGTAGAACAGCCATCAGCCATAAGGGCTTGCTCTTGCAGATGATTATTTTGTAAGAAACATGGGGCTTATCATCATTAAATATTAACCAATCTCTGCATGTCAAAAAGGAACTTTTTTCCTCTATCAGAGTAAATGGACAAGGGTTATATCTGATTCTCCTGTTACTCAATAGAAACACGTAACAATTCCCTGAGAAATTAGAATACTTCATCATTTTTGAGCAATCAGCAATGAGTATTGCACACTAGTCAATTATTACTGAGTCAAAGATGCAAGTGCTAACAGAGGGCTAAACTTTCAAAAGCATAGATGCTATAAGGGACACTGCATTAGATTTCCAGAGGGTTTAACAAAATAATTAGAATAACCATTTGAAAGGCAAATTATTACACAGAAGACAGGCATACAATTAATGCCGGTCAGGGAAGTTATGTAAATAAAAGGCTCTAAGACCAAACTATTTTCTCAAAATCAATTAAACGGGGGGAAAAAGGCGCAAAAGCTGGTTGTAATTTGATGTGATGCATTAGCATTTCTGAAAAGAGGCCTAGTTTGGCACTGCTCTATCATTAATAAAACCAGAACTGGGTAACTTGTCAGTTAAACAGCTGACTGATCTTTAATGCAGAATCACAACAAGCTTGAGATATTTCTAATGATGTCCTTTAGAACCTGGAAAGAATACTAAAAAAAAAGAATTATTATACGTTTCCACTGATATTTTTGAAATAAGCAGAGGATGCCTTACCAAACAGGTATGTGTGCTGCACAAAACTCAGAGGCATTGTTGAGTGCACAGCCCAGGAAAGTCACTTTAGTGACTTGAAGGGAGGTAATGGCCAGCGTGTTCCAATACAGCCAAATGAACAAATTGTAGGAAGAGAGACAGAAAAAAATGCAAACCAAATGTGCCAATAAAGGCCTAAATCTCAGTGGGACCTGGAGCAGCAAGCAACGACATAAACGTTTCCAGAACACCACTATGGAAAGGTGTTTCTTTAGGTATGTAGAAAACAGAAACACACAGAAGGCTTTACTTCTGCATATAGTGCTGTCAAAACCAAAGATAAGTCTCAACGGAAATAGAAATAACACCTGAAAAATCCAGGACTGACAGCTTCTGCATCTCCAAATGTTTTTGAAGTGAGCTCACACGTCTTTTGGGATCAATATTTTAGTAAACAAAGAATGGAAGGTTTTTAACACTGAGAGACAAGTACACGGCAACATATACTGGTCTTTAATAATTTAAGTCGATCAACTGCCCTGCGACTGAAGCGGTTCGGAACGATACAGGCCCTTTTGAAGAAGATGCTCCGTACAGCTAGAAGCCACACTGAGACCCAGCCGGGGGGCTCCAAAGGAAAGCTGCGGCTGCCGGGCAGGTGAGGAGCCACAGCGGGGGCCCGCAGCCCCACCGAGCCGGCCCCGCCGCGGGGCGGGAGGGGAGGGATGGATGGAGAGGTGGAGGGAGAGCACCCCTTTGTCACAGAGCTCTGAAAGCAGAGCCAAAGGAGCGAACGGGTGCTTTTACCGCACCCCACACCGGCACAAGGCAACAGCCGGGCGCACCCCGCGCCTCCTGAGCCCCTGACCCGTCTCCAGCCCGCGCCCCCATCGCCGCCCCCCGCCCCTGCCCGGCCGGAGCCGCCCCTCACCTTATCCCAGAGCAGCCACTGCTCGGCCGCACGGCGGAGCGCGGCATCCCCCGCCGAGCCCCGCGCTGCCATCCCGCTGCCGCCCGAGCCGCCGCCGCTCCTTCTTCCCTCTTCCGGAGCGCCCCCGCCCCGCCCCGCCCGCCCGCGGGCCCGGCCCGGCCGCCCCACCTCCGCCCCGCCCGCCTGCCTGTCCTGTCCTGTCCTGTCCTGTCCTGTCCTGTCCTGTCCTGCCCGGGCCGGGCCGGGCCGGGTCAAGGTCGGGGCCGGGGCCGGGGCCGGGGCCGGGGCCGGACAGGGCGGCCCCGCTTCCGTCTTGCCCCCCAGGGGCCGGGTCCGGGCCGGGTCGGGGCCCTGGCGGTGAGTGGGGGTTTAATAACATTTCCCTGGGGCGGTGAGTGCTGTCACAGCCCCCCGGGCAGTCCGGCCCCCGCCCCGCGGAGGAGGAGCGCCCCAGTAACAGCGGGAAAAGGGCGCTGGACACGGCCGCCTCCGCAGCGCCGCTGACGGGAGAAACGAGCGCTGTGTCACAAGTGTCACTTTCCGCGGCATTGGACTAAGAAGACTGAGATTCCTTTTTGTAGTCAAGTTAAATGAGAGATGCATGTGAACAACAGAAATTCTACACATCACTAGCAAGAATGTTAATGCACATCCTTCTGATATTCACTACTGATCAGTAAAAGAATTGTTCTGATAGCCTTATGGAAAAACTGTTAACATGAAACATCAGAGGAACCAAAGAATAAGAAAATCAGACAAAAATATGTTTTATGGCTGCTTTTCTAACAATCTCTTTTCTCTGTCGTTTTGGTAATGGTCATTTAACCCACCTCCTCTGGCCTCTGCACCTCTCTGGTTGAACACAAATTTGACCTCAGCTGCAGTATTAAAAAAACAACTGAATTTCACTCAGGTAAATAGACTGTGTTACTTCTGCCAGAATTAAAGAACATGTTAATCTGGCTTTGATTGAATAATTATTATACCTTACAGCATAGTATCTTTGAGCTGAACTGCCAAGCTGCTGCTCTGTGTAAACAGTTCCTATAACTTAGCTTGCATATTGACTGGAATCCCCTGATAAGCCCCTCCAGCCAGGTTGATTTCGTACAATTTTTTTGGACAAACATACACTCCAGAGAACACTGAACTCTCTTGCTTGCCCAACAAGATTTCTGGCATCAACTTCCCAAAGTACTAAGGGAAACAGCAGTCTGAGTGCTCTGGAGCTTCCGGACAAGGTGCTCTGGAGGTTTTCCCTACATTTTATCAGCCTCTGTCTGAAGCTGGGCTAGACCAGGTGATGCACATCTGCAGGGAGAGCCATAAAAAGTGATTGGAATTTCCCTGTTTGCCTCTGCAGTACAGGCCAAGGTAGAGGAAGATCCCTCAGAGTGGTACAGATGCAGAGTTTGTGCTGCAGGTGTTCTGAGGCTGCTGAGAAATGTGAGGTCACTGTGAAAGTGCCATAGAGGAGGAGCAGAGTAATTTGCCAGTGGTACCAAGTCCTGAATCTGAACGCTTTTAAGGGATATCCAATCCAGGTACTTTCCAACAGTGCCTCAATGGGACCAATCAGAGCATCCTTTTTTCCCCAAGTTTAGACAATGAGGCAAATGAGAAAGGGGCTGGCCTTTCACTCAACTTCTATATGCTGCTCAAATGCAGGAGAGAAGTAATCCCAGGAAAAAAGCAAAATTTGCTTATGTGAAGAATGATACAGTCACTACAACACTGACTTTGCGAAGCACCATAACAAAGTATTGCCACTGACTCAACTGAAGGAGGTGACACATTCATAGAACATGTTCTCTTTCTCTTGAATGCCTGAGGTTGTCGAGAAATCAAGCAGGTTTTCTTCAGGATGGACCAAACTGGTTATCAGGATCCATTACAGTGTAGACTCAGCTGTGTCACAGAAAAACTTTTTCAAAGTTCTTGTCAAATACCTTCTGGGACTGCTCTCAATAGAGTGGCCAGAACCATACAACTTGCAAAGTGCCACAGTCCTGAAAACTTCATGATCTAATGACACTAGAAGAGGCTGAAAACAAAAGAATAACAACTGCTGTAATCAACACAGTTTTTAATGAAAACAATACAGTGTAAATTATTTCAAAATACCACATAATAATTAGATCCTTCCTAGTGATTCTTTCAAAATTGAATTTCCAAGAAAGAATTCAAAACCCAACAGTATTTCATGAGAAGCCCTAGATATGGAGTTGGGGAAAAGTTGGTTGACTACATGTTAAAAATCAGATAAAAGCGAGACATAAAGGATTAAGTATTTTTTTTTTTTTTCCTTTTCTCTAGCTGTTGCCAAACCCAGCTGAAATTGACAAAATAAAAGTTAAAAAAATCCATTCAATAAACCAAGTAAATCTGCTGACTTTGTACTCTTTTTTGGAAACTTAAAATACTGTGCCTAATTTTATTTAATCTTCTTCAAAACAGGTGGAATCATTACTAAATTCAAATTAATGCTGGAATTTCAGAGTGGGTACCATGTTGGGTACCTAGAGCATCTCTCTCAACTTACACTTACTGAAGTGAAAAGTTTCAGATGAATATTGAATGTTATAACTTGGGTTCAGTGTGGCTGCAGCTGCACAGGCTTTTCACACCAAGTATGAACTAAATGGAATTTGTCTGTTAGCTGAGTTAGGCTTTAGCCAAAACACCACAGCACCAAGTTGGTTTATTTAACTTGCAGATAGGAAGAGCAACGAATGCATCAATGGTGCTCATCAATATCTTCAGTCGAGTTTTGAATTTTATGTTATCTACAACTATATGTTGTACAGAGGGATTTTACCAAAGTATATAAATACCTGATGGGAGAATGCAAATGGGATGGAGCCAGGCTCTTTTCAGTAGTGCTCACCAACAGGACAAGAAGCACAAACTGAAACAGAGGAGGTTCCAGGTGAACATTAGGAAGTACCTCTTCACTGTGACAGTGACTGAGCACTGACACAGGTTGTTTGAGGAGGTTTTGGAGTCTTCATCCTTGGAAATATGTAAAAGCCATCTGGATGTGGTTTTGGGCAAGAGGGTCTTGAGCAGGGAAGTTGACCTAATGACCTCCAGAGGTCTTCTTCAACCTCAACCATTCTGTGAATCTGAGCTGTTGATACATTCTGTAATACATGAGAAGTTGTATATTCTGGCAAGGAACCTAAATTTTTCTTTGCTGACTTCTGCAGTATTGTGATACAGCCGTAGAGGAAATCTGTGAAATGCTACAGAATGTCGCAACCAGTGATATTTTCTTGTTGTATGTACAGATATTACATTTAAACTCTTCCAACCAGTTCCCCCATTTTAGTGCATGATCATTCTCCCTTTGCAGCCAGCTGGGACATAACAATTGCTATTTGTGTTACATACAAAAATAAATGGACTAAGGATTATAGGATATTACTGATGACAAGTTAAAGTTAGCTTTAGGTTCTCAGAGCTTAGAGTGCATACTTGTCTTAGCTCCACTACTTAAAGCAGTCTAAATATTTAAAGGTATTTTATTAGTTTTCACTTTCATTGCTATCTTGAAATACTAGTAGGGGGCAGGAGAGAAACAAGCTTTGATTCCACAGCACAGATTTACTGGGAAGCTGTGTTGCACATTGCACATTTCAAAAAGCACATATAGCCCTCAGAAGAGGATGTTGTCTTAAATAAAGCACTGTTCTTGTAGTCTGATGAGAGGGGAGGGGGAAGCAGGGAAAGAAAAGGAAGGATGTGGAGGGTATTGTATTCCTGGCTTGAATTTTAGTATTTGTTCTCCAGTTTTATTGTCTGCCAGCTAACGCAAGGATGTGTCAGATTATTTTACATTTCCTCTTGGAATTTTTTTCTCTATTGTCTATTGTAAGCTTCTTGTTCACAAATGAAAGTCTTTTATAATTTCCACTGTTTGGCATAGACTCCTGATCTCTGGTAGTCAGGCAGATCTTGGATCCTGTGGCAGCAGAACTACTAAAACATGCTTTTTCTGTCTTGTTCTAGACTGCATTCAGTTTCTAGGTTCAAGGGTAAATTAACTTATGTTTATTCTACAGATAGGACAAAATCAGAGCTAATGTCAGTTCTTTCCAAGTATATTTTGGATTGCTGCCCTTCTCTTACATGTAAAGACCAAAAATACAAGCCAAAGTGAAAAATAAAATTAGTCTGACTGATGAGTACATGATCTTGAACTCACCCCTTTTGCAAATGATTCAAATTATCCTGTGAGAAAAAAAGAAACATTTGATGTTATGGTTTCATGGAATTCAAAAGTAATATGCACAGCTTATTTTGACCCAATTCCTTTATCAAAGAAGTGAGTAGGGTGCATTATTTTTATATATGTCCTTCAGTCTGATTGTGATTAAACTTTATTCCCTCCCTAGGTAATTTTCTAGATAGCCAGATAGAATTACCAGGCCTACAACTTGATTTGAATAACACTGCTGTCTGTCAGAGAAATGGGGTTGAGAGGGATTCCCTAATTTAAGGAAAGCTTTCCTTAACCAGGATTATTTATCCAGAGTAGAAGTAAAAACATCTAAATTGGTTGCAGCATAAATATACTGGATAGATACTTGCCTTAACAACAGTAACTTATGAGGAACATAAGTTTGTTATGAAAACATAACAAGTTTCCCAAAAATGTTAAGCTTCTAAATCCAACTTTAGACTTCTAAGTAAGCTGTTTCTCAAAAGTGCTGAACCTGCAGCAGTTCCCATTGAATGCTCAGGCTTGTAAATGCACGGCTGAGAGGCACGAGGGCAATATCAAAAGGGAAAGGCGGTTGCTTAAAAAAAAACTGGCACAGTATGCTTTTATAATATACAGATAGACTCCACAGTTTACACCACTAAAGTTAAAATATTTGTTTTACAGACAGCAAAACTGAGCTTATATGTAAAACATTTATCCTATTGCTGAAGGAAATAGTATCTAAAATTTGTAAAGTTAGTAGTAGCACATTTTTGTTAGAAAGAAGGTAATACTAAATGCCCTCCCTTGTTTTTGCTGAATTAAAAAAAAAAAAAATCTGCAAGTAAGGAACTGACTTAAAAGATGTAGCATGTTATTAATGCAGATTTTTTTACTCTTGGTAGAGGAGATAAGCATATCCTACCGAAACAATACAAGAACTAAATAAAAGGCTGTACTGAGAAATTTGTACACAGTAGGTCTTAAAATGGCTTCAAAAAACTTGGACATTGCACTACAGTATATCTTTGAAATAGCTTCATTTTTAGTCTCCACAAAGTTTTAATTAAGATAAAGCAGAATAGTTAAAACCCCCCAAAGCCCAAGTTCTTCCCAAGCTAGTTCAGGCTTCATGCAATGATTTAATGGCACAGGCTGCCCTCTCGCGGTCACAGCAGGAATAGCTACCGAGGTCATCTGCTGCTCCGAGTTGCGCTGGAGCCGCGTCCACGAGTTCCTCCTTACAAAAATTCCCCGTGTTTCTGCCAGACAATAATTGTTTGATAATGTAATGTAAGTCTTCCTGTAATTTGGGGCTGGAGCTTCCTCTCCTTGTCTTTAAATTTAGACAATCGAAAACGAATGTCAGTGAATAAAAAATATCTGCACCCTTTCTTACATTGCTTCAATATTTCTTTTTCCAGAGTGTTCCAATATCAAAAAATGAAAATAAATACTGAGAACATAACAGGAGTGCTATGCATCGAGAAAACTAGCATCTTTCCCATACATAATTTTGCATAAAACTTTAAGTTGCATTCAACTACATTTTACTTTCTGAAGTCTTATTGTTAATATATAGAAAACTTAAGTAAATTATCATAGTAATACATGTTAGTAAAGACGGTGAAACTTCACTACGAGCCTAAGGGGTTTGTTTTCTTTCTATGTTCCCTGACCAAACTGTTGAAAGGAATTAATGTTGCTACCTCTGAGAACAATTTGCTTCTGTAACCATTCCTGTATTAAATTTTTCTGGTGTCATGTGCTTGCTTGGAAAATGCAAATATTACTCTAGGCATTTGGCTTGATGCCCTCACAGCTTTAGAAATTGTTTTGAGATTGGCTTTCTGATTAGCATAATTATGCTCATTTTTATTCTTAGTTTACTTGCCAAATACTCAGACTCAAAGTTACTTCCTGCTTGTGCATACTTTATCGGTGATAGTTTAGTCATAAGATGCTGGTTGTTCATGGCAAGATGGCAATGATACATGATTAAAAGAAGTAGTAGTGTAATGCCCTGCAATTCTACCCCATCTTCTGAAATCAAAATGCACTGAAAAGGCTTGAACATTTGATTTCAAATAGTTTCTTTCTTACAATAATAACGGCTTCATAACACTACCAGGAGTAATCATCTCTTTGCAAACAAACAATTACTAATATTTGCCCCCTCCAGCACAATTGCCTGATACCAGTAACAGACTGTGTCCAGGGATGTATGAGCACCTTATAATTAGAGCTATATTAGGAATTGATAGTTCATAGTGTAATGCTTTGGATCATATGGTAAACAAACCTTAAAAAAAGAGATGTTTAAAAAAAAGTGTACAAAAGATTTACTCTTGAGGAAGGAAAACACTCAATATGCAGAAAGGTTCTTGCAGATGGAGATGGATATCACACATAGTTGATATTTATCTATAAGTAAAATTTAAAGCTTTCATTAATCCCAGATGACCCAAGCCATCTCTACTTGAGAAGGCATTTATTGCCACTTTGGTAGTCAGCCAAGAGGCCAGGATGGCTTGGTGGCATGGCAGCCTGTTCATTCACCACCATGGAAGAGCCCAGATCTGGTGACTTGTAGACAGACTGCCAGTCCCACTCAAACCCTCTTGGGTGAATGACCTCTGGGTATTGTGCACCAATGACAAGAGAGCCAACAGAATTTCTGTAAATGCCAGCTAGTGGAAGGACTATACTGAGTGATAAAGCTGTAACATACATTCTGAACCACGGTATTTCAGTACTCTAGTGTTGCTGATGTTGGAGAAAGGCACACAATAGAACACACCAAAGGTCATGGGACAACAGCTGAAGTTTATTTTTGGGCGCTGTGCTGGTTTTCCATGGAAGTGATTTTTCCAAGAAAGTCATAGCAAAACCAATCAATGACTAGGTTTGAATATTGACATCTGGTGAAGCCACTAGAAAGGTGACACACTTCTGTGAACACACAAGTTCAAACCAGAGACATCCCGGGAGAAGTTCTCTTCTGTTCCGGCCTGGGAAGAGGGAACAGGCGGGCCCAGCTCCCTCCTGGCCATGGGGGCCGGGCTGGCCTTCCCGGGCAGCCCCCCGGGCCCTGGGCCGGGGCAGGCCCGGTGATGCTGGGCAGGGGGAGGGGGAGGGGAGGAGAGAGAGCCCATCCCGGCTGGATGGGGCCTCCAGCGGCTGTGACACCCTGTCCAATGCCGCCCTGCACCCGCCATGGCAGCCCCCGGAGGCCTGGCAGGGCCGGACCAGCCCTCCCAGCGGCTGCCGGGCAGAGGACGAGGGGAAGGCCCGGCCGCGGGCACGCTGCTGTGAGATCCGAGCCATGCCCAGCCCCAGAGTGCTCCAGCCACCGCCACCAAGAGCCCTTGCCGAGGGGGGGCCCGGCTGAGTGTGAGATCGCGCAGCTGAGGCCATGGGCAGCCCTGCAGAGGCCCGCAGCTGAACCGCTTTCGGCCACTGCCCCGGAAAGAACATCGTGACCCTCTGCAGACCTGGGAGAAGTTTAACTCTTTCCTCGCACAAATGAAACTTGCAAAACACTAATCCTCTCTCTGAGTGAGAGAAAGGGCAGATTGGGGACATGTAGAGAGACAATATGAAGGCATCAAAGTCAGTGAAGGAAGAGGTGGGTCCTAGATGGAAGGAGAATGAGAAGATGCCTAGTCCTAGGCTGAAAGTCTTTGGTAAAGCCGTGGTAATGCACTGTAATATACTAGAATGTAGTGGTGTGTTTTTGGTTTTATCAGTTTTATGTATGTATTTGTTCCTTGTTTTATATTGTTTTTTATAAGTTGTAATGGTTTGCCCCATGTCACCCATGTTCAACCCTTCTTGCTTTTACCCCAACCCCAGTTATATGTCAGTCATAAGTTATCCAGCCCCTGGGTCTTGTCTGTCACTTTGGGGTCTCTCCCAAAAGTCGAAAGTGAAGGCCTCGAGTGATGGACAAGGCTTTGGCTGTCTCCTCACCCAAGTTACTGATTTGTTGTAATATGCAGAGCCATACCCACATGATCCCTGATTTGTCCTCCGTTAAACCCAGCCCTGAGTTCCTCCCCCCAATAAAAGATGTTGCTTTTGATGGTTTCCTGCTTTTTCCCACTGCTTCTGCTAAGGGGTCACTTCTGCTGAGGGGTGTCTGCTGAGGCAGATACCCTGAACTGAGGTTATCCCCACTGGAGGACGAATAAAGCCAGCAGTTAACCCTGAGCAGACTCTCTCCTTCCTTCCTGCTGTCGTTGCTTGACTTCTTTGGGCAAACCAGAACCCAAGGGATCGGTGACGTTCATCCTGCTACCAAGCCCTTTACTGTCGCGGTGCCAGGGCTGCCGAGGCAGAGAGACACTGACACTTCTACACTAGAATATCCCTTTAAGTCGTGGATATATGTATTGAGGAGATGAAAAGTGTTCAGATTGCAGATAAAAGCAAAGGTATTTATGGTTGACTAAGTAAATATTGAAATAGCTGTGATTTTATGAGAAGAACAGAGAGACAGAGATATGATGAAGATTTGCCCCCAGAAAAATATCTCTGTTCCTAGAGATGAAGAAAACCTTTGCTTTTGAACCAGTTATCTTTAAAATGGTACCCTATCAGTTTACATGGCCCATCATGCAGCTGTGGGAAGGCTGCCTGATGCGGGAGGGACTTCACAAATGCAGATTCTCAGGCATCTGCTTTTGTGAGAAAAGCCAAAAGAGAACTGTCTTGTGAGAAGTTTCCATGGCAGACCAAAAGAGACTTCTCTCTCTAAATGAACTGATGAAAGACTATGTTATAGGTGGTAAACAGACTTTGAGTTCCAAGTTTTGTCTTTATACATTGTCCGTAAGAAGGGAAAAGAAAGTTGTGGGGGAGGGGAAGTGTTGTAAAAGTTTTTTTCTGAGTCTTATTAATTTTTTCTCTGTTGTAGTTTTGTTAATAAACCTGTTTTTATACCCTTTTAACTTTTGAGCCTGCTTTGTTTTTCTCCTAATCCTATCTCACAGAAGAAAAAGAGGGCACTTTTTGGGCACTCAAACTACTACACTAATTTTAGGAAACAGAAATTGGTAAACCTGAAACCACCTCAGGTGCCCTTTTATAGGGGCTTCAAATTTCCCGTGCTTCCCCAACACCTGATTGGTTGGGCTCTTACCTCTGCCCAGCTCACTGGCCGATGATATGTCTGCATTCCTGACTGAATGGGATTGGCTGGGATCCCCTGCTTGAGTTCGAATCCAACCTATCATTGTCTTACCCCAGGACTTGTTTACTTCTATTCTCTAACGAACCAGGCTAGTCCAGCTGGGGGTCTGTTATGGCAAATTTATGTGTGCAGCTTACAGACCAGCTGTAGCTGTCACACTCTAGCATTACTTTATTAGTATATATGCCTCTGTATTGAATTACAATATCATTGTAGAGGAAACTGTACAATTTCCTCTGTAGATGTAAATATTTGCTGGAACAAAGTCTTCCTGAGAAAAACACCATTAAAGAATTCTCAAACAATTCAGTGTCAATAAGATAATACTTTTCTATAAAGAGTTGCTATAAAGCAATAATCTATCTTATAAATTAAAAGATTAATAAATATGAAGTTAACTGGAAGAATAAATCTCATATATAGCTAATACATATTGACTCATTGCCACTTTGGGCAAGCATGCTGTGCAGACACAATCGTTTACATTTTTCTGTAAGATCTTTGTGTGCACCTTTTTCATACTACTGACACAGTAATGTGTGAGCTCAGCCACATGCCAGATAAAATGTCAGCAAGATGACTTATTGAATGCACTAACTTATTAGTTGAAAAAATTAAACAGTACTCAGCTCAAGCTTAATAACAAAAGCTCATAAATACACAGATACATGTCACTCAGTTTCCTATGCTACAAATTTTGAATCATGAAGTAGCTAAGTTTTCATAGCATATCTCCAAATGTGTGGGACATACATTCTGGGAGCACACATGCTCTTATTTACCTCCCTGCCCCTCGTATCATACCAGGAACTTTTACTAATGTTAGTAGCATTTTATACAGCAAATAACAGCAAACTTATACAGCACTAGAAGTGTTATACATAGCAACCTAACAGAAAAAAGATTGTGTGTTTTGCTGTCTTTAGAAATTAGGTTTGCAATCTTCTAAACAAGAAGCCTAAGGAACAGAAATTCATCAAGTGTTGTTGAATATGTAAACATCACTTCTAGCCATGTGTGCAAGGGTACATATTGTTTGAGGCTGTTCAGATAGTCAGTTCCCTTGTCCCATAGACTGTTTGGTCTGGATGAACAGCTATGGGCTGCTCTCAATCACCTCAGCTGTCAGTCACCTCATAGACAGAAATGTATTTAAGGGCAAACTTGCTTATTTGTACAGAAGGAAAGTTACACTACACCCCTGCCCCCCGCCTCAATTAAGTAACATAATTAGACATTGGATAGCAGCAGCTGTTCTAACTACAGCATGTCCAATGCATCACTTTTGTTCCCAACTATTTCTTCCTTCCCTAGAGAGCTGCATTTTCTGATTTATTATGCTGCCTGTTATCTCTTAAAGTCAATATATTTAAAAATAGCGCTTCAAAAGGGATCCTGATTCTGAGGTAAAGCCCTCCCTCATGTTGCTCACTTTCATCCAGAAGTCTAAATATTAGCAGATCTGATGTGCGTTATGTCTCTTTATTATGTCTGAGGATGCTTCTTGCTGAGACTTCCCTCTGTGCTACTCTGCCAGAAGCAGAAGTTCACACCTAAGCATTCTTTAGGGCATAGTTTTAGCAAAAACATATTGTAACTACTAGTATTATAATTTACTCACTTCTTTCCATTTTTTTATGTTATTTTATTTTAAACAGCAAACTGCACTCTGCCTCTCCCCTTTCCCAAGAAAGACATTTTGGTACAGTGGCAATATAAAGATGCTACCTTGTTACTGACAATAAAGATAACACACCTTCGGGCTATACAGGGGACTGAAGAGGTAAAATATAATCACTGGTGAGAATAAAGGTATTGCAATTTTTCTTAAAGTGATGTAGTACAGGACAAACAGTAAGCATAAAGGAGGATAGTAAGTTTGCAGCACAGCTAACATTTTGTAATAATCTAGACAGATAGATCATAAAGATTCATCACAATGTACAAGTTTCATCCAGTACTCCAGGTCCAGAGTTTTGACTTCCAGGACTTCTGAGCAATTTTAAATTTTAGTATAATATTGTAAGTTATCATATTTCTCATTCGTTATGCTTTTGTGTACTGAAGAAAAGAATCATGTAACATTTTTTGAACATGTATCTCTGGAATAAAGGTGGAGATTTTTCTTGATTGGTTAAGATTTACATTGAAAACAAAGTCCAGTCTTACATTAGCTGAGAGCCGTCACACTTCTGAAGATACCTGAAATATCTTTATTTTGTTGCCTATTAATGGCAGCAAAAGTGCAATTAATGCTCTAGACAAGCTAATTTAAAGTGGCAGCTCTTGGCTTAGAAGATTATTCTGATGTGAAGGTGATACAAACACAGAAGATAGCAAAGTACATGTATATCAAGTCCTGTGAGAATTGCAATGACAACTGAGTTTGCAGGGTAATGGATAAAAGAGAGGCTTCCAAACAAAAGGCCTTCTTTCGTCCGTGACTCAGAAGTGATCTGAAATTAAATCTTCCCTGATGTTGCCTATGCTTCCAGGAAATTAAAGTTAACTAGCTAAATTCTAGTGAAGTAACTTATTTATCTGGCAGAGGCTCCCAAGGGAAACAATAAGCCATGTTTTGCATTTCGCATTTACTGTAAGACTTTGGAGCTATTTAGGATCCTCCCGTGTTGTTGTGATGGCTTAGAGGCTCTCAGCAGGTCAGCCAGCACTGAAGCACCAAATGCAATGTCAACATCCTTGTTAAACACATGGAGAACTGTTAACTGTCAAATAAAAGAGAATATATTGACTATAAAACAAACTACCAAACAAATAAACCCTTCTGCATCATTATTTGGAATATTTCCAGTTATAGACATTTGACCAGACAGACTGACATAAACCTACAAAAGTCAGAAAATGGAAAAAGAGGTTGGGAGAAAGTGAGGACTGAATGACACAAAATCCCAGATGTCAGCAGGACAGTTCTCCACAGAATTATTTACTATACATGGGTTTTTGGTTATTCATCCACTAGAAATATTACAGCCCTCAGAAGACAGAAACAACCAGCAATATAAGCTTTACTTATTTGTAAAACAGGGGAGGGATAACTCAGCAATGCACAAAGGAGATGTAATCCCTCTTCCCACCATATCCACCATCCTAAATTAACCTGAAAATACTACTATCTTGCACTTGAAAAGTCTTGTAAGCAGCTGTGTGACAGGCAAAGATCACATGTCAATGTTTCCTTCAGATGATCAAACCACAAGCTCTTGGTGTGACTATATTGGAGCTGGTAACCTTTGCACCTGTTAAAATAGATCTGTGCTCCTATTTTAAGGTGCAGACCTCCTTGCCCTGCAATGCTCAGCTGAACTGATCTAGATACCAAGCCTTATTTATGCACTGTTTAACTCCAGAAGCAGCTGTGGATTTTGTGACTAGAAAGCAGATCATTTAGATGTCCTCTAAAAGAGTCAAAGCTTTAGCTGACCCTTTCAAAAGTCACAAAGCTAAACCAGTTGGGGATTTAATGAAGAGACAAGCATGCAATCTGCATGTTCCCTCCTTTGCTGAAGCAGAATATTGTGTTTCAGAACTCCCCTGATTTCACTCAATCACTCCCAAGTTTTGTTCTCATCCATTCTCATGGGTGCCCTCAAACACACTGTAATGTTGTTTTCATACCAGCTTTAGCAATGATGACACTGACAATGTGCTGGTTAATTAGCTTTTGCTCCCCTTCCTATTCTCATCACACCTCTGTTTTTTTTCCATCCCTATCATGGGTCCCACATGATCAGTAAAAATTATCGGTATAATTTGTCTCCTAAGAGCAAACTGTTACTCAGACTACTGCATATTCTTCTGTTAGACTTCTGCTGCTTTTCAATTATAAATTGCATGAAAGGCAGAGTAAAAAGTTGCACTATGTTTAACCACAAATGTGAATCTGTGGCAAATGCCAAACCACTAACATCTCCTCATCCGATACAGCAGTTACTCTGAGCTGTCCAAGGGGTTGCTCTTCCTCCTGCATCCTTCTGACAACCATTCTGGCAGAAAGGCAGAAGGAACAGCTGAGAGGGAAGCAGCATGAAGTACCTACACTAAGTGGAGAGACCGTCAGTATGTGATGGTTTTTTCTCTCAGTGGAACTTTCAATACTATTTGAGTTGGATTTGTGTTTGGACAAAGGGTATTCTAAAGGGGAAGAAGATCCTCTTGCCAGAGTTCCTTGTAGTAGAGGATTAAGTGAAGGATCTGACTTTATACAGCAGCACCGTTTTGATCTGGGTTGCACTCTGTTGTTAGTGGTGTAGGGACAAACACCATTGGAAAAAAACCCCTTTCATTTCTTTCAGTCAAAATATTTTGAACTCAAGGAATGTGAAAATACTCATCAAGACCTTACCTTTATCAGAGGACCTCAACAGCAGAGACAAGGTTACATCTTATAAACATCAGGTGGAATTCCTGATTATGGCTACTATTTGTACTGTGCTATCACACCAGAAGCAAATATTTGGAGATACAAAGCCTTTTGTTGACTTAAT
The DNA here is from genome assembly GCF_965231275.1 of Zosterops lateralis. Classification (NCBI taxonomy): domain Eukaryota; kingdom Metazoa; phylum Chordata; class Aves; order Passeriformes; family Zosteropidae; genus Zosterops; species Zosterops lateralis. The sequence continues at coordinate 22,711,886 of NC_139766.1, read as the reverse complement.
AGTCTGGAGTGATGCTATAGAATAATTCAGGTGTTTACTTGAGGAGGTTCAATAAAGGTCAAATGAATCCTTAGGAAAAAAATCTCTTGTACAGTATACTGCTTATATATTCCCTGTGAAGAGATTGAATAACCTTTTTAACTAACATCATTCTGGTTGAAAATATCTCTTTATAATATATTATACATTATCCATATGATAGAGATATATATCATATAGGTAATATAGAGAGATGTGTTGTCTCAAGCTAGGCTCTAATATAACTTTAGGCAATGACTCTCCTGAGGAAGTCTGGGTTACACACTACTCCTGGAACAATGATTATTAAGGTCATGATTATTGCAGGTTAGTGTTTGGTGTACATAGTGATTCATACAAAAAATATCCTTCATAGGGCTGTCCTCATCTTAATGTATTAATATTATTTGTCTTATTCTGAGATAATGCTTTGCAAACCTAGGCTGGTTATAATGCAGATATAAAGCATTATCTGCATTATAACCAGCAAACCTAGGCTGGTTATAAATGCAGTTTTCATTCCTGCCCCCATTTCCATTAGAAAATACTCTGGTAGGAAGAAACTGATTTGTTTATATCCTATATATATATATATATATAAAAATATATATATATACACACACACACATAGGGTTTTTTCCTGAAAATATCAAGCAAAAACACTTTATAGGAAACATTTAACTTAGCATAAAGTTAAATATTTTATTGAAAATGTTAGTAAGGAAAAATAGATGACAAACTACAAAGGAGTTTCTTACCTTCTTTCCCAGTAGTCCAGCATTTGCTATGTTCTCCCAGAATACTGAAACTACGTATTGTCTGGTTGTATAAAGCAGGACAGCATCCACAGCTGAGAAAAGCTCAGCTTTCACAACCCTTTGATTAAGATTCTGTTTAGTAAAGCAGGACCTATGGACTTAAGTCCTTTTAGTTCCAAAAGGAAATCAAACAACTTACGAACATCTGAAAAGAAGGCTAACCTGTCTCCTCCCTCTGCAAACATGGGAGCCTATTCCTACCTCCTGCAGAATGTTTTTCCTGTTATTATACTGCAACAAGTTTGACTGCATTTAGTCTACAGTTTGGGAATATCTGAAATCATATATTTTAATCAATTTACTATTTACTCTTGCCCTCCCCTCCCATCACCCTAGGCAAGAAAACCTAACTTGCTAAGACTTGATATGTATGGGCACATCCTAACGAAAATAATCTATTCATCTACAAGATGACTTTAATATTAATTAAATTATCATACACACCTATTAAAATCCTGTGAAAGATATTTGTCTCAAATCCTACAGCAAGAGTAGGCGATACAGCACGGTAACCAGGACAATTAACCAGACCATATGCTCCACACAAAACATGGAAGATTAGCAGCTCCTTTATCTCCTATTGTTTGAGAACTCAACCAGCTCGTTTCTTTTTTAAAAAAGCACACTGCCTTCTGATAACAAAATTATTGTTTAAGAGCAGTTTGTATTGAAGCTAACTGCTTTGTAGGTAGCTTGCAGCTTTTGAAAGTATGACACTAAAGATAGGTGAACTCTAAAATAATATTAATTTAACCAGGGCAGGACCAGATTTGTGAGAGATGTTCAGTAAGAAACACCGGGATTGTTTCTAATTGCCAGATGATCTTTTTTTAAAACACAGTGCTGGAGTCCATTTTGCTTGTGGAGCCTTATTCTTCTCCCCAGAATGGCTCTCAGTATTCCTGCTGGCCTTTGGCACTACTTTGTTTCCTTATTATAGTTTTTTTTCTCAGTGAAAACTCTTATCAATTAAAAGTAAACAAATTAGAAGATTAATCTGTAGATAATACATTCATTGGAAAACTGGGACTTCTCAGAATTATGTATGTTACCTTTTTAAAGCTGTCCCAAACACTCACTGTTAATTAGCTGTTAAAGCAAAAAATATTCTGATGTAATCATACTTGAGATCTCAGCTTTGTCCTTAAATGAAAAATAAAAATCTGTCCAAATCTTGTAAGTTCTCACATCAGGAGTTATTATTTCCTGATCAGCTTTAAGAAGCTTCTCCTTTCATTAACTTTTCCCTAGACTCTCATCCACCTGCCTCTCCTGCTTCCATCTATCTCTTGATTCCCTCTCAGGGTTCAGAAGTGAACAAACTCCTGAATCAACTGTGCTTCAGATCCACATTCTCAGGTTTATCCAACAAAGTCTGGTCAGTACAATGAAAACACTGTGGTGAGAAATCAGCGATGATTTCACTATCTCTTCTCATATCAGTTCTTGTGAATAAACTATTTTCTGTCTTTCAGAGAAAAAGAGCTACTGGAAGATGCTACCTTGGTATGAAGATTACTGTACCATTAGGCTCAGAGAAGGCAAGATAAGAAGCAGCAGAAATACCTAATTTATTTTAGGAAATCCCCAAATAGTACTTAGCATATTACATTTAATAAGCATCCATACAGCCATGTCCACTTTTTACCTTACTGAATTCAAGCTTTTATATCTTTCTACAATTTGTGTACAACTGCTTTTAAGTATTCTCTGTCTCTAAACAATTGATAACCTGACCTACCAGGGATTAGCCATATAAATAGAAACACTGTTGTGAAAACAGTAAACTGGAATTCAAATCAAATAGTTTCCCTCTCCCTACAGCTTTTCAGTCAGTTTATGGCTTCTTACCTACAGAGTTTCACATCAAAAGCAGTGGAAATAAACAGGTCTAACAAGATTTGAGGTTTATCTTGATAGATCTGTTCTTCACTGAGATTTAAACCAAACTCCTTGCATGCAAAATTGGTGAGTCATATTTGCATAAAGCAGAGTGTGCTTCTGAAATCTCAGAGGAAATAAAGGCTGTCCTTACTAAGACTTTAAATTGTAATTTAGTGATTACATACTTGGCTCTAGGCTTTTACCTACATTATGTATGCTTAAAGATTAAACCTTGTAGCTAATAGTTCAGTCAACCAATGTGAGAAGTTTAATCATACCAGGCTAACATCACTTTCCTGACCTTCATTCTCTGCAAATGTATCAGGAATTGTCACTGCAGTAGTGTGTCTTATTTTACTGTAATAGTTTCAGCCACAGTGTTATTTTCAAGGAATGAACTATTCCACCTGCACAGCCAACAAGCTCAAATTAAAGCAAAGCTTGTTATGAGCAAGTGAGCCTCCAACCTAATAACTGAAGCACTTAAGTTACTCTGCTAGAGGTCTCTCGGAGGTCTAAATCCCCCCCTTTTTTTTTTTCTCCCAGTTCGTAATTCCTAGAAGTAGATTCTAAATTTTCTGGAGAATACTACTTCAGTGATGAAGAACTAGAAAGAAGGTTCTGAACTGAGGATTGAGAAAGTGGCTAAGCAGTGTAGAGCTAAATGTAAATGCTGCTGACAGACTAGGACCATAAATCTTGAGATGGGAAGGCCAAAGAGATGTATTTATGCCATATCTCCTTGCTAGTTTACTGTCATTGCATTCTCCCAGCCAGGTCTTTGTTATGAGTCCAGTCAGCAGGTTATTTAATAAAGCTGGATGTAGCATAATCTGCACAAGTTACTGCTATTTGGCTACCTTTTTCACTCTTATGTCAGACCCAGTATGGAAAAATAATCAAAATGCAATTGGTTTAACATTAGCATTTTATACATTAAAAAAAAACACCTCCCAGACAAACAGTTTCATGAAATCATAAGGGAGCAAAAGCAGTGCAAAGCTAATTTTTAAAGAGTCCATAGTAAGCATATTTGCCATGACTAATCATTTCTTATAATGATTTAACTGCTGTCTCTCATAAGGTGCTAGAGACAGCTGGAGACAGAGGAGTTCTTTATAAGGTTTGATCTATAAAAAAGCAAGAAAAGGCTGCCAAGCAGCCCATTTTTTAGGAAAGAGCAAATCTCTTTGTTGCATTTAGATAGAGTCACTCCAGAATTATTACATGGAAACTTAATTAATATTTATATTTTACAAAATGCTTTGTTACTCTCCTTTTCAAATAAATTTGCTATCTTTTTGCAGAATAGACAGTTTGTTATTGATCAAATTTCAGAAGCTAAGGAGATTTACTTCAAATTTTATTTGAAGTTTTGAACATTAAAAATAATTTAACTTGAAATTCAACTTTCAGTTATTCTGTTTTCCTTAACAGGAACCAGGATAGAGAGAAGTGAAGGAAAATAAATATCTTCAAACTGGCTAGATAAAACAAATCAATAGGATTTGGTAAATTAGAATATCCAAGATTTTTAATTTGTACTGATCCTTTTACTAGCTCTGGTAAGTGGAAAACGTGTAATGCAACACACACTGCCAGTCTGCCCTGGGCAGAAGATGGGGAGTACAGCCTAGAGATGTTTATAAAAGCCTTAAAGCTCTAGTTGAAAGCTCTAGAGGCTTCATCTGCAGCTGCAAACTGCTTTTGGATGTAGGGAGTGACTCCACTCAGAAGTACTTTCTGCCATGCTTTACACAGCCACAAAGTCACTGAAGAACCAAGAAATGGTTCCAGGTTTCCCCAAGTCTCCATGCATCCCTCCTATTTCCCTCTTAGCTGAAATACTAAAGCAGTCTTCCCCAGTTACTTTCTTACTTCCATTTCTGAATGTTGCCAACATTATTAGGAGTTGAATCAAAATATTAATAGAATACTTCCAGATTTCCTTTTGTATGTGCACTTACTGATTTAGGCATGCAGAGTTGTAAAAGTACTCTTTGTAATAAGGCCACAAGGCCACTAATGAAGCCAATGCCTCCATCAGATTAACTCTGGATTTTGGCTTCATTATTGTAGACTTTTGCTTCACTTCTAATTTACTTAAGCATCACAATATAAAATATTAATATAGTATTTACAAGCTAATTTTCACTTGCTAACTATTGTGTGATGGATTCCTTAATAAATGTGCCAGGAAAAAGCTGTCATTCTGTAGGGACTGGATCCACCTTGTGCTACTTCAGTTTCTGCCTCTGTCCCACCACAAGCAAGCCACTGTGCACATTGTTTATTCATAATATGGTTCTCCACAAAACCACTAGTCATCTTTCACAACTCCTTTCAGATCTTATAGTTCCAACCCCCCTGCCATTGGCAGGGAACACACACCTTCCACTAGACCAGGTTGCCTATTAGCAATACCTTTCAGCAATGCTTTTCATTTTCATCATCAGAAACAGCTGCTTACTGGGAAAAGTGGAAAGAACAAATTAGGAATCTAGCTTTTAGTTAGTTTGCTGGGAGTGTTCCTTACAACTTTTCCATCACTACTGGTTTGATAATATAGCTTTGAGTCAGAAATACCAAGTATTTCCAAGTGCTGTGATTTAATTCCACTAGGCAGCTAAGCACCACACAGCCAATTCTGGAACACCAACGTCGGTTATACTGTCTGGGTCTAAGGATTTTTACTTTTAATGCATAATTTTCCATAAACAAATACACAAGGTGTAAAGTTACCACTGTCAGGTAAGTTACCACCCCCAAGAAGTGCTTCTTTGATGTATATAGGTGTTTTAAATACTGCTGGCATTTGGATGCAGCTTTAAAACATTTTGAAAGTATTTTTGCCTTGAATATATAGATAATAGATACAAAGAATGCTTGAAAAAGGATGCTTAGAAAACAGAGACAGTCTTAACTGTGATTCTAGTAATAAAACTGAGCAATTAAGTTATGTGGGAATATGTATAATTTGATTTTCAAAGGGAATTTCAATTATTCACATTTTAATAGCAGTAGCATTGATTAGTTTTACACTGAGGTATTTGTGCATGCTTGAAGCAGATGGATTTTAATATGTAATTACATATATATGTAATTAATTATGAAATTAGCATCCTGCTAGTTCACTATAAAGTATCTTAAGTCACATAAAAGGACTTGATGACATGAGATTTCCAGTGTCACTTTCTTTGTTTTGATGTTTAAGGCCACACTACTTAAGATGTGCAAACAGTGGCTCCTGTCTTCTACTTACCTCTGCCAATGTTTATTCTTTCTGTGACTTTTACAAATGAGGACAGTTAGTTGTCTGGTTTGTTCAGGCATTATTACCAGTAAAAATGAAATCCCGAAAATATCTTCCAATAAAGAAAGTTAACACTGGAAATTAGTTTGCAGATGAAGTTTCAAGAATTAGTATTGGGTAGAGCCAAATACTATTTAAAGAAAATTACTTTGCAATAAAAAACCCTGCTTGCATTTTCCCCAACTGAATGCATTTTCTAGTAATAGGAACAAACCAAAGAGACATTCTAGAAATCATGAGGAAATAACTGACATAGATTAGGCCAATTAAACCTCTTTGAAACTTAGTTTTGAGACTGTTAAAGAAACTTAGTAATGTTTTAAGTGAGATTTATTATTTTTCATAAAAGCTGACAGGTGGTTTCACAGATCTTCTAGTGGCAAAGCTAATTTGATAGTTTCCCCATGCCCAGGGGTGTTTGTTCCAGTGGATGAAAAAGGGCAGGAAGCGACTGCGTCAGAAATTGTGTCAATTCCCTGCTTGTAAACCCTGATTAGTTCTCTAATCTTAAAAGGAAATAATAATAATAAAAAAACACCAAAAAACAAAAACCCAAAGTCCCCACAGTCTTCCTTTCTGAAGTCAGAGGGAGATTGAGTTAAAGCCTACCTCTGGAGAGCTCGTTTCATGGAGGCAGACATGGTTCAGTAATCCTGCTGCATTTTGCCATTTCCTTTGAGTTAGGATCTGCAGTGCTGCACTTTACCCAAAAGAAAAGGGAGACTGTATCTCTCTCCAAGTCTGTCACCTTTGTGACACTGGGAACAGTTGACAGAGAATCACACCCTCAAAAAACAAGAAAATAAAGATTTAAGACACAGAGCAGAGGCAACTCAGGTGAGCAGCAGTACTTTCTGCAGAAAAACAGAGAGGAAGAAATAATTGTTTTTAAAAGTGTGAAGAACCCTGTGTCCTGCTGCTTGACTTCCTATTTTGTTGAAAAGGACAGTTCTGCTAGTTCCTCATCAGTTTGGTTAATAAACAGATATGTCTCACACCAAGTACTAAAGAAACATCTGAGTTTTCATGTTCTTGGTTATCTAATTGACTGAGAAGAGGTATTTCCAACTATAAACATCTCAGATACTGAATCACTCTAATCTTTTAATACTCGTATCTCTGAAAAAAAATAATTGCATAAAAAATAGTGGCTACAGTTAGTACCATGAATAGAACTGACAGTCAAGGACAGAGGAAAAGGGTTAAAACTTTCGTTATTTCCGGAGCACTTCTTTTTTGTCTATTGCAAAAATGGTATTGATGTACTATTTTTGAGAACATAACACTTTTTTTTTTTTTTTTTTTTTTTTTTTTTTACTAGAAAAGTAGACTGGGAGGTAATGAGGGAGGAGATATCAATTGGGGTGATTGTCCCAAACAGGGAGCTGGCAGTCTGGTATTCTGAATCTACCAGTGGATGGGTCTAGTTAGTAGTTAGGGGCTGATAAGGGTATTTCTGGACACAGTGTTGTTACCAGATGAAAAAACTCATTCAAAAATCTATCTGTCTTTATAATGATTGCAATATTGTACCTTAAATGAGTGGTGTTTACCTCAGGTATTCAAAATCAGCAATAGCAAGTACATAAATTATTTAGATTAGAATAATTTATAGTATTGTATTTGAAGTACTGGGAATCTATAGTTGCCTATGTCTTGGTACAAGAATAAGTCTTTGGTTTCATGCCATGTCAGTGGGAAAGTCCAGCTGTGGTTGCTGAGATATAAAGTGGGCAAAGCTCTAAGCATGGGGGTTAGTTTACCAAAGTATAAAACTAAGCTGGAGTTTAGCAGTGAATATTTAAGGAATAAAGCATGAATTTGAGGCCTAGTGCATGGGAAGAGGTAACAGAATGAGTGGAAGCAATGCCCCCACGTGATAAGGGACAGCGAATACAGGGCCACATTTATTTTCTGAACGCTCGCGTGTCGGGGCGATAATGCTGCAGTGGTGGCAACAACCTCCACAAGGCTCTGTGGCCCCTCGGAGCAGGTACGCTGCCCTGCCCTGACAGGATCTTCCATGCAGCTCTGGTAACAGGCTCTAAACTGGTGCAGAGCAATTGTTCCTGACGTTCCTCCTCAGGCCCTGAGCCGGGCTATGCCCTGTCAGCGGAGCTGCCGGCACGGTGAGCACGGCCCCGGGGCAGCAGCGGCAGAGAAGCCTTTCCTGGCACAGCTGAAACCCATAGGGAGACACACCCAACCCCGCCTGGGTGAGAGGCTTCCCCGTGGGCAACTCCGTGAGGGTGACACTGCACCGCAGGCACTCGGGTGCCATTGCGGCATCGACCATTGCCAAGCAAGCGGGCCAAGGCGTCGCCTCGGGCCCTTTGGGACACGATGCCCCGCGCCCGTCCTGCCTCGTCGCTGCAGCCCAGCGTTGCGGTTGCCGGGCTCGGGACACCACGTCTGAGAGTTGTAATACTGAATTAATGTGTGGGTGCCTTCAGGTAAGCCCCACAGGAGTGTACAAGAAACGCCTTCTCCGGCGTTAAAGCCCGGCACGGCCACCCCGGCGCGGCGCTCCCCCACGGCAGCCCCGGCAGGGCGGGCACTGCGGGCCGGCCCCGCCCCGCCCCGGCCGGCGGCCCCGCGCAGGCGCCGTGCGGGCAGGGCGCGCCCCGCCGCTGGGCCGGGCCGGGGCGGGCGGCGGCGGTCCCGCTGCCAACGCGGAGCGGCGCGGGCGCGGCGTCGGGAATGGCTCCGGCCGCGACCGGCGGGATCCCGCCGACTGCGCCATCGCTGGGCCCGACGGCTGACTGGGCCAATAGCTCCGCTCTCGGTGGGTCGCTGCGGCCTCGGTCCTTCGGCCGCGGTGGGACGTTTCCGTCCGCGACCCCCTCGTTCCCCGCCGGCGGCCGAGGGCTGTGACCGCTCCGCGGGCTGTGACCCCGCCGGGCAGCACGGCCCCACTCGCCGCTCGGGTGTCTGGGCTGACTCCGCTGCCGCTGCTGCTGCCGCTGCCGGGGGCCAGCGCGGTTTCCTCGGGGTGCCCGGCTTTGGAGTCTCTGCGGGACGAGGGAGGGAGCGGCAGGGCAGGGGGGCCGGGGAGAGGCCGGGGCTCCGCAGCGGTGCATCTGTCCCGCTCCTGTCAGCGGCTGCATCTGTCCCGCTCCTGTCAGCGGGCGCTGTCGGGCCCCGCTCGGGCGGGCGGGCTGCGGGTGCCCTCAGCCGTCACACGGTGCTCGCTGTCGCGACATCCCGGCTGCTGATGTAGTAGCTTATGGCCAGGAGTGGCGAGGAAGAAAACAAAAACTGTAATGAGCTGTACGAGCTCGAGTCTGGCAACTCCTCCGTAGCTGATTGACTTTAACTGGAATCGGATGGCTCTTAAGATAGAAGTGCATTAAGGATTTGTTTATATTTTACTCTCACTTGTGAGGTTAAGCTTTGCTTTTAGCGTTTAGGTTTTGGAAGTTAAAAGTTGACTGTAACCCTTGAGAACTCCGAAGAGCCCTTGCACACATACAGTCACCAGAGGAAGTCAGTTTAAAATGACATTTTCTTTGTTTATGTCTAACCACGACTGTTAAGGTACTAATAATCTCAAAATGAAACAAAATTTGTTGCCTGTGTAGTCTGAAGTGCTTTTTTTTGGTGCATTGTCTGTGATGCTCAAACACGTGTATTAAAAATTGACGTTCATTTCCACTTTCAGCTCGATCAGCTGTATTAGCTTTGGGAGGTATGACATAAGTAAGAGTGTACCAGCTTGTTCGAGAGTAAACTTTCAACGTAATGGAAACAGTAAAGATGGCCATACTTACTAGCAAAGAATAAATCCTCAGGTGGTTCTTGTCTTTCTGGCATTCCTTTTGTATATTACTTGATGCAGACAAGCTTGGTCAGACGAGTTTGAGATATCTACTATCTGCTGTTTATCTTCTGAAAGCAAGAGGAATGGAAGGCTTGTCATCCAGTGCTTCAGGAGAGTGGAAAGAAATAAGTACCACTAGGCACCTTGAATTTCAGAATTATATTGGCTGGTAGCTGCTATCTGAGGACCTGAGGCTTTCTATGCAAAGGTAGCAGGGGAGAGAAATTGTGCATTTTTCTTCTCTTCTTGATCATGGCCATATATATATATATTTAACAGATAAACGCCAATTTTCTCTTTGGCTGTTACTTCAGCGTATTACTGCATGTTTATACATGCTCTGATTACTATGCAGTTTACCTACTAGTGGTATCTTGAAGAGGCTGTAAAAATGTTTCAGAAAATAAAAGGATGTGTATGTGTAGGTTTATACAGACTTTTTATGAATGTTTATACTCGGGATTGCTTTATTGAGCTTGAAATCAGGTGGAGAACTCTTGGTATGCTGTGTGCATTTGTAGGGTTTATTAACTATAGCAGCAATTTAGTAATATATCTAGGTGAATAGGATTGTACCTATGCACGCTAAAAGTTGGCAAGTCTAGCAAGACTTGGAAAAGCTATGAAAGAATTTTCTTCTCAGGGTTTTGCAAATGCTTTCTGTCGATATATTTGCTGTATCTCAAGATTACAGTATATTTCTTCACACAAGAGATTCATTGGTTTGGGTTAAATTGATTTTTAACTCCTGTAAACTAGCGAGGATTGTTGTTAGCATGCATAAATTCATTGATATAATGTGCTTGATGGCACTGATTTAGTGCTGCTCACTAGATGCTGATTGTACTTGTAAATTTAACCAATTATATGCAATAGTACTAAATAGCTGATGTATCCAGGAAGGATTTTATTTCATTGCTTTTTAACGTCCATACTGGTGAGATGTGCTTTATTAAATGTACTGTAGCTGTTTACAGGATGTGTTTTATTTGAAAACTGAAATTTGAGGAACAATTTTCCAACAGAAATGCAAATGTAAAGCATTTGTTCTGTGTATTTTTGCCATAGCAGCTATATGCTGCTCAAGTAGTGACCAAAGCAGTTACACCATAAGCACTGCAATTTAGTACTGGTTAACAGTGAAACCGTAAGCTTTTTGTGTCTGTATATGTTAATGCAGCATTATCAACCACATATTGTGTCGCACAAAGAACAGACTAAAATCTGACTTCCCTTTATATTTATTTTTTTCCCTTTCTCAACAGAACAAAACTGCTCTATATATTGTTAATTTTTTTTCTCATTGAATTCTAAATAATGTCAGCTGCCTTTGTGGTGTGATGGCTGATGACTGATTAGGTTTGGTCTTCCCTGTTGCTTCTCTCTGGCTGTGAGGGAATTGCAGTGCTTATTGCAATCATTTCAGCACTCAAAATTATTGGGTCTTATGTGAATTATACAGTAATACTTTCAGCTATATTTTTTTGCTGTGAGTAGGACCTACCTTACATAGCAGGTACCTCCTTTCTGAATCCCCACCCTACCCTCAGGCTGTCAGAGAAGCCAGTCTAAAACTTTCTGCAGACAATTTACTGCAGAAATGTGTTGGTAGGGTGTGTAATTCAGAAAAACCTGGCATTAGTAAAGAACTTGTCAGGGTGGAGACTTACCTCTTAGAGTAGAAAGCTTTCTTTCCAGACCTCCTGCAAAATTTGCCTCCAGTCAAAATTTTTGTACTGACTTCGGTGAGCCAGAGATTTTGCCTCTAATGTAAGGACTCCAGCCTGAGTTACTCTGAAAAACTTTGTGTTTTATGGTTGTGAACACAATGTTGGGTACCCTGGTTGCTGTTTGGTGTTAAGTTCAAGAGGGTCATGCCTGAGACTTGCTGCCTGGGTCCTACTCTTGGTATTCACAAAGTACGTGCACTTACAAGAAGCTTTAAGGAAACGTGGCTGATCCTTCTGCTCACTTTTTGAAATACTGGTTTTGTCAAATCTGATGAAGGTTTTGTGGTCTGTTCTTAACAGAAATTCTTAATCAGCCCTGCTTAACCTCTAAGGCAGTTGGCAGTGTGCTTTTAGTTGTATGTTCCTTAATCATGTGGCTTCCTTTTTGTCATCTCACTTCCTGCTTATTTCACTTCTGGTTGTAGGTTCTAATTACTATAAGGAAGCTAGAAGTTAAGCGGAATTCACAAATGTGTTGAATGTTCTTCTTCGATGATAGGTGATTTTCCTTTGTTATTCACTCTAAGCATATTCCCTGAAGTACAATTTCCTTGAACAATAGACAAAGCAAGTGGTAGGAAGTAGGTTTTCTTCACTTAAGAGTTTTTTCCCCTATAGAAAATAAACTTTTTTAATCTCTTCTTTAGTGACTTCTGGTTTGTCTGCTCTCTTCTGTAGCTACCACCTGACTAGTAAGGCAGAGAAGCCCTAACATTTCCTAATTATTTTTCTTTTGTGTGTGTTTTGGGCAGTGGTATATTTTGTCTTGTGATTGAAATTGCTAGTAATTTCATCTGATTATTTTTGCAAAAGCAATTTGACTGTAGTGTCCACAATAGATAAGTACTATTTAAATCAGATAACTCATAAAAAGTGTATTTATTTGAAGTTGCATCCAACTGTTCTTGTTAAATTTACTATTGGTAAAGTAATTAAAGATGTGTATTAAATGAATACATCATTACCATCAGAGTAAATGATTTACCTAAATGATTTCCCTGCAAAGGACCTGAATTAGGAATCTAAAAAAAGTTAAATTCAGCTTGATAATAGAAACTGCTCCTGCAGCTCTAATAAAATGCTTTATCTCTGAGTAAGTTGAAGGTACTGAATGAAAGTATACAACTGATTTAGGACTTACTTACTTTTAAGGAAATATCCACCACTTCTAAAATGCTAGGAGATACAACTGGCATTGAATTAACTCCACTAAAACCAAAGTTTTTAAAAGTAAAGTTAGTTTCTTAAATTCTTGAGGTTGATGTATTTAGTGTTTAGGAATTTTAGTATTTAGGAAATTGAGCTAATAAACAAGGAGTTTTTATTTTTATGCCTGAATTTAAAAGCATGTATTTTAGCATGAAAGAAGTTTTATGCTAAATGATACTTTAAGTGAATGCTGTGAATGAAAGAACACATCCTGACTGAGCAATCTGATCTAGTGAAGGTGTCCTAGCCAATGGTGTTGGGGTTAAAGTCCTTTAAGTCCTTTCCAATCCAAACCATTCTATGATCCATCCGCCTTTGATACCTGTCTTTGATACCTGGAAATAGGAAGTGTCTTCAGTGTTTAATATAGTTCAAAACACACTTCCTCCAGAGCCTGGAGAGGATGAAGCACTAAGTATCATCATCAGGTGTCTTTTTGTTGCAGGGGGAGCTGGGGTCACAGGCTGCTTGACCATTTCTCCTTGTGGCATTGCCACAAAAAGCTTAATCTTTTTTTAGCAGCAGTGTGTAGGTCTGTGTGGTGGATTGAACCACAAGTGATCCAGGTACGAAAGAAAGGAAAAGACAAAACACCATAAAAGCCCCCAAAAGAACCAAAACCCAGCCGTGCAGATGATACTGTCTCTAAATATCTTGAATCTTAAGTGATGGCCCCTTTTTCTGCAGATGGAGACTGGCACATTAATGGTGAGAAGGGAGAGAAATGCCTAAGCTGATGTTGCTAATGAGGCATGTTTTCCAGCTATGCTGAGACATTTGAGCAGAATGTGCCATACCATAGTATTTTATTTGTCTTGTACTTAAATAGGTTGTATGTGATCATATTTGATTTGTTTAAATATTAAGGCCAACAATAGTTTGTTTCTGTATACAGTGAGATTGATATCTATGTTTCGTTTTCATGCCTAAAAACAGGGAATATGATCTTGTAACTCCTTAAACTTCATGGATGAGATAGTGAATATATATGTACTTATTTCTAACAGGTAGATTGCGCAAATAATCACATTTGTAACATGTAAATAAACCTTTTTAAGAGGCATGCCATAAAAGGTAAATGGAATGGGCATAATGGGCAAAATCCAGAGTAACTAAGTAGGATTCTTTACCAGTAGAGCAGAGAGAAGATTCCATTGTTGTTTATGGGCCACGTTCTGTAAATTAAACAATACAAGAATAAGTGGAATGTGCTTAAAGTAATCAGATAGGTGTAGATGATACTTAGTTTTATTTTAGGAGATTTAGAAAAACAATGCATTATTTTAATGCCGAGTTGTATGTTGCTAATATAAGAACTAAACTGTTTTGATTTTGGTCATTAAAAGGATTAGTTTTTCAGGAATCTGAGTTGTACTTTAATCAAGATAGGATGAAGATTAAATATTTCTAGAAATTTCTCATATGCTTTATGAAAAGTTTGTCTCTGCCATGTAAAAATTGCAATTTAATGAAGCATGAAATATTTTTCCATTTATCTGCTAACTTTTTTGCTCTTATATTGTTTCCTGAAGGTGCTGTAAATTATCTTGAGCAGTTGCTGAGGTGGAAGAACACTACCTTTATATCTGAATAACTGTGATTAGAGCCAAAAGACTTGTCTGAGGTTGACAGTATTTATATTTTACTTCTTAGGTAAGAATTAAGTCAAGGCAGGCAATATTCAACTTTAGTACTTGGCATATATTTTTAAGCAAATGAGGACATGGGATCTGAATTAGTAGCATGAGTGCAGTTTATTATTTACAGCTTAAGCATCACTAATTGTGCTGAATATCACTCGTAAATAATTTCATTTAGGTGACATCTTCAAGTAATTTTAATATGCAGACTGGTATACAATGACTGGTGTATAAAAATGGCAGGACAGCAGAGCACTGAAATAAATCAGTTCTTTTATGAATTGACTCAAGTCAAGGAAGGATTGCTATGGCCTGATTAAAACTGTTAAGAAGCAGCATCATACATCACAAGAATGAGGTAAAGTGTCGACAGTCTGGTATAAGGATAATGTTCCTCTGGGGAAAGGAAATAAGGAATGTACAGTAGGGATGTTGTAGCTGTGACTTGGGACGTAAAATGTATTGCCCATTTAGGTACTCAGCGCTTGGTCTTGCATTATGTCGTAATTGCCCAGGGTTTTGAGGGCAGACTGTGTAGGGTGTTTGATAATGAAAGCTGAGAGCTTGTAAGGTTGCACTGCTTGTAATGTTATACAGCACCAAGTATTTGATTCAGCTAGGGTAATTTCTTCTAGGATATTTTTGCATTGCTTTTGGTGAATTTCCGTGCCTGAACAAAAAATGGCATCAAGCAGTTTTTGTACTTTGTGTAAATGACATGTTTTTATAGAAATGTTGCTGATAAAATGTTTTACTAGTAATGCTTGTTTCTTGTTGAATTTTAATGGGAGAGTTGAATTTTTAGGTATCTACTTACAACTAAAGAAAAATCCCCTAGGCCTATGTAAATAAGCTAGTATGTTGAAGTGTACATATTAATTTAGTGAATTTTTTAAATGAAAAAAATACTTCTATCTATGTTTTCCTTCCTAGTTCAAAACCTCTGTATACCTTAATCTGATTAATAAACTAATAAATGCTACAAAGTATTCAGTTGATAAATCATGATGTTTTCAACATTCTTCTGTCAGTTAAAAAAGTGACAGTATAGGCACAATTCTCCTTTCAACTTGCACAGGCTGTATCTGTGTCAGCATTTGTCTAGATTATCGTCACTTGTTGACTGCAGATGAGATTTTAGCTAATGAGATTTTTTCATTGGTGTTTCATGTGGCAGTCTACAAGCAGAAGTACCAAATCATAAAACTGATTATGTAGGAAGAAAAAGAAACAGAAAACAAAGAATTCAAACCTGGGTTCCTGACATATGCAGACTTTTACAGGTGTTGCATATTAGGTAGGCTGGAAATCTCAACCTGAGTGGTTCCTGAGGGTTTGCTCTTTAGGGGAGTGGTGATGGTGTTAAATTGGTATCTATGTTTTCAGCTGTTATGTCAAGCTGACAGGGTTTCAAGTTGATGATATGAAAATAATTATGTGGGACATTATACTTTTTTTTTTTTAAATAGAATCATAGAATGCTGAGGGTTGGAGGAGGCCTTAAAGATCGTTCACTCCCAACCCTCCTTGCACCACCACTAGACCAGGCTGCTCAAGGTGTTATCCAACCTGGCCTTAAACACTGCTCTCACAGTTAAATTTTTTTTTGCCCATAATTAATGCTACTGCCCTTATTTTTTGAACATACTCTGACACTGTGGCTTCATGTTACTAAAATGACTGTAGGAAACTTTGCTCTAGATATACTTGGCTGTTCTTGCTGGTTGTTATTTCCCCACTTCAGCATACTCAGTCAGTGGATTGTTTAACAGAGGAGTTTGCCAAACCTCAGACTATACTGTAAAATGCCTGCTTAAAAACAAAAGACTTTTTGTGGCATTTTTTCTTAAAACACAGTTATCTCAGTAATCCAGGTTATGGAGAAACAGATACTTGTTTGGGCAATGCATGCCACTCTTTCCATGGAGAGAGGCAGAAAACCCAAAAAGTTGAGTTGGATAAATTTTGTGCCTCTTCCACAAAATAGCTTGACTGGCAGGTGGCTGTTGGTAGTAGGGAGGTGTTTCCTGTTCTTTCTTAAAATGGGTACAGTGCAACAAAATCTAAAGTAAAGCCTGTTGTTGACTTATATTTGAACATGAAAGGTGCTTATTTATTAATACCCATAAGATCTTGTGATGTATACTGTTTCAGTTGGATTTCTTAGATTCTGAGATGTTGTAGTCATCCAAGTAATACCTCTTTGGTGAGATGGCTTTTCTTCTGCCTCAAAAGTAAATGAAACTACTTCTTTTGGTCAGCTGGCATACTTTGTGGCTGTTGCTACCTGATGAGTTAGAAAAAAAAATTATATTTTGGTATATTAAAGCATGAATTATAAAATCTTAGAATGCAAATAAGCTGCATGTAAGATAAGCCTTCTCAGTTACATGATTGTACCCCCTACCCTTTCCTGTCTTTGGTTCCTTGCAGTATAAAACTATTGCAACCTTAAAGTGTTAAATTGTAGATATTTTTCAATTGTCCTGCTCAGGCATACATTAGAGTTTCTGAAGGTAACATGTTGGTAAATTCTGCATACAGTCATCTGTAGGATTGCTGGCCTCTTAAAAGTGAGTAGCTTTCTCTTTTGGTTTTGGGAACAAACGAGACCATCTGGTTTTGTCCAAAGCAAATATCCTGAGTGTCTGCTTTAACATTTAGATTTGAGATCTGTTCATTAATTTGTTTTCACTTCTTTCCATTTTTCTGCATTTCTGCTATTTTCTAGAAAATTATTTTAGTGAAATGCTTAATATATTTTTTCCCTTTTTACTAATTGGGATTTATCAGTTGTTATTTCAAATAATTTCCATTGTTTTCACTTTGAGCAAGTCTTGTATATTGTGTACTACTCAGCTGACAATTCAAGACTGTTCTGAAAAATTCAGAAATATTTTAAAATGTTTACTGTTTCTAGAGGAATAAAAAAAACTAGGGTAAATACCAAACTTCTCTTTGCTGTCTGTCACCTTACTAGTGTTTCTCAAATGCAACTTAGTTATGCAGCCAGTGCAGGAGATGTTTGTGGAATAATGCGCTTTCTGCAAATTAGTGGAGGCTTCCCCATTTTTTTTTTTTTTTAATTTTTGAAAGGAAAGCATTGTTCTAGACACTTGTGTTGTGAAAGTGTCCCTGTCATGTAAATGGTTTTCTGCTGACTCTTCTATTCTTCATCAAGTTTGATAAATGGAACAACTGTGAATTTCCTTGTCCATGTCAATACAAGCAGATGAGAAATATCTTGAAATACATGGATAAAAACCTAACAATTTCTGGTTGTTGTTATTTTCTACTCAAAAAAATTGTTTTCAGCTGGAGTGGAGGGGAAGAATAGAAGGTAGAAATGCATGTTGGGGATAGAAATGTTTAAGTCTTTGTTATATGGGGGTGGGGAATGTATATAAGCTCTAAGCGTTTGCCAAGGTTTTGGTTATGCAACATGTAATTTTGGATTTATCTGAGTTGTTGAACTTTCTATACTTTTATATTTGATATGCAAGAAAGTACTGAGTTTTAGTTTCTTTGTGTATATTGGACATAAAAGTGTATTAGTATTGGAAGAGATTGTCCAGAAATGTGGAGTGTTCCATCATCCAGATTGAGTTTGCCTGCAAAACCTGATCTAATTAGTGCTGCTTTTAGCAGCATTTGGACTGATGAATTTCAAGTGTCCATTCTAATGTAAATATTCTGTACTTTTGATAGGTCAGAATCCCAATTTGTAACATGGAATTTACATCTGTGAACTTAAATAAAACAAAAGGGCCTAATTGTGGATATAGTGTGTCACAATGCTTCAACTTTAATTCTTTGCAAGAAACAGAATTCTTTCATGTCCTGTTTCAAGTTTAAATATAAAATGATTTCCAAATCTCAGACAACAAAGAATAAGCCCACCTTATTTTGATGAATAAGGGGTAGATGCTCTTTCTTTTGAGAATTCCCACAGTCAAAAGAAAAATAAAAATTCAGGCTATTTCTTTCACACCTGATAGTTTTTCTATGCAAGGATCCAAGGAAGGGTCCACATTTTATTGGTAATTTTGTGTGAACTTAGGACTGGAGGAATGGTATAGCATTTTCCTCACAGATGCGAACAAGGAGCAATGGTGGTGTTACTTGGCTGTGAAATATGTGAGCCCTCTATTTGAGATTACAAGCCTGTCAGGCTGCAATATGGTTGGTTCCTCACTGTTATAGTGAAGAAATATCACACAGGCTTTTTGGATGTTAGGTGTTTGTGACTGTTTGGTGAAGAGGGAATATCTGCTGTTTCTGGTGTAAGCTCTCAGCCAGTAGAGTATGTGTTGTCCTCGTCATTGCAGAAGGTATTGTGGGGATTTGGTCATGCTTGTAATTTTCTGAATTCTTGCAAGTGATTTACAGTGTATAGTGATATGTGTGTTTATTGATTTACATAGATCAAGAGGTTCCACGGGTTTTGTCAAGCCATGGCTTACAGACAACTACTTTGACAACTAAAATGGATGGCAATGATGGCAAGGCTGAACACCTAGAGTATATTGCCTTTGCTTTGGTTCCTGTTTTCTTCATCATGGGTCTCTTGGGGATTCTTATCTGCCATATCCTTAAGAAAAAAGGATATCGTTGTACAACAGAAGCTGAAGAAGTAGAAGACGAAAAAATTGATGAAAAAATAGGTAATCAAGTCTAATAAGCAAATTCCTATTTCTGTACATTGGAACTACTATGAAATAATTTATTGTGAGACTTCTGTCATTTCTGTGTCTATATTTGACATCAAAGCAGTATTAAGAATAATATTTTTGTTATTATATGTCACTTGGGGTTTGATCTTTGCCAGTCAAATCTAGGAGTGCTCTGCTTTCCCATGCAAGTCTGCTAACATCAAGTAAGAGCTTACAGAGAGATCAAAGTATCAGTATATTTGCTTGCAGCTCCACAGATGGAGTCACCAGGTCATTCTTCTGCCTTCTACATGCTGTTAACAAGAAAGTATTAGTGTATGTAGTGCAAGCTGAGAAGTGGCAAAAAGCTGCCATTTAAAGCCTAAAATCTTAGTTTCTATGTTTTGGAATCTTAATTTATTCCTGTTGTGTTGTCATTCTCATCTCCCCTCTCTTTATAAAACCAAGCCTCTGGACTGAATATCTTCATTCTGTTTTATTTAATGCTGCCTATATTTTTCCTTTGTTTTTATCCTAATGTTTGTTCATTTGTGCCCTTGTTTTTATTGTTCCTTATTCCCATCTATTCTTACCTGGGGGAAAAAGTGGGTTGTTACCATGTGGGAAGGGTTATGATAACATTGTAAAATGTAAGTAAAAACAAAAGTCAAGTCACTTGTAAATACTCCTCTTCCTTTCTCCCAATTAATTTCTTTCAGTAGGTTCCTAATGAGTGCAAATTACAGTGTCTCTGTGGTAGGGGTAGACCCATGTGGTGCAGTAATGATGTGTCAGTGTGTTCTTGAGCATTAACTGCCTGGGGCAGCTGTGCAGAGTGGAGCTATCTGATCTGTTAGCTCCCCTGAGTGGAACAGGGCAGTGGTGATGACATGGGGACATTACCTGTATCTCAGTGGCAGGAACTAGCTGCCTCTATGTTACATTGCAAAGTTGCAGGTATTAAGATGAGGCCTGGGTACAGAGGTGGGGAAGCCCTTAATTTACTACTTAAGAGAAGATTTTAGTCTAGCCTATCAAACTTGCCTCAACCCCATTTTTTTTTTTTAATAAAGCAATATAACAATTATTAGGAGAGGGCACAGTTTTGCATCTTCCTTGTTTTAGTACCCCAACTGATCTTCTTCAGTCTTTGCAGGTTATTCTGGAGAAGCTTTTAATATTGTTAATGGGTGCATTCTATTCCAAAAGTTTTCAGGGTTTTTTTTTAATTAATCAATTATTATGTCCTTGTAGATGTGGTGAAAATCTTAAATTGAATCCCCCTCATACTAAAAGTCAATAGTATCTGTTTTAGAATAGTGATTTGAGACAATTTAATGTTTTGGTTTGGTTTGTGGTTTTTTCCCTTCCTGTTAGGATTCCTCCCTTCTCTCTTGTTTGTCTCCTCCTTACTAACTAAGGAAGGAATTTTGAAGTATGTTTGTGAAAATACTGAGTTTAATTAATTCTTACCTGAATTTGTTTGGGCTGATGTTCATAGTTTCTACTGAATAAGGATGATAAAATCTTACCTAAGTTTTCCCTCCATAGTGACAACAGATCTTGCCTCTTTTTTAAAGTGTAGTTCCTTTTGGTGTGTTTTTTGTTTTGGTTGCGACTTTTTTATCATTATTTGTTTTTAAAATAGTTCATAAGGCCAAGATACTGACAGCGTATTTATTTCTTTGCACAGAAATGAATGAAACTATACATGAGAATAGTGACACTGTGGGACAAATTGTTAACTACATCATGAAAAATGAAGGTATAGTATTGTGACATGGAAGTTAGCAGCCCTTGTGATGGTGTTCTATAACAAGTATGTTTTTTTGGATAGTCTGATGTATGGTATATTCATGTGCATTCATTTAATAACCAATTTGTTCATTCTTAGCTCGTTGAAATCATCTTTACAAGGCAGTAACTTCAAGGACAATAGGGAAGTTTCTTCCTTATTTGAAAATTGTTTTGTATGGTAAATTCAGTTCCAGATATTTTAACTGTTTAGGTGTTTGGGTTTTTTGCTTCAGCCTTTTGCTTTGTTTGTGGAGTAAAAGCTCAGTGTTGCTTTCTTAGTGGCAGTGCTTAAAGCCTGTGGAAACTTTTATGTTTTGACTAGACTAAATTTCTTATCCTGAAGTGATTCTTGCAGCTCTTGCCTGATGAGAGGCTCGTGCATAACTGAGACAATTGGGTATATAGCACTGATGTTGAATTCTGTACATGTTACTTGCATGTGTGTGCAAAGCAAAGTATAAAGAGGAAGATGTGACTGAGAAAACAAAATCATAGTTAAGCATCCCATGGAATGCTTGGTTAGTTCAGAATGTATTTGCCCAATAGAAGAAATGTGTAGGAGACTGGATATTTTAATAGGACAAGAGCCTTCAGCCTTTTAATGTTATATTTCTATAAATCAGAGTTCTAATCATTAAACTGGCTTTAAGTTACCTCTGAATGAAGACTAGTCCTCTGGAATAATGATGTTTTTGGGTTTGCATGTGGGGATTTTTCAGTTTTGCTGTTTGGGGATTTTTTTCTGTTGTTCGGGGTTTTTTTTAGACTGACTGTCCTTTGAGTTTGTTATTTTTCCTTGAGATTTGGATCAGGTAATCCATGTGTTTTGATAAACAAAAAAGTGAGCAATTGATAATTCTTGGCTGATTATAATTTTGCATTTTGTAGGGCTCACTAAAAACTGATGTTTTTAATCTGAAGTTGGGTTAAATGTGAGGTGGTTCAGAGATCTTTGTTGGAGAGTTTTGTGTAGGTGGTTGTGTTTCATGGCTCACACTGGGGTGGAGCTTTGAGTGCAATATGAACTGCAATTTTAGTAGTTCATGTTAAGACTACTCATAGAATTATATTAACATTTTTTCTGTAGTTTTCTCTTGTGCTTTTTTGTAGATACATAATGCAGTCACTTTTCTTTTAAATGAAATTTCTTTTGGGAACTTTAATTTTGGTTTTGTTTTTTTCTAAAGTTAGGACCGTTCACTTTTGAAGAGTTCTGTTTATTCTCATTGCAGCAAATGCTGATGTGTTAAAGGCAATGGTAGCAGATAGCAGTGTCTTTGAACCTGAAAGGTAATTACTCCTCATTTTAATGCATGTTTCCTGAGGCAACTAAAAGCATGTGCTTTCAAAGGACTTTGTTTCCTGAACACTTCTAAGACTACCTTGCTTGCTTGAGTTACCAGCTAAGAGGATAATACTTTGATTTTCTGTTGTGTCTGGGTCCTTAAATTTTAACATATACCTTGTGTTAGTGACTGGCTCTTCTGGTTATTTGTTCTAGGTGCATGATACAGTTTTACTACATTTTGGGCTAAAGATTTACAAATGCTGCAAATACTGGTTTACTTAGGGATGAAGTTATGTACTAGGTGGCTTAGTCCAAAGCTACTCGGGCTTCAGAGAACAGAACAGCACTCATTTCATTTGTATAGGTGCTAACTCACAAGAGTCATTATCTTCTGTGTCTCCTTTTGGTTTACTTTTTTCTTTATAATTGTGGCAATAGACATTGGTTGACCTACCTCTTAGGATTTTTCACTGCACACCTGTTTAGGTAATTATGTAGAGAAAGCAGCTTTGCCTTAGATGCATTGTATGTATAAAAAAAACTCACTGATGTGTAAAAGTGCTTGTGTCTGTACGTGAGTATTTTTAGCTATATCTAGACTGCTCTCAGTACTCTTCATTGTAACCCTCTGTTCCTATTCAAGGCAGAGGAGATGAAAGTTCAAGTATTATTGGGTTACCTATAAAAGAAGTAGGAGTTTATAGTTTCAGCAAAACAAAGAATTGACTATGCAACTGTTAAAACACTTGTTCTAACAGTGAGAGGCTTGGTTATTGAAAAAAACCTCTGAATTTCCAAAGGGATTTCTTCTCAAGTATAGGTATTTTTAAACTTCTATGGTTCTCTAGAAATATTTGAATTTTTTGCATACTCATGTGTAATGTTATCTTGGGCATTTCAGACTGTAGTTTCAGTGGTGAATTAAAATATGAAGAGTAAAAGGAGGAGAGAAAATGATTAGTCTTACAGAATCTGATAGATACTCCTGAAGCTTTTGTAATCAAGTAGAAATCCTCTGCATTTCTTTGCAAGTTCAGTGTACTACAAAACTTCCTAATTATAGAAATAGTTCTGGCTCAGTAAAATCTATACTTCTCTCACTTGAAGCCATTAGTTCTGTCTTTGCTTCAGGTATTGAACAACTTTATTTTTCTTAATAGCATTTTGTTATTTATTTGAAGACCATTAAATATTTATTGTCAATATTTTTATTTTGAAAATAAACATCCAAGTAACTCCCAGTCTTCTCTGGCATGTTTTACTTCTTTAATTTGTTCTTTCTCTTCTCCTTTGTAGTCTCTTCAGTTTGTTTGTATTTTCTTGAAATAGCCTGTGTGGTAGATCAGATGTGGCATGATTAATGCTGAGTAATGTAAATTTAGGTTCACAGGTTATACTTCTGTTATTTCCACTGTTTTGTCCTTTTAAAGCAAAAATGTTGTTAATGATTCATGTTCAGTTCATGATCCTGTTTTTCTGAAGAATGGTTATCTGTCTTGTTGCTTTTTAATCCGGGTTTGTGTAAGGGCTTTCTGCTTTACACAAACACGGAGAATTTGTCTTGTTCTTACTGCAATACAGCCAGTATTTTTAGTAAGATTTGTGTATGTGTGAGAGTCTTTCATATGAATGTTCTCTTCTCGTCATTCTAATTTCTTATCTTGACCTCTCCAGTTGCTATGGGTGACCCAAAGTCTATTGGTTCTTTAGCTATTCTTCTGTTCTGTTACCCAGTGAGCTATTTAAAGCACTTAATATCACCAGGACCATAAAACCCACATTTAGTATGTCTTTACAGTTTCACAACAACTACAGATAATGTTACTTTCTGTATGTGTTTTTAATATTTTTTTACAATGTGTGCTGCGTTACTCTACAGTTATGTCATCTTTCATGAGCTCTGGCCTGCTGTGTTACAAGACAGGGTTAAAATTGACGCTAAAGTCCAAAAAAAGGATATTTAGTTTCTATCTATGCTATCTGTTTTTCTGTTTTAGAGAAAAATCAGGTTGATTCGATTAGATAATCTCCAATGCCTTTTGGAGGTTGTACTGCTGTTTTTTCTTTCTAAGTAATTCAATTTTTTTTTCCCCTGAAACTAAATGATGTTGTTCTCTCTTGTCATTGTGGTAAACATTTTAGATTTGCCTCCTTTCAATATTGTGGGACTGTGCTCTTCTTCTGGGAGTTCCTTGAGATTCTGTAACAATTCTGAAATACTTTCCATAGCTTTCCAAGGTAGTTCTTTTGTGAGTGTAATCGGCTTCTTAAATGTCTTCATCAGTATAAGTTCATGTAGCCTGTTCTCTTTTACTTTAGCCTCATATTTTTTCCCCTCTTAATTTCCTTGTCTTTTGTGTTTGTTACCTTAACTACATGACTGCAGCTGAATTAATTTGTGAAAATGATTCTAACTGCAAAAATATACTATTGGAGAGAACCATAAGCTGGACATCCTCACAAATAAATGTTTCCTGTAGAAACTGGTTATTCACTAGACATAACTGGAGGTTGAATTTCATACTTTTTCCTTTTTAAGAAATAGTATTTTATAGTAAGCATTAAACTTTCTTTCTTTCTTTTTCCTACAGCCCATTATCTCCTACCTCTCCTGAGAGTCCAGTGAGTCCAGGGACTCCTTTGTCACCAGGTGTTGTTCCATTCAGACACAGCTGCAAAGCCCATCACTTCCATACTGTTGGAGGAGTGGTAGAAAAGGATGTTTGTACTCGCTGTAGTCACAAACGATGGCACCTTATAAAGCCAGCTCAAAAATCTAAAGAGAACAGAAGAAGTCGTATTGGAGAAGTTACAGTCCTTTCTGTGGGAAGGTAAGCCTTAGGTAGTTTTGTTGTATTCTTCTCTTAGACTGCTACAGTGGCCAGTGTTGGATCAGGTACCCACTGCTTCTGCTCGGTTTATAAGGTCAGTGATTTATTTTTTTTTTTTTAATAACACTGTTACTATTACACTGAACTTATTTCTGGAAGAAGCAAATGTGATTTTCTTAAGAACTATGTAAAAAGATGGAGATTTACTGTCGGTGTAAATCTAAGGTTCTTGCTTGTTTGATACAGGCTAAAAAGAAACAAGAATTGCACACTAATAAATTTCACTGTTTCTGAATTTGGTATTTCTCAAGTAAGTCTGAGGCTATAGAAACAACTTCATTCTCTTTGTTATCTTTAATTCCTATCTTATATTGTAGTTGTCTTTGAAAATTACTGTTCTAAGAAGTGGTATGTGATCTGTGGATTCTGATTCAAAACACAATTCTCCAAGAAAGTGTGATACAGCAGTAGTGGGTACTAGAAATACCTGTAGGTGATAGGAAGGAAGATGCTCTGAAGTGAAGCAGGGTCCATGTGGGTGTCTGCTCTGAAATCTTGTTCTTGGGACCTGGAAGTTTGTTTCTGCCCATGCTGTTGCTCCGGAGAATGATCTAACTCATCTGTGAGGAAATCCAAGTGAACTTTCTTTTGCTCCCCTCAGGTTTCGAGTGACAAAGGTGGATCACAAATCAAACTCCAAAGAGCGGAAAAGCCTGATGTCCGTTACTGGCGTGGAGGGTGTCAATGGGGAGATGCCGGCCACGCCTGCAAAACAAGACGTGAGTGAAGCACCTGCCACACCCGTGAAACAGGAAATGCAAGAGAGGAGAAGCTCAGAGTAAATGCAGGTATCAAACACTGGAACATTTGGAATTCATTCTGAAAGTGTTATGTTGTGAAATATGTGAAAGCAATCAGTAAAGTTGAAAATGCATCAGTTCCGTGTGAAAACTCATCTTTCAATTTCAGATTTCTCTACGCAAGTCTGCAAAGATTACATGTGATCACTGAGTTAATGGTAAATTAGGAAAGGCTTTTTTATCCACCAAATTCTTATCTAATTGTTTATTCAGACTTTGTAATCAGAGTAGGTGTTGAAATAACTTTTGTGGGTGTGGCATCACTAGTCCAACAGATAAAATATCTGCATATTAATTTTTTGGCAGTAAATAATGGCTCAGATTTAGTGGCAATGTGCTTATTGTCCAAAACAAGCAAGTGCTTCTGACACTTGTATGACTGGAATAACTTCAGTTATTCAATAACTACAGCTGCTTCCTTATGCTTGCTGCTTTGTACTGCATGCCTGTATAAGATGATTGCTTACTAGATACTTCTCTGATAGATCTGTGGAGCTTTGACTAATAGCAATGGAGTCACTTGAACCTGCTGATCTCACAGGGATCTAACTAAGCCAGGCGGTTGGGGTTTTCTTGTGAGTTATTGAACTGAAGTGAATTGCTTGAATTACTCTGTTAAGCGTGTGAAAAACATGCCTGGCATGATTTTTGAAATGCAATCCTCTTTTTTTAAATTTTTTTTTTAATTTTTTTTTTTTTTAACAGTTTAGAATGTTGGGGGAAGAAATACCCTGGAGGTTAATATGGTTTGCCTCTATTTGATGACATGCTGATGGATAACGTGAAGGGGAAAGGTGATTTTACACAAATGTGGTTCAAAATTCAGACTTGACTCTTGAGGAAGAAAGGTTCTGGGGTGACATAGTAAAGGTACTGGACTTGAAGGTGAACAAATGTCGCAGTGCCAAACTCTCCGTATGCTGAGAGAGAGGATAAAATTACGTTATGTCAGACTATTGGTAATCTCAAATGGAAGAGGGAAGTGCACAGGAGGAAATTGAGTCTGTTTAGAAAAGCAACAAGACTCAAATGCCCTTGAGTATCTTTAGGTTAGAGAGCTGGTATGCAGTCAGATGCTTCCTCCCAACCCCTACTGGCAGCACAGGTTTGACTGTTGAACTAAGCAGAGTGTATTTGTCCAGCCTCTATGCCTCATCACTAAATTATACCCAAGTTTTTTGAACCATTGCTGTAGAGGAAGAGAGACTTGGAGATGTTGTACGCTTCCAAATAATAAAAATGTTATGGAGGGTAATGAAGTAAATTGAATTTATTTTTTTTTTTCCTTCTCAGTAAATAAGAAGACAGTGATAGACTAAATTGCAAGGAGGTGGAGCTCAGGTTTCACAAACTAAGGAATTGGAATAAGCTTCTTTATTGCTGGACATTTATAAGACCAGACTGGACAAATGCTTGTCTATGCCAGTGTTCCGCTTTTTGATCTGTAGCACATTTTGGCAAATCACAGGTGCCTAATGGCTTCAGATTTCACTGTTCCACTGAAATCTGTGAAGGATCTACAGATGTCAGTCAAAGGCAAACAGTACTCTGATTTTCTGATTCAGAATAATGTCCTCGTGCTCAAGGTTTTTTTATGTTTGTGTGCTTTCTATTTCTTCCCTTTTAAAAAAGTCAGTATTAGCTAAATGCAATAGGAGATAACATCTTCCTTCATTAGATTGGCATTTCCATGCCCAGCTAATTGTTTTGTTAGCTCTGTGATTATTTTTATTTCTTTTCTGTATCTCTAATGGGAGATACAGAAATCTCATCTGATTGTTCATAATAGGATTTTTTTTCTGTTTAAAGGCAAGCTAGTTATCTTCTCTTTAAGCATGAGAAATAGAAAGAATAGAGCATACATGAAAACAAATTACAGTGCAATTTACTTTAAAAAACCCCATCACTTTGATATCACTCAAAATATTTTGTAGTACAGTTTTCGCTCTGATTTGTTCTTTCTGCTCCTAAATAGGAAAGCTGTTCCCTGTAATTACCTAAAAGTTCTATAAATTTAAACCATTACTACTTTAATTTAAAAATAACCTGTTCTCTAGAGAGATATGATAGTAAAACTGTAAAACATTTGTCCATCTATGGCAGATGTTTATTCTAGAACTTCCCTTAGGATTAAAGTTTTGCCCTTTCTGAAAACGAATGTTCTAATAGCAGAGAAATGGCTCAGCAGAATATTTTAATGGTCTTTCTAGTCCAACAGAGCTGTTTTGTAAATCATCTGGGAAGCTAGCCAGGTCTGTTTGATTTGCACTGCAAAAACTAAACAGCTCTTGCTTGAAAAAGGGTATGATACTGTTCCCTAGCATGGTTCTAGATCAGGTTTTGTGTACTGCCATGAGGAGCTGTTCACATGTAAACAGGTTAGATCTTTACTTCAGCTACTTATTTCAGACTTCTAATAAATTACTGTAGCCAAATTTACTAAAACTGATACATTTCTGATTAAAGCTTAGAGTTCGGGGGAATTTGACTCAGATTTTCAGATGCAGAGGAAGAAGGCAGACATAAATTAACGGCTTCCAGAAAAGATTTTTCTGTCATTCAGAGGCAGTAGATTTGTGCCTTGAGGCTGACTTTAACCACTGTTACTGGGAGTTCCTGTATGAGGTGGAATACCTGAGTTGCACAGTACCTGAATGAAGTAGCATTGCTGATTTCCTGTATTCACTGCTACTCTCAAGTCCAGGGTTTTTTTCCCCTAAACTGATTGTTCTGAAGTTTTCTCTACAGTGTTTCAGCTTGTCTAGTGTCTTGCTGGCTGCATCATTGGAAGCTGTAGCATGTCGTCTCTGTGTCTTCAGGGTCCATGTTCTCAGCAGACTCCATTTCATCAAATATGCTTGATGGCTCATAAAAAAGAGTAGTAGATACACAGCTGATAATTGAAGTCATAACTTTGAGTTGAGCTCTTGCACATCCATTTTTTAAGCTACTGGGTAAACAGAAACTGGTACTGGTACACTGAAGCTCTGTAACATTTTCCATTTGTAGTGCTTCACCCTGTGGTGTGATTTGTCAGTTTGTCTGTGTGTTTGTCCTTGCATTTCAGGAGTACTAGCTGAATTTTTAGTTCCTTTTTATGATTTCACATGCTAAACTTGGAATGCACAGCAAGTACTTCATGTAATTGTGGCTTTTCTTTTTTCCATTTCAGAGCACCTGATAATTTTTTTATTTGGTGTGTCCATCCTAAAACTAATTTTGCTATTTAGGTTTGTTTTTAGAATTGTTTTCTTCTCTTACAGGTGGAACTTTTAGAAGAGGATTGTCTGCAAGCACTTTGGAGAAAACTGAAAATTCCCAAGAGATGTATACTATTTAAGGAAATGTATTTATGGCAGAGTAGCATTTTATAGGTTCTGTGATGTCATTCCTGCAAGGTTAAACACTTAATGGTTTTTGACCAGTAAAATAGTAAGATTTAGACACTTAAATACTGTTGAGCTGTGTGGACATCATAACGAATGGCTTCATCTTGGAAAGAAAACATACGTACAAGTTTTTGGACAGGAAAGGTAAAAGCTTTATCAAGTCTTAAACTCTTTTTGTACTTAGACAAGCATTTATGAGCTCAATATTAAGAGTAATACAGTTACCTCGTGGATAAACTGCATTCATGCCAGTGGTCCATCTGGATACTTCTTCTCCTGTTCTGCCCACTCCAGAATTGACAAGTGTTTGCTGAAGATAAAAGCCAGCCTTTGAAAGATGAAAATATTCTTTTAATCTAACTGCTTGTAGCCAATTAAAACATACAAGGAAATAACCAGCCAAATCTCTATGTGTGCCTTTACTACATAAGCTCTTAAACTCCATGCAGGATACCTCACAGTAGGGACTGGTTCAGTTTTATGCAGAGGTTAAATTCAGTTGTTGTTCCCAGACCCATACCTCTCCCTTACTGCTTAACATAGGCTGAAGAGCATCTTTTCCTATGCAGTTGGATGAGCTCTTGGTGAGGTTACTTTCCTCAAGGCCTTGTGTCCTCCTGTTTTCTTGTGACTGCTCACTCATACTTGAAGAGTGCCTAATAGTTTTGCTTTTCTTTTTTTTTTTTTTTTTTTCTTTTTTTTTTTTTTCCTTACCCACAGGCTCCTTATTAAGCTAAGGCAACATATTTCAACCCTTAGATAAGGATATGGAATATTGGGCATTAAAAAAATTATGGAGTATATACTAAAGTGCTTCAGAGTGGCTTTATTGGACTAAGGGTAGTTGTATTCATTGGCACCAAAATCTTAAGCCACTGTTACTCCTTTCATATTTTAAGTGTGACTTAATGCTAAAATCGCCATGTATTGTGTTGTTAATTCTCTGTATCTACTTATGATCTCAGCTTTGTCCTGTTACTTGTTTTGGGGAGGGAAATCTCTGTAACACTTCAGCAAACTTTCCTGTATAATAGAAAATCACATTTGTTCTGAGTGCCTAAGAACATAAACTCTAATGTAAGGCATTTTAGTAGAGATTGCACTATATTTTGAGAACTATAACTTAATCTGCTTTATGAATTCAGTGAAAATCAGTGTATGTTTTTGAAATGGATTTATTTTAAATTGATACCTTCAATCTTTTTAATACAAGTGCTTTAAGTTGTGTTTCTCCTTCATATCTGAGAATTGTGTTTCTTCATTGATTTATGTATGTAGTGTTAACAATCAGTGTGTACAAAATTACTTTTCCTGCTCATGTATTAGTTACTCCCATGTCTTGTCAGGAAACATCAGGTTTTTTTGCTCTTGCTACCAGTATGTGCTGCTGATGGTCTTCTTTCTATGTGTAGCCACAAGATACTGACTGCTCTTGTCAGTACATACTTTTCAGCAATGCTGTATTTGCCAAAAACCCCCTCACCACTACTCACCCAAACTTTGAAAATAATAATTGTTTTATTGTTCTTTTTAAAATGGATATTTTTAAAGATAATTGTCTGTCTTTGAGTACCCAAAATAACTGTGCTAACTTCAGTGTTTAGCACTGCTCCCTGCTCCCATACATTTAAAATCAACTTCTGAAATCTCTTCAATATTTAAGTACAGCATAAACACCAACCTCATCTTAAAGGCATACATTAAGCTTCACATGATTATTTGTGTGAAGAATATTTCTAGAAGATTTAATTAGTATTGGTTGTGGTAATAAGCTCTCAGTTTCCAAGAGATTGATAGCTATGAGCATAAAATGTTATTGGAAAAAGGGAGCATTGGAGAAAACAGCAGTTCTCAAATAATTTTCAGAAAGAAGATACGCAGTTACAGATTCTCCCCAAGCCTTTTTCTAAAAAAAAGGGCAATTTATCTTGATATTGTATTTTGATATGTGATGGGTTAGTACTGCAAATAAATGGCAAAAGGATGGAAGAAAGTTTAAACAGTAATATGTATTTTTTTACATATTTTAGAAGTAGTTTCTGTTTTGATTCCATTGATAATATGTAGAATAAAAGGGATGGAAAGATGTTGGATATGTAAAACATTGTTTACCTGTATAAAGTAATTATGTAAGGTATTATGAGATTTGATATGTGCAAGAATTGAACTTACGCATTGCTACCTAAGTAAGAGAGGATTTAGAAACTCTGCGTGTTTTATTGCCCTTAACACTACACTGCTATTTTGTAGGGGTATGGATATTGCCATATTAGTCTGCTTTTCTTAAATTTGTTTATCAAATGTATTTTTAACAAAATAGTTTATATACAACTTTTTTACTACCAAGCAGTAAATAAAAAAATACTGATTCTTAAGCTTGCCTCTGACTTTCTTAAGCTTTCACCTATTGAGTGAAATTTATTTTTGCACCATCTAAATGTAAAATGCAAACTCTTTGCCTCTTTTAAGTTTTTGTTCATGGAGGTAGTAAGAAGGTTAGGTTATAATATGATGTACATCAGAGCAGTTTTATTTTCCTCAGAAAGGACAATTGCAAATACTACTTCAGTTTCATATTTAAATGGGAAAGCCAGAAATCTGTGCTTTAACCCAAGCTGGTATTTTAGATTAAAAGTATCAAGATTTAACTTCTTATTATATTTGATAATGGAGCTTTAAAAAAAAATACTCAACATTATTCTTAATTTTTTCATATGGTTGGGAATGAAAAATCACAAATGACAGGAAGTTTTCTGCAGTTGTTTCCTCACAGCCTGTGTCTGTCTGTGGTACTGCAATGCTTAATTTGTCACATTATGGTCTCAGAGATGACTGTGATCTGTAAAGGGCATTAAAAATGGGGTTTGCTCTATGAATAGTGTGAAGGACCCTTGAAGAAAGTTGTGGCTAGCTGAGATGGGATTATCAGTGTACCATTCTGTGTACAGGCTTAGGGTTTTTTATTATTTCAGTGTTCCTAGCAGCATCATGTAGGATCTGTTTTGAGCTCTGTATTTGAATTTCAGAGGTTGATTTACAGCTGTGGTTTATATTCAGACTGTTAAAGGAAAAAAAAATTAAAAGAAAAGTCCTTCCAGGCCTTAATCTTCAGACAGAATTGAGACATTGCTGCTGCTGAAACTTCTGGAAATTCAACACACTATGTGAGTCTCCTTTTCAGGATTTTTTTTTTGTTCTTTTTTTTCTTCTGCATACAAATTTTGTGTAGTACGTGTAGTACACAGTTTTAGTTAGATAATATATACTTAGATTGAAATACAAGAGGATTGATGTATTAAAGTTTGAGAAATTCTATTACAACTGGACTGATATGGACAACTCCTCAAATGAAATACAAAAAAAAAATTTTCAATTTTTTTTTCACATTAATTCTTGTGTTACTTTTCCCCAATGCACGTTTTTTAGTAAAGCGTTATTCCAAAGTTCAGGATCTTACCTTATGCTGCTGTAGCAAAAAAGTCCAGAGAGCTACTTCTATGTTTAATAAAATCTGATTTTACAAGTAAAGAACACAGAGCCCATGTGCAATGTATTTTTGAAACATGGCAAGGATTAAAACACTGCTTTTGCTTCTGAATATCTTTATAAAGCAGTCTCAGTTGAAAGCGTGCCACAGTGTACTTGGTTTCTCATTGCCATTTTCTTTCTGAACTATATCCCTATTTTTCACGTGTACAGAAACTCTGACAAAATTGGTACCTTATATGGTCCCTGTACTCCCATGTGTGTTGTGTGTAACTTGGTGAAAGTGTTATTTCAGCCAGCTGCTCTTGTTCTGGGAGAAAGCTAAAGCACAAATGTTTTCCTGTGTGCTTAAGTCTGCAGATGTTGCAGCTATGCACTGTCTGTAGAAATGACCCCAGACTGCAGTAGCCATGCAGAGTGTGTGTGTACAGCTTGCAGTGGGGAGCTCTTTAGAGGCTGCTGGAGTTATGGGGCTGCCAGTGTGGCTGCAGAGCTAAACTGAAAGACACACAAGAGGGAAATAGGCACTAAAAGCATGATAAAAAATTACAGCAAAGGGTGCCAGATAAATTTGTTGTCTGGTTTGTTTTTGTTGTTGTTGGCTTTTTTTTTTTTTCCCTACAAATGAATTGAGCTTGTACTTAACTACATCCTCATACAAAATCATGTGGGTTAAAAAGATCTGTTTTATGATATTAGCCCTGTCTGGAAGACAAGAGGACATATGGTCTGTTCTGGTTTGATAATACTGAAAGTGCCTACTGGGTTGGAATGTGAGACTCTGTCTCCTAAGGAATTAAGTTTCCTGGCTGTTAAGTGGTTGTTGAGGACTCCCACCTGTGGCCTATATGTAGTTTAAAGTGGGAATCAGTTTGTATCTATTAATTTAGGGTTTCTGGACACTTCTTTTTTCCCTGCTAAGTGACTAATGCTACTGCTAATGAATAAACAAGAAAAGAGCGGTTAAGTCTTGGCTATCTAATACTAATGAACAGCATGTAAGACTTGGACAAATAAAGATGAATTTAGATTTAATTTTTTTTTTCTCAATGTTTTGTGAAATCCTGTATTTTGGGTTTCTGTTTGAGGGAGGTTAGGCTCAAAGTACTGACATCTGAAATTCCCATTTCTTGTTAACTTCTTATTTTGATTTTTTTTTCCCAGTAGTTAGGGACCTGCACTAAGGTGCTGCTGGTCTTTTTACTCAAGCCATGATTTGATGTTATCTCTTGTTCTGGATGCTCTCTTCTGCCTCTCTGGGGGGGCTGGCTGATTCTGGAGCTGCCATTAGAGAGCAGTCATCCTTGGAGTGAGCTTCCTGGCAGGTTAAGGTCATCCACTGAGGCAAAACTAATAAAAGCATATGTAGGGCTGGAGCAGGATAAGGAAAAGGAGCCTGAACAGTTTGGGAAGGTAGGAGTCTGTTCCTTTAACTTTCAAAAAAAAAAAGGCAGGAGAGATGCCAGGCTTGTAATGCTGGAAACCAGAAGGTGGCAGAAGCCTTCAAACAGATTTTGGTGGCAAGATCTGAAAGCTCTGTGCTGTTACAGTAAGCAGCCTCCAAATTATCTGTGGCCCCCAAATAACCTGGAGGAGAAGAGTGGGTTGGTGGTGTATTTTGCTACTAAGTTTAGGTAAGTAAAGCCAAGTCCCCCGTGGCATGGACTTAGTGCAGAGCCAGTTACATGGGTAGTGTTTGGCCATCTGTTTGTGTATGCCAGGCCTTGTGTGGGTCTGTGTCATTCTAGCTTAGTATACCTGCTGTAACTGATACACCTGTTAAATTATATTGGGGCAGCCTCTAGAGGTGCAATGGCATCGACTGTAGCTGCAGCTCTAACACAAAAAAAGATGTATTAGCAAATGCATTTTTCTACTAGTGTAACCCCTCAGTTTTATATGTGTAAACCCTCTGATTCCACCTTCGGTTGTCTCAGTCAGTCATCCCAGTCCTGTCTCTTCTGGGCTGCAGAGCTGTTAGAACTAGAAGTGCAGCAGAGGCAGACAGGAGGCACTTGTGCTGGTATGTCACAATTGTGGTGGTGGTCTTGAAATGGTCCTGGGGAATAGAGAGCGTTGGATTCAGTACGCTTGTCATAGCTGTCAGCACGGAGCAGAACAGCAAGAGCAAGACAACTCACAAGCCTAGCTGGTACCTGATGCAGAGGGACACATTTGGAGAGGTTCAGAGAAGAGGCAGCAATGGCAGTGAGAACGACTTGGGAAGATGGACTGAAGAATAGTAGGGCAGAAGCACCTTGAGATGAATGCTTGTCTCTGAAGTGTCCTGAAAAACTGATTTTTTGTTTCGTGGGTTTCATTAGCTGTAATATGGTTTGATTTTTATATTGAATAAGATAGTATTTTGAAATTATCATATTAAAGTAATATTTAACTATTGGTCTTCAATATTGATTTACCGTAAGAATAATTATCCAGTAAGAGCAGCAATCTTAGGAGAGCCTTAAAATACGCATAATATTTCTCCAATCCCATTTTCAAAGGACTTTATACACATATATGCATAGACAGGAATGCAATGTTTTCTGTCAGGTGCCAGCCGATTTTGTGTAGAGTAACTGAATTTCATACTTGCTGGCAGCAGAGGGAGCTATGAAGCTTTTATTGATAATTCAAAAAGGTCGGAGTGGGTCAGTGTAAAAAAAGAATTAAAAAAAATTTGAAAAAGTCCCAATTTAATGGGAGGTCTGAGGTGCCTCATAGGGCTGAGGCAGAGCTGTGGCTAGTCAGGACCCAGCAACTCAGCCCCTCTCCTGCCCTGCAGTGGACTGGAAGTAGCTGCTGCAGTTATTAAAAGGAACAATGTAAACTTCTCTCTGAGCCAAATTTTTAATCAAAGCAATGGGGAAGAACAGGATCTGTGTGTCGTATGTCAAAACAATAGCAGCGTGCCTTGCCTGGTAATTAACACTCGTGCCTGAATCTGGAAAAGTAATTCCCAGTCAGGGTGGAGTGTGAGCATTCTTTTGCAAGGCTTTTGATAATTTGTCTTGATTTTGATTAATGCTGGATCTCTAGTGTGGTAGTTTTTTTGCAGATGCTAATTGGATGAGTTTTTTATGTAAGTCTACGTAAACAGCAGATTAATGAGTAAAAGGTAACTAAACTCAGACCAGCATTGTTCTGGCAAAGTATGATGTATACTTGTTAGATAAACCCCTGTGTCACTTTTACCTACCAAACTGAAACTGTGGCATTAAAAAATCTGTAATATTTCATCTGTTCTGCACACTGATTCCGGAGAAACTTGTACCCCTTCTGGCCACAGCAAAATCTCTTTCTGTAGCCCATCTTGTATTGACGTCATGGTTCAACCCCAGCCAGCAGCCAAGCCCCAGGCAGCCGCTTGCTCACTCCTCCACCAGTGGGGTTGGGGAAAGAATTGCAAGGGTAAACACTGGGAAACTCGTGGGTCCAGATGAAGACAGTTTGGTTGGGAAGGCAGAAGCTGTGCACACAAGCAAAGGAAAATGTAATTATTCGCTGTTTCCCATGGGCAGGTGGTGTTCAGCCATCTCCAGGAGGGCAGGGCCCCAGGTCCCAACAGAGACTTGGGAAGACAAACACTGCCGCCCCAAATGTCTCTCCACTGGGCATGATGTCCTGTGGTGTATAATCTCCCTTTGGTCAGTTCACGCCACCTGTCTCAGCTCTGCTCCCTCCCAGTTTCTTCTGCGCACCTCCTAACTGGCAGAGCATGAGACAACCGCCTCCCCCCCCCCCCAAAAAAAAAAAAAAAACCACCAAAAAACCAAAACAAAGCAAAAGGTCCTTGACTTAGGATAAACATGACTTCCCTAAAAACTAAAACATCAATGTGTTGTCAGTGCCATTCTTATTGTGAATCCAAAGCACAGCACTATAACAGCTACTGAGAAGAAATTTAACTCTATCCCAGCTGAAACCAGGACAACTGAAATTAAGAACATTTGCATGGATCTTATTTTTTCTTTTCCTGAGGACTTTATGAAAAAGCTAGTATGAGGAATGCCCCTAAATTATTTAATACATGATTTCTGGAAGAGGATCTCAAATAAGAACTAAAGAGATATGATATCGAAACAACCTAAGTTATTTATTCTTGGCCAGATCCCCTATGGCTTGGCCTCAAATACCTAAGCAGTTTTAATCTCTTTCATACGTTCATTTTGCTCTGTAGTTGTCTTGCCTTTGTCACTTACCTTCTTTTCACTTTGCATAAGTCTAGGTAAATTACTTAGTACTGCCTCCAGATATTAAGAGCAGGGAGAGGATAGAATACATGATCACAGATTATTGAAAATCTGGTCGTGCTTGAGGTTAAGGTGAATAGCTGAGGGTGTTGCCTTTCTCCTCACTGCTTCTGCACCCTCATAGTAAGCAAGCTAATCTCTCTAGCTCAGAGTTAACAGAAGGGAGCTTAATGAGCAAATAAATGACTTAAGCTGCTGTCTTCATGTGACATGGTTTTATTGTGGCATTGGTTGGGTACTTAATTTGTCTTCAACGTGACGCAATATTGGGATGCTGTATTTCCTGAAAGACTTCTGAGGTTGTTTTGTTGATGAATGAAAGGTTTCTCAGTTGTTAGTGTATAGTAATTGAGCCATGAATTAAAGCAAAAACCTGTTAAATCCTGTTTATAATAATTTCAGTCAAGATTCAGAGCAGAGAATGATGTAACCTTGATAACTTTGATCACAGTCACTGTGAGGTGACTTCTTGGGATGTGTACTTCAACAATTTGATTAGAAAGAAAATCAAGAGAGGTGATTCTTTCCTGCTTCTTTAAGAGAATCCTACTAAGTTGTACAAGGGAATATTTCTTTCCTCTCACTAAAGGTGAAAGAGGCAGGGAGTGGGGGAGCAGCTACATGTAATAAATTCTGTTGTGAAACTGGACTAAACCATTTTAAAAAAGTTAAAATGGCATTTAACAAAAAACCACTTCAGTTATTGCTGCTTATGTTAAGGCAGTAATTTGCTATAATCTATCTCAATTTTTATTACAAAGTCCAAGGTGCACATTTAGATTCTTCAAAACTTTCAACAGTTCATATTTTGAAATGGAAAATGTCCCAAAGTAGGTGGGACAGAATTTGCACAAGTGATCAGCAGTAGTACGTTTGTAGGGGCAGGCAGTATTTCCTGCTTTCTGTTTACTCAGTGAATCAGTTCAAGGATTGTCTGATCTGAAGTTCAGGATTGTGAAGGTTCAAGATAAAGGAAAACTTAAACCTCCGTGAGATGCCAAGTAAAATTGGTAAAGGAGAAGGGAATCCTAATATTAATGTCTCTAGCAGTGCATGCAAGTGCATGAAAGTTGAAAAGCTTGGCCAAGAGAATTAAGCTGGGGAGTTTCTGTTTTGATTTCATGATGGTAAGGAAAATAAATCTCTACCAAGGGCGTTTCATGTTGAAAAGACCAATGAAAAAATTTTAGTCTGCTTATAACAATTACTCTGAAATGTTTTGAGATACATGTGTTCTAAAATGTAGGACACAATGTCTGAAAGGAAGTTCTATTAACAGAATTGTTTAAAAATAAATTCGTTTTAAATGTAAAACGACTTTCATGATTTAACTTCCTTGTGTATTCAGCATGTTAAAGAAGTTTTACTACATTTAATTTTGAAGTGGTGCTCTTGTGCTATTTAGTGGATTACAATTTCCATCTACATGCAGGGGGGATACCAAAATTCCAGAGAAATAATCTATGAAGATTCATTGTTTCAATGTAATTAAAATATATAATAAAGGCATTTGAATAGATACATGGAATACCATGTACACAGATCTTAATAAATGCTGAGATACTGTATTCTGATTTAGCAAAATCAGATACGTTGGTAAGAATCTTTTGGAAAACTAATTCACATTTAGGAAATGGATCTACAAATACAGCATAAGGTCAAGATTATTTTTTAAAATTTTATTTCCATGTCAGTGTTTCTTGTTTCACCCTTCAAATGATGATTAAAACGATATTTTACTTAAACAATCAAATCTGGAATGTCTTTTAGAAAATAGGATTTTCTGTTTCTGAATTTCAGTTTTTTTAATGGGAAGTCTCCATAGCAATACTTGCCCAAACACTTACCTTTGTTCTTTAAACAGGAAGGAAAAACCTCCTGGTTTGTGGAATTTATCTATTTCCAGGTTCCTGCTTAGTCGTTAGAACTTTGTTTGCTGAGCTGAATTCTGCAGTGTCAAGTTTTGGGTTCTACTCTTGCTGTGTTTTCTCTACGAAATAATTAACTTCCTTGGGGGTGGACTGGGCTGTTTTCCACTCCTGTTTTCATGTGTGAAATCTCTGCAGTGATCTAATTTTTTTTAATAATCCAGGGTTGACCTACTGCCAAATGTGAAGGTGCTAAACTTAGTCTTCCTCAATGTCTCTGCTTATATACGAAAGATTGCAAATTCCCTTGAAACTGTTACTGACTTTGAAGAATAACAAATAAAACATGAGCTTCCAAGATGCAAAAACTTTTATAGAAATACCAATTCTTATCATAATTTTCCATCCTATTGCCTTTTCTTTATTACTACATATGTCTTCACACTTACCTGTAAAGGATTACATCAAGTATAGAAATGTTGCTAATAATAGATATTGGCCAACCAGTTCCCATGTTAATTTCTTTTGTATCAAAGGAAAACTGAAAGATTTAAATGATACTTCATAAGTGATCCCTCAGAATATAGGAAACATAAGTTGATTGGAAGTGAAGTTACAGTGTCTGGGTGTCTTAAAAAATGTATAGTTTTTAAGAGAACGCTTTAAATACAGTTTACTCTTGCTTCTAGTAGCATTTTTTCTGTGATTTTTTTTGTTTGTTTTCTCAAGTTACTGAATTTTACTCTCACATTTGCCTGAGCAAAATGGATTCTTCAAGCTGGTGGTGTTTTTGTTTGAATCAACATCTGATGGACTGAGTAAGATTTGGTTCTCACATTACTTAGAATCTAATTTTTATGGAGGAAATAGTGTGTGGCATTTAAAAAATATTTCTTAAATAAGTGATTTTTTCACATTTATCGTGAAAATTGTACTGTAGTCTGAAAAAATGCTAAGAATTCCTGACACTCAGTGGTGTCATGGTAGAGTTGACGGTATATAAACACATACGTAAATATAAAATGCATACAAATGTTTTTTGTTTTTCTTTTTTTTTTTTTAATTTAAAAACTACACTGGGATTTTTACTTAGCAGGTAAAAGTCTGAATGTTGGTGTTACCTCATAGGTTTATTTTATGGAAGCTTTCCATGTGATGTAGGTTTGAGATGTGAGATATGTAGATGCCTGACTTTTTTTTATTTATTTATTTTTTTCTGTGACAGAACACTGACCAGTTATTTCCAATGCAGTGGATA
Organism: Zosterops lateralis; assembly: GCF_965231275.1. Classification (NCBI taxonomy): domain Eukaryota; kingdom Metazoa; phylum Chordata; class Aves; order Passeriformes; family Zosteropidae; genus Zosterops; species Zosterops lateralis. Next base: position 22,671,772 of record NC_139766.1, on the reverse strand, counting down.
GACTTGCTTTAGGCTGGGTTTTGCCTCTTATATTTATGACAATGAGAACTTGGGCTGCAAGACATGCACTGTCTGTGGCTCGGCTGCTCTCATGCAGAGGATTTCGACTGGTAGCCCATGGTTGCGGGTAGTTGCCCTTGGAAGAACTGCTTGGTTTGAGTTGACCAGGGGCTCTCCTCTAATTTTTTTTAGTGTTTGAGGAGCCAGGTGAAAAACTTGCTGTGATTTGTACTTGAAGTTTGAGCTGGAGCTCAGGTTAGAAAAATAAAACTGAGCGGATGTTGAAAAAATCAGGTTTTCTGGGGTATTTGCTGCATTTCTTCCTTTAACATCTTTTTTTACTTGAATTGTTTTTTATGGTTCATGTCATGGTGCAGCAAGGGGCTGCTGGCTCCCTGAGGCTGGGATGTGGGGAGCACTAGGGGCTCTCTGGGGATAGCAAGAGCCAGAGTCTGTCCCAGCCTGGGTGTGGGGCAGCCAACAGCACCAGGACAGCCCCAGCACAGGCATCTCTGGCTGGGTCTCTGGCTGGGCTGGGGGTGAATGAGGTCCTGGGCCCCAGGCAGGGCTGGGGGAGCCCTGGGATGGGCAAGGACACTCAGGACTGGTGACACTCTCGGTGTAACTCATTATTGGCAATGTGCTGACACCTTCTCTGACTTTCAGTATTCAGTAATCTTTGAAAGGCAAATGCATGTGTATGCACTTAGGAGGAGGCTTAGGAGGACCTATTAAAATAGGAAAGGGGTAGAGAAATCAACAGTACTACAGTACTTTAAAACATTAGAAAGCTTTTTTATTTTACAGATAAAATGTTGTGACTCTTGCCTGTAGCTGAATATAGGTCTCTAGAAGCTGAGACTTTAGGTTGTTTTAATTGCTCCTAGGAGTATCATTACTGTTTTGAGAAATAGAAATCAGCATATACTGTTGGCAAATACATAGTTGGTGTTTTCATTTATCTAATGAGGGCCGTATCTTACTGAACTTATTTAACGTAACTTTTATATTCAGAAAATACATAAAGTACAAAATCCACCAGATTATTTTTATATGGTTAAAAATTTATTAGGAGTTTATAACAAAAATGTAGAAACCTCAAAATTTCAGTATAAAATGTCAAGCCCTTTCTATTTCAACCATACTTTTGCTGAATTGGCAGCACCAAATTGGTCTCTACCTCCTTTTTTTCTCCCATTACAAATGCAGTCCCACCAAGAATGCAAGTATCCAATTTGGAAGCTCAGTCCCTTTCCTGATGTAAATTTAGGGACTAGAGCAGGGCAAAGGAGGAGTCTAGTTGGCTCTTGCTGTTTTCATATAAACAAAACACTTCTTGCTGGGGATGTTTGAGACACAACATGTTTGAAAACTATTGTTAAGACAGGTCATGTGTACCTGGAAAATTTAGTGGAGTTCAGAGGTTTCAGGCTGTAATTTTACAACAGTTTTAATTTCTCCAAACTAGTGGGGACTGAGTTTTGATCTCTCTCTGGCCTCCCTCATAGTGTGTATGCAATTCTCCTTTAGCACATTAAACCAACAGAAATTTACCCACTCTCTTGGATTTGGCTGGGCTTCTGCTGTTTTAAGCAATGGAGCAGCAACACTTGGGGTGTCAAACACAGTCAAGGGAGAGATGTGTGGGGAGAAATGATATTATTCTAATGTCAGGTACACATGCATAGATTTAGGCTTAATCCATAATGGAACCATAGCCACGGCAAAGTTCAGTCCAAGCTGCCTTCCCTATTTCACATTTCAGTAGATCATAGAACTTTGGCTGATTCATGTAGTTTTTTTCTGCTAATGATGAAAATCTGTGGTTTCTAACTCCGTGGCTTCAATAGTTCTATTTTAGATAATGGGAGTTTTGTGAACCTGGAACATGCAGTGTGCACAGACTCTCATGAGGAAAAAAAGGAAACACTTGCATGGGTCCAGGCAAGGTGAGTGTACAACTGAATATTCTGTGTGGAAGAAATGATGCTTTGCCCTCCTGCTTGGGCCCATAGAGAAGAGTATTGCCATTAGTCAAGGGAGCACTTCTGTACCTCAGGTGGTAGAAATTAAAAGGCTGTATAAAACAGCTGAAGGGACCGAGGTTTAGTCCCAACTCCTTTTATATATGCTGTTCATAACAGCTCCCCGTGTGTGCTATGTATTTGTTCATTTGGATCCAGAAATAACATCTGGATCTTATCCAAGGTATTAGAACAAACCATCTAGTACTCATCATCATCTTCTAGGTCTTCTCCTGCTGTTGCAGCTTCCAGTGCAGCCAGAGCTGCTGCAACTTCTGCATCTTCCTCCTCAATTCCTCCATTGACATCTTTGTGGTTGCTGTGTGTAGGTGCCTGTACAACTTTGGTAACAGCCACTGCAGTGATCCCACCAGTAAGGCTCTCACTCAAACTTGCAGAATCAGTTTTCAGAGGTTCATTACTGCTCTCTTTCACTGGCAAAGGTGGGATTACACAAAGGTCCTGGCCTTGTATTGCTGAAGCACTAGTGTTTTGGTCTGAATGTGTGAGGTTGACTGAAAAGCCATCTTTTTCAACATAGTTCCCAGTTTCATTGCTATTTTGGGGATAATCAATATCTGGCAGTCTTATGGCATTGTTTTCTGTCTCCAGTATTGAGTTTCCTTTGAGAATGATGCTGTCTTCTGCAGACTGGGAGTCTGGAATACTGCTAGGCACATTGCTGGCTGTCTTATTCTGACTGCTTGTGTCTAGGTCAAGTTCTTGTCCAGACCTATTTGATTTGGTGTAAAAGTCTCTATTGCTGGCTGAAGAAGCCTCTGACTGGCTGGAAGTTCCCTTTTCACTGGTTTCTTTCACTGGGCTTGTGTTGGGGTTGAGCATGGAGTGCTGAGCACAGGAGTTGCCACCATTGACTGCAACATCAAGCTTTGCAGCACACTTCACAAGGCCATCCTCTTGAGAATCATTGCCTCTGTGATTGCAGTGAGTTTCTGTTGTACTGTTTACTGGATTTTTATTTTCTGTTTTGTTTGCCTCATCCTTCTGGAGTTCATTTTTGGGTTCTTCATTTTCACTATTCTCTTTGAATTTGGATTTATTGCTGCCTTGTTCATTGTGTTTATAGCTGTTTACTTCATGAATGCATCCAGATGATTGTACTTCTTCTGGATCAAAGATATAGCTGGAGTAAGGAAAATTTGTAAAAGGAATGTTACTTATGATGTTAATTAACATAATTAGTAAAAAAAGATTAATCTTCCCTTTTAAATTGAAGATCTTGAGGAAGGAGTGTCACTGAACTTTAGCTTGGTTCCTGAGAATGAGTTAAACCGAATGCTGAATATGCTGTTGGCTGCTGTCTCCTGGGACTGATCATAACTAACCCCTGTAGTGAGATTCACCCGGAGCATAAGGAGGACATTGGAGAGCTGTGTGCTGGTCATTGCGTGTTTCCAGCCTTATTTTTTATTTTCTCTGGGGAGCTGATTAGCCAATGAGTAGTCATAGCATGGATTGTTAATTAATATGTCCTCATATAGCTGCTAAAGTATCTCCCATTTTTTCCTGGTGTTCTTTCAAGTTTTTTGTCCTCCTCTTGCACCCCCACCCCCGCCCCCCCGCCCCGACTCATTTTCTTCTTCTTGCTCTATAACTTCCTTGACTCTCGGCCAAGGGTCTCTCTCTTTTCTTTATCTTTCTTTTTTCTCTCATAGCACCATTTTCTCCCCAGTTCCTTACCTGTTCTACAGAAATGGCCAAGGGAAGTACGAACCCTCAAGTGAGGCTGAAATGTGGTCTTTATAAAAGTCCTTCTCTCTAGCGAGACTTTTAATATGGGAATTCTGCCCCAAACTAACTAAATTTAACAGCTATGATGGAAGCAAGAAACTGTTCATTTTCATTGCTTGGGAGAGAGGGAGGATCTGACATAGTGTGTGCTCCTTGTTCTGCTGAATTGAGGGAAGTTCATGCTACCTAAATTAGAAAAAACTTTACTAAAGAAGAGTTTTCAATGCAACACAATTCCTTTTGTGAGGTAGGAATTATAGAAGTGGACCTTAATTATAGTAAATTAAAAGGACTTTCATAAGAAGTCTGTATACCTATGCTTAAAGATGCTGTAAACTTTGAGAAAACTCCAACCTTTTACAGGGCTAATTAAAGCAACAGGTGTGGGGGAGCACAGACACATGGTTTAATGCTTTTGTTTTATTCAGTCTAAGCAATTCTTGTTCTATTGTACCTTTGTATCATTTTGCAGCATCTGCACCCCATCTGGATTTTCCTTAATCTGAAAAGAGAGAAAGGGAAGGCAAGGGAGAGACAGAGTAAGTGAAGCATTATGAAATTAATATATGAGAAATTGCATTGAAAATGGTGCTCATGTTTAGAAGGGTTTTGTTAGCTAAAAAGAAAGATGTCTATGCAAGAATGGATGGAGTACTGTTCAAGGTCTTTGTAGGTTGTTGTCTTGCACTGGCAATGGTCTTTAATGGGGGAAAAGTCCGGGGAACAATTTAACAATTCTTAGATAGCGATGTTCTCGCAAAATAGTTTCCTAAGCAATTTTATGATTTGGAGAATTTTAAGTCGGTGTGTTGGGTGTGGGTTGTTGGTTTGCTGTTTGGTTGGGCTTTTTTTTCCTTTTTTTCTTTTTTTATTTCCCCACTTGACACCTGTTGGTAAAGTTCTCTACCATGAATTTGCCCAGCTGTTTTTTGAAATGGTAAGCTGCTAGCATCTACTGCATCCTTTACTCAGTACTTTCACAGACCAACCTTGCCTGTGGGAAGAATCACCTGCTTTTATTTGACTTGAACCTTTTTTTTACTAGTAGTATTTGGTGCCTCATAATTCTTGTATTAGAAGAAATAGTGACCATCATGTCCAATTGTCACTATAGTAGAGGTCCTGTACTGTCCCTTCAGTGCTCATCTATTTAAATGTTGCCCATACTGACATTGTTTTGTGCATATGAACTGTCCTTGTGCTGTTCTCTAAGTCTTTTTGCATTTTAAGATCCTATCCAAATGAAGTGTGAGAACTACAAATGCAGAGATCTCAAGGTGTTTGAAACATGAAAGAAGCAGGTTTATTCTTTCCTAATATCTTGTTTCCAGTCCTTTGACCCTGTGACAGCTGCTGAGCATTGAGGTGACATTTTTGTGGAACTATCTCTTAGCGAGGCACAGACAAATTCCTGGAATGGGCATTTTGTTATAAGTAGTATGTTGCACCTCCATTTTACTGCAGTAAAATTCCAGAGTTTCACTACAACTATCAGACTGTGTTTTGCTACACCATTGCCTGATCCAGTGAACTATGGTTCTTATACAATGTCTTTATTATGAGAAGAAATGGTTTGCTGATTTGGACCCTTGAGAACATTCCTGTTCTGAATCTAAACTGAAGTCCCAGATCTGAACATCCAAAACCTCTAAAACCCCCAATATTCTTTATGGGTGGTTGTCGCTGTAGGACATGAAAGACTCCAAATAATTCAGAAGGCAAAAGGTATAGAAAAATAAGGGTTTATTTTCTAAATTCTTGCTACTTTTTATAAGGTGTTCCGATACAGACTTAACATGATTGGTGAATAGGAATGACACCTCTCTAATGCCATTGATTAAACTAAAGAAACAGAAAACACCACCTGGAGAAAGATTGTTTTGAGAAAGAATAGTTGTTTACCAAGATTGTTTTGAGAAGAAGCTTTCTTGAGAAACTTTTCCTTGGGAAAATTTTAGCAGCTGCTGGGCAGGCTAAAATCTCTCAGGCCCACAGGTGGTGGCTATCTTATTTCAAGAGAATAAGTCAGGACAGGTCGTTTAATATGTTTTGTCTGTTGTTATTCAGGCTCTTTTTTTTCCTCTTGAGATACTCTACAAACTCACATACTTCTGCCAATGCCTAAGGACAGTGGCTCATTTCCCATAAAACAGAAATTGATGAAGCAAGGTCAGGGTATTTTCTGGAGTAATATATTTACAAAACATCCAAGGAAAGTAATATTGATTATTCTTCTCAGGCATGGCTGAACTACACACTGGCAATTATGCTAGTAGAAGTGTAAATTATAGCAGTTCCCCTCTAAAATCTGAGTACTTCTGGTGTTAGCACTGAACTAAATACCTGATGTCTAATTCTTGGAGCCTCTAAGGCCCTACAGTCATTCAGGAGCTGGTTTTAGCCTAGGGTATATCTGCTCATACCTATGCTTTATGTCTTTGTGTACACATGAACTGTTCTGGAGCAGAAATTTCTATCAGAAGTGGCCACCCTGATGTAGCTGAGTGCTTGTTGGAATGGCTTTTAAGCCAGCTGTTTTGCTTCCTTTCCCTTGGTGCTGCTTCCTTCCCTGAATTGCAGTCTCCCTGCCACATTCCTGCTGACCATGTTCTGTGTATTCTCACCCCACACACCTCTGCAACATCATAGCAGGAATTCTGATACAGGGATTCTTGTCTGAAGGGGATTACCCACTGAAATGCCCACACAGCCTTTGGCTCAGCTTTAAAGTTTAGAGATTTGGTGAGCCCAGTTCTGATTTTTATGTAGACAAGCTGTAACAACAGATGTTGCTTTTAGGTGAGAGTGAGCCCTTCAAGTCAGGGTGCTTCTGCTTAGAGTTTTATCTGACAGATTTCCTACTGAGGGATTTTATTTACAAATTTTGTGATTTTTTTAAAAAGCAAAAAATACTGTGTATAGGTTTTAAGCATTGGGAAGTCCTAATTGGTGGCCTTTATTATGTTGTAAAGACATTTGTGATCATCATAGAAGGCAATTATAAATTGAAATTAGTGTTGTAGTTTTCAAAGAGAACACTTTCCTCTTCTTTGGTGTGTGTGTTTGTTGTTTTTCTTGGTTTTTTAAATTACAGCTGCTGTTGGAATTATCTCTGCAGCTACTGCATTATGCTTTTCCACTGATTAGTTACATCTGGATCTGTCCTGTGGCATGAATAAGCTATTGCATATGGAAAACAGTGTATGTTGTATTATCTTATGAATTATTTCACATCCCTGAAATAGGAATATACTTTTACAATGTCACTGTCGAACACTGGCTTTTTTTCCCGCCTTCCCTTCCATTTATGATAATCTTTCAAGTCAAGCTGGAAAATAATTCTGGGGAACAAATTGCTTTTATAGCATGAAAAAGCATGCTTTAATCCTACTTATCTTGTTTTAGATACCGAGCTCTAAAGACTTGTGTATTGTGTGAGGTTCATAGTTGCATTAATGGATAAATAATACTAATAAGCTGCTCTCTGGAGCAGTTTGAGTCAAGCAAGTGCTACAGGCTTGAAACAAAAGAGCATTAGAAACCTCAAGCAATGGATGATGATATGTTAACTGATACTGAATTTAGAAACATTGCATCCTTATTAAATGTTTGTTCTGTCAGATATGCCCTGCTGCTAAATTGAGGAGATAATTTCAGATAAACGTGACATGATGTGGAATGCTCTCTTGTAGAACACTTTGGGGGCTAGTTCCCCCCCCCCCAAAAAAAAGGCTGCCTGTCTAAAATGGCAGTAAAATCCTTTATTATTTATAGTCTCAGAAGTCAGATCAAACTGCCATTAATCCTTGATATTATTCTTTCTTGACCATGAAATTTCTGAAGGCCTGTAAAAGTCTGTCACTAGTTATTCCTAGCTACTTAATCCTGAACACTAATACATCACCTGGCATTAAAGCTCTGCATAAATGTTAAGTAGACATTATTTAGAAGTTTTTTTAGATGTGGACTGGACCACTTGGAGCATTTGGAGGAATGAGATGGAGCTGCTGAGGTAAAAGGAATGAAGGAGGCCAGAAATTAAATTTTTTACTGTCCCAAATCTTGAACTTGAATTTTTTAGCTTTTAGTAGCTGCTGAATCCCCTAAAGTGTGTCTCTGTGGATGAGCTTGTACCAGTTTCTACGAAATAATCAGTCTTGCAGTGAAGTTATGATCCTTCAGTGAAAGAGATGGAAGAAGACCAGTTTTGTGTGTTTACCCCGCCACCCCAGCAGACCTTTAGCTGACTGTGTCAAAAGAGTCTAGATATAATGTGCTTGCAATGTATTAAATAAGTGTTCACAGAGAGACAAGGAAGACCTGATGCTATGAAAGACTGATTTTCTTCCTTTAGAGCAATATGATACAGGAGAGCAACTTCTTTAAAAAGAGTTGGAAAAAAATTGCACGGTGAAAGGAGATGGTCTTAGTTTGAAGAGAGAAGGACACAAATCCCATCTGTAAAACAAATTCTGAAAAAGGGGAGGTGGTTGAGAACATTTATGGTGGCGCCTGCTCAGAGAATGAGGTGGGACTTCCTTTCAAGTGTGACACCTTGGTGAGGATAACAAGAATAATGTCTGACTCCAAACCCACAACCTTGTGTTTCAAGCCATAGTGTGCTTTAAGAGAAGTCTGCTTTTCTTTATCAGATTTGAGAAACACAAGGTATCTGACTTTAAATTATGTAATAACATAACTCATATTGTCTATTTAAACTGTGGCTGTATTATGAGTAAATAAAAGGCAAACAAGAGATAATGTCATGAAAAGGGAAGAAAAATATTTTTGAGTCATAAAAATGGTTTGGCACCTTTCTCAATATTCTTGGAAGTTTACATGGAAACAGAAAAAGGTCAGTCTTATTTTTATTCATGGTGTATTTTTTTTCTGTCCTGAGTTTTATTTTTAAATTCCTTTCAGACACCTCCAGGAGCAGAGGCAGAAAGCTGAGGAAGACCATATTAAAATAGCTTCTCTAGTAGATCTCAAACAGATAAATTCTGACTTTGGATCATTATTTTTATTCCAGTCTTTTTTAGTTTGTTTGGAGTTTTCAACCCACACACGCTGGTGCTTCTGTTGTTTGGCTTTTTACTCCTCCGTCCTTTCCCACTCTAGATTACCTTAGCAAGTAAGGAGGTTTTTCCTACATGGGTATTATCTGGGCTGATGAGCCTGAATGATGTATCTCCCAGGGGCCTGAGGCACCTCCTTCTGATGACTTTTTCCAGTAGAGGCATCTTTCAGACTTGATCCTGCCAGTGTCTTCCCCACTTTCCTATTGGTTTGCTGTGTTTTGCACTCCTCAGTGAAAGCTGTCCAGTCTGAGGATATTGCCCTGAGCTACCAGTCTCTTTGCAATGGACAGAAATCTGTGTTCATCAAAATTATGTCTGTCTGCCTCATTAATAACAAACACAATTTACTTTGTTGGTATTTTTTTGCTAACATAGATGCCAAATTCTAACCAGCTGGGAGACATATGCACAGAGGCAAGTGTGGGAAGAGAAAGTATTTGTAGAGAAAGTATAGAAATATGTGCAGAAGAAATATAGAGAATGTGGGGTGGGAATAACCTTAGAGAGCTCTAGAACCTGACAAGCTTCTCCTAACAAGAGGTGCAGTTTGCCTTCTATGCTCAGTAGGCATTCACACCTCTCAGAAGATTTCAGAGACTGTCCTCAGCATGAGATAGGTCTGACAAAGGCTCAGATGTGCCCCAGGCTGGAGGAAGGAAGTGCAATGTCCATGCTCATTGCAGGGCGGGTGGACGTGATGACCTTTAAAGTTCCTTTGAACCCAAAACATTCTATGAGTGTTTGTGTTACTGAGGCGTGGAGGCAGAGGAATAATTGATCTGGATGGCAGATAATATAAAAGAGGCACAGAAAAACTGTAGGAGGAGTGGCAGAGTTGAGAGGAACTATATTTAGAAATTTAGAAAGCTAGTAAACATACAGTAGAAAACATTACCAGCTTGTGCTAGAGGGGGAGAGAGAATAACAGAGAAAACCACGTAAAGAAAAAAAGATGAGGAACATAACTTAGACACATACTGTGCTGCCTAATCACTACTATTGGATGAATATAATCTGTAAGAACTGTCTTAAAATACAGAGAACACTTCAAATCCTGTGGGTTTTTCCCTGACCTTAGTCACTGTTTTGAGACCAGAGGGCCTCAGAACAGGTGCAGGCTTGGGGAGCAGGAGAACCCAAAACATCTTAGGCCCAGAATTATCTGAACAACCTGATCTACTTGAAGATGTCCCTGGTCATTGCAGAGGGCATGGGCTACATGACCTCTTCCAACGCAAACTATTCTATTATTCTATCATGGTCTGTGGAGAGCACAGTCTGTGCTCAAATCTTCACTGAGGCCAATACTTAGAGCTGGACTGAAACCTAATTTCATTTTTCCTGACTGAATCTTAATCTGGAAATTTATTTTAAATGTGGAGGGAATAACTCAACTGGCATATATATTTTAAAATAAATGAACTAAACTGAGGAACTGTAATATGATCCCTTATAGGAAGCAGATCCCACCTCATGGGCTATTTTAGTCTTGCTGGTTTTTGCTAGCTGAATTGACTTCAGTCTTTTTGTTCACACTTTCTTAAAATGAAGCACTGAGGTGTTGTTCCTGTGCTTCAGCCATCTTGCAGTCCAGCCCTAGTGAGATGCCTGGCTGTGCCATCCTGCTGCCAGAGTATGACCTGTGGATTGACTTTGAGTGACCCTGCAGTCCTTCCTATCTGTGCTGCTCAGCAAGAAAAGAAAACTGTGCAAGTGCTTTTCCTTGTGCAGCTTACTCTTCTGTTTTGAGGGAGGCAGGCTCTATATTTGGGAATAAGGAGTGTCAGTGTCTGTCAGAAGGAGCCTTTTGCTATCCAGCCAGCACAAGGTTATTATTATTATATAGTTGTTGTTAATTGTCCTATTTTTCTTTATTTCATGCAGCTGAGGAGCTGCACAGGTCTGTCAGCCACTTTTATTCTCCACTGAGTGTATTATTTGCCTACTGAACAGCTTGCATGCATTTCTAGTACAGCTAACAGTGAAGACAGAAGAAGCTGACACATCGAGACTCCTCAGAAACTTGTATAAAACTTCTTGACCCATGGCCTAACTACAGTGGTGACTTATGACTGTCAGTTTTCAATGTTTGGCTCCCATTGCCACCCTCTACTTCTTCATTTTCAAATTTAACCCCCTGTTTTTTACAGATAAATATGATCATTGCTTGAATGCAAATAATCCATACACTGTCATTAGTTGTTAAGACTGATAATGGATTTTTAAGGTGATTTTTTTTTCCCTTTCTCCCTGGTGAGGGTGACTCAAATGCATGGATTGTACATTGTACAAGATGGCTGATACTTTGCATTTTCATGACTAAAGTGTCAAACTTCTGGGTGATATTACACACAGACACTGTGTACAGACAATGGCTATTTATTTCAGTGAGAGAAGAATTTGATGTGCTCTGTGTGCTGTTCAAGACATGAAAGTTAATGTTGGTTTTGAGCGTGGGATTTAGTGATATAATTTAGGCTTCTTCCCAGTAAAGCCATGAAACTGATTTAGACTTGTGGTTTTTTCAAGGGAGAAAAGTGGTTTTAATCAGTCCAGTTATCAAAATCTGGGTCTTATTGATCAGAAGCATGTGTTGCTTGTTATCTGGAAAATTAAAGGAATCTCACAGTTACAGCCTCATAAATTTGGATGCTTTGTATTCCGACATGGAGTGGTGTTTTCATTACCGAGGAAGTAGGTCTGATACCACAAAATGTTTTTGCTTCATCAAGGTAATACATAGCAGAATAACTGAATCCTTAAATGACAAAGGTACGTGTGAAGTCATAGCAAGGGGCAAAGCAAACCAAGTGACACTTAAGCGCAATTGTTTCTAATTAGCACAATCCCACACTTTTCAGGAGATTAATAAGAAAAGTGATTTAAAGGTTCAGAGGGCTGGAGGACCTCTCCTCTGAAGACGTAATATGAAAGCTGGAGTTGTTCAGCCTGGAAAAGAGAAGATCAACTTTTTACATGGGTAGATAGTGATGGGGCAAGGCAGTACGGTTTAACACTGAAAAAGGGGAAATTTAGATGAGATGTTGGGAAGAAATTCTTTACCCAGAGGGTAGGGGGGCACTGGAAGAGGTTGCCCAGAGAAGCTGTGGATGCTCCATTCCTCAGAGTTCAAGGCCAGGTTGGATGGAGTCCTGAGCAATCTGATCTAGTGGGTGGCATCCCTGCCCATGGCCGGGGGATGTGAACTACAGTCCTTAAGGTCTCTTTCAAACCAAGCCTTTCTCTGATTCTATGAATGTCAAATACCCAAATAACAAATACTATACTTGCCAGATTGTCCTGAGGTGACTTTTTGATGCTTGTATCCACAATTGTCTGTTCCGTTTATGCTGCATATCAAGTTCTGCACCTTTGAGACTGTTTGAGGCCGAAGGGGGAGAAAAAGCAGCGCACAGTTTGTGTGCAGAGACTGCACTTGCTCCCCCGCATCCCTCACATGGACAGTGTTCTCTGCGGTGGACAGCAGGAGAGAGCTCGCCTTTGCTTTTAGTTAGTTTTTTGGCTAGTTGAGGCAGAGAATTCCCCAGGACTGTGGGGAGCTGTTCGGAGCTGCTGGGACTGAGGGCCCAGAAGAGCAGCGGGAGCTGTGGCATTGCATCCCTGGAGGGATGGGCAAGAGGCAGCGGGCCTCACAGGGGGACTGCACCTCACAGGGGGACTGTCTGACTTTGTCATCTCTTCAGAATGGCAAAAGGTGCTGTTGTTTAATATTGTTCATTTTTGTGCCGGTGAATGCTTTGCCTGTTAAACAAACAGGTTTTTTCCACTATTCTCCAAGGAAATCTTTCCCCGAACCAGCTAGGGGGAAGGGCAGCTTTAATTTGCTTTCTAGAGGGACCCCATTCGGAGGTTTCTTCCCTAATTTGCCCAAAACCAGGACACAGATGAACCATCAATATGGCATAGCTAATCACCAGAGTATTAACTCACCAAATAACCAGTGGGAATATGCTATCACAAATTTAACCTTTGTGTTGTATCATCTGAAAAGGTATACATGTATTAAGTGTTTATCCAGGAAATTTAGTAATAGTTGTAATTTAGTAATAGTAATATCCAGCAATAGTAATAGTTGACAAAAATATGCAGTTACTATGATCTTTGTTCCAGGAGCACAACACTAGCAGTCAACCCTAACTGCCATGTACATGAAATAGTACCGTAATAGAATAAATTGTGTATTATATCTTTGGATTGTTCATAACAGCATCCAAACTAGAGTAAATTCTCGTAGCTGAGAGGTGTGTCTACTGTGCAGGGGTCAATTGTGCCCCCTAATTGTGGGTGCATTCTGTGACGTAGGGGAAGAGCATTCTGCCTGTGTGGTGTCTGGCTGTGATCTGATGAGAAGCTGCTTTGGCAGGTGGGATAGTCAGAGTGGTAGAAATACCTGCCTACATTTGTTTTCTCAAAATGCAGAGAAAAGGTTAGATTCAGTGTGCTCTGCTTATACTAGAAAAATATGTGCTAATTATCTTACCTATGTGTACATATGCCAAGAAACTCTGCCAGTATAATTGGCAATGGCAGTACCTGCTAATTGTTACGTGCTAGTGTAAATAGTTCACCTGGAATGGGGAGAACCTGAATTGATGCAAATGCGACATTAGAAACTGCTCCACTTACAGGTGCTCTTTTCCCATAGCTCCAGACATCTAGTTGTGTTTTTATCAGATGCTGATGGGTTTTCTGCTCCTACATTGCCCCTTCCCATTCTTGCTTTTTCAAGCAGCTGTTTTGCACCAAACTAAGAGGCAACAGTGGGCAGGTCTCAAGGCAGGGAAGTTTGGGTGTTACCAGAACTGCCTGAGCACACCTGCTCTTGTTGTTTGTGGGTGTGTGGGCGGAAGGGAAAGGTAATGAGAAGTAGATGCTATCAGTTTTACAAAAGGTTCTATTTTGATATGTAACTGTTGGTCATTGCCTGAGCTGATAATAGTATGCATAGCTATGTTAAGTCTTGCTAGGCTCCTCCTCAAAATGACCTTCTTTTCAAACCAGTAAGGTCGGCCAGATCGTCCACTTACTCCTGGTGGCTTCCTGACCGTATTAGTCAGCATATGAAATGCCATGTTTCATTCTCATCATAGATTCCTATTTCTGCTCTGACAGTTTCGGGGTTTGTTTGTGTTATTGTTGTTGTCACTTTTGTTTTGGTTTTAGTTAGTTAGGTTTTCCTTGTTTTGTTTTTAAGAAGTCATTCTTGTACTGTTTCATTCACTGCTATCTCTGGTAGCTGTCAAGTGTTTTATAAACAGTTGAGAGAGTAAGACCAGCTCACATGGAAGGTGGACCTTTCTGTGAGGCATTATTGCTGCAGCAGAGTGCCCTAGAGAGCACAAGGGCTACCACATGAAGGTGATCTGAACATACAATGTTTTTCCTGTTATGCTGTTTGCAATTGATTTTAAATATTTATAAGATACTTTAAAGGAAATACATTCTCTCTGACTAGTTCCTCATCATTCACAGCACTAGGTCACAGAACATTTCCCCACCCACCTTATTTACCATACAAAATGATTGTTGTATTTTTAAAGAGTAAAAGGAAGAGTGGGGAAAAGGGTAAAACTCTCACAATCATTAGCCAGTTTGCGTAAAGGTAAATCAGCTATAGCTGGTAACATAAACTCATTCATTTCCTCTTCAGCTACGCTTATTTTCTACATTTGGTTTTACCAAACTTACATAGTCTAGTGTTTAAATTACTGAAGTTTATGTTTCTTGTCTTTTAAAATTATCAATTCCATAAAATATAATAGCTTGTTTAGTAGTGAAGCCTAAAACACTGAGTCCTGCTTAGTCCCATATTGTATTAAGGCAAACAGAAATGTGCTCCTTCCCAAGGGATTCATGGTCTAAATGTGTGACAAGGCAAACGCTGGGGAAGCAGATGGTCGTGTACATGTGAAAGAAACAATCAGCAGAGAAACTGTATTTGAGTCAGTAATTGTGTTAGTCTTTACCTGAGTGGGGATCTCTGGCAACACAAGAAGAGCCTCAAATTAGTTGTAACCAATTTTTATGTAACAGAGGGGCTGGTTCTGAAATGTCATTTCTCTTGAGAAGTTAAAGTGTCTCTATGTGATCTCGTGCAACTGTGTGCTTTGGAAAATGAATTCTTGGATTCCAGCATTTCACCTCAAAATCCTTGGTGGTATCCAATGTCTTCTTAAAACATTTAATATAGAAACTGCTTTAGAATCTGATCTTGAGATAGTGCTGCCATGGGTCTACAATTCACAGAGTTCCCTTGCTTTGTGAGTTTTTTTTTGCTTTTTTCCCAATGGCAGGCTCGAGCAGCCTGCCTCAGAACATGCCATCAAGGATGTGATTTTAATAGCTGTGAGATGTGTCTTAAAGACTGAGGGTCAAACTGAGCTGGGGATCCTAAATTACGATGGAATTCTCTAACTCTTTGAATACTGTGTAAAACAATCACTGCCTTTTCTGTGGTTTTGACTGGGAGTTGATGTGGGCGCTGTCTTCTGGCCTAGAAGTCACTTTTTCTTAGATTTCCATTTACAGAATCAACGGATTTAAGCCTGCTTAAATATAAAAGTATTTGCCAGATGAGGATTGTTTCTCAATTGCATATACATATATATATATATATATATATATATATGTAAAGGCTAATTATTTTAGCCTCCTGGAATAATTCCATTTTTATTGTATCAGGTTTATGGATGCTGTTATCAATGAGAAATCCTACTTGGGACATTAGAAAAATCAAAAATGTCAGACTGTGAGCATGAAAGCTACAAAGCTACAGCATACTGCTGTAGGATTTAGTCTATGACAAAAACTTGACAAGCCAGAATGCTTCCTAAGTATATTCTGAGGTCATTTGTTCTGTTCAGCCTGGAGGAGACTTGAAGGGAGACCCTATTGCAGTCTACACTTTTCTCATGAGGGGAAGAAGAGGAGCAGACACTATTTTTTTCTCTGTGGTGACCAGTTACAGGACCCATGGGAATGGCCTGAAGTTGTTTCAGGAGAGTTTAGGTTGAATGTCAGGAAAAGATTCTTCACCCAGAGGGTGGTTGGGCACTGGAACAGGCTCCTCAGGGAAGGTCTCACAGCCCTAAATCTGAGAGTTCAAGTAGCATTTGGACAATGCTCTCAGGCACGGGGTGTGACTCCTGGGGATGGTGCTGTGCAGGGTCAGGAGCTGGACTTGATGATCCTTGTGGGGCCCTTCCTACTCAGCTTATTCTGTGATTCTGTGGTTGTACCATGTATGTTGGCAGACAGTGCCACTCATTGCAGCATAGTAGCACTCTGTACACTATGAAATCAAGCTCTTTGTTGGCCCATCTGCTGGAAGCTGTTGTCTCTTGTATTTGCCTGTGAGTTCTGTGCAAAAATAATTTATTTGCCTTCTGCAGAAATTTAGGGCCAAAGATAACAGAACCTTTAAAATATGCTGCTGAAAGACTTTGAATCTTCAGGTGACCTTGGTGAACAGGAAAAGAGAGAGGTGGAGATGACATTTGTTTTGGATATTGTGAAATTCTTGTAAGTTAAAATAAGAAAATAAAACTTAGGAAATCAGCAATCAAGTCTAAGCAGCTTAAATCATGTAGTTCTGTCATTTTAGCTTATTGAAAACTCTTGGTTGCACATCAGTTCTATGGAAAGGCTCAGTGCTTCTTTGATTGTTTTTTTCCCCTGTTGAGTCTTTGGAAGTGGGTATGAAGAGACACTGCCAGTTTAGCAGGCCTTTATCCTTTACGTATGCAATACATTTTACTTCAGGGAGCAATATTCTGAAAATAGACTTGGATGTCCATAGAGATTGTTTCAAATACAGGATTGGAGTGTTTTGTGTATATGCTTTTGGGCAGGATTTAGGCCAGGCAGGATATGTGATCTCAGCTCTGGTATTCAACTGAAGCTCAGTGTGCCCAAAAATCATCTTGTCCTGAATATTTCAGATGCTTCTGATTTGTTTATATCATATGAAATATTGCTAGTGGCAGGTATTGTGGTGGTATTGTTGTAATGCTCAGAACATCAGTATCTCTTAATACCAAGAAAATTGGATAAAGCCATAAGCAGTTAGAATGAGTCAGTGATTCTCTTCTGTAAAAACAAAAGCAAAAACCTAATCCAGCAAAACCTTGCCCTCCACGAAAAAGAAACCAGCACCAAAAAACCTCCAAACAAAATAAATTCCCCCCCAAATCTAACACATTGACTAAGGAAATTTCTTAAAATTGTCAGGATGTTGTGCTTTTGTGTTTGACCATTTAATGGCATAACATGCAGCTTTTTATAGGGAAACTCTTAGAAGTCAGTGTGCTCTCCCTCTCAAACCAAATTAATCTTTATGTTTTCCAGTTGGTTCTCTTTTCCCAAATCTCCCTCTTTCCCTCACTTTCCTTCCATTCTTCTTGTTCTTCCCATACCATTTGCCTGCATTTTCACATTTTCTCATGCCATTTTTCACCTGTGTTAACTGTCTTAGATTGATTCAGTTTTGTATTCCTGTATTTTTTCTGTACAGTGTATTTTTCTAAACTTCAGAGTGGAAATTGGAAAGCTTTTATTTGCTACACCAGGGAACTTACGGTTGGAAAGAAAGACTTCTGTTCTGTCACTAGTGCTTATCACAGCTGAGCATTGTCATTAGAAAATACTGTGAAATACTGTAGGGAGAAGTGGTTTATGTTGTGGAATGCTGAGGTTACAATAGTGAATGGCCAGTAACTTTTAAACCTACACAAGGAGAAAAAAAAATAATCCTACCTTTCCGATTGTACTCCATCGACTGCTTGAAAGATTTGTTTTAAATGTCTTGGTCCTGCAATAATAAAACACCTTGCAAGTGGTTTCTTCATGTGCACAGATAAGTAAG
The DNA here is from genome assembly GCF_965231275.1 of Zosterops lateralis. NCBI lineage: Eukaryota > Metazoa > Chordata > Aves > Passeriformes > Zosteropidae > Zosterops > Zosterops lateralis. The sequence goes on along the minus strand of NC_139766.1, from coordinate 22,654,031 downwards.
AAGGATGCTCTGAGGCATTAACTGTCTACAGAAAACAGTGTGGAAATAGAACAACCTCCTCTTGGTACCATTGTGAATTTTAAATTTAGACAGCAATCAAATAAATCACTTGAGTAGTATGCTCATCCCCTTGAGCTGAACTGGAATGCTAACCTGCTTAAAGTGAGCATAAGCTTTGCTACAGTGGATTAGGACTCATGTGAAGTGTTTAAACAACAACAGTAAAATTAGAAAACTTTCAAATATGCAGTATTATGGGACTTTTTTTCCTATGTGTTTTCTTTTTCCTTTTTCCTTCTGGGAGCCAGGATATTTATAGTATCAGTTAAAACTTCATGTGTGTTTGTCAGAACTTCACCCTTCAGATCTTCACGAACTTTGAAACTTAACAAATGCTAGTGGCATTGCAATAATGTTCTACATACTGGTAAAGCTGTTGTTCTTTCAGACATGTGCTCCAGCTAAATGGAAAGCTCAGCAAAATATTTTGTATCAAAAATTGCTAAAGAGACAAATAAATTAATGAGATAATTGTAGAATTAGAGTATAACAATCTGCAGTGCAGATGCCTTTTCTCCAATCAAAATGCAAATATTTTCAGTGTTTCCTGAAATGTGAGCCCATGAGGATTTGTGTGTGCATGCAAACCTATAATGACCATTAATCACCAAGTCGAGCTCATTTCTGTGAAATGGGCAACGTGTTTTGCTGTGGGTTTTAGAAACTGGGCCATGTGTTTTCTTTCATTCTCAGCATCTCTCTGTGTGAGTGATATCCATACAGAGTTACGCTTCACCATTCTTGAAACCTGCAAGGCTTTGCTTGTAAGAGAGTGAAATTTTTATTGTCCTTGAGATCCCTTTCAGCAGAACACTCCTAGGATCTAAGCCAGGGTAGTTCATTCCTGAATTCAACATCCATGGACAATGGGGCTGGGAAGTACCAGGCAATAAGGACAGTATGTGCAACATGGTTATTGCTGCTTCTGCTCTTTTTCCTCTCATTTGCTCTCATTGCATACATATTCTTTGCAGTTATAATTTGCAGAATTTATGTATAAACTCTGACAAGTTCCTATAAAATTTCACTATCTAGCTTCCAGGTTTGAAAGTACCCCCGGCCATATATGGAGTTTCATGGTTGCTGTTTGGCTACAAATTCAAGAGGACAACACTGCATAGTGTCTGACCCATGGGTGACATTTAGAAGACATTCTATTAAAAGCCTGAAATATGATTGAAAACTAAATGCAAATTTAAATGGCCTGGATATCTGATGTGACTCATTGCTAAGGAGAACCTGGGATTCATTAAGCCTTGATTCACTCAGTTGTTTTGTTGCCCTTAGAGCAAGTCACTTAAGTTGTGCTATATGTCACCATTTCATGTCCTTCTCAGAGCTTAATGTTTGTGCTGCACTTTGAAGATTTATAGCCCTATTCAATCTTACTATACTGTTGCAAAGGGTTGAATGTTTTTGTGCATCTGTTAAAGATGTGATCAGTACTTTATGTGAAGTGAATAATAAAACTTATGAAGAATGAGTCATAGCGTGTTCCTGTTTTTATGCCACCTTTTACTGGGATCATTTTATGTCCTTTTTGCATTCTATTTTTTTTAAATATAGCTATCATTACTAATTAGTTAGAAGATTCTTCCTTTTAATTTTTGTTCAGATCTCTAATAATCATACTTGCAGTATAATTCTGTCTTGATGTCATTATTTGTTTTGCGGAAGCCATGGCCTAAACATTTATGCATGCAGTGAAAATAAAATTAAAAATAAAATCCGTTGTCCAGTTATGAAAAGATGCAGATTTGATGTTACAAATTCAAAAGAGGTAGCTTGTTTAACTAAACTTTCAAGTGTATTCTTAACTGCTGTAAATTCCTTTTGTCTGTTTAATGAATTCTGAAGTAGTAAGTTAGCTATAGGGTTTTCATTTAATTTATTATCAGGTTTTGTTTATTTTGTTTATTCTAGGAAATTCCTGTAATTCTGTAGAAATGTAAAATGAAAATGCCAGAAAGGATAGCTGCTGGGAGTCACAGCTGTTGGTAAGTTGTCAGCATACTCCTTATATCATATCCAGTGATAACTGGTTTGATTGTCAACTTCTGTCTGATGTGTGTAATTGCCTTTTGACCCCAAGGTAGACAAACCATTCTGTATTTGTTCTTAAACTTGCGTTAAAAGTATCTTTTTTTTTCATTGTATTTGGACCTTTTTCCTTTTCTGGTTGCTCATAGTTTGGAGAATGGCTGTTAGTCCTATAAATTGCATTCAGACATCTTAATTAAATACCCTTTTTAACATCATCCTTGCTTAGCAACATCCTTTCTGAGATATTCTGGGAAACTTAATACTTGTCTGGTGTGTAAAACAGTGTTCCTAAATCAAGGCATGTTGCCATATCCTGCTTGCTTCTTGCTTATGTTGTTTAATAGTTTTTATATTACTCTCTTTGAGACAGAAACATGAACCCTTATATACCTAGTCACTGCAGCTTATTGCACAACACAATTGTGAGACCCAGTCTTTGGAATATGGCTTACCATGCTGGTGCAGATTGTTGAAGTGAATAGTGTCTACATGGTTGTCATGGATCCAAGCAGCAAGTAGTTTTCACATTCCAAAATAACCTGGAATTTAAACAAAATCTTTAGGCTCTCAGAAGCTCATATTAGCATTTTCCATTTCATTTAGTTGCTGAAAACATGCTATCTCAAAGTCATAAAACCAAAATGAAAATGAAATTATTTAAACCTGCTTTGGCATAGACCATAGGTATGCTTCAGATCCTGGGTGTGTTTCCTGCTGAGCAAAATTAACTTTATGACACAGTTATTTGAGCAGTTATTTCCCTAGTCACCTTCATGTGCTGCTCTTGAATTTCTTTCTAAGCTTTTGGTTTTAAAAGTTGTGTTTGTCCTCCACCGGAAAGGTGCATGGGGTGCTGCATTCTCTGAGCAGGCTGGACAGTTGTCACTCTGATCCAGCTGTGGTCCTGCTCCATGAGGAGCTCCCACCCCGAAACTTTCAAGCACAGAAACAGCCTCTCTTTGTATAACCCGTGAAGTCAATGAGCGCTTTTCATAAGAAAAGTCTCCCTCACCCTAAGGATCTAAGAGAGCTAACATTTTTTTACTCAAATAATGCAGGGCTTAACTCGTTCTTTCTGGAAATCATAACTTGGTCTTCCAAGCTGAGCTGAAGATCGATTAGTTGTAGACACTAGGTGCTTTCCTTTGTTGATAAAAAGTGCTGGAATTCTATGCTGTCCCCTAGAGTTTCACCAAATGCTTAGCTATCAAAGTGGTTTTAATTGCCCATTTATTTCAAATGCCCTGAGGTTTGCATTCCCCTCATAGTTTCTTTCCTTTCTCTAACAACCTTGGCCCTTGTGCTTTTGTGGTACCATTCAAGTATTTTCTCTGCTGCAAAGTCTGTTGTCCAATAGCTTTTTTGGGGGTCCTTTTGATGAGGACAATTCTTAATTGCAATTTAATTTTCAGCGGAACAAACCTCTGATTTCCATGCATTCTTTGTGATTGTGCCCATGTGTTTCATTATGATTGTTTAGATATGGTTGTATTAATGTGTTCTCACTGCATTTTGATGGTAAAACTCTGATTAACCTTGCTAGGAGTGGATTCAAAGCCTTTAAGATTCCTTTAAGATTCTGCTCTAAGTTCCAGAAAAGGAGCAGTTTTGTAAAATTGAAGTGGAATTTGAAAATCCTGAATTGTTTCTATGAATTCAGAGTGAAGAAATAATCTTCCAACTGTCAAATCTTCCAACTGCACACTTCTCTCTTAGACTCTATAGGGATGAGAAGAAGGAAATGTAGGTAACTATAGTTGTCTTGGGTCTTGGTTCACTGAAGGAATTGAGGAGGAAGATAAATGAATAGTCAGTTTTATTTACAAAAAGTACATAGGAATTATAATCATGTTGAAGTTATTTTTTCTAGCAAACTTTCTTGAATTTAATTTTTTATATATATATCAGTATGTCAGCTCTTGAATTCTGTCATCACATTGCTCCTTGTAAATATCAAACTTGTCACCAACAACATGAAGAATGTAAGCAGGTAAGATGCCATGCACCAGTTAACATTTAATAAAGGTAGTTTAACAATTCTTTGAAATCTGACCAATCTCTCCCATTTATGAAGCACCTCACCAGTAACTAAAAAGGCCCAGGTTATTTCCTGAGTGGTAAAAACAAGCTGACAAAAGGAGAGATCTTGATTAACAGCTGAAAATAGGCTTTTTGAAAGAGCTCTGTGGTCTTGCCAGTTGTACAGGAGTTTTCTGGAGAATTACTAACTTTCTATTAGCTAAAGCACCTTGGGATAGTGTTGTCTGTTTACTCGATTCTGCAACCCGTTATCACGTGCCCATTCATGCTTAGATAGAGGCTCTTAGTCATAGTCACCTGTTAGTGAGGCCCCTTTGGGTCACTGGTAGAAAGAGTTTTATGTTCTGTTTGCTCCACCACTTTTATAGACCATGCTGGATACTTTTTATTTCTTCCTGGTAACTAGTGATCATGAGCTGTTCTAGATGGCAGTATCCTTGTTCCGGGCAGGCTTTCTGCTGTCTGGGCTATGAATCACAACAAAATAAATTTGCCTTATGTTTAACAAAGTGTTGCACAGAATGATAAAATGATTGATTGAAAGGGAGATCCAGGGAGGTCTTTCTGGCCTAGCATTTCACTCTGTCAATATAGGTCAATATAGGTCTACAGCGTGGTATGAAACATGTAACACCCACGTTTAGCTCATTATTGCATGGAAAGCTTTGATCTTTTTGGCCATGTCTGCCAAAGCAGCATATGGCTCTGCTGGGCAGGTAATGCAATGTCAATATAATCTGTCTATGTTTATATAGTTTTTTTTATTAGTAAAAGTCTTGCAGGAGCCAAGGGTGAAAGTTCAGTACCCAAAATTTTCCACTTCTGTAACGATTTCCTATTCCTAGCTGGTGTATTAAATGCCTTCTGATCACTTACCTCCAACTTTCAGCCCCAAATGCTAGCAATCTGCCTCCTGTTTAAAGAACCTAGAAGAAGAAATAAACACATTGCTATATTGCTGTATATTTGCATATATCATTATGTGCAATATAGAGACATTGATATTCCCTCTAGAAGGAAGTGTTTGTGGCAATTTCCCTAGGTCTGTTATTAGAGATTTTTTTTTTCTTACTGTAGATTACACTGTTCTACAGGTGCCACTTTCTCATTTTAGAGTTTTTGTTGTTAGGACAAGTAAAATAAAAACTGGATAAGAAATATTTTATGACTGGAACCTCTTACAGCTTTATCCTACAAGTTGCCTGGGCAGGCACAGGGATGTTGGATACACAGTTTCAGTTGCACTATTCAGTCAGCACTGAGTCTGTCCGTGACAGACATTCTCTTCATGGAACAGGTTATTTTTCTTCCTTTGTAGAAACTGAGGATGTGCAGCCTTTTGTATGTTTAGAATCTGAGAAATCAACCTGTCCAGATGCTTCAAAATTAATTAATGAGAGGGAGTGAGCAAAACCAGTTCCTGCAGCTGTCAGTGCCCATAAATCATCTCTGCTTTTTCTTTTGAAGCAGGACAAGAGCATGAATTTAATTAATGGGTTTGACTTGCTCTGGAAACACACAGTAGAGAAATTGCCCTACCCACACGCTGAAAACATACAAATGTTATTGTGTATTTACTCCTGAATGCTTTCCCACATCATTGTGCTAGATACAGTTGAATGCCTCAGGCAGGTGGCAAAGCAATGACTGCAACAAATCCTTGTTCTTTGGACACCCAGATCAGAGGAGCAGCAGGTTAGCCCCTGTTTTCTTGGTTCCAGCCGACTTCTGCTTAACAAAGGCATTAGTTATGACTGCTACAGAAAACTCCAGGGAAAGGAGTGGGTTTGTCAGTTGACTGGGAATTTATTTATAATATGAAAAAAAACCACAACAAGTAGATTTTTTCTGCCACTCTGGTTAAAAGAAAAAGGGAAAAAAAAAAAATCTCTTTTTTTAAAAAAACTCTCTGCAATGGATCACCAGGAAATGTCTCTGCGTTGTCTGATTTTTATTGTATTTTTAGTTCTACCTTATTAAGTGCAAAGAGACACACAAGGCTAGATGAGACCCCAGTTCAGTGCTGTGGTCAGCACCAGGTACCTCAAAAGGAATTGTGAAAACACCCTTGGTATTATGGGAGCTGGAATTACATAACATTTACATCACATTGATCATGGCTTTAAGTCTCTTGTGTCTGAAGGCTTACAGTCTCCTAGAACGTTTAATTTGTTAAAAGTTAAATTTGATTTTGTCATGGTCACTGTTGTGATGCTGGATAGTGTTTAGGTTTTTTTCTATGGAAACTCATTATACTCTTTCCTTTGGTAAGAAATTTATAGATGGCAATTGCCCAGACTTGTTATGCTGGAGGAGGAATTTTGTTTGCTCTCAGGCTAGTTCCTTTTTTGACCTCACCGAATGTTCCCCTTTATTTATGTTGTTATGTAACAAGATGGCTACACTTTCCCTTTAGTCGGCAAAGTATAGGATTTCACTGTCTAGACAGCTAGAGGACTTGAAAAAAATGTGTACTAAGAAATGTGGCTTTTTTTTTTTTCTTTTAAATAAGAGGGAGTTATTCAGAACAACATTATTTGAGCTCCTCTATAGAGATGGGACTTTTGGTTAGTGTGGATGTCTGAGATGTGGAGATAATCTCCAAGTAAATTGGAGGATAGTGGTTCTTTATTCAAATACTGAAAAATAAGCTTGAAAATACTGAAAAAATGGTTGAATGTTGGTTTATATGCTCTACACCCCATGTTTACCTACAAGTGAGAAAGCATTCTGAAAAACATAGGTGCAGAATGGCATTCACCCTCCTATAATTGCTTGAACCATGTGATGTACTAAAGGTATCAATTCTTGCTATTTTCTTGTTTTTGTTGTTGCTTAGAGAGTCTTCTGGGAAAGGATGTTTCTGGGGCTTCAAAGAAAACTGGGCCATTAAAATTCAGGACAACATTGCCAGACTTGTAGTGAATGCATTTATGAATATTTACCTGGAAGTTAAGATTTGGAGTAAGTGTTAGGAGTGCAAGCCACTGAACATTTGAATCCTCAAATCTCTCTTCCCTTCCCTATGATGCCCACATCCTGACAAAATCCATGAACCTTGTTTTTTAAAAATTCATGCCAAAAATATCCATGACAAATTTAAGTTAAAAAATGCTTATTGAACTGTAATTTACTGCTCTTTAGCCATCATTGCTGTGTGTTCTAGTATGCCTCCTCCATGGCAATGGACCTTCCTTCAAGGGGAAGAAACTTGTTTGGTCCTTAAGCTTGGTGAAGTTGGACTGTGAATCAATTGTACTTGAATGTTAAACTTGGCTCTGTATTGTTCTATTACTTGATTGCTGAAGCCTCTGACAAATTAAAAGCATTATGATTGTTCACAATTGTAGCAACGTATTTGTATAACAGGCCATTTTGATGCCCGAGCCAAACTGATTGTGAGTAATATTATCAAACCACCTGCAGTTTTGTTGTTGAAGCTCTCAGGAATTCATCAAAGTTACTAAAAAAATCAACAAGATCAAAAATAAAAAGAGAGCCTAAAAAAAATCTGCAAAAAATGTAAACCCTAGATAAAAGAAGCATAACGTAAAGATAAATGCTTGACCAATTAAATGCCCTGAACAATGTATGCCTCCCTCATGATGAAGCAGCTTAGCCAACCCCAAAATATGTGCCCACATAGACAGTAAACCTAGAATCTGTATCTAGTGTGTAATAAAAACAATAAACAGCTTCTATCAAAATAATATTGATTCAGTTATTCAATAACCTATTTCCCCCTGCACACAAGCATACCCTGAGTTGAACTGTTCACAGAGTCATGGAATATTTTGAGTTGAAAGAGATCCACAAGGTTCATTGAGTCCAACTTTTAATGGGATGGCCTATAAGGGATTGAACGCAGAACCTCAGCAGTATTAGCACCATGCTCTATCCAACTGAGCCTGTCTCACCTGTCTCTACCTTGTGCCAGGAGCTTTGTGGGGATGCACTGGGGGAAAGGCTTTTCAGCCTTGTGCTGTAGGGGAAAACAATAAGGATCAGTGCTAGACTGTAATGGCTGTGGTGTCACCAAGCAGTAAGAGATGACTTACAGCTGGGCAGAGCCAAGGACGTGCTGTAAGCCTGACCTCATGTTTCCGTGATGCTCTGCTCTCTGCAGGCCCTCTCTGTAGACCTGCTGTAATATTTGCTTGCCCTTACTGAGAAGCTTGTGATGTCTATATTCTTACAACAAATCATGTATTTACTGGTGGAGGAGAAGGGGAGATGTGTGTGCTGTAGATGTCTCTTTCCACTGCCTTTTTCATTAAAACTGTCTGATGTAGCATGTACTACCTGATGCAAATATATATATTGCTAGCTAATCTGAGTTGCAGGTATCTTGTTTAGGGCCTATTTCTGTAAACAGTATTCCCAGACACCCAGGCATCTCCCAGTCTCTGACTGTTTTCAGGCAGTGGTGCCAAACAATGTCTAATTTAGCTACAAAAATTAGTAAGGTTTCTGAAGAGTGTAATGCACTGTCAAAAGCACTTCTGTTGGCAAAGAGCCATGGGGAGCCATCTCTAGAAATAGGGTCAACCTCTCATGTTTTTGAAGATGTGGAAATGGATGACATTAAATCATGGGCTATAATTTAGACAGTGAGAAGTCTGCAGGCTGATTCTGTAAGAAGAAAAATCCCTTGAGGAAATACATTATGTCTATAGTCCTGCCAGTCAGAAGATTAGTCAGTCAAAAACTGACTTACACAAATGGCTTAATAGTAAAGATTATTCTAGCAGAGGTAAGAAATTTAGCTGAAGTCTTTTGCTTAAGGCTATGAAAATTGGGTGACTTTGAAAAATGGTATTTCTTTCCAGAAGGTGTAGTAGAAAAATGTTCTGAGCTATAATTAGTTGAATATGATACTTTTATTGCAACATTAGAAATAATTGTAATTACTTAACTTTGTGGTTGAAAGAATCTCAGTGTGCTTAGTGTTTGGTTATATATTTGGATAAGATATGTAGCCTTTAGGGCTCAGATTTCAGTGGGACTTGTTCATTATAATTTGTAATTGTGTGAATATTATATTGACACAATTAAAGAATGAGCCAGTATGAAACAAAGGTGCTTCAGATGACATTTTGAATCCTCAGAGCTAGGAAACACAGACTTAGGAACAGGTTCTCTTCATCAGTTTTGTTATATGCATATATATATATATATATATATATATATATATATATGCATATAATCCTACTCCCTGTAGTTAGTGTGGAAAGTCCTACACTACTAAATTTAGTTTTTAATAATGTACATTGCTCTAGAAAGTAAGTGAATTGCAGTCACTGCTGCTTCTTCCCCCTGCTTTTGGTAGGGTGCATCCTTCTTTGAGGATGAGTTTTTTCTTGAGAGGGTGGAACAAAGTTTGTCTTGCTTCACAATTATGAAGAGTGGAACAAATGGATGGGCCCTTATTCTATAGCTGACGTGCATTTAGGTAGCTCATCTTACATCAGTAATTGGTGTAATCAACCCTTGCTAAAACTGACGCATATTTTGTTTACTATTTGTTATGAAATACTTACACCCACAATGTGAACTCTCCTGTCGCATCTATGGGGTGGGGTTTGCAATCCAGGGGAGTTTGGCTGACAAATTTCTGGTATCTGCATCAGAGCAGCAGGAACACTTAGTCCTGGAGAGCCAGGACTAGAGCAGGTATCAGTGAGGTGAAGTGTTAATATGAGGCTTACTCAATGCTTACTGCTTTTCCTGAAGTTCCCGAACTTGGGTGTGGGAGGTGTAAAACTGTATCCAAAGGCCAGAAAACCCCACTGCCAAAGTAGTCAATGTGCATGCAAGACCAGACTGTGATGGGGCACAGTTCTCCTCTGGGTGAGAAACGCAGAAGGTTTTGTTAAAATTTAATGCTCACATAAGGGCCTAAAAGGCACATAAAATCCTGCTGAAGCTAGGATTGGATCCTCATCCATTTGAAATTTCTAGCTTTAATGTTGTCATTATTTTCATCCTCCAGACAAATTAAAGCTCAGGAGAAGGCATCAGCAGAGAGTCCTCTAAGCAAAGCAGGAGTAGAAAAGATGAAGATTTTGAAAGTCATTTCAGCAAAGCAGGCAGTAATGAAGAAGATTTTCAAAATGAAAACAGTTCCCTAATGTGGTCTCTAATGCCTTTTCAAAGTGGGTAGCAAAGATGTTTTTCAGACAAACTACTGTAATTCAATTAGACTGACCTAATTTTTATTTCTTCTCTTTCTCCTACAGATTTCCACACTGATACAATTTAGCTTTCTTAAAATTGTGTTATGGCTTGGAAGGGATTTGGGGACAGCACTGTTAATTGACAGAGTTTAACTACAGGAAATGTTCCCTAAAGCTTGCCTAGTCTCTATGCTCATTTGAGCTAAAAAAATCTTAAAAAGGACTTTGATTTGGGCAGATGAAACTTTTTATAAGGAAAGTAAACATTGTTGCAGCCCAGGGCAAATGCTACTGGATATGACTTATGCAATATAAAAATATATATAGTTATTCAATTAGGAGTAGAGATTATAGGCCCCTATATTTATATCATTCTCTTTGTGCTGACTGCTCACAGTGACACACTAACTGGCACAAACTCTCACTAAACACCTATAAACTCAGTCGTGTGCATCACATCCCACAGTTAGCAGAATTGGTTTTGCATTTAAAGCAGCTTTACCTGAAAATAGAAATTCTTACTGGGCTTTCTTCAGCAGCTTCTGTTTTCTTTATTTAACCTAATTAAATGCTGATTTAAAATGCATTGACGACATCAACATTTGAATAAGATTATGGAGTGACGGTTCTAGGTTCCACGACTTTGAAAGAAATAGAAGTTCTTTTCAAAGCATGAAATTATTTTTACTTGCAACTCATTCCTTAATTTAAAATTGCTAATCCTATGATAACCCAAGCAATGTTTAAACCTGAAGCCTAATTTGGCCATAGAAATGTGCTGCTGTGAAGCAAAAATAAACTAATAAAGAATCCAGATTTAAATCAGTGCATCATTCTTTTGTACAGAATTGCTTCAGTTTAACTATGCTAGTGCAACACCACCCTTTTATTTTAGAGTTGTGAGTGGTACACATTGCTCTTTCCACAGGGTGCTTTGGCAATGGTTTTGCAGCTGAAGCAATGCTACTGTGGCATTTAATATAGGCTGGGTTGTCACATTTCCAGTGCTAAGAGACCCCTGCCTGTGCTGGTGTGAGACTGCCTTCCTTGGCAGGTGTTGGTATGTACTTGGAATATGCATATGCAGGATTGAAAGCAAAAGGATAGTTTTAAATGGTGAGAGACATCCTCCCTGTTTGCAGTCTTTGTTCACTTCATATGTAAAGAAGGTCTGAAATTCAGGCATTTATTTTTCTGTTGTAGTTTTAACTTACTAACTGGTGTGATTTGTATGTAGTCCAGGGATTTTAAGCAGACAATGCAGTGCAAAAGTTATTATTACTCAATATTTCTTTTGATTTTACATTCAGAAATGGTATGTATCGCATCTTGAATGAGCTTTATTGAAATTTTGAAGTTGCTGAGGATAGATAAGTCTTTGCTAGACTATCCTTTTTCTGCAATGCAGTCATAGACGACTGATACCAGTCCTTCAGTCATGTGATTTCATTCTTCCAATGGATGTTTCCTCAGCTTTGACAAAACCTATTTTTAATGTTAAAATCAGTTAAAATCCTGGAGTTCAATTATGCATCGCAAAGCAAATAATGATGCAGTGCTTTTAATCACATTTAACTGATGGCGTAAGTGATTTATGGGAACTAAGAATAAATAATACCTCCAGTAATAATAAATAAATATTACCAATATTCCAATAAATAATACCTCCACTTTTTTTTCCTCTCAGCTGTTTGAACTCTTTCTCAGGTTCTACTGACAGGGATGCTTGTGTGGACAAGGGACTGGAGCCTGTAAAGGTCTGTGCTGTCCCTTGCAGTCTTCTACGTTTTTTGTTGTGATGATTCACCATATACACTTCCCAGATTTTGACATCTAGAGCCATTCCTATTTATTATAGATTTTTTTTCAAATGGCATGTATTAATAAAGAGTAGGGAAAAGTAAGTCTGATTGACAGAAGCTACAAAGATATTGCTTTGCTCTTGTGGAGCAAATGTAATTTTCTTGTGGTTCCTTTTTAAAGTTCTTTGTGAAAAGCCTATTTCCCCTTTAACTATATAGCATGATCCTTGTGATGGTCTTTACCTATTTGAGAGAGCCTTGAGGTTCTTGGGCCTCTGGAAAAAAATATTAGGCCTTGGTTTTTGTGCTCCTTCCCAGTTTGATATCCAAAGAACTGGGCTGCTGTCCCAGTTTGGATCACAATGCTGGAAAAGAAGAGATGGTGAAGAGACAGTAAAGTGGTTGAGTTACTAATGGAGACCTGGATAGCTGCTAAGTTCTATCAAATCCTGCCTTGTTCATGTCAAAGAGACATCAGAATTCATTTTAGCTAGGATGGACAAGCAAATCTGCATAAAAATTCAGTCAGTGCTCTCCTAACCCTTCTGCTGTCTGATCAAGTTTCAGAATCAACATCTCATTGTGATGAGGAAGGGGTCTGAAGGAATAAGATACTTTTGTCCTTTACAGGAAAGAAGGCCTTTTCACACTGTGCTGGCTGGCATATTACCTCCTGAAATCCTTTAATTGTATCAAGCTTTATGTTTTTATTTTCTCTGTAGCAATATGTTCTTGCAAAAGTGACTTACGAGTGACTTGCTGTGAAGTTTCCTGTCACATTTAAATTTCTGTGATGCTAAACTGCTGCTAAGAGTCAGCCCTCTTCTCATCTATTCCTTGTGCTCTACGTATTCAAGAGGAAAAAGTGAATTTGAAGCTTCACAATGAACAAAAGTGCTGAAAAAAACCACCAATCTGCTGTGGCTACAGTTTAACCCGAGTACATAAGGTGAGAGCCTGTGGTCAGAGGCACCTGCAGAAACCATTGCATTGCCCTGAGACAGCTGGAGCTGAGGGTGTCTCTGAGGTGCCCCCCTGGCTCTGAGTGCAGCGCCGAAATGGCCCCTGGCAATAGGGAGGAGTGGTTTTCCCCAGAGGTGAGACAGAGAGACAGCTCTATGCTGATTTCCTCCTTTCTTCCTGTAACAAAAGTTGTGTTTGTTAGTCAATTCCTTAGTCAGGTGGTGTTTAATAGCCAAAAACCAACATGGGAGTTTGCAAAACAAGCCTGTGGCTTAATCTGCAATACTTGTACTTGTGACATGATGTTAAACTACCAGCACTGCTAAAGCCTGAGAGGCCTTCACTATTATTACCTCTGGAAAGCAGCACTCTGCATGGGATGGTGTATACAAAGGGAACAAAGCTTGGCTAGGTCAAGCTATATTGAAAGATCTGGTGTTTTATTTTTTTTTTTTTTTTTAATTTTTTTTTGTTGTTTTTTGTTTTTGTTTTTGTTTTTGTTTTTGTTTTTGTCTTCATTATTACCTTTTCAGATAGTAGAAAGGTTTTCTAATGTGAAAGAAGTGTGGAAACTTGAGAAATGATGTCTCCATAGGCAAAGCCTAAGAAGAAAGAAGCAGGTAGCAAACATTAATATGAGGGCAATTAGCTGTGTATTTTGGGTGGAGCAATGATTGGGGAGAACAGCTTTGTGATTAACAGGCCTGACCAACTCCCAACAGTCTGGCTGTGCTTCCTGCTGGCACTGCCTGCCTGTGCTCGCTGTTGTTCTAGATGTGGGTGCACTGCAGGAGTGGCCCATGGGACACAGCTCTGGTCCAGCTCCATCTACAGCCAAGTGCCATTCCATAGGAGAACAATTCATAATTCCCTACCTAGCTGTATGGAATATTAGTATTTTTATGCATGAGACACTGTCTAGCAAAATCTGTTTTGTCGTCTTAAGTTCTGTTACTAGGCTTGACAGTAGCATGCTACTGGTAGATCCCTTCTGTCTGAGCAAGGCAACTTGACAGCTACATTATCCTAAGCAATGTAAAGTTCAGAAACTTGGTGTTTCCTTGACTTTGGAGAGTCCCTGCTGCCCTGGGTGAGCTCTGAGTTGCCTCATGAGTTCCAGTGTAGACATTGGAACCCACTGTGGCCAAAGCCACATGCGGCAGTGGTCACCACAGGTTGTGCAATAATTCCTGATGACACCCATCATTTGGGATTTCAGGTACCTGCAATTGTGTGCCTCCTAAATCCAAAGGGTTTAAAACACAGAGCATTTATTTCTCAGAGATAATGTATTTAATAATAAGCAAGATGGGATTGGGTTCCAATTCTTATTCTCCCTAAAGTAAGAATGTGCTGGAAACCTGGATCCAGTCTGGAACAGTCTAGGTAATCTAGAAATGTTTAGATATGGTATGTGTTATTAGGTGTCTCTGGGACAGCCAAAGCAGCAAGGCCTTTATCCCTTTTGGTGCTTGTAGATGCTGCTGTAACACAAACAAGGAAATGCTGCAAACCCCTGATGGTAAATTAGAGACATGGCACCTGAACTTCCTTGCATGGAGAAATCCTGCAGGAAGGGAGGGGGCCAAATCCTGAATTATAATGGGAGCTGGGTAATTGTATACTGTGAGTAAAAAACGCCTCGGAGTCTTCCAGGTGTCTCACCTGGATGCTTCAAAAAGGCCATTCATGGAAAGCTTTGTGGCAATCAATTGCAACCTTGCTTCCATAAAAGGATCTTCAGGCCTCCTGGAAAGCAAAGGAAGTGCCTGGAAAAAGTAGGGTAGATCTCAGGTTCTGTTTCAGGCAAGACTTTCTTACCAGGTCTTTCAAAAAGGTTAATTGACATGAAGGCTAAATCATATTTGTGTTGTGTTTTTCTGGATTAGAAATAAATTGTTTCTCAGTGGGAGAAAAGTGAATTGGCTCAGTAAGGAGAAGATTCTCTCAAATCAGGCATTTCTAGCCTTTGTTTTCCACATAGGTGTGTTATTTTTCCCATGGGAGGAAAGTACCAAAAGATCTCTCTGTGTGGGAAGGTGGCATGGGAGGAGGGTGAAGCTAGTTCTGCAAACATGCTTATTTCAAATACCACCCTAGAGAAAGGCTGCAAACTTTTGGAGACTGGGCTCCATGTGGTAGGTGGGAGGGGGTTTCTGTGCTATTGATTAATTTCAAATTGTGTGGGATTTTTCTGGCATAAATGCATAGGATCTTTGCCAATTTAACTTAATTTTCCTTCTGTCAGGAGCTGCAAAAGCTGTGTGAGGACGATATTTTGGGGATGAAGGACTCCAGTATCAGCAGGCCTTGATGGAGTTAATCTTTCCATTTTGTTTGGGAGAAGGAGTATGACTTTTCCTGGGCAGTAGTGTATTCACTCATGTAGTTTCTTTTGCAAGAAACTTTCTTTTCTAGAGCCTTACTCAGGAAACTCAGTACAGAGCACAAAAGGCTTTTTAAAAATGTATTTTTGAATATTATCCTTCTTACTGGGAATGCCATGGAGATGAGAAAAAACCAAACCAACCTGAATAAAGAACAGATCCTGCAGGGTAGCAATAGACTTGCACAGGTTGAGAAACAGAAGGCCAAATCTACAAAACAGAAAGCTCTTGATGGACTCAGTCCTTGGGTTAGAGAATTTGTGCCACTATCTAAGTAAGCTATTCAACCGTCTTAGAACTGCACTGCACTCTCAGTTCTGTGGACAGAGCAATATTGCAGGCTGTAGGAATGTGAGATAAACTAGACTTGTACTGGCCAAAAAAAAGTCTGTTGTACTGAACAAAGAGAACTCAGTCTATGATTAACTTTATTTCATGTCAAGAGCAGAACATACAAATCTAGGCTCTTTCACGGCATAATAGTGAACAATACAAGCCCTGTAGCACAAGCATACCACTGCTGGATTATTTGTCCAAATGTACTTTAGAGAAATTCAGTCAGGTTTAGTTTATGCTAATAAATATTCATTTAATGCAGCTGTTACAGCAGTGCAAACTGCAAAAGCAGTAAGTTTGCAATAAGCCATGCTCCTGGGGCTCATCTCAAATATTGGCCTTATGAAACAATTTGTATGCACATTTGCCTTTATGCATCAAACTAGAATGATATAGAGAATGGAAAAGAATTTCAGAAAATAAGAAGAATCAGTGGCTTACAAACATCATAATTGTTTGATAAAGGTAATTTTGTGGCAGCTTAACAATCAACAAATTTGGGGGGAAATATGAAACTTTAACTTCTTGAAATGGGCAGATAGAAGCCACAGGGAAAAGAGACAATGTTGGTTTCACTATTTCAAAGAAAAATTATAGAAGAATAGAGGATTGAGGAAAAAATTGTATTTTCTGTAAATGTGGCTGTAAGATTTCAAGTTATAACTGGATTTTCAAATTGGAATGCAAACAGAAGGAAAAGATACTGAAACCTGTTTATAAATAGCTTTAGTTTGCAGAGTCACACCCTTGGCTTGTTACTGCTAGCCCAAAGTGAGTCCTACACAAAGGAGTAGGTATGACCTACAAAGCACATGCTATAAATTCATTGTTCAGAAAAAACCTATATTTTCCTGGCAAGACTGAAACAGAAGATGATGAATGAACAGCTTGGCCACTTGCCCAAATTCATAACTCCTAGAAGGTTTGAGAATCAGTCAGCTGCACACTGGGCACAATGTTTGGGCTAAGGCATACAGAGAAGAATGGATTTTGAGAAATGAAAGTAAAACCTGGAGAAAAATATACTTGGTGCAGAAGAGTCAGGTTTGAAAGAAGAATTTGATTTTGCTAATTTTAAAAAACAAACATCACCAAGTTGTCCTGTATGGAAACAGTGATAAAAATAATTTTATCACTTTCTTCATTATTCCTTATCCTTGTTGCTTTTTAATTGGATCATAACATGAAATCCAGATAACTAATACCGCTGGCATTGTGACACCTGGAGAAGATGCTTTCCTCATCAGAAGAATTTTACATGTTGTGGGAGCAAATTTATTTTATTCTGTGAGCAAAATAATAATATTGTTAATTATGTCAGGTATTGGTAGTCCAGAGTTCACATAAATGCCTGGCATGTTAGGGGCACCAATTGTTTATAATTAGGTATTTCAGCCAATGATAAGGCTGGGATGTGCCTGGCTCAGGCAGGTATTTCTGAGACAATCTTGCAGCCTGTAATCTGGAACTGCTTAGGCCTAGACACCTGTGGGGATGTTTGAGAAGGATCAAATATGTGCACTAAGATTAGGAATCCTTCTAAAACACAATAAGCCATACGAGTCAGCTTCTGTATCAGATTTTATCTGTGTCTTCTCTCATACCAGACATAGCCTAAAAGATACTTAAACACCTGATGCATTTATTTTTCCTTCACCTTTTTTTTGGTGGGGGCGGGGGTGGGGGTATGGTGGTGAAGTGGGATATGTCTTTTCCCCCAGTTTCACTGCTCAAGATGTTTCTCCAACACAACGTTGCTTTTACATAACAAGTGTGGGAAACATACCAGGATGCTTTTTTTAACCTTGTTGTTCCTGAGCGTGTCACATAAAGATTGGTCAGCAGAGAGTAGAAAAGCATAGTTACAGAAGACTGTGAAAATGGAAAACAAACCTTTTAAAACAGAAGAAGACTCAAAAACAATTATAAGTCACACTCAAAAATTTTCAAGCAACAACTCTGATACAATACTTTAATAAAGGCCCTTTTATGTACTGTGACTTTTTCTCTTACATGAGTTTTTTTCGATTCAAAGGGTTTTTTTTCTTTTAAATACAACACTTTGATTAAAGTGTAAAGCATAGAGTTAATTTAATCTAGAGCTCTTTAGAGTGCAGGTGAACTTTTCCATTTGGTTATTTTAAACCAATTTCCTTCACAGACATTGAGTGATGATGGGTGCCTAAGGGGATGATTAGACACAATTTCATGAACAAGAGCAAAGAGCTTTTTAGTTATCAATACAATAACAATTTCTCAGAACAAGGCAGATCCAAAGTATTGACCACTGTGTCAAAAAGGTTCAAATGTTTCTAAAATGTGATAATGGTGAGATAGCAGTGAAATACAGCTGCATTTCTGTAGTATTATTGAATTGCTGATCTCGATTGCATTTGCAACCTTTTTTAGTCTCTCAATAAAACAATACTTGAAAACTATAGGAAAGGATTCATTGCCTTTAAAGACTTTGTCTGGCATCAAGACAGCTTAGTAATTTCTTTTCTTCCTTTAATCCTGTGCAAAAGAATGGGCTATATGCACCAAAATTATCAATGAAGATTGCACTATCACGTCTAATTTGCTGGAGTGTGTTTTGCCTGTGGGTTTGTTCATGATGCTGTAATGCTGTATGCTAACACCAGGCTGACATTTCCAGCAGAACTCCTTGTTCCAGGGACTATAAATGGTGTGCCTCAGGTCACACTGTCGTAAAGCAAATATCTGCTGCTTGTGCTGGAACTTTATTTATTGGTCAATCTGACATATTACCCTGTGACAAGAAAGTCACTGGGTTGGTTTTCTAAAGGGTGTTAGTCTCTAGAGGCAGATTTGGCTCTTAGGGAATTTGGGAGACTTGGATTCAAATTCTTCCTCTACCCAGAGATGGGGGCTGATTTACCTCCTTGCTTCTCAAACCTGGCTTTCCTCCACATGGAAAATCTGGGTAGCTATGTGCTCTGGAACAAATAATTTCTCTCTTACTCTCCAGGAGGAAAGTCCAGCCACACTGATATCGGTGGTGCCACTGCAAAGCTTTATTGTGGAAGGATGGAAGGAAAATGAAAGAAAGCTGAGGCTGTAGTTTGATGGACAACTGGGTTCTGGTAACTGGCTGTGAAAACAGCAAGCTGACCTTTCCTTAGCATCTTTTTGCCCTTGGCTTTCCTCTGTTTTCTTAAACTGTCTTTGAGGTTTTTTGATCATCTGTACCCTAGTAAATCCCTATGTTTTTGCTCTATATAAACAAAAAGTGAATGGAAATATTTTTATAGAAGGTAATTAATGGGATAATTGCACTGAGCATTAGTTTTTAATGTATATTGGTAAATATGAACTAGTCTTTTAGCAATCTGTGTGCATTCATCCACAGCAATGGAAAATACTCCCAAGTGATTTTAATTTTAAAAGAGATGTTGAAGACAAAAATTGGACGCGGTACATGGTGATAGCTCCTCGGGCCCCTGGTAGCCTTCCATCAGGGCTGATGGCTGTAGTTTTTATTTCATTCACACTGAAAATGAAATCTTATGGTATTCTTGGTGTTCATTCCTTTCTCTACATTTGCCCCTGAAATGGTGCCTGGCAGCTGAATTATCTTTTCTGTGCAGACATTGCCTATTCAATGCTGATTCAGTGGGGACATGCACGTACTCTGACAACAAAGTTCAGGGCTGATACTGAGCCATGGAACATCTGCTAAACTCACACGGGGAAAGGGAATATAAAAACAAATACACAAAGGGCACACATACTGAGATGGTAAATATTGTTTTTTCCATGCCACACCCAAACCAGAAATAGAGGCAGAGGAGGCCTTAACAAAACTTGATTCAGGTTCCTGACAGCTGACAGTAACTGCTTGTTTTCCACTGAGCTGTAAGTGAACAAGACTGCCAGCTTACTTCAAAAGCATGAATTAGCCTGAGACTTAGGCTTCTTTTACTATGAGTAGATCAGAAGCAGATGAGAAGAATAGCTCCATGGAAATGTGTTGTGTTAAAGTCATTTTAATGTGAGTGCTATCAAGCTTGCCATAAAAAAGAGGGAGAGTGGATAACATTTTTTTTTTTTGAGGTAATAAAGTTCCTGTACTGTAGTGGGGCAGCATGGATTCACTGGCCAGACAAGTGGAACAGCTGGCAAGGGGGCAGTCCCAGGACTGGGAGCTGCCCTGGCACAGTGGGCCTGGGTTCTGGTGGGGGGGTTCTGCCCCCAGCACAGCCCAGAATGGAGGGGAGGAAATTACTGGGTGGCTGTGCCAGGGCATAGCTGGTGCTTCTGCATCCCAGGCTGTTGCACAAAGCTCAGGTGTTTAATAAGGTAGATAAAACTGGGCACTCCCAAATCTACTGCTGATAGAAAAGTGGCTGTGGGTTGAAGGGGGAAGTGAGTGTAAGAAATACAGTCCAGTCAACACATACAGTCATTGCAATAAATTCCATGGGGAGGATAGGTAATCAGGGGAGGAACAGACCTGCAGTCTGGTGGGCCCTCAGGACTATGGACATGTGGCTCCACATGGCTCATTTGAGTCATTCTCTGCCTCTGCTGCCTGAAAGCTGCTGTCAGATACTCTGCATCAGAGTGTATCATAAGAGGACATCAATGCTAACCTCTCTGGAAAAGTGCCTTAACATCCAGATGCACCTGCTCTGAGCATGGCAGATTGGGCAGATGTGAAATAATCTGTTTTGTTATGGTCTGGAGAGCTTCTGTCCAGCACAGGCAAACATGTGCTGCTGCCATGCTGTTTCTGCTGGCAGCACTGTGCTGGGTAGCACCAGCACCACTTGCATCAGGTTATTTCTTTTCTCCTGTCCTCTGTTGGCAGCATGAGGATTTGATATGGTTCCTACTGGAACCAGTGAGAAGAGTTCCCAGGGTGGACTTCATACTGAAAGGGTTTTCAGTTATTGGGAGTGTGTTATTCTTGACATGGGGTACACTTGTCCTTATTATTCAGCTCCTTCAGAAAAGCAGATTGTCTGCAATAGCAAGGCATTGGACCTTTATGTATACGTAAAATCATAGACTAACTGCTCTTTTATAGAAAAACATAACTATATTAAAAAGCTGGAAGTGGTGCAAAGTTGAGCCAGGTCAAGTTGGTAACATTAAAAAGAGTAAGCCCCAAGGAGAAGTCTTACTCTTCCTTGCTATCCTAAATGGAAAAGTAACTTGTGTGAATTAATTATAGAATATTCAACCAGAAATATTTTTCTAACCAGAAGGCATCTGTGCCTTTGAGGCAAACATCTGTGATAAAAGTGAAAAAAAGGTGGTTAAACAAACTTGCATAAAAATGGCAGACAGAGAAAAAGTCACACCAAAAAAACCTCAACTTGGGCCTTTTTTCCCCCTGCCTCCTCCTGTAAGTGATTAAATGTTTGGTCTCCATGCAACATATTCAGTTGTTAATAAAATTTTAAAGTTCCTCTGTATGTCTAAGTGAAAGTGACCCAGAGGAGAACTCACAGGAAAATTGCCTTTTTTTTTTTTTTTTTTTTCCAAAAATCCCTTTTGACCTAACTCATAGATCAAAACCTATGACCACTCTACCATAACTCATTTATTTTGTCCATTTTGATATCAAACTTTCAATAAGTAAAACTACATTGTGTTTTATACCTTATTCTCCATAGCAATATATCCTGCTTGCCAGCGCACTTCTGTAGAATTTTCATGAATCATTGTTTGGGCATGAAGTTTTGACATTGATTCTCCAGCATGATCAAGTGTGAAATGAGGTGCTTCTGCTTAAAGAGCGGTGGGATTTGGCCACCTGCTCTGGTTAGCCATGCCCTCCCCACCATGAGTGTTGTGTGGAAGGCATGGGCATACTCTGCTGACAGGTGATCAACATAATCCTTAGAAAGACAGGATCTGAAGGAGAAATTATAAGTTCCAAAAAAATATTTATTGCCTGACTACATTTCATTATGTTTCAGTGGGTTGAGTGTTTCCCCCACCCCTGTCCTTTGTGAAATAGTGAAAGATGTACACAATGCTGAGGCCGTGTTTAACTGGATATAGTGCAAACACAGCTAAAGACCATCCCTTCCTGAAAGATGTGAAGAAAGACTTTCCTTAGTTTTCATTCAGTGAAGTCTGAGAGCAAATACTTTTAGCAAGTTTATTTCCTTGAGGTCAGGTACAAACAATAGTGTGGTTGGAGAAGGGCCTCAACCCTCAAAAATGTTTGCCTTGCATGGTGATCCACTCTTAACCAGGCTTTCCAAGGAAGGAAGTCATGATTGCCTTCACTTGAAGAATTGCTCTATCTTGCCACATACCTAGAGCTGTGCAAAAATCATTGGGTTGATTTTCAGTATTAGCCTTATGTGTGGTACAAGATCTGCAATCTGGAAGATCTGGATTGCCTTTTGATCCATGCTTGTCTTAGCTTTGGGGAAAGAGAAAACTATTCTAAATTTCTGATAGTGTTTTGATTTTTATATTTGCTTGGCTTTCCCCAAAATTCTAGAGAAAAATTCTCCCTTAGGTTTCCAATAATCTCATTTTCCAAAAACCTCTCTCTTCTTTTGGTTATGAGCAGGAAGTATTTGATTTGTGTTTCTTCCCTGTGAAACAGCATTACATTTGGTTCGATATTGATGTGACAAAGTAAGAAAATAGGTTTGTTTTTATCATCAGAAAAAAATAAAAAGTAATAATTAGAGCAGTACAAATTTCTGCACTAAGAGTAAAATTTTGGGCATAAAATAAATCTTAACTACTAGAGTGCTTGACAGCAAGTGCCTCATTTGTATTCTTTCTTTAGGAAAGGAGTTAAGGAAGGCTCCCTCTCATTCAATGGCCACTCTGTCTTTCCGGCTACAGAGTTAACAGTGCATTGTACCTTCCACCCTACAAAGACACTTTGTGTAATTAATATTCAACAAATTTAACTGCTGAGCTACTAAACTGGTTTGCCACGACACACGCAACTTGTACAAACATTTCTTAGAAGAGACTGGCCATGGCAGGCTGTTTTTCATGTTTCAGGTGCAATGTTCCTCTCAGGGAAACCTGTGATTGGCTGTTTATTTGGGAGCTGTGGTGTTCCTGTCACTCCCCTGAGATATAAATGTAGCTTAGCAAATAAGCCCCTTATCTACAACAGTTTCTAAATAGATTTTTGTAAATAATATAGGCTCAGAAGTCAGTTATATTAAACTTGGAGCAGTTCTCTTAAAGTGTAGTGGTTTATTGCTACACTCTAATCGACACAGTTGGGAGCTACTCTGTCAGGACATTGGTACAATGAGTTTGTGTTGATAAAGAGATACTTCATGGCTCAGGCTGATCTAGGCTGTGCTGGGATCAGCCCTCCTCAACATGAGACCTACTGTGTTTCAAGATGAGCACCCTGAAAGTGAATGACAATTTTTTTGAAGTGCCGCTGGTAAACTTGTTTGGACTAAATTTTTTTTTTAAAATACTGGTAATGACAGCCCCCTTTTTTTTCACCAAGAAAGTTGAGAGCTTATTTGAAGCAAGTTGCTTCAGGTATTATGATTCTCTACTTCTTTTAGTATTTCCTAGCATTATGTGGAAACAAGAAAAAGAGATGTGTTTTATGGAATGAACTATGGAAAAATTACATTGCTGGCAATCAACACCCAAGCATTGTAGGAGCAAAACAATAAACACTGCTTGCTTCTTTTGAGCAGTAGGAATCCTCAGGATGTTGCAATTCTATGATGCACTAGAGATTTGTTAGTAAATTTGGATTCTGTAACCCTCTAGAATGCAGTCTTTAACTAAATTCCTATAAAGGTATTAAAAAACAGAGTATGTAGAACACTCTCTGAAAACGATTACAGTTTAACAAAAATTGTGATGAGAATAAGGTCTCTGTGATGAAAATGCTAACACTGTAGCCTGGAAAAGTAAAAAAAAATTAACTCCTGCAATATTGCCAGTAATTGTCAGTGCAACTTTATCGCTCCACGTGAAAACTGATATGCTTTAATGCAATTTAAATTCTCAATTTAAATAAACTGTTTTTAACTGACTTTCCTCTTAATCTGTATTTTGCCATTTTATTCTCCTTTTATGGAGCACTGTAGTAGTCCCCATCTGTCTTTCATCTGCTTTTGTAAGATTTTATTTTTAAATGTACCAAATTCTAGGAGGGGAATTTAGAAATCATGTAAGTAAGTTCATTGAGGAAGCCAAATCCGTTAAAACGCACTTGGATTAGTGACTGAAACAATGTGCAATTCACTATGTAAGGAAGTTAGAAGAGTTCTAAATCCCTTCATTTCCGACATCAAAGACATATTAACTCCTCCTTCCCCCCACATACTCCAACCGAACAAGTTTAATAAATAAGAGATCTTTAAAAACATTGCTTTTTAAATAGGTTTGGCTTAAAATTTGTTTTCTTTGGATTTCTACTGAGTCAACTGTATTTCTGAGTGTAAAAACAATCCTGACTCTACAACAGGTGGATCAAGTGAGATCAGATATTTTCAGGATAATGTTCTTAGACAGTTTTGAAAGGTAGAAAAGAGAGTACAAAATATGCCCTGTAAACAGTTCCTCTAGAAAGCACAAAGTTACAAGTTTAAAAGAACTTTTCCTACCTGTAGCTTTTGTGTGGATCAGGAAGTGTAGCTTTTCCTGATTACAATCTTCCATGGCTTAGCTTGGCTTCTGCATTTGAATGTTAAATATGTAAGAATGCCTTGTTTAGCTTGGGAGTTTGCATGACCTCTTAATGAGACACTGTAGTTAGTGTCATTGGGTATTAAGGCATCATGTGACTCTAGATGAAAATAAAATCCTTTAAAGTTTGCATTTAATACTTCCTAGAATCTGTAACCCTTTACCTGCAAGCTGGATAAAAACCTGAGAGAACTCACCGTTTTCTGGCCAGAGTAAGAAAAAGGAGAAGCGGAAGAACACGTGCCAAATAATTCCTTTCCTCCGGGACAGTCACAACGACCACAACAAAGCCTGAGCCTGTCAGTGTATTCATACTTCCATTTGCATAGTCTTAAAATTAAATCTTCCCATATCACAAACAGTGCTGGGGGGATTTGGCAGAAAGTTCCTCTGTTGCATGTTGCCTGGCAATGACATTTATTCCCCACTGTTTTGTGTGATTCTCTGAAGAGGAATTCAGCTCTGAGGTGCATTTGCAGGCGGGCGTTGTGTCACATTTACCTGTGAAAGCTGCCGGCTTCTCTGGAGTCATTTTGATTTGAGTGTGGTGTTTCCAGAAATGATATGAAAGACGTTCTGTTGCTACAACCAGTCGAGAGAGTTTTGCCTGTGCAGGAGGAGAGATTTAAGTTAGGTAAGCGCTGGGTCATGTGTGATCTTTAACATATGTCGATATACCTGGAAACTGAAAAACAAACCTCCTGGAAAGAACTGGCACTAAGATTGCATCACCTAACTGCCTGTGTCGCAGCTGGGGGGTGCAAACAAAGCAGGACTAACAAAGCCTTCTCGATAGTACAGATAGTACAACTAAATCTCTCTCTCTTTTTTTTTTTTTTTTTTTTTTTTTTTTTTTTTTTTTTTTTTTTTTTTTCCTATTAAGCCTCAGGGAAGCACTTATATGAAGTTTGGCTGCTGTGTTGAGTAAGCCTGCTGTTCTCACTCTAAATAATGCCGGATTTACAGTTGCCTCCCTGTCTGGCAGAGATTGCATCCTCACCTTCCCTGTGGAAGGAGGGTGCTGGATGAAAATCACCAGGGGCTTGCTTTGCCCTGCTGTAGTTCCCCTGCAGTGAGCTGGAGCCGGGACTGTCAAGCTCACGTCAGCAGTGGGCTGGGGCAGGCAGCCCCGTGCCCGGGAGCAGGGATTGGATTCAGATGCGCCTCCTGCTGCAGGAGCCAGCACATGTAGGGGGTGAAACGTCACGTGCCGGCAAAGAAATGAATAAAAGCTGCTTTGGATATTCTTGTTTTAAGCAGACAACTATGTCATAATGTGAAGACCAAGTATCCCTTGCAGGCTAGGAGCTAGCGTGTTGCAAAGCTCTGCAACAGGTTTTAGGCACATTTAAAATATTTTTCTCCTGCAAACAATTAGTTTTAGCTGAAAATAGACTTCAAGAACCAGGAAGTTTTTTTAGTACAAAACCTTTGCTAAACTCTCCAAAAGCTCTCTGGTCAATAAATAAAGAATTGCCAGCCTAATTTATCCCAAAGATGTGAGGGAGGTGGGAGATGAAGACAGTTTAGGGCTACCTCTGCAGCTTCCCCCCTGCATGGATCTGCAGCCATGGGCAGCCCAGTGCACAGGACCGGGCTTATGGCCCTGCCCAGCCGGAGGTCACCCCCTGGCCAGCTCTGTGGTATTTTGCCTGTGGTATTTTGCCATTGTAATTTTGGCTACTGAGCTAATGAGGTGGGCTAACAGGCCGAGAAATGTCCCAGTCCAAAAGCTGCGTTTTAAGGCAGGAGGCCGCTCAGAGGCAGTGAGGCTGCCTTCCCCCTTCTCTTGATGCTTGGCATCCTTTTCAGACCCCTTCCATAGCTGCTGTATTTTTTGTTGTTCCACAGACTGTTCATTCTTGAGATTTCTCAGACCAACACCCGGTACTTATTTTGTAGTAGAGAAGTTCTGCCTCAGCCCCTGCAATCCCAACCGTGCTGTGCTTCATGAACCTTTTCTGTGAGTATGTGTGAACTGCTGGGATCTTTTTGGGTTGATCGCCGGACAGGTTTTCACAGATGTGTCCTGCAGGAAATGATCATTTGTCTCACCAATCCACAGTGCTTTTTCAAAAACACAGGTGTGGCACTTTTTCAAAGGAAAAGTAGTTGAGACATTCAGCCTTCAGAAATCTTTTTCTTCTAATCTCATTCTGGTACCTTAGTCGACTGTTTTGGCTGAGGTTTTCTGGAGAATGTTCCTGCTTAGATAGAAAGCTGCCTCGATAAATTGCAGCCTAAAAGGCTAACTTCATGACTTCATATGTGATTGTCAATGTGATAACTGGCAATTTACTAGCAAGAAATGGGATAATATAGACAAATGGCAGCAAACTATCCAGTTGCTTTGGGGATATTTTCATCTGTACTAAAGCATGTCTGCATTTTTGCTTCATCTCTCACCTTGCAATTCTGTGTATTACACTTTAAATATGCTAACTAGATCTATTTTAGTCTAGAAGCTTTCTCACATGCACTGAAATGCATGTGTAATCAGAGATGTAGTAGGAGAGCAGGCAGATGATTTTATTTATACAGTATTATGTGGTGAAAGCTCTGACAGTGGGGACATGTAAACACGCCTTAAATCCATTTTTGTATATTCCCTGCTGTGGCTGGAGAGGAGACCAGTGAGCTACCACCAAAAGAGCAGGTGCTACAAATGGAGAGGGTACCATGGCTGGGAATATATCAGGAGCTTTGCTGGGTCAGGATGGGAGCTTCGCCCACCCTGGCAAGCAGGGGCAGCATAGGTCTGGGATGACAGGGGCTTGGTAGGGGCAGATTTTAACAGTCACTTGGGGAAACGTGTGATTTTACAAGCATGTTATACTGGACTGGAAACATTCCCTCACACTCTTCTGCTTATTGCCCTCTGTTTTCAAGTGAATTGAGCACTGTATAGCTTGTCCTTGGTAGTGAAAGACCCTTTTTCACAGAAGGGTGATGGTTCAAACTGCCCATTCTGGAGAAACACATGATAAAATGCCTCATCCTGCCTTGGGAAAGATAATGATGACTATTCCTGCAGCCTTTGACCTTCCTGTGGAAATTGAGAATTGAGATTGTGAATTAGACCTACACTGAGAGCATCAGTTCATGTCATAAAAGTCAGGAGACTACCTCCAAAATGCAAGGAATGATGTTCTGTTTGCCAGGCAGTAAAACACAGGAAAAAATGTATGTCACTGGTCTCCCAGAAGCCATGTGGTGATCTAGGAAGAAATATTGAGTAATGTCCATAACACGCTACAAGAACCCGAAGTAAGGTTATATTTGTAGCATAAATACTTTATAATGATTCTTAGTAACAAACAATTGATAGTGAAACCTATCTAGAAGCCCTAGTCCACAGCTGGATGACTACATGATAAATTGTATGATTATATTAAAAAAGTGCGAAGAAGAAATAAAAATAGATTAGAAATAAAAATAGAAGAAATAAAAATAGATTTCAGAAGTCTGTCCTTTTGCAGTCTTAATATTTACCTTAAACCAGGTATTTTTAAATATTTTAATCGGCAAAATGAAACAATGCAGATTGTTGTTAAAAGCTTTATTGGAAGTGCCCCAGAGGACTCATTTTATGACATATCATACAGACAAATTTATAGTTTTTGCCAAAGAGCAAACTCTTAGGATTTTAAGCTGAAACAGTCCCCTCTGCATACAAACACTATTTCAGCAATGAATATTTGCTTTAAATTTTCATTGCAAAATGGCTAAAACTTTAGTTTCTGCAGGTAAAAGGCTTGAGTGTGCATCATGGAGAAATCAGGGCTGGGAAGCCACTGAAAAAAAATGCCTTCTGAAAGCAAACTTTTCCAGGCTACATGTTAACCCACATTTTGATGTTATCTGATAATAATGCGAAAAGAAGTCAAATGGCCACGGGCTGTTCGAAATGAAGTCACGGGCCATGCATTCCCCTGTGGGCCTCATATTTCTGGGTCTGAGAGATTTTAGCCTGCTAGCAGCTGCTAATTTTTCCCAAGAAAAAATTTCTTAAGAAAGCTTCTTCTCAAAACAGTTTT
The DNA here is from genome assembly GCF_965231275.1 of Zosterops lateralis. Classification (NCBI taxonomy): domain Eukaryota; kingdom Metazoa; phylum Chordata; class Aves; order Passeriformes; family Zosteropidae; genus Zosterops; species Zosterops lateralis. The sequence continues at coordinate 22,625,514 of NC_139766.1, read as the reverse complement.
GGCAAACAACTATCCTTTCTCAAAACAATCTTTCTCCAGGTGGTGTTTTGCTGTTTCTCTAGTTTAACTGATGGGATTAGAGAAGTGTTGTTCCTATTCACCAATGATGTTAAGTCCGTATCAGAACACCTTATAAAAGGTAGTAAGAGTTAGACAATAGTCTTTTTTCTATGCTCTTTGCCTTATGAAATATTTGGAGTCTCTCATCTTTCTTTTGTGTCCTACAGTGACATCTGGTGACCCCAACTGGACTGCAGCTGTGGGACAAGGTACTGTATTTACCCTGATCCTGGACAGAGGGTTTCGGTAATTCCAGCCACACGAGCTTCTGCCTGCTCGCTTTCCTCCTTTGTTAAGAGATGAATTTTGATTGCTGGGACACATCCCCCAGTGAGATGCAAAATGATTATTTCTATGGTATCTCCAGCAGACAAATTGATAATAGAAATATGGCAAGATATTTTATAGTGCCACGCCAGTGGACATTCTCAGAGGCCACTTTAAGGCATTGTATCTCTGGGGAAAGAAACGTGTTTTTTTCTCTAGTGCTGAAAGAGCAATATTGAAAGAATTATGGCAGTCAGTAGGGGCCGGCCTGTTGGAGTCTCTGTACTCTGGAAATATAGAAGTGGCAAGTTTGATTGTGTCTTGGAAGAAATTCATCACACTGCTCCGAAGTTACAGAGAGAACTCTAACTCTGAAATTTTGACTGAGGAAGAGACCTCTGAGTGCGGTACTGTGGGGGACACAGAGACTGATTTGGACTGTGTTCTTGTGGACATTGAAATATTAGAGACTGCAACGGACTCTGAACCTGGCTCTGCTTTGGGTGTCTTCCCTCCTGCCCAGCCCAGCACTCTGCATTTGGCTTGTCTTTTGTGGGTCCGAGCTGTGGATGGGAGTTTTGACTCCTGTGCAGCAGGTTGCAGGTGGTCGGTGGGAGTGAGCTTCTGACATTGTCAATTCTTGTGATGACTGGTCATGTGCTTGCTGTGCCTTTACCACCAGGGGTAAACACCGGAGGCCTCGAAGCCTTGAAGATTTGGCAGACAGATGTCACCCAAATTGCCAAATTGGCTGACTCAAATATGTGCACTTGTCTATTGACACTTTCTCTTCTGCTATATGAGCCTCTGCTCATACTGGACAAAAAACTTGTGATGTCATTGCCCATTGGAGGCAGGCTTTTGCTGTTTTAGGTGTACCTTCTACTGTGAAGACTGACAATGGTCCTGCTTACACCTCACAGAAGGTGCGGCAGTTCCTGCAGTTGTGGGGTGTTTCACAAAAATTTGGTATTCTGCATTCCCCAACTGGTCAACTATAGTTGAATGTGCTCATGGTACTTTAAAGTGGGTTCTTGAAAAACAAAAGCGGGGGATGCAGGGTGAAGCCCCATGCAGTCGATTGGCAAAAGCTTTGTATACAATCAATCATCTTATGGTGCCACAGAATTCAAATAATCCTGTCATTTTGAACCATCACCTTTTGTTGCAGGCTTCGGGCGAGACACATCAGTCTTGAGCGAAGGTTCAGGTACAAAATTTAACCACCCAGCAGTGGGAAGGCCCATTTGAACTTATCACTTCAGGTTGTGGGTATGTGTGTGCCTCCACAGATATTGGGTGTGCTGAGTACCTGCAAGATGTGTTTGTCCTGACCTGCAACAGCAAAAGCAGAACTGGTCGAACAGGCAGCCTTCAAACCGTGACCAGAACGAAATTCATCAAGTGGATGAACCTTTGAGTGATGACCCAGATGCAGAAGATGAGGGTGATCACTCAGATGGTCCCTCTACAAGCAGACACTGAACATTTTGCTCTTCTTGGTTCTACCTTGGCAGCTTGTGCTAAAAATCTCTCTGACCGCACTAAGTCAGTACCTGATTGAGGTTCTGTTTGACGGTTTCCTGAAGGAACCTCTTGGGCTGCACTTGTTCTGCTTTCTGCAGGGGCCCTGTGGAGAGGGGAACAAATGTTGCTTTTCCTTCCTTTTTTTTTTTTTTTTTTTTTTTTTTTTTTTTTTTTTTTTTTTTTTTATAGAAATGGGTGAGATGTGGGCCTCATATTTCTGGGTCTGAGAGATTTTAGCCTGCTAGCAGCTGCTAACTTTTTCCCAAGGAAAAGTTACTCAAGAAAGCTTCTCAAAACAATCTTGGCAAACAACTATCCTTTCTCAAAACAATCTTTCTCCAGGTGGTGTTTTGCTGTTTCTCTAGTTTAACTGATGGGATTAGAGAGGTGCAGTTCCTATCCACCAATCATGTTAAGTCTGTATCAGAACATCTTATAAAAGGTAGCAAGAATTAGACAATAAAGTCTTTTTTCTATGCTCTTTGCCTTATGAAATATTTGGAGTCATCTTTATTTTGTGTCCTACAGCGACATTCCCCAGCTGTGGTGCAAAGGAAATGACTGATAAAAATATTTTTTCTAGCTGACCTCCGGCTTACCTTCGTCTGCCAAAGAATTTCCGGCTAATTCTCTGTTAAAGCTTTCTTGCAGCTACAGCCTGTTCCTAGAATCTTCTGTGTCAGAAAATACAGACCCCATCTAAGCTTGTTTATAGATGCACTTTATCTAAAAGATAAATGAAAGCTTTGTTCTAGAGATGCAAATAGTGCTTCTTAACAAAAATTAAATTGCACTATTCCTGTGTAGGAGTAGAACAGCACTTGGTATTTGGATGGCTCATTATTGTAGAAAATATTTTGTCTCAGTACCACTGGATACACATACCTGGGGACAGATTTGTGAAGGGCTGTGGAGCAGTCACTCTTGGCAGTAGCAAGTATCAGCAGTCTGAAGCCATTCAGAACCCTGTGTCTGCTGTATAGGCTCAATGTGAGGAGTGTGACCCCTGAGAAGTTGATTCAGAAAGCTGGCAAGCTGAATGAGACAGGTTAGGCACAAGGTGTGATTCTTGGGGGGGGAGGGGGGGGTCCTGTGCAAGGCTAAGACTTGCAATTGATGATCCAACTCAGAATATTCTGTGGTTCTGTGATTACATTATACTCCATTACTACCAAAAGCAGCCACTCTCCTGGCAGATAGAGGATGTATTTTACTCTTCCAAGATAATGAAAGAACTAACTTTCTAATATTACATAGGTTATGGACGAGGAGTTCAGGGCCAAAATGCAAAAGTCATGCCTCGTGTTTGAAAGAAGGTGGAAATTGCCTACCTTTGGGACAGGACCCTGAGAACTGTGGTGTCCACAGCCTCTTCCCATAGCTTCACAGATCTGAATGGGTGTGGTGTTTCAGGTCCTCTTTTTTTGTCTTTTTACTGGGTTGGTCACAAAAGCCTTCATGTCTGTTGACTTGCATACTGTCAGTATGCAATCTAGTCATAAACATCATCTAAGCATGGTGGTGGTTTTTTTTTTTTTTTTTTTTTTTTTTTTTTTTTTTTTTTTCCCTGCAAATCTCATTGTATTTCGAATGCTTGATTTAGTTAGCTGGAATGGGAAAAATACTGGATTTTTTTCCTCATCAATACTGTCCTTAAAAATTATTTATGTGTGGACTCGATATTTTCTGAGCTTGAGAAGAGCTATCTCTTCTCAAGAGAAACTTTTCAACAGTTTTTCCCAAAAAACCTTGTGTAAACAATATTCCTTTCCCATAACAAGAGGTGTTGTTTGCTATTTCTGTTACTTGGGCAATGAGAGAAGTCTCAGTCCTATGGACCAAAAACATGTCTTAGCACAGCATGTTATAAAAAGGCTGAAAGAATTGTAAATAAAACCTTCTGATTTCTACTGTCTTCTGACTGGAGTCAAACATCTTTTTTCATGTCCTATCGTGACATTTATGTACAGGCCAAAGGAAGCTGCAAAGGCCATATGTCTCTCGGTCGGGGTGGAATTTCCATGAAATTAAGCGACACACACAAGTTTGCTTCCATAGTTTATTAGTACAAACAATGCATACACAAGACTGGATATTTGTTTGAAGACTGCAATAGATTTCTAATTTAACAACTCTGTAACAAAATTTAACTAAATTTGACATTTATGAAAATATAAATCTCTGATTGGGTAGGTTTTCCCAACAATACAAAGTTTACATAAAAACATTCAATATGATCTATTGTTGCAAACCAGTTAGGAAAAATCATTCAAGTCACTTAATATACTATATTGGCTTGTACATTGAACATTCACACACTACATTAAGTTCTAGCTTAGCATTCATTTCTTGGAAATTTGTGACATGGGATTCTGATTTTAAAAATAATATTATTCTGTTTAAATAATTCGAAAATATTTCCATGGGTATGCCTTTTTTAAGATATGCAAGTAGGGGAAAATTTTCTTATCCTTTCAGATGTTGTCCAGTATATATTTTTACTTAGGAAATTGTAATTTTTTTTTACAGCATATTTCATTATTTCACAATTTCTGCCTTGAAACTGGTAAAACTGTACAAAAGGCTCAGAACAGTTTCTAAGGCAGAAGGTGAAGCTTGTATGTATGTGAAAGTACGAAAAACCCATTACAAACTGGACTAGGAAAGGACTTCTGGACAGCCTTACATTTAGTGAAATATTTCAGCAGATTCACAAACAGTCCCAGAGTTTGGTCATTTGATCTGTATCTATAATGGGAAAGAACAGAAACAATACTAAGGCAAATGTTATAAGGACTAACACATGGCATGTCTGAAAACTACCAGGATTACTTTGGAGACATAGGAGATACTTTAGACTTTCTTACAACAAAATGGACAGCAACCTTTTAATATAAATAAATGAATGTCTTTAAGTGTTCATCAGTTACGCCCCTTCTCTTTGAAGAATTTTCATTACGACCTGTACTAATACATACTATGAAGACGCAACATTTCCCCAAACCAAAAATAAAACCCCAGTCCCTATACTTCCTTTAAAACTCAGGACTTTTATGTTTTTTATCACAATACAGAAACCTGAAATCCCTGCATGCAATTTAAGAAAGAAAGCTTCCATTCTGTTCATTAAGGCGAACAAATATTTGTTGCCTCACATGTTGACATGTTAGCAGCTGACTGGCACCTACTCCTTTCAGTCCAAAGATTAATCCCAATTAAAAAGAAAAATAAAAGTAAGTATTTTTAAAATGATGATGGAATGTATCAAGTGTTCCAGGTTGGCAGGTGACATCTTGTCATTGCACCATCAAGCAGAAAAACACATTTTTGCAAGTGGGTATAAAGTTGACTGTTAGTTATAGACCCATCTAGGTAACTTGGAATATAAAATAGTGGTCTGACTTCTCACCAATCACTTAGAGGTTTAGTTCTAGTTAAAACAGTCTGTCAAACACAGATATGATCACCTAACTTCTGTAATAGCATAACAATTTTGATAGTATTGCTAGAAATTTTTAATCAAGGCCCTGGTGAAATTCTGGACTAAACCTTGTATTCCGAAATTAAAAAAAAAACCCTGCAGCCCATTTGCTTTATGTTTGCTTTTATGTTTACAGAAATCTAAGACAGGAGAAAACAGCTGGTCTGCCCTCTGCTGTTTCTGTCTGTCTTCCAAGAAACATACTGATTTTTACATGAATTCAGAAGACATACCTAAGCAAGTGTACTATTCAGATAAGCTCATCCAGATGTTTACTCAGTTGTCAGATGCAAAACTGTGTCTTCTGCAATCTATGGCTGAGCACACTTTCTCATAGCAGTAGCTGTGTCTTTTGGTTGGTGTTGATTCACTCACCTCAGCCTCTGTAACTGTAATGGGGCTATCCCTTGCAAATACTTCTGTTGATTCCCTCCAAATGCAGTCTGCAGTCACTTTGAAAGTGTAATTGTGACACTTTGGCCTAATCACTTGTGTTGTGTTGTTGAAAATCTGACGGCTATTTGAAGTAGCAATTTTGATTTTCAGTGCAGCATCAACTCGATCCACTACAGTGTAAGTACCTATACTTCCGTCATCAAATCCGATAATAATGTTTAAATGTCTCTGTGAGAGTGCAAGGAAAGTGGGAGTTTTATAAAGAGAACAGGCACCGATGTTTTTGCCATCTGCTAGCCTCATTACAATTAAACTAGAGACTGCACCATTGTCATCATCTTCTTCCCCACGACAACAAATGTACACCAGATAGCGGCCATCACGAGACAGCCTCTGCCGCCAGATGACACCTGGAGCGTGAACCACACGAAGTTTTCCGCTGTATAAATCAAGCACGTTGATGTTCTCATCACCACGGGTTATAATTCCCAGCTTCCCATTTGGAGATATTTCAAAGTCTTCCAATTTTTTTAAGAAATTGGTAGGCAATTGTACACGTCTGCAGATGACTTCCTCTGTTAGGCTCCAGATATTCACAGTTTCAGTAGATGTTATAAATACTATAATATCTGGACAGTCTGGTATCAACTTAATATCCACAATGCTTGCACCATCATCACAGCAAAATTTCTTTGTTATACTGCCTGTCCAGAGACTCACTGCCAAAACTTTGTTCTTTGCCATGCCAACTACAAATGTATTTGCAGTTGTTATAAATGCATTCTCTAAGGCAACTAAAATATTGCAAACTCTATGTCCTGTAGCCAGTCGCCAAACTCTGGATGCATTCTGCTCACAGAGGGAGACTACAAACTGATCATTATGAGTAATCATTAGCTCTGAGATTTTTTGTCCATTAATGCGAAAGATGTTTTCACCGCTAACTGTGTGCCATACATACTGGCTGCATTTATCATCTGATGTAACCATTATCTCTCCAGAAGAGGTCAGCACACAGTTTTCAACAATACCGTCATGCTTGAACACAGCTTCAATAAATCCAGTGCTGAAGTTCCACTTATGGACAGAATCTGATCCATCCAGTGTGTATATTAATTCACCTCTGGCTGGCAACACCAGTCTTTGGATTGGTTTGCCAGATTTGTCAATATTGGACATAGCAGTTATGATATCTATATCCCAGATAGAAAGGACACCACTGGTGGATAAGGATAGCAGCATGTTGTGATGATTTGATTTAATTAGCCTGACTATAGTTCCTGAGATTTCTTGTAAGCTTGCCATACACTGTCCAGTATCTCTTCTCCAAACAAAAATGGCTGAGGTATTTTCCATTGAAGCAATTATACAGTTGCCATTTTTGGACAACACGGCAGATATAAAGCGCTCATTGTGTTTAGCTCTAAACTTTTCAGCCACCTTCCATACACGAGTGTCAAGAAGTTCAATGCTGAGAGCCTTACAAATTAAAATTGCACTTTGGTCTTCAGAAAGCTCTATGCTGACAACTTCGCTGTCTTCTCTTCTGCAGTCAAAGTCATCTGTAAGCTGGGGTTTTGCAATTTCCTCTGTATTCCAAACAGAGAGGCTACCCTCACTGTCCACCATCACCATTTCTTGGGCTGTGTCCAAAATGAGAAGGAATTTCACAAATCCACTTGAAAATTCAGAGGTCACGGTGGTCAGCTTCTCTCCACTGCCCAAGTGGAAGATGGTCGCGGTGTTCAAATACTGCCCGCAGAATGCATAAACTCCATCTGGAGAGCACTGCACACAGGTCACTTCGTACCAGCAGTGGAAGTGATAGAGAGGCCAACCGTAAAGCAGATCTATTACAGTAACATCTTTGCTGGCCTCCAGCCAAGCAAGTGCATGGTTGACTGATAATGTAAATCCATTTATAAAACTGGAGTCCCCTGCAATTCCACAGTGTTTTGACCCCTTAATTTCCACCTCAGACAAAAGACAGGAATTTATGTTATCATATATCAAAAGAGTGTTGTTTGTTGTAGCTACTACAAGATACTTTTCATCACTAGAAAGCTTCATCCCTAAGATAACAGATGGAGCTGTTGTAATTTGCCTTAGTAACTGACGTGTTTCTACATCCCAAGTGCTAATGGAGCCATTTTCTAAAGCAGCAATAATTTTGCTGGGATTAAATGTAGGCAAAATCTCAGTGACATGCATGCAGCTGGATGACAGCGGCAGGCGCTCGGGGCTGTAAGTCACATCCATGGAGGAATGCAAAGGAACGATAGAGCAGTACTTGGGTCCATCCTTGTCACATTCTAGGAGGAGATGTCTGAGTTTGGGCAATGAACTTACTACTGGGAGAAGTCTCTGCTGCAATTCAGCGGAGAGTGAACCTGGGTATTTTACTACTTTGAACTTTATACTGCGGAGGGTACTGGCCAGAAATTTCAGCTCCTTTTCTTGAGAGTAAGTGTAAGCCAATTCTATGTCAGAAAGTGCTTTATCAAACTGCCCTATTCTAATCATGGTGTACAGCCAGCTGAAGTTCATGATAACTCCGTACAGAAGATCATCAGTTCTTCCACATCTTGTTAAGTGATGAATAAGCTCTGTCATTTTTCTGTGATTAATAAAAAAGATATCAGGTTCCAATGGGTTACACTGAAAGACCCATGGCTGATCTGGTGCCTGCCTGTCAAAAGCAGCTTGATCCATGCAGTGCTTTTCATCCTCATTCAGGCCTCTACTGTCACGGTCAGGACAAGCACTCAGATATTGGTCATTGCTATAAAAAGGTTTTCTTCGTCCACCTGACCAAACCCCAAGGAAATACTCTGCCATGACTGTGTGCATTTCACGCAAGTCTTCTTCATTGTGCAGGTATAATTTCTGGGCAATTAGTTGCAAGTGCCTATTTGCCCAAAGAAGCAGTGTTACATTTTTCACTTGTCGCTCTATTAAATACCCCTGTAAGCCCTCCTTAAGTCTTGCAATGTATATATATGGAATTCTCAATGGGTTACTCTCTCTGACTCTCTCATTCAGTTCATACATAACACTGTTGTCAAGGGCTAAAATATCCTCCAGTTCCATTTCACTCAGGCCAGATTTGGACATAGTGATATAGCCAAGTGCTCTTGACAATAGTCTTGACCCACACTTGTTTTCCAGTGACCAAAACAACTGCTCTATGCTTTCATGGACAGTAACACAGAGGGAGGACTCATCCACATCCTTATGAGATCTCCAGTGCCTGACCTCTCTGAAGGTTAAATTCACAAACATAGGCAGTGTGCACTTGGAGAATGCCTCATTGACATAGATTTGTTGCCCTGATGTTACTTTCCTTTTAACTCGCAGCAGCTGATGTTTCAGTACTTGACTACACATCTTCCTGTCCCTTGCAGTCAGTTCAATATAGTTGCTTTCTTCATGAATAAGGCACCTCAATTTTTGCAGGATCCCATGCTTGTTTGGCAGTGTTGACAAAATTATCCGTACTGAACGTGGAAGGTGAATGGGAAGCCACCAGAGCTTCCTACCATCATCACTATCTGTTAGCTGTTCTAAAGCATCAAATATAATCACCAGGGGCCTGTGAAATGAAGATTCATTCAAGAGATTTATGAACAAGTCCCGAAGGTCATGAATCTTTTTTGGGTAACTTTGTACGAGGCAACGATAGTTGACTGCTAGTTGTTCACAAATGCTTTGAAGTATATTCTTCAGATCTGTACTTGTTTCAGTGGATCCCAAAAATCTTATAACTACTACTGGGTCAGAATCTGGTCCCATCTCTTCTTGCAACCAGGAATAGGCCTAGAATGTAGAGAATAATTTAGTTTACATCTCAATGAAGCACGCTAACAGAGTTTATAAAAAGTGATAGTCTATGTATGAATAAACATTTTAAAATATTGCTGGTTGAACAGAAATGCTGTCACTGGCAGAGTTCAAGGTGAGTGCACTGAATGAAATTCAAGTTATATATCATCTTTGTTTAGAACAAAAAGGCTTGCATCAAAGGGGACATGGCTAGAATGTACTCCATAAATCCCAGGGTACTCTTCACAAAATCTGAGTCTCACCTCTGAAAGTAAGCAGATAGAGTCTCTTATAAATAAACTTCCTTAGACACTACACAATGTCATCCTTGGTCAGGCACACCAGCCTACCACCTAAACCTGTTTATCATTGATTCTGACTGAGTATAAAAATATGTCTCTAGAGGACATGGGTCAGAGTACAGATTGCCCTTAACTGGCTGGTTACTTTAATCCCTGGCCCATAGAACTACACTTTGCCTTGGTGTACCTGTGACTTCTACTCTAAAGTGCTGCCACAAAAAGGACAAAGTATCTATCTCTTGAAGTTTCTTTGGTTAGAGTACTTCAAGCCAGTGAGGAATGTAACTTCTTTACATCTTCTCAGTCTGTGCAGGCTACCACATCTCTTCACCTCACTTTATGTTATTACATATATTGAGCAGAACCAGAGTCTCTAGGCTGAATTATATACTTAGATATGAAACGAGATCTTGAGTTGCAAATCCCCATTTCATATATGCAGCTAATGTGACTCCACAGTAAGTAGATACAGGGATTTTTAAACAGTATTGTTCCCTTCTTCATTTCCTTGTGGCTGATATGGCTGTTTCTCAGCTTACTATGCTAAATTCTCTGACCACCCTGCTGGGAACTCAAAGTTGCGACTGTCATCTGCAGAATTAGGTCTGGTGATGCCAGCTTAGTCTTTTTCTGCATCTTGTCCTGCCTTGCACAAAGTGTTTCATTCATTTCCCTGTAGTACTCAGCTCAATGACTTAAACAGCATATGCCAGATAAATAAGTATAGGTATTTTTTTTAGCTTATTGCATATCGATTTGTAGCCAGTGTAATAGAATAATTCTGGAATAATTTCTAATGCGAACTTGAGATGGCATGACTTGGAAAGACATACTGCATTTGAGTTTAAGACTAAAATCAGAATAAGATGTTTAGGTGGTTATGGATTCATAGAGTCTCAGAAGAACAAGAAGAAAGATCATTCCAAAATATACATTGTTAATTCAAAATACATTGATTCTTATTAGACTTCTAGGAGTTTTGATAAACTACATTTGTTTTGGCTAAGCACATGATACAGATACATTATTTTTAAAACGTAATATTTTTCTGCAAATATGTATAATAATATGCCAAATATTCGTGTTATTATTTTTATTTTATATATTGAGGGCTGATAGATCTGTTGAGAAAAGAAAGAATTAAACTAAGTTGGCCTTTACACAATGCTGTAATGACAGTAATGCTGTCAACATGACCTTAGTATGTAAGGTACTTATTTACCTTCTTCGCTGCTTCAGCTAACAAAAGAGTCTTCCCTGTGCATGGTCCTCCATATATGATAAGAGGGTTAATGTGTCCTAGTTTTCTAGGTAAAACATATTTGTGAACTATGCTTAATGCCTCACATCTATATTCATAAAAAGTGGAGTATGTTTTACATAGCGATGAATGTTGAAGAACTTCATCGTACAGCATGTCTGTCTCTGTATCAAAATTCTGCTGCACTGTAGCTTGGATTATATCAATCATGTCTTCATAGAACTGTTTACCAAGTCCTTCAATGTAATGGCTCTCCACTTCTTGGGAGTAACCCAGTTTCATGTCACAGTGGGTGACGGATGTGTACACTCTCAGATTGGACGATGCGACAATGGTAGGAATGAATTCATCCCTGAGCTTGATCAGTTTCTCATGTGCTTCAGGATCTCGTAGAAACTTCCCAGCTTTATGTACCACATCCATGTATTTTCCCATCTCTGGAATTTTAACGAAACGCTCAATGTTGGCAATTTTCCGAATGTAGCAAACACACTTCTTAAGGAAAGCTGGTGTTTGTTTACCCAAGGCAAAATCAAGTTCGTCTTCAATAGCTGAGGATGAAAAGAGAACACAAGAGTCTCTGTCAACTTTTCTTTACAAACAGTTCAAGAACATGCCCTACCCCGAACAAGCAGACTTGATTGCAATTGTTCTCTGTAAAAAACAGAAAAAAACACAGAGAATTTGCTGGGTGCTTTTGTATGGGTTTTAGTCTGAAGCAAGCACAACAAACCTTTTTTTCCCCCCTTTAGTTATATGAGAAATGCCAACAGAAATATATTTTCATGTTTGTGGAAAGGTTGACAGAAAAGACAATAAATGAATATACAGAAATTGTTACTGTGAACTTTACCAGAGGAGAGATATCTCTTTGCTTGGCTGTGTTTCATTTTTCCTTTCTCATACAGCAATTTCACAGCAGTCTTAAAAATCTTCTTAATCTCTTCTGATATATCTTGCCATTTGTTCTCATTCATAGAGTTTGAAGAAGATTCCATCTTTTAAAAATATCCATAGTTAAAAGGTAGGTGTAATACATACATCTACAACTTCAGAAAGTAGAAGTCTAATATTCAAGGCCAAAAATAACACAGTAACAGAGAAACACATACACTAACAGAACCAAATAAAAGTTAAACATTTTATACTGCAGATGATCATATTGTATTCCATGTTTGAATTTTAAGAGTTAGCTCCTTGGAGTATTTTATAAATCCCATAGTGTAGGCAGTTAATGTAATATTTTTCAAGAATAAGGCAAACAACACCTTTATAGAAAGAGGGTTTTGAGAACCAAGCCTGAAATAATGATAATAAAGCAGCAGCAATACTGCTAAAATTATCACTCCTTTAATGAGATGTAATAATGATAATAATTTAAACTTGGATCTAAAATTGAAAATTAGGTTCCTGGTACCTGTAATTAGGTGCCTTATATTAGCTACCGTATTTTAAAAATACAGGATTATATGTGACATTACATTCATTCATTCATTGCTATAGTAACACTAATCTTAACTGTCATCAGAGAGGAACTCTAATATAAATTCACTAATACTTTCAGATGGTATCTTGCAAATACCATGCTGGTGCTTTCTCTAAAGCAGCTAGGTTTTATTTACTGCTGGTGAAATATTTCAGGGGTTTCCAGTTTTCTCAGTGTGGAATCTCCAGGACAAATTCCTAGCAACTCTTTCTTGACAGAGCTGAGTATCTTTTATTACTTTCTATAAGTTTATGAGATGTAACTCTGTGTTACATCTTTAAGTTATGTTACATCTATGTTCCAGCTTTAAATTATGAACATTTTTTAAAGTTATTTTAAGTTATGAACTTTAAGTCATTTAAGTTATGGGCATCTTTCACTTAGTCCTGTGTCAGCCAGTAGCTTCAGGAAAAGTACAAAGATTTAATAAGAAAAAAATGCAATAATACAAGACACACTCAAAATGAAGTGAAATCTCTTTCATGGAGTTCATTTTTTGTACACTAAAATATTTCCTTAGGTTTGTACAGGTTGTGTAGGAGAGCAGAACTGAGCCCTGAGAAATAGATGAAGTTTTATTGTCATCAATTAAAGACAAATGCCTGCTTTGAAAATGATGATAAACAGTGTTCAAAAATCTTATGTTAGAATACAGTTAACAAGTTAAAAGTATGATATCTGACTCAGGACAGTACTAAACACTTGTTAGAGTTTTCTTCTATGGGGATAGAAGGGAAAATGTGTATTTCCTCTGCAAGTCCTGTTCATTGAAATCTGGCGAATGCACAGTACAAAGCAGACGAGCCTGAGTTCTCCATATTACAACATCAGGAAAGGGAAATCTGTACAACTGTCCCACTAGCCCTAACAGGTCATGGAGACCCAAGCTCTAGCTAGCAGAGAGCGCATCAATGCAGGAGTTGTGTTCCTTGGTGTTTTGCAGCTGCTCTTTCACCACATACAGGAAAGATGCACCACAGCAGCAGCTGTTCAGGTGTGGACAGGGCTGTAGAACCTAACTCAAAGACAACACTAACTGCCTGGCCTTGGGGACTGCCTGCCACTGTAATGGACAGAGAAAAATTTTGTGAGCAGGTAACTATGACTTACCGTATTCTGGTAATTCTTCAGCATTTCTGATTTTGGTCTGAGGTAATATGTTGGTGGCACTGCATTCTCATCCCTGCAGTACCACTCTTCTAAAATCCTTGTCTCTAGCTTGGCCTCTACAGCAGCATCCAGGATCATTTCAAATTCTGCTGACTCAACTTCCCCCGGTATTCGGATGTTCCCATACTTCTCTCCCAACAGGCCCTATGTATTTACAGAAAAATAGGGATGAAATTTTTCTTTTTCATTATCCATAAAGCATCTTCAGGGTCTGAATTTCCTAAAAGTAAGTCTGGTAGTAGTCTAATGACTTTGAAATTACTAGGAAGGGAAACAGATACTGTGTGACAGGAATTACTGTTAAGGGTACTGTACTGAGCTGTATTTTATTATGATGACTTGGAAAATTTCAAGTAGATGTATTATCTCTCACAATACTAACTAGTAGTAAAAATACAAAGGCATTCAAAAGAAATTTTAAAATATCCCACATACTTAGCACAGTATTGACTCATGTATTACTGAATTCCGTTAGTCACAGGTTGAGATTATCCTCACATGCAAATGCGAATTGAAATTGTGGCTTATATCAGCAAGGAACAGTGAACCACAAGCTGCTTTGCTGTCTTCTATGCTTGTTGTCTTTGCCCCAGTAGCTGTCCACTGAATGAACAGTGGGGGAAGGAAGGAACAAACACTGAGCAGAAATTGATCAAACCCAATTTTAGTACCTCTATGTAAAGGTTTGTGGAACTCAGTTCTTAAACTGGGGCACAGGAGACATTTCCCTTTAAAAACTGAGGATTAAAATACTGGTTGTGGTGCTCTAAATATACTCCTTTAGAAGAATTTTATTTCTGTAGTTTACTGTCTGTAAACATTTTTGTAAAAATATGATTGTAATTTCCTACAACTTCATAGATAATAGTGTTATAGGAAATTACTGCAACCATTTGGCTATTTTTTCTCAAATTTGTGATCATCGAATCAATTCTGCATTAAATACTTGGTCCACAGAAGTCAGTGAGAATTCTTACTTAATTTAAAATGTGATTTTTAAAAATTCTTTCCTCCTTTTAAATGTATTCAGCAAAGATCTTGCGTTAATGAGAAGGAATACTTAATGTGGAGAGGAACCAACAGCATCAGAATCTTTATTTGAATCAGAAAGATCTCTTAGTAAAATAATGTTAATGCAAATATATTAGTGCCCTAAAAATGTAAATGAGCATGTTTGTAAATAATATCTAAATATTCATTATTTTTAAATCACTCATCATAATGAGAATCAGTTTTAAACTCTTCTAGCAGAACACCCTGAAAATCAATAACTGATGATGATGAAGCCTGCTTCACTGATTATAAAATCACAAAGCAGCAGGAGACTTTGCTGAACCCAGCTATAGTACTCCAGTGGCACACCATGCCAGATGCTGCAGCCCCAGAGCAGACATCAGAGCAGTGCACGAACACTTCTTAATCCTTCCAGGGAAAACCAGTTATCTCAGACCACTGGACATTGTGTAAACTAACCTGGCTGATTTTTGACTGGAGCAAGCTTAGGAGAACACATGAACCACGCTGGCTCTGATGGCAAGCAGTTGGCATCCTCCAAAGAGGAGCACTGACAGAAGAGCTGGTGGAACAGGAACAAGTCATTGTCTGTCCACTGCTCAGGAGAAGCAAAGGAATGTAGGAATTGTGATAGTTCATATAACTCAGGATGCAGTTTCTCACAAGTCACAGCATCCAAGTCCTTCAAAAAGCTTCCAAAATAGAGAGTCTTTAGGGGAAAGTTGAGTTTTCCTGGATGCCCATTCAGATCCTATCACAGCTCCATTTAGGGTACACATCAGTGATTCAGGAGAATGGAACGAATGTGTTCAGCAACTAAAATTATATAATAATAAATTTAATGAAATAGAACGATCCAATATTTCTATAATCTAAATTTATTTTTGATTTGTGATCATTCCAGCTAGTAGCTCCCCTCAAAGAGGGTTACGTTACTTCACATAATGAGATAGCTGGGGAAAATTTTGAAGCTTTTACATTTCTGATCTATTCATAGAACCTGTAATTTTGGAGTACTGAAGCTGCAGAGGTTAAACAAAATATAGCATTATTTTCCTTCTTCATTCAAGTGAGGTTAATAATTTATATTATATCATTCTGAATTGGTAATCCTCTTCACATTCAGGCTGACATGGAAAGCTCATAAATTTCTCTCAGAGGAGCTTTTACCTTGTATAGAAATTATTACTTAAAATTCATTAGGCTACACTTTTTCTGAATGTAAGTCCAGTGGATTCAATACACAGTTGCCTGAGCAAAGATGAATAGTTGGGCCCTTCATTAACAATACTAAAATGTCAACATTATTACGTCTGATTTTAATGTACTGCATTTAATCAACTAAATTTGTTTTGGAACTATTCTGTGTACTTTTCTGCTTCTCTGGTACAGTTTATGCTGTTCTCTCTCCACTGTACTGTAGTTAAATAATGACTGGTTTTACTTTGAAATGAAAAGACAAGACTTTTTTTATACCTCTCATCTCATGTCATTGCAAAAGACATTATGTAAATAATCTTGTATTATGGATTATCCTCCTGACTACTTGAGCAAAAAACAATAAAAAGGAATTTTGACATGATCCAGCAAACCCTAAATATAGTTCTAAGCAGGTGTATCATTTGGAGCATTGCACTACAGCTGTGTTCCTGTTAGAGCCCAAACAAAAGTTACCTCAGGTTCTGGTATTAATACCTGACTGAGTGTAGTCATTGGAAGAATATTCTGGTAGAAAATGTTATGAGGTAGAAAACTCTTCATGGAGTCACTCCTGCGCTTTCTGGTAACTTCAGACATACCTCAAGCTACAGCCCAGTTTCACTGGCCTTTTAATGGAGGCATTGAAACAAAACTCCTAATTTTTTTGGAAAGTACAAAAGTGACTAACACTGGTTTTCTGAAAGGCTGTGGTATCACACCCCAGGCTGGGAGCAGGAGGCATGCTGAGTAACTGCAGCTGTTTTCTACTGAGAAACTGATGCTCAAATGATGGGTTACACCACATAAACACATAAGGCTCCTGGGTAACAGTTCTTCACCCAAATGCACCTTCCTCTAGATGCACTGCATGTTTTCCATTACCAGTGGCACTAGTAAATTAAAAAAAAAGACTAAGGAGTATAAACAGACTATATGTATTTGCTGGAATTTTAATACAAAATTTGTTTCTAAGGCTGTGTGACAGCATTTGCAGGAACAGGCTGTAAAAACTACATCTTCCCATGTTAGAGGTGAGGTTTGAAGCACCTCCTTCCCTTCATTATTTTGGTGTCATTCTGGTTAAATGCTGGTTACATCTGTATAAGTGAAATCTATCAGGGTACCACAAAACAACTCAAACCTTAGAGGCCTCAGTGAGAAGCTCTGAACTGCACTTTTCCTTCACTAGCTTCGTGTTTCAACTGCCTCTGTGTCAGAGGCAGCAGCCTCCGGGAATATCTGCCCCATCTCTACTTCCCTGCACATTCAAGTAAATGCAGATTTCTTCTTAGAAAAATAAAGAAAAATGAAGCAACAGGATTGAAAGTAAATATAATTTCTCACAATATTCATGGTGTTTCATACTTAGTCTGTAAATAAGAATTACCATTATTTCAGATCCTTTTGAAATATATTATAGTACTCTACAGTGATAACCTAACACTTCAATTTGTGATAACAATGCAGCATTTTGATGATTATTATAGGGAATTATTTTTAAAGGGAACAGTAATGTTTATGCTGTGTTCACTATCAAGAGACAGTTTCATATGCAGACTCGTGAACCAAAATCTTCCACCTGATGAGTCATTTTCTTTTAATAGTAAAACAACAAATTAAAGTCTCATTAGATTGAAGGTGATTGAACTGTATAAAACGACCAGGCTGATAAACACATAAAACCCTCAGCAACGATTTGTGTCTAACAAAACTTTACAGAATTAACACAGAGCAACCTCAGCAGTAGCCTTGTTTTAGCTTTCAGAATCACAGAATGGGTTGGGTTGGGAGAGACCTCAAAGATAATTTACTTCCAAATCCCCAGCCTTGCCAGGGACACCTTCCAACAGACAAAGCCACTGAGAGCCCCATCCATTGGGATTTCCATCAGGAATGCTTTGTTGAGCCCGAGGCTGAAATCACTATTTAATAAAGGTTAAAAAACTACTGTCTATAAGATGGAAAATATTTTTCATTCTAATATTCTTGGTGTGGAAAGGTATTAAAATTGTAGGCACAGTCACTATAATGACCAAGAAGAGGACACAAAGATAATTTAGATTTGATCTTGAGATATGAGGGATTCACATGGCATGTCATATTAGTTCAGACATCATCACTAAAATATTCATGGATTCTGATGCCATACATTCTATTAAACCAGAAGATGCTGAAATTTTAGATACATTTAATTCCAGCTAAGATAGTTGGTGGTAATTTTAATAAAAAACAGCTGTCAAATAACAGCAAATGATATTAATTACTGATTGGTTTAATTAATCCTTTTAAAATAAATTCTATATTGACATCTGCAAATGAAGCCATTTGAGAAATCAGATTTGTAATGTTTTATGGAGTGGTTCCAGGTACTTGTCAACCAAAGAGCAACAATTTTTTTGCCATTTTGCCAACGGAGATCTGATCCAATGATCTTTTGCTGGGCTACTTGGAATCAATCCTATTTCTTGGTCTTTGTGGTGACATGTGACACTGAAGTGCATACATGTGCCTCTTCTGCCTCTTCTCAGACCAGTCTTGGATTGCCAGCTTTTTGAAGAACAAGCATTTGAGAAATCATCTTTGAAGGAATTAAATCTAACCACAGTTAATTTTTTAACTTAATATACTTCTCTGTGTACAGGACTAAGCACTCCTTAAACAATTTGGTTTTGCAAGATCCACAAGGAATTAGGAAGTATTACTGTCCCCATGTGCCACAGGAATTAAATGCAGGGCATTAAGCCTCAGAGCTGGGACGAGTATGCAATGGTTAGTTATAATCACATAGTGGAAGGTGTTTTTCCTAATTCTCAACTCCGTCCTTACAGAAACTGCTCGCTACTAAGGGAAAAAAAGCCTTGACCCCTTGTGATGAGGTCCTGAGTGAGTCACATTTCAGCCTACTAAATTACTAAAAGCTTAAACTAAGATCACTTATTCAAAGTAGAACAGCTCCATTAGGGGAATGAGTATCTCATATTATTGAAGAGGTGCTCAATGCTTCACACTGTGGGCTGAAAATTGGAGGGATCTAAATGCTTTTAAAACACCGTGGGGTATTAAGTTCATCTGCTGTCAGGGGTTGGGAAAGGGTGGTCTTACTGATGTCCCAGAGGTGTCCTTCTACCATTCCCAGGAGAGCTGTGGGTTACAGTCTGGATCATGCCATGCCTCAGCAGGATTTCACACAGAAATCGGCTGTAGCTCATGGGCAACCACCTGGAGCAAAGTGTGTAATAACAAAGCACACTCATGGTGCAAAAGCCCTCTTTCAAAACCTCCCCTGAACTGGAAGAAGGACAAGTCTTTTGTCACCAGGTATAAACCCTACTCATCAGGCTTTAGAGTGCGAATGATGGGGTAACAGTCCCACATCAAAGGCCCTGCTACTGCAGCTCCTTTCTCTGCAAGCAATCTCACAGCACTGTATAAGCAACTGAATATAAACTGCAACAGAAACATGAATGTTATCTTTCCATGGTTTGCATGACTAACAAGGGCTACAAAGTCCTCTGGATCCCCCTCTTCCCTATGGTCACTTACTATTGATTGCCTTCTCTTTATCGTGGAGTTAGAGATCTCACTCCCTGCTTTCACAGCCTTTGCTTTGAAGGCTTCCTCCCTTTTATAAAAATCATTCTTATGAAATAAAACCTTTTTTCTTCTTTAAAGCCATACATTCCAAATAGCCATTTTTTCTTAGACAAATACATTATTTCTCTACTGCTTAATGGGATGTTCACACACATGTTAGCTGATAAAGCATATTACTACATAGTGGATCAGACTTCTATAGACAAAAGAGACACAAAAAAAATTTGAAATATTGATCTACAAATAAAAAAATTACAAATAAAATTTATAACTAAAATTTATAGTTAGCACTGGGCTTAAAAGACCTCAGATTTTATCCAAATATTTTTTCTAAAAAGCATACTTACTGTAATCAGATTCCAATACCCATCAATTTCTGTCAGTTGCTATATTTGTATGTATGGAGACAGAGTCACTTCAGCATAACTACAAGAAATGCTCCATTGTTTTCAAATCTTGCTTTTTACATGCATGCTGGCTACATTCTGTGTCTTGTCTTGCATATCAAATTTAGAGGTGGTAAGACAGTGCATTTGCATGTGCAAACCTGCCTAGGAAGCCATTCAAGTTAAGGAAGGCACATAGAATTGTAACAGGTCAGCATGTTTACCCTCCTTGTCTGCAGAAATGTAGGCTTAAGTGATATAACCAAATATACAGTAATCCACGTCTTGAAAAACTGAAACAAATGGTCAGGACACCATTTTTAAGGGCCTTTTTTTAAACATCCCATCCTAAGAAATTTAGCACAACTATAGCTCTTTCTGGTTTCTTGCAAGAATGTGATAACTCTGTTCTAACAGTATCCTTTAGAAATCACTTATGCGATATAAAATGTGCAGGTGCAGCCAGACGTACTTTTGGGGAAAAAAAAGAAAACTAAAATAACAGGTTTAGCTGTGTCCCTGCCTGCCAGGCCTTGTAACCATGAATTTACTACCAAAAAACAAACAGAAAAGAATGTCCTATTTTATTCTTTTTTGTAACTTAAGAGAACAATAGCCAACTCATTTCAAATTCAAAGCAAAAATGCTAATGGCTAAACAATAGTGAATCATCTGAACTAAAGCCAGAAAAGTATGTTTACTTCAGTTTATCTCAATGGAATATGAATGGAACATGTTAATTGCTTGTTAGGGCAAACTCCAAGCCATTGTACTGGAAACTGAAATCAAGATGAAGAAAGCTGTACTACTATGCTTAAATTAAGCCATGTTTCAGGAAGCTGGAGTTCCAGAGTAGGTGGTGCCCAGGAGATGTCCTGAAAATAACTTCTTATTGTACTTCTACCTCCAATGAGGTACAGTGTAAGGACCTCATGATAGAAACACAGAGAGAATATCCTCCCAATAAATAAATACATGTGATGGCTTTTCTTACCTATCAAAAGAAAAAAAGTTATGTTGCATTGGTATTAAGTCTCTGGAAAATACTACCATTAGAAATTAAAAATATGAAAAAGGCACAAAAATGTCATAATCTGTGATTTCTGGGAAGTACAGGTCACAGGTCACAGTTAGAGCAGCATTCTTCTTGTCTGGCAAGAGTTGTAAGGCAGTGTAGCTTATCAGACAGAACACAGGAGCTGCTGCAGATCTCTTAAATCTTCTTTCCACTTTTACTACATCTCAGTATGGAAACCTGCAAGTTCCTGATACTTCTGCCACTGACTCAGACTGCCTATTCATAAAATGAGGCTAATGATAGCTTGCAAAATAAGCATTTTATTTTGAGTATTTCTATTTTGATATGGAAAGGATGTGTATTTATGTATCAGCAGCGACGGAACTGTTATTTTACACTGTTTGTCCTTTTTAATTTTTAAGGGAAAAATGATACCATAGAGCAGTATCAAACATTTTCATTTGCTTTTTCTCCATAGATTGAAGCTGTGAATAAATGGAATTAATTTTAGAACTTCATCATGACTGTAGAAAACACAAGAAATACAATTTTTAATTGAAGTTGCTGAAGCGAATAGGAATCTGAAAGCATAATAAAGACATTTCTGTACTGAGAATTGTTTTTCCACCTGCTCAGATATATATTTATGTTCCTTGGCTTGAGGAATATTGCAGTGTGTTGTTTCACAGAACCATGCCCTAATTTCTCTCTTCCCTGGAGGCACTGCAGAAGTACCTTGGGGGGACTATATGAGCTTCAGAAACTTGAGAAAGGTCTTGGTTTCAGTTCCATGAAAAACAAAAAGGACTGTTGAACTACCTTGTAAGAAAACTGGCTGCAACTGACTGGAAGGATGAGGTGCAAGTGCTGAATTGTTTTGCTATGAGTACAGTTCTTGACATAAAAGGTGTAGAAAAGAATGACGGTGGAGTTTCTTGATGCTTGACCTGTCTTTCAGAAAATTAAAGAGTGCAGCCAAATCTAGTTGTAAATGAGCCAATTCTCTCAACTCTGAACTTCACTCACAGTGCAGTATTTTTAAATCTCAAAGCCTTCCCCTAGTGGTAGGTAGGCATGAAATAAGGATGAGTAATTTCTCAGGACATAGTGTGTAGGAGATACCAGTCTATCATACAGAGTGAACGTGCTTCCTCAGAAGAAATTCATGACCTACTTCCCTGATACAGTTTGCTTCATCAGAATTCTCCTTTCTCCTGGCTGAGAAAGCATCAGTGGTCTTCGTCTACAATCTCCCTGTCTTCTACAGGATCATGCAGCACCAATTTCATCTTGTTGCCTTTTCCTTCATTGCTTATCATTGCTGGGTCTTATATCAGCCTGAGCATAGACACAGGTGAGAAAATCAGTCAAAAATGATATAACTAGGGAAGAGGTCAATGAATAAAGATAGCATAGAAGAAGGACTGGAGACTTTTCCTACCTCTGCCTAAAGATCTGAGGTGCTCACTCACTCTGATTCTCCTCCAAACAAATGGGTTTTTCTCATGTTTCTCTATTTTTGAAATTACAGGGGAGATTTCTTGACAGGCATGTACATTTTTCCTTTCACATAAAGCTTAGGACTTTGCAGGTAATTCCTACTACAGTCCAGATTTCTGTCCACCTTCTGTCAGCTCTCTGTCAACAAGATCCTCCTGTAACTTGACAAGAGTGGAACAGGGTATATAAACAAATCAAAAGGGTTAGGTTTAATAAAAGACTGTAGCACATAGCCCAGACTGAAGTCAATAACCTTGTCTGTGGAAATAGGGAATGCACCTTTCTTGGAAAAGGCAAGGAGATCAATATTGTCTTATAGAGGAAGGCATGGTGGTGTAATGTTTCCTGCTTTGTAAAATAATCACAACACTCATCCAAGCCAGAAAGAATTGTGATCTGAAACTCTGTCTTGCATCTCACAGGTAACATGCGGCTAATGGGGAAAAGCTTCTCCTACTACTGTTGTTTAATATGTCTTCCTGAGTATCCAGGGACACAGGTACCATGGAGTCAGAAAGGAAGAAGATATTCTGAGCCAATCAGTGTAGTCAGCTGGGAGGACAGGGCACTGGCTTATGGACACCAAACCCTGGAGGTAAAAGCTGGCACTCCTCCACATCTTACTGCCCCCTCTTTGGTATACTTTGCATGCAAAGTACTTCCTGTGAAATATTCTCTTTCTTGTATTTATCAGAAAGGCAGCTTAGTTTCTGCATTCCAATTTTGGGAAGGTATTAATGTGTTAAATGGTGAGGCAAAGAGCTTAGATTGGGCTAAACTTGAGCAATGCAAAAAGGGCTGAATAAGACACTTAAGAGATTGAGAGAGGCATCTAGTCTGTAGTAACCTCCAAAGTTGCAGCAGCTGAGAAGGGTTTACTAGAACTGCAAAACCAAATCCCACTGTATGCATATACATAAGTCTGTCTTGGAAACAGACTTACATATTTATGTTTTTTTGTAACACACTTAAGCTGTGTGTTCTCAGTGACATACACAGCCACTATGAAGGTATTAGAAAGTGTTAATTAATGAGTATTATCAGAGACAGAAATAGCTGATGGTGTAATGGAATTTTCAACACTCCTCCTGACTTTAGGAATACTGAAGCTAGTTGTAACATGACATTTCACTGCAAATTTTTTTTTTTATTCCCCCCCCTTATTAGAGCTAAACAGATTGGTAATTGTTGAGTCTGCAAATGACAACCTAATTATGTAACTAAATGTCAAAAAAAAACCATTTCACAACTTTCATAGAGTAATGCAATCATTGAGAACCTGATATGACCCATGACGGTGTAGTGTGGAATAAAGTACCTAAAACATTGTTAATGAACATGTTTTACGTAAAACATAAATGAAGGCCCTCAGAAAAATTTTTAGTATAGGTGACACTAGTTCTAGCAGATTTTAATACACTCAATCTAGACTTTACCATAGTATGCAAAACAATTACCAGAACATAACATCAATTCTGTTTTGCAAGTGCATGTGGAATGGCCTGTATTTTTTTTATTTCACTAGTTCCTTGATTTTGATAACTTTTATTTATGATTTTTATATCCTTATGTGTTAATTGTAACAAATATATATATATGTATATATATATATATATATATTTTTTTTTTTTTTTTTTTTTTTCCCAAGCCAGCTGGTGTTGGCTTTTGTTATTTGGGACAATTGGTGGCTGGTACACTCTGAACAGGTATTTTATCAGTCTAGTCCTTCAAAGACGAAAAGAAATAATTAGAAAATTCCTTTCAGTATGATGGCCCAGTGAAGTCCACACTGACGTAGAAGTGTCAGCCCATTTTTAATGTTCTTACATGATTTGCATGTATTCCCTGCTTTTTACATGACTGGAAGGAGAGAATCCTTTCTACCATTTATTAAATTATAAATTCAGAGGACAGAAAGCACAGTAGCATAGCTGCAGGATGGAAAGAACTATTTCCTATGAAAAGAAAGTAATGATCTAAACAGTTAAGGAGATAATGAAAAAAATGCAAAAGGTATCTTTAAAGAAGCTGAACTGAAGGAAAAAAACTAAGACAAGCACCAAACCCTTTAGGCACTTGACAAAGGTTGTGGATTCTCAAACCTAAAATCACTTAAGCTGTTCAGAGTGTCAAAAGTCTTTGACACTCAAAAATGTAGCCACTTCACATCACCAAATATCACAATGAGGTTACTCTTTCTGATCATTTAAATTGTATTAAATATAAATCCCTCTTTTCATAAAATTATCTTTAGAACTGCCACATTTCAAACCCAATTCTTCAAAACTACCCAATATTAGTTTTCCATTTATTATACAGATGAAAAAAAATAAACTTTATGAATTTTCTTAGCTTCACTTGCCATAGTGAAGGATGGGATAAAACAAAATAGTGCCCCTTCTATTGGGACATCTTCATGACTTCTCTAACACTAATTTTTACATAATAAGTTATGTGACTTACAATTAATGATAAGCATACAAACGCTGAATATTAAGTACTGCCTGCAGGTAATAGGTCAAATAATTGGCCAGAAGTTTAAAAATTCTGCAGCAGATGTCCATGGGAATGAAAAAAAATATAGAAAAAAAGTGCCACTTGCCTGAATGAAAACAGTCTTTATTGCCTGTGCCATGCAATTGTATGACTGAGAGGCAGGATATGTGGTCTGTGAAAAGCATGTGGCCAGCTGATGAACTGTTTTTCCAGCCATGAGTAGCACTAGTATAGTAAGGCATTTTAAAACAATTTCAAGCATTAATTTCTATGCTACGCAAAAGAACCAACAAGAAAAGAACATGTAAATTACAACTACTGCAGTCTCCCTAGTTTTCTAAGCAAATATCCTATGCTTCATTTTTTAAGGTGGAATGAAATAAAAAATTACTCTGTTCTCCAGTTACAAAAGAAAGAATTACATATTAACAGGACACGAACTCTGAAAAAGCACATTGCACTGAATGGAAGTATTTTAAGAGAGAAGAACACTGATACTTTTTCTTATTTCACTCCTTAAATTAGCATCTTTCATTAAAGAAAGAGGGACCCTACAAAATTATACACACTGATTATTAAAAAAAAAAAAAAAAAAGGAAGAAAAGGAAAAAAAGACCCAGCTACTGTTAGCTAGATTTAACAATAACCAGACTAAAAAGTGAGCTATTTATTTGTTGGGTAGGTGTTTCTTTCTGGGTCTGTTATTGGAGAACCAAAGAATCTCTGAACGGGTGTCTGTATTTGAGAAAAGGAAAGGCGCAAGCAGCACAATTAATATCTCTTTGAACTTATCAGCTACCTGCTAAATATTGTAAAGTATGCTGTTTCTTTACATAGAAGTAGCATTGCAAGGTTTAGAATCCCCTCCATACCTCTCATTTCTGCAGAATAGCTCATGCTGGATTTTTGATCTACAGATTCATTTGTAGGGCAGATCATTACATTTAACTGATTATAGTACTACCTCAGAACGAAGGTTTGGTACAGCTCTTGAGGGTCATGAGAAAATAAATTGCATAAATCTCATGCAGCCTATTTCTTCCTCTACACAATACATAGAATGATGGAAATATGACTTCATGTTAATCTTATTCTTGCTAATATGGTCATTCATATTAAATATAATACTTAACCTTTCTGGAACACAGCACCAGAAATTGTATTTCTGTCAAGAAAAAGAAGTACAGTGACTTAGCAGAAAATATGTGCAGCCTTCTGACTGAAAATGCAAGTTATTTTTAGACTACATAAAAGCCCATGCAGTTTCTGTGTTACATGGAAAAGCTGTCTGATGAATCTTAAACCCGTTTCCAATGGGCTAAGTATAAAAAATGGGTAAGTATTTAAGATTTAGAGAATCAGAGATGATTCACAGCAAAATACATTCCCATCCCAAAAGCAGATGAAGGAATTCACTTACAATAGCTTAATCATGTAACATCCCCCCATGCTTGATTTCATTGTCTGTGTATATCTGTTGTTCAGAGCCAAACTATATGGAAAGGGACAGACATCCTTCGCCTCAGTCTGGAGGCTGTGAAAGAAGACCTAAACTTGCTGGGAGGAAAGTTGCATGTTTTGTCTTCAAAATTGATCACTTTGTCTGTTTTGAAGGGTTTCAAAATATACAAAGCTCTACTTTGATATTTACAGAAAAATCTTTCCTGTTGGCCAAGTCCATCTAAAACAGGATTAATATCTTCAGACATATACTTTACTCCACATCAATGCCAAGAAATCCTATGGAGCCATTCCTGATATGTTAGAGGGAGTTCTCATTTAGATGGGTTTTAAATCAGACACAGAGTGAGAAGAAAAGTAACAATCTGATATTTCTTTCCTGGAATTTACTTTACTGGAAGAGATGGACTGTTCTGCCATGTCTGGCTCCAGGTATTTCTCTTCATTCACTTAAAAACTTAAAAAAAAAAAAGCTGTGTCTTTGGGGAAAATTAAATACTGAAATGCCCAAGCACAGATAACCTCTACTGAATTCCCCAAAAGCACTGGGTACTTAGCATTCCCCCTGAACTGGATGTTCTAGTATAGACACATTTGACTGACTTTTGCCTCCCTAACTTAAAGTGTGTGGCAATTTTCCCAGGAAAGCAAAAACAAAATATAATTCAGGCATTCCAAAACCTGTATTTAGTTTTTACATTAGGAATAAATCTTAAAGGAACACCAGAACTGAAACTGCAGTTGAGGAGATCCAGCAGAGCAGGAATAATATAATTTGGAATTTTCTCTGAGCTGGAATGCACTCAAAATTAATTATCAACCATTTGTACTAAGCAGAGGGAGTGCAGTAATATACTTCATGGAACAATTAAAGCATGCATTATACTGAGGAACACAAAGATACAAACAGTAGAAACATTCCAGTCCATAATTTATTGTACTTCCTCTTCAACGGGATTTAAGGACATGCCAAATATTGTAAATTGCTAATATTCTTTTAAAATCCTACTGGATTTTCAAATTTATAATCTTAGGTTCTTTAGGTCTATGGAAGTTTTATGCTTCCCTAGGAACTCTTAGGGAAGTGATGCACATGTTGCTCCTGAATTCAGGCCTGTCAGTCACTTCCTCTGGGCCTTGCCCGGGACTGAAAGTGCAGAAAAGAGCTTTTATACATCCCCAGTAGGTTTGTGGAAAGAAGAGCTTTAAAAATACTCTCTGGGGTTTCTCAGCAGACCAGTGAAAACACAAGGGACTATGCAAGGTTACATTTGTTTAGATGTGGCAACTCTTGTTATAATTTGCAGGATGCATGCAAATGTAAAGGTTCCAGTGATGTGTTGAATTTATTTTTTTTTTGTATTGTTGTGAAATGTAGAGTTTAAGCAGTTCATAAGTTAATAAATATACTGCATTTCAATCTTCCCATGTGGATTCCAAAGACAAGATTTCTGCATAAAATTTGTATGAAAAGGATTTTGCCCTCATAAATGAGTCTTCATAAATTATTCTGTAGATCAAAATTAGCATGGTATGTACTTACTTACAGTGAAAACTGTGAGCATTTAAATGATTTAAATGATAATAAACTAACAAAAAATCTCAACCTAACCAAAATCCAAACAACTTTCCTCTCCCTTAACTGAGTCAAGTATTAATAGAGGCAGCAGTTAAGAGAAGCAGTGTACATTCCTAAAGTCAGTGTTCACAGGAAATTAGCTTTGCATTTTTTTCAGAACTGTCTCCTCCTTGTGCTTATGAATGTGTATTAATTTTGATTTTGTTGTTTCATATTTGGAAAAAAACCTTGTGACTTTCAACTTATTCACTGAACTAATTTAAGGACTGAATATCATTTTCTCTCCATCCAATATTACAATGCAGGCAAAAATTGCCATAAAGAAACACTTTCTAGAATCAATGTATATCAAGTACCTAATTCTGAATAGTTCCATTTAATCCCAGATCTGTATCTCAATTCAAAAGGTGGTAATTAAGAACTACAAAAAACCTCATAAAAAACACACACACAAAAAAAACAAACCCAGAAAAAACCAACCACCCAACAAAAAACCCCAAAAACAAAACAAACAAATACACCAGCTGAAAAGAAGGGGCACATTTTATAGAACTTTCTCAAGAAATGGCAAACTGCCTAAAGCCTGCAGCGCCAAAGTCAATTTTTCATTATGTTACTGTAAATTAAAAATAATTATGCTTGTTGGAGTAGAATCATCTTCAATTTTTGTCGTAAATGAAATAAACCCCATCTCACTATGATACAGCAGAGCAAAAACCAAATACGCATAAACAGATTTCTGTGGTTTTGCCAGTCTAGTCACTGGGAGAGCTACTACTTTGGCCCATACTTAGAAAACCTGAAATAAATATTGAAGTCATTGGCTCACTGCAACCTCTTTGATAGCCGTCTCATTCTGTTTAAAAATTCTGATTTGGCTTGATTTCTTTAGTAACAATATGAGGCAGGCAGTTCTTAAAAGCTTCAAGATCCTGAGCTGCTAAAATATGCAGCAATAGTACGTGACAAGGTTTTCTTCACTATCAAAGATTTTACAAATTCATGTCTAAGGACACTGGTTGTTGCTACATGAAAAACTCCATGCCCTTCTGTTCCAGCTCTGGTTTTTCCATCAAAGGGAAGATAGAAAGTAGAAAAATAAACCCAGAAAACTAAATATAGTCACACAAGATGAAAGCTACCCAAACTCTCTAGAGATCTGGGCCAGTGTGCGCTTGTGAAAAACAGTGTCATGACAGCATCAAACCCAGCCCAGACTCTGTACGCCAGCTGCTGGGCTCTTACAGTAAAGTCTTTATTCTCCAGGCCTCTGAAGCTAAACAAGAAAGGCAAATAGGTGAATGAATAAGAGTCAGAGAGATGGTTGTAAGGGTGTGATAGAAGTACAGAAACACACATGCTATAGGTTGCTCCTTATCTAATGCTTGGCATGGAGAGACATGATCTCCAGCCTTCATAGCAGGCAGTGTTTTGTATCCTTTCCATCCCACTGGCTTCTGTGGTTTCAGTTCACAAAATCTTTCACATTCTTCCCTTTTAAAAAAAATAATCAAGGACTTGCAGCTTTTTGTCTGTGTTATTATGACAAGATTAAGAATTAGAGTTGACTCAGCTATGTCTAGGTAGCTCATCAAAATGAGAAAAACTTCGTACCTTTTGTAAAGTATTTTCTTGGCAAATATATTATAGAAAAGAAAATTTATGATAGTGAAGGCATGGTCTTAAGACTGTTTTGCATTGAAGCAGAGCAAGCGACCATGGAGAGAACAATCAGTTGCATATCAGTATATCACAGACTCAGAGCCTCACCGACTTCCATTCACTGACCTCCCATCTTTTCACCGTCTAATACCTGGCATCCTAAATTGTCCTGGTTTAATGACAAGAGACAGCAAATGCTGATCAGAGCATAGCTCTTTGCTGCTACTTTTTTGTAAGTCTTTCTAGGCCAGCTGATAATGCATGTGTGGGAAGTACCAAGAATTAATTAACTGTGGCCTCCTTAAACAAGTTGTCAATGATTCTATTGCGATAGTAGTAGAGTCATATCTATCTCACTCTGAGGACTGATCATTAAAGATCCTTCTTTCCTATCCACTAATACTGAGTAATCACTGTTAATCTACAGAGCTGAATCAGGAAATAGTTGCATAGCAAATGCACAGCAATGAACATCAAATATTTTAGAAAGAAGAAAATCAGACATTTGTTACTGAATTATGCATATTAGGATAGGTAACATTGTGTTTTTCTTGTAAAGTAAAATGTTATTTTTATACCCACAACAAAACATGGACCTGCAGAACTTTTCAGGCAATCTTCAAGCAGCTTCATGCGAGTCTTTTGCAGCTCAGGACTGTCCCATTCGTCTGCTTCAACTCCCCAGTATAAGTCTATGACCTGGAAAACAGTATGCAGTATAGTTACTTATCATATGCCCTTTCTATAATTTAAATTAAAAATTAGCTTTGCCAACATGCTGTGCACTAAGCTTTGCTCTTCAGTGCAGTAAAAAGCAATGAGGTCTACATTCAGTCCTTACACAGACTGCCAGGGTGTCTTCATACAAATGAGAATTCCACCCTCTTACTTGCCCTCCCAGATAGTCTTTCCTGGGACTGTCTCTCATTTCATAGTCATATGGAGATTAGCATGACAAGATCTTGATTTGACTTCTTTTAGGCTTTTATTTGCTAGTAGATTGCATATAATGGATTGTTGCAGCAGCCCTCTTTGTCAGGGGACAGAAGTGAGCCAAGAAACAGACTTCTTGTTTATCACAGCATGAAAAGGGTCCTGCTTTATTCCCCTTTACAGCTCAGCCATCCTGATTCCAACTACTCACTGACTCTGGTGCAGCAAGCTCCTGCTGTAGGTTTCCCTTGCAGCCTCTGACTGCTGGTTATTTCCTGCTAAACTGTGACTGCAGGGATTAGTTTACAGACTCTGAATGCAGCTTTTACCCAGCTAGACTGTGACTGGAGACCCAGACTGACCTCATAGCAGTGATTCTCTCCCCCCAGCATCCTTCTTCTTCATGGTTCCCCTCACCAACTAACCCTCTCCCTTTTATCACAATTATCTTTACTGGATACAGTTGTGACTCATCAGGGTGAGGCTGTATTGGGTGATTAACACAGCTGTTACTTCTTAGGGACGAGGTCACCTGTATTCCCTTCTCCTAGAATGGATAGCTAAGAATAATGACAAAAGAATTGAAAAAAAACCCAACCTGGCTCCATGAAAATTAATGGGAATCTCACTGTGAATCACAGTCAAGACTATGACTCGACACCCAGTGTAACACTTATCCACAGGATATAAACTCATCCTTTGCACATGGCTCAGAAGAAAGAATAGAGATGGTTTTACATCATCATACTTCCTTCGTTAGGTGATATCTGTACTTTGGAAGCAGAGACTGTAGAGATATGCGGTGGCAGAGAGTTTGCTGTCCAGCCTTTTATATTTAGCTACAGACTCAGTTTTATGACCCTAATTAGTTGCAAACAAACTCCTGGAAGAAACTATTCAGATTACACTTATTTGAACAAATTATGTGATAACCTATGATTTCACTATACTAAAAGGCTGATTTTAACTAAAAGGCTGAATTCTTACAGTGGGAAATCAAATTTTAAAGGACAGTGATCCTATGAATGAATTACTTTTGGAGCAAAACTTATGGTAGAGGCTACTACTCTCTCATTTACTACTGATTCTTACAATCTTGTATGTAAGTTTAACAGAAAAGAAGTCCAAATGGATTTCTCCAACCAATACCAAGGTTTAAGACCAAATCCTAAAGCTATTTATGCCCATGTGTAATTGCACTACCAATAGTCTCATTGATTATTTTTGCCTTAAAAGTTTGTGACTCATATCAGTGTTTGCTGGAACAGGCACATTGTTAGTAAACATGACAGGTAGTGCTCTGTGTGACTCATGATGAGTGAAAAAACCCAGGTATGGAATGCATTAAATGTAAATAAAGATACTGAGTGTATTTTCTTGGCAGTGTAAGTGTAGCTTACACAGCTAAGAAAATTCACTCAGCACCTTTATTTTTTACAGAAATTCTGTTGCAAAATGTTGCTGGAACATGCATTTTATGCTGTACAAAACTGCACTTCAAATAACCTTCCTATTTCCCTCACTTGCACAGATTTATTTTGTGTCCTTTCTCTTTTAGCATCATTAGGAGAAAGTGTTCCCTTCTTTCACTCTACTTTCTGTTATTTATTAATACAACTTTATTATCACACTTCACATTGTATTCATCTGTCTGATTACTTTCATGATGTGTGATAAAGCTTAAATATTCTCATTGTAAAATCCTTCAAATACAGACCTTAGCATACAGTAAAAAATGTTTTAATTACTTGTTGAATGAATTTATTGTGCTGCTGAGGTTCTTCTGAAATGTGAAAGCAATTTCTATTTTAATTAACTGTTCAGAAATCACATTAATTCTGTAAATGTGAAGAGGAAACTCCCTGGAGTACCAGATAATCCTAGGGGCTCAGTGGCTGTTTGTTATGGGGTAACAGTTTTGGTGCATAGCATCTCAACATGATACAATTTTGTCCTGCAAGAGTAAATATTTTAAGGAACAAACCTCTGAAGACACCAAGAACTTCAAAGAAAAGTCTCAGAAGTTGCTCACTATGCTAACTAAAATGAATTGGATTTACAAAATTTAAGAAATGGAACAAGGAGACGATTATATCTGATTTTGAAGCATCTTTATACTTGTTTGGAAAAACTGTGTGACGAACATTCAAACTTTCAGTAAGGCTGCCAAGGTCATATGACAAGTAGTGCCCTCTGCAAGAGCTCCTTACCCACAGTGACCTGACACTGGTCTAGTTCAATTCCACACTAGTCACCTCACAAGAGACTTTTCATTCATAATTCAGTGTTTCCTTTTGCTTACTTTAGCTTTTGTCCTACCAATCCTACAGTTTCACAAATTCTGCTTTGGAGATAAAATGATTTTGTTTTTATGACTTCCAAGATCTTAAAAAAGAACTAAAAATTTAATAATGTAAGATTCTAATTTCCTTCCAGCATATATATCCTGTTGAAAATTATTTGAAACAGTCCATTGTTTTGAAGAAGAAAAGTGGACACTGCTAATTAACTATGTTCAGTTATCCTCACAAAATTTTCAATTACAACTATCTTCTTTAACCTCTCCATCCTCTCCTGTAAAAGTACTGTATTTCAGGTCAAAACCACCATGTGCTCTAGAAGTCTTTTTCTCAGCTTATTTGCTTTCTTAGCCAATAAGTGCATTTTTATCTGAAATATTTTCTGATACAATGAAAAAAAAAAGGCCATCAAGCTAACAAATTCATAGTGTGATTGAATGTAGTCAGTTCTGCTTCCACTCATATGCTTCCACTCTTATGTTCAGTAACAGCTCCCACCAGATGGATGACACCTCACAGATCTCATGCTTTGCAACAACTGAAATAATTTTGAGTGCAGCCAGGTGACTCAGTGAAACTTGGAATAATGCATGTACTCAAATGCTTTTCATTTGGGTCATGATTTATTAGGTAGAAGATGCCCTGAATAATTTTGTAATAGTTACATGTGAGGTAGCTCTTCTCTGGTCAGTAGAAGATTACATATCAGGATGAAAAGTTATGTGCTCTGCTCTGTACAGAGAAACAGAAATTTACCCATTATCTGAAAATTACGTAATACTTTCACCTCACTAAAAACCGTAGTCTTGATTTTGCATGCTAACCTAAGAAATCTAGTGTATCAGGATTGAAGTAAGGAAAAAAAAGGTCTTGCTAAAGTCTGCCTCAGAGTCTCTTTAAAAAGGCTTTACTACATTTCCTTAGTTATTTTTGTACATTTTCCTACTTTGCCTCCACAGAAATGTGATAGCTTTCTTGCAGTTTTCTGAACTATGTCAGTAGAGCTGTCTTTCAAACCTCCTATCACATAAAAATGGTCTTGATGTTGAAACTATATAATAAAATAATTTGCTTCCATGAATATCAACTAGAGTAAACTTAATTATTTCTGCCCTAGAGACTACATTGCAATCTGTTTGAAGAAAGACAAGTGTCCTCTCACAAAGAATTCAGTGGATTATGATCTACTTGGAAGAGACATTTTCCTCACCAAGATGTCTCCTCAAAGGTAATAGAAATAAGGCTTTGATATTTTTGATGAATATCACATAGTAGTAATACAAGAAAAATATTATTTAAATATCTTTTACTATTCTTTTTTTGTACCACTGCAGCTGGGACTTCCCAATAGCTGATGAGCTAGGACCTTCAGATGAAATTCTTTTATAGTCATAATCAAAAATCACTGGAATTTACCACCATGCAGATTCAGCAACTCCACTGTGACTCAGGGAATTAAAACCAAATATCCTAATTTAAGAACTTGTTATTTTGATTAAAAACCAGCTGCATGTGCATCAAGAATGATACATTGGGAGGAACAGGATGCTGTATAAAAGGCATTAGCTGTTTCCAACTAAGCTACACTCTGGAGAGATGAATTTTTGGGGTCACTAAGTATGCAAGGAAAACTTTTGGATGCAGGATTTTTGGAACACTGAACAACATTTTTACAACATCAAAAGCTGTATTTGTTTCTCTTAGCAGAAAAATGGTTCCAGGCCTGTTGACATATAAGGGGCTGTGAATTAGGACATACCTGATTTAAAGTACCAGTAACTTTAACAGTGATGCCAAAACCACCTGTTTGAAATCAAATACAACTCTTTTTTATTACGGACTGGCTCTTGCCAAAGATGTGTATGAGTCTATGTCTCTCATAACACAAAGGGAAACATGAACTTAAGCAATGGGAATGCTACAGCTGACATTAAAGAAAGCAAATTCCATAGTATATGATCACAATAAAAATGCACCATGTTCAATTAATTTTGGTAATCAATTTTGGTATTCACCTGGTTAAATTATTTTCCACATTACATTGGAAATCCAGAATTTGCATTCAGAATTTACCTCAAATCTGCATGTAAAATAATTTAAGTAATCAAAGCCTGAGACAGCTAGGCCTGTTTAGCTTTAGCCCAGAGAAGACACAAACGAGAAGGTATTTTATCCAAGCATACAAATAACCAAAGGTGGGTGTCAAGAGGAAGTAGCCAAGCTCTTCTTAGTGCCAAGCAATAGGACAAGAGGCAAGGGGCAGAAACTGGTGCACAGCAAGTTCCACCTAAATATGAGGAATAACTTCTTTACTGTGAGGGTGACAGTGCACTGGAACAGACTGGCCAGAGAGGGTGTGGAGTCCACTTCTCTGGAGATATTCAAAATGTATTTGGATGCAATCCTATGCAACCTGCTCCAGGTGAACCTGCTTTAGCAGGGGGAATGGACTAGATGACCTCCAGTGGTCTCTTCCAACCCCAACAATTTTGCATAAGATTCTGTGAAATAAAGCTTTTGTCATTTTCTGTTTTACCAATGATATTTAAAAATGTTATCTGTTCTAAATAGAACTAACTTCAAGAAAAAGTAATGCAAGCTTCAACATAACAAAACCTACCTGAAATTCCAGGCCATAGTTTTCTCTGCAGAATTCTCTCAGTTTAGGATACACATGTTCTCTTAGGGCCCTCCTTTCTGCTATTGTATCTGTGTTGTGGAAAAAGATGCTATTAACAATATTTATATAAACTCTTATTTTAGTCACGGATACAGATTTTTCACTTGAAAATGAGCCCTTAACCCACACAGAGCACTAATAAAAATCAAGTGCTGGGATCTAATCCCCAAATCGTATGTTGTACAAACACACAAAGTGTTACTGTGTGTAACAATATATGTAAAATCACATAAATGTTTTTGTATGTGTCAAAATTATGCTTCATACACATTTTAATGTGTTGCAGCATATTACAATTCAGTGGAGCTGAATTCCTTTTGTAATTCAGAAGTCAGAATTTCTTTATTGTTTTGACTTCTATTTAGCTTCCAGACAGCTGAATTTTACAAATAAGAAACACCATGGAAAAAAGAGATATACCAAAGACAAAAGAGATCTCAATACCTAGAAACAAATCAGTAACATGAACTAACAATATTGTCTCAAATGTATCACTTTCTTCACCATCTTCAATCTAATGGTATCTTAAAACCATTATTTATCATTAATAGCATTATCTATCTTTTGTCCAGGTGATTCCTCCTATACACCAAATACTCAGCTCTGATACCATGTTATTCTTACCATGCAGAATGACACGTTTTGGTAATGAAGTACAATATGGCAATGACACCAAAATTATTATTAAGTTCAGTACATCCAAGTTAATCTGAACACATTTATATAAAACATACCACTTGCACATACAGTCAAGTATGAAGTAAATTTGGTTAGTAGTGAAATCTTATGTAGATAATAAATTTTATTCTCTTTCACAACACTGTGATATGTGATGGATTTTGCTATGTTGTAACTGAGTTAAGACCACACAGAGATAGCACTGTTGCTAAGTTATTTCTAAAAATAGAACATAACTGTTGTAAAACACTAGCTCTGGCTGCCATGTGATGATAAATGAAGTGTTAACTTATGAATGATGGAAAACATTACTGCAGGTAATGCATTATTTGTGTAACTGCACCGCAACAATGGATTACAACTGATTTGATGGTTCCCATATTGTTGCCAATAAGAGACATATATGCAAATCTAACAATGCTTTAGAGCCACAGCTGATATACCTGAGTCAGATGTCTGTTCATAGAATCATGGTCACCGACT
The DNA here is from genome assembly GCF_965231275.1 of Zosterops lateralis. NCBI lineage: Eukaryota > Metazoa > Chordata > Aves > Passeriformes > Zosteropidae > Zosterops > Zosterops lateralis. The sequence goes on along the minus strand of NC_139766.1, from coordinate 22,588,758 downwards.
TACAATGTTTTTTACCTAAAAAAATCTAAGAGTGTGAAATCTATAACCTAAATTATTACACCTCAGTAATAATATACTTCTCACTATTTAAGCATATCTTTGAAATATTACACATATGTGTGGTATAATTACCACTTATTTTCATGAACAGAAAGCAATCCAGAAACATCCAGGGAATTATTTCTACTGAAATCTTCATCAAGGTAAAAAAAGTCTATATCAAAAAGCTCAAAAGTACAGTCAGGTCTAATTCAATTTATCTGAATCACCACAGCTCTTCCTCCAGAGAATTTTGCTGTGGAAAAAAGTCAGAGACACTTTCAGAAAACATCCCCTCTAAGTGGAAAAATGTAATATAATGTATTTATGCTTTAATGTTTTAAAATACAGTATGTTTACGTGTTCTGACAAAGGTTAAAGTCCTTGCTACGTCACAGGCTTTCCATTTGACTGTCCACATGCCATGCAAGGCAAGATCCTAAATCTAAAGTGTAGAGCTCTTATATACCCAATCTGATCACTTAATAAGAGACCCTCCTCTGGGCTATATTTGGATGAGTGTAGCCTCAGTTTCTCTCGGGCCGTCATTACACTCCTCTCCCTGACACTTAAGAGGCTGCACCAGGAGTGTTGTGCCCAGATCTGAGCATCCCAAATCAGGAGGATGGGGAGGAAACTGCAGAGGCTACTGAGATAGAGGTCAAAAGCACATGGCCTACACAGAGAGGGAGATGGATCTGGGCATATTTAGTCCAGCAAAAAGTGTAAGAGGGAGACAATGCAGCCTACAATAATTACTTCTAAGGCATTTAAAAGATGAGAGAGTCAAGCTCTTCATGCCAGAGAATCCAACAGAGACAACAATAACATATTACATCTTGGAATCTTGAAGTTTCATTACATGGAACTTCAGGTTGGACACAAGAAGCTCCTCCATCCTGGAGCTCTTCAAGACTCAAAGAAGTTCATGGTTGACCAAGCTTCTGTCGACAGCACTTCAGGAGGGAGGTCAGCCGGAGTGACCTGACCTGAGTACTCCCTGCAACTTGCTATGATCCTCAGGAGAAATTGCAGGTTTGGCTTAGTTATCCAGGCTGCTTGTACACTGCTTGTACACTGCCTGGGAAGACTTTTGCTCCTGTCTGGGCTAGTGGGAACAAAACTGTAGAGTAAGACAGCTGGTGCCAAGGATCCAGTGTCCATGCCGTATGTTCTTCAAGGCACTTTACTTTACACTGAGCAACCCTCAATCCTCACAAACAGTTGGAATACATTTGGTGAGATCCTCGAGTTATCATCCTGTTTTTATCAAAAAGGAATCCAATTCATGCACACCAAGACCCCCCTATGATGTGAGTCAAAGTATATTAGATAATGATGATCAAGAGATTCACTTCACTTCCAGATCTTGCTCAATACAGACACATCCTACAAATATTTAGGAATAGAGTGAAAAAAACAGCACTCTCAGCTCAGAGCTGCCTGTATTAGTACATAAAAGAGATAGATGAATTGCTCCCCCCTTAGGATCCACAGTCATTAATTTTCTCTCATACTTTAGTGTCTAAGTCATCCTTTCCTTGCAGAATGTAGTACACAGCTAACAAGGCTAATTAGTCAGAGGGCTGCACAATGCCAACACAGCAATATTATTTTGGCTCCAAAGCAATGGTGTTGATGTACCTTGTGATGAAAGCTAAATGTGTAGTTTGCTTTATTTGAAATACTTTGGTTTTTTACCTTCACAGTAACTGAGACCCTTAGATCAGTCAGTAATAGAACATTATATATTCTATTTTCTTTGCCTTAAGATAGGTTAACTTTGGCGTAAGTTCATGAAAACATAGAGAATCATATCTTCATGATCAAGTAGAATAAACTCTGTTGAAAACTGACTTACTACTCAGTTACCAAGCCAAAATGATTCTTGCCTTTTTAAATGAAACCAAATCATGACTACAGCTTGGTTATTAAAGAAGCAACCATCAACAGATATTGCTTGCAATTACTTAAGCATGACAACAGACAGAATGGTCTTACTAGGGATATAAAATAGGCTAAGTTGCAGGAAAAACAACAAAAAGGAATTATTGGAAAGGAGCAGAATTTAAGAATAAATATAATTAAATGATATATGGGAAATATTTTGCCTGATGTTTACAACAGATAAAACCACGTTCTCCTACTTTTTGTTTATGCCCTTAGGACTTATACCACAGAGCCCTGCTGGCTCTAGTTTTAGAACATGGTGCTGTTCCCTGCAGCTTAACGTGTAGAGTCTTGTTCAGAAAATGAAACAACACACTGCAGGAGTAGTGCTACTTTGTAATATCTTAAAAATGAAATAGATAAAAAACTCCTTCAACTAGAACTGTGGTCTGGATAAGACACTTGGCATATCCATTATGTATTTTTTTCCTACCTCTGTATCTAATTGGTATTTGAGTCTGGTGCTTATATTAATTAATTTTAAGAATTCCTGTATTTTAAATAAGCTTTGAAACTTTAAAGAAATAGTAGTGTATATAGCTAAGATGAACTCTGGTAATTAGTATGGATGGCAGATAAGCTAGTTTAATTAAACATAATCTAACTTGATTTAAAGTGACGGCAAATCTGTGAAGCTGGCAGTTCTTAGTAACGTCACACAGGCAAATTCCACCTTCCAGGCTGCTGCTGCAGATGAAGAGATTAACTAAATTACATTCTTCTAGCAGCCAAAATGAGACAGCAGTTGTGAGATGAGCTTTCTACACCTCTTAATGTTAATTCTGATACTCAGAAATACAAATAATAGTTCACAATAAACTGTGGGAATGAAACTACATCTGAAAAAACTTAAGAAAAAAACTTTAAAAAAAACCCACCCTAAACTTGTCTCCAGTATTTAAACAAACCCAAACCCACAAGACAGTGACTTGCTCAGTGCACATCTTCAATACAAGAGCCATCTCTTGCAGATGGCTGCCTCCTAAACCATTCCATAACCACATTGTCCTGATCACCCCTACACTTTGAAGTGACTGAGAATGTCACTTCACCCTCCTTCTCCTTGTGCTCCCCAGGGTAATCCTGAGGACTGAACTGAACTAGTCACATATCCTTTTACATCTTTTCTCCTCTCCAATAAACACAATTGTTTGTGTGCAGTGTGATTCCTGAAGGCTTGTACCTCAGTCAAATCACTGCCAGTTTTCATTAGAGTACGCCAAGGTGCTGCTTCTCAGCGTGAACTATTCCCATGCCAAAGTCTGACCTTCAAACACAAGCTGTTCTGCTATTAAAGTAACTTATTTTATTTTTAATACAGCAAGTATGTTTTTCACTCTTGTGGTAGTAAATAGATGATGTGTATTTAAAAAGAGTTGGCAAACATTAATCTCTGGGACAAAATAAGTCATTGAACCTGTTGAAGAAAATTTCAAAATGCATATGCAAGTGAACAGAAACAGTTAACATGGGTCTGATGGAAACTGCCCATTTCCAAGCACCAGTTGTTCTGTCCTAAGACCAAATAGTTTTATCTTCTTGCTGGTGCTGTACTGGTCTGAGTTCAGCCACAGTGATGTGAATGGCTGTCTTCATGTATGTGGGTTGCAGTCATCTACTCAGTCAAGGCTTGATGCAGCTGAATGAGGAGACTGCTGAACCCCATTCTCCCATCATATATTGCAAAGGAGGTGCCAATGCAGGGACAATGAGCCCCACTCCACCATGCTCAAAGGGGGCAGTACACTCAAATTGACAACCTGTTCATGGAAAAGTAACCTATGAGTAACTGTACCCATGCATGATGCAAGCTAAGGCCCGCAAGCAGAGGAAAATCCTAAGCAGGGAGGGTGTTTGCCTTGCCACTCTTTGACTGACAGAGGAACATTGCAATTCCCAGCTTGAGAGAGTCAGCGGGAAAATTGTTGACTGACATAAGTTGAGGCAGACAGCTGAACCTGGAAGAATCTAGGCAGGGAAAAAAAAAAGAAAGAAAAAAGCTGCTCTTGCAGCTGTTCAAGGCACCACAGAAATAAATGTCATATGGGGTCACAGAGCTGTCCACAGGTGTTATCTCCAGGCAGTCACCCAAGAAAGAGCAGCTCCCTGTACACATGGAAGAAACAATTTCTGTATCACTGCCTCCATTCTTAGTGTTCTCGTGCTTCACAGTGGGTCAGGACAGACTTGCTGGAGGTTTTCACCTCATGGCTTTCAGCCCACTTCTCTGCTGCCATAGTCTCCTGCCCAATTCACACTGTTACGTTTATTAACACCTAATGTTGGAGTCTCTTGTGTGACTATGGAAGCCCTGGATGACTAGTGTACTTCTGATCTAGTCCTGGAATACATGTCCACTAAGACACCCAGCGAAAGTTTTCTGAATGCTTAGAATTGATAGAAGGGTAGAACAGATTCTTGCCATAGGATTTTTTTTTTAATGCACTGCAATAATAAAAAAAAAATGTGGCATTTTATAACTGTTGTCTATTAACTGCAGTGAGAATTTCTGCACTTTAGTTATCTAAGGTTAAAAATTACTTTGCAGAAGTGCCAAGAAAGAAGTAGCTTCCAAGCCTCTTAATGCTGGTACGTTCTTGACTCATATGACTGTTCAACTGAATTACTCCTTTCAAATTGCCCTTTTCACTGATAATGCATGACAGCATTGTGTATTACCTGTGCTACTAAAAACTTCAAATACTAGGAGGTAACATGTCCCTAAATATTGTGGAAAACTTGTCTCTGAAAATAATACTATAATAATAAGTAATTTTCATTTCTATAGTGCCTTTCATCTCAGAGCATTTTGCAAGCATTAAGTGAGTTTGAATCACATAGCAGGTAAGAGAGGAGAAAAAAAGACTTGAGCCCCCTACTAGCCTTGCCTTCCTAGAAAATGCATGCTGTTGTAATTTTTTCCCTTGGAGTTTCTGTGAGGAGACAGCATTAGAATAGACATCCAAAGCATCCCAAGATTATGTAGACCAGGAATGGGAACAGATTGGTCTGGGTAAATTCTCCTAGCGTCCCTTCCCCAAACAACAATGCCAGCCTTGAGGTCTCTACTGGCTCTCTGGAAAGCAAGTAAGAAACTGGACAGATTGAAGACCATTCATTAATTCAAAACTAAACCCCACAACTAACTAACCATCAAATAGATTCTGATTAGCAAAACACTGCAACATTACTGTGATGTAACACGGCTGCGTGTCCTCACTCCACCTGATGGTTGGAGCTCTCTCACAAGATGTGCATGAAATCTGTGTGACTCAACCTTCTCAGTTCTTAAAAAAAAAATAAATACAAGACTGGACTAAGCATTTCAGCCCAAAGGAATGTCTGCTTGTCATGAAAGTCAGAAGAAATAATGAAAAATAACATTAAGATGGTAAGCAATTCTGAAATGTGTCTCTCAAGCAGGAAGAAATGATAGGACGTGATTAGAAATTTGTGATCTACACCAGAACACTTAAACACACTTTCAAAACAAAAGACCTAACTAGTCAGGATTCAAAACATAGGGTGTAATTATAAGCCTAAAACTTCTAGTTGCAGCAATTACCTGTTCTTTTTAGGCCCAAATCAAACAATACCTGATTTTAAATGAAGCATAGTTTTCTCTGAAATGTTCCATGTTATCAGTTCAGTAAAATGACAAATGTAAAAATCCCCACATGTACCGTAAGTGAACATATGCAATATGCATTTTTTAAAATTATGTTTTTAAAATTATAATGACCAGACTTCAGTGTCATTTTATAAAATACCCTGCATCTTGACTAATAATATGCTTAACCACTGCCACCTATTGGTTTAACAATAACACCCAATTAAAAAAAAAAAAAAAAAAAAAAAAAAAAAAAAAAAAAAAAAAAGATTTGGCTACAGAACTTAGGGAAAATATCAGTAATAAACTGATATAACAGAAGGGGAAAAGTGGTTCCTATATCTAAATATCAAGATTCAAATTTTCATTATTCACACAATTGTCTTCCCAATTTGAAACAAGTGTTGGTTTCTGACAGTTCTATTTTGTGCGCAGCATGCTTGCATGAAACAAATTTGGAATTGGATACAGAAGTTGGTGAAGTTAATGGAAAGATCTGCTAATCTCAGCAAATTTTAAATGAAGTTTTACACTTGGCATGTCTTGAAAGCCTGTATCTTTTGATACCTTACTCACTTCTGCAGAGTCTGCATGAAATCTCTCAATCCATAAATAAATCAACCAGTAAATAAACAGTACATACTCTTGTGTCACTCTAGTGGAGATGATATGGGTGAGGACTCTGAAGCAGAATTTTATCTCGGAACATGTCCTAATTAACTAACCTCACATTACCTCTTGGGAACACAGCAACCTTATACATAGATGTCCTTAAATAAAATAAGAAGAGTTAGGTTAACCTGGAATCCTTTCCCAAGCCTGCATATTATCCCTGGACTGCTGCTTGGGTGCACAGGTGTCCTTGCGTCCCGACTGTGATTTGTGGCAAACATGGAACTGCAAACACATCTGCACACAAATGCACAAACAGCAGGAGCTTCAGCTACACCACAGGTTGAAGGCAGAGCCTCTACAGGGGGAGAGCTTTTTGCATGCTGAAAACTGCAAGTGGAAGCATTCAAGAAAGTCTAATTCTTTCATTTAATAAAGCAAGTTGGGAAAAGCTCCTGAAAACCTGACAATTTGCAAACTATTATTGTCATACAATTAAATGATGTGACAGGAGAAACTGAAGATGCAACACATTTAGAAACACCAAAATTAAGTCTGAAAATTATCTCTGCAGAACACCAAAGTTTATGAAAAATAAGCACTGGAAAACAAGGCCTGTTAGGACAAAAAATTGCTATTATCAAAACTAATGTGAAAGAAAAGCTTCTTATGAAATCTAAAGGAGTCTGAATGAGTTCTGGAAAAACAAATAACAGAGGATAGAAATAAGGGCCAGTGCATAACAAAGTTATGGGCAGAAGTCTCATTGATTCATTGAGAAATGTCAACTCACACTTCAAAAAATTATGGAATTTCCCAGAAAGCAAAAAAAAAAGGCTTGCAACACTGGAAAATGCTTTTAACAGTTAAGTTATGTGTACTGCAATAGCTTTGCTACTTTTTTTCTCACATAACTTGACCAAAGAGAGTGTGTTACTAAGGCACTTAGGGTAATGAGGCTGTGGCAGTCAATAAAGCAAAGGGATGTCACAGACATTCTTCCTCATAATTGTAGGTTCAGGTGCTGGAAGAGAATGAAGTAGTATGTTGTAGGCTTTGAGAAAGCATAGAGCAGAGCCCTAAAAAATCACAAGAAAGCCAGTCTCATAAAAGCACACACTTACTTCACAGTACAGTCTGGTACAGGACCATCAAATACACCTCATTCTGAAGATAATTCCAATAAACACCCCTATGTGACTTTGCATCTGGCAGTACTGCAAAACAATGGAAGAGCTCTGCAAGCACTGTTGGCTCCCGAGTAAAGTTGCCCTTCCCGTATCTAAATTTTCTACTTTAGGTGCAGAAGTCATGGAGTTCCAATCCAGCATGCATTCTTCCTTAAACTTGATGCAATACAGCCACAGTTTGGGTCACTACAAAACTGGTGAGGTCGGTTGAGCCAACTAGAAAAGCACGACTGATAAACGTAGCCTTCTGTGTGGGCTTCAAGTGAAAGATGTAAAGACTGCTATGCCGGAAGATGAAAAAGTCTCAAACCTGACACTTTTGGGTGTACAGAAGCACCCACATAAGAATATGAGTTGCTGCTTGCTATCAGTGCAGTAGGTTTGCATCACTACAGTAGGAGTTTTCTTTGCAACAGATGTTTTTTTCTTGATGCTAAATGGAGAGGATTAAATAACATCACTGAGCAGTCAGAATAGTTCACGGCTGTTGCAGAAACTGTTATCAAAGATGAGTAAATGAAATGACAACCCCAGCAAAGGAGAGCAGCTGCAAGAGGGCATTAAGCCCAGGACAATGGGACTACATGAGGGAGGGATGCCAGAAACTCAACTACAGCTTGCCTGAAGAAGAGGATCTCAAATGATTTTAAAGGACTACTTCACTTACTGACAGCCAATTTCAACCTAGGTATTAACATCCACTTGCAGGCTCTATTTTTAAACTGAGAATTCCAGGTAGGGTCTGCACTGAAACTCATTGAACATGGCCAAATAATTTACAAAGCTGGCTCATTTTAATGGATTATGTAATGTCTGAGAGGCAAACAGTGATTGACATGTAATGGAAGAGTGATTTATTAGACCTTGCTCTCCCTACCCTTCCAATTCTAATGATTCATCTAAGCATTATTTTTAGTGAAGATTATATAATCCAGTCAAAAAGGCCATTTTTATTAATTCTAAAATGTATCCGTTTTTATCAGTCAATTATCCTTCTGATACCTTGATTTTCCTAGCTATTAGTTTCTTGCTCTAGCTTTTATTAATTCCTTCTGCTTGCTAACCACATTGTGTTGATTATATATAAAGGTAACAGTAAATTTGCAGTTTAACCATCTTGAGGAGTTAGTAATTGAAAAAGGACAACACATGTTCTAGTCATTTCAAGAAGCAGCTGTAGTTGAAACAAGTAACTTTAATTTCTCACAAATACCTTATACAAGTATGATACAGAAAACAATATTTAAAGAAAACTTCCAAATGGCATACCAATTTAATTAATCAGTGACTGAACTACAGAATGTTTCCCAGATTAGCACTTAAAAATTACTTTAGCCATCCTCCCCAACTCTTCGTTCTTATTTTCCTGATAATAATACCCAATGAGTTATAATTACCTTTAAATGAGGATAAAGACCTTCTGTGATGCTATGGTCTCAATAGCAGTGTAGAAACTGACTGAAAGGGTGGATTTGACTTTATTTCCATTTCTTGCACTGCCAGACACTATCAACTTTTCTCAGTGCCTGCAAAGGTATTTGCCCCTTTGCCACAAAAAAGAGAAAAAATAATCTTTTATCTGCCACACCTACACACAGTTAAAGCAACTGAATATATAACTGGAGATTTTGTTTGAAACTATTTTAAATTTACATAATGACTGGAAGGAGCTGATTGTGGCATTACCATTGGAACAATATATTAGCAATAGAATTACTTAATAGAATTATATAATATTATACATGGTTGACTATAGAAAGTGTAAAATAGAACATTTTAAATTAAAACAGGTAGAGAATAAAGAGATTATTTGCATTTTAATCTCTGTTTTCTTAAAAAAGGGAGGAATAAATTATGAACTATGTTTTCTACAGATCTTCCATCCTCTTTTGAAAAGTATTCTTAATTCATTGACAGACATTAAACAAATGAGGCCAACAAGTCACCATGTCAATAAGAGAAATCCCATAAATGAGACTCCTCCTCCCAATATATAAATAAGCCACCAAAGCAAAAGCTGTAATATAAGCCATAACACTATAGACACATTTTTGGGAATTTTATTGACTTATGAGTTTATTTTGTGTCTGTGTGCTGCTTGTTAGCATGACCATGGTGCTACTGAATGCCTACCACTGCAGTATGCTGTACAGTCTGCTTTCCTGTGTATTTTCTTAACTGATTTGGAGACAGGTCATGAAGAGTGAGATAATCTGTCAGGAATGGCACAGGTGCGTTTGCTCCTGCTTCAGACAGGAGGACAGATCTGAAAGCTTCCAGAGGTCCCTTGCAGGCCCTGTAATCTGTGATCTGCACAACAAAATGACTGATGACATAGCTGTCTAAGGTCCCCTGGACCTCTGTTACAGCCACACATACCTGCTTTAGATGGCATGTCATGAAAGTCAGTGGCATAACTTTGCTCACCCCAGATGGCTTAGTTCTTTATAATCCCAGGTCAGAAATGACTTGCATTTCAAAGTAAATCATGATCCAAATTTTGCTGCTGTTCTCCTTTCATCTTAATGTTTTGTAAAACATTACTAGTTAAAGACTAAATAAGAATTTCACAAATAACATTGCTATGTATCATACATATACTATAATAACTATCCCAACACCTGTTTCAGTTTGGAAATTCATAAAGCCTAGATAAGACTGTGAAGGTACTCAATTTCTAGTAGGGCGAAATGGTCTCTGTTAATAAATATTTACAAGGGTTTAATCATACCACAGAGGAGTGTTACTATCCTGAAGACTGCAGCTCTGCCACCCCAGGAAATGCAGGCTGAACAAGAGTATTTGACAGGCTCTTGACAGTTTGAAATCTGACCTGTTTAGCTATTTGATCAGTCCCAATGATTGATACATACAACAGCATGAGTTTGGATTAAGTGCGGAAGTCCTCTATTTGCTAGTCTTTCCAGTTTCTGGCAGGAAGTGTATTTTGAACACTGATCAATCTAGTCTCTAAAGGTGACTTTTTTCTCTAGATGCATATTCTGCACAAGAATGACTGTAGCTACTCAGGCCTAAGAATCTGTCCAGCACAGTGTCCTGTCTTCAACAGAGGGCAGTAACAGGTGATAGAGGGAGTTTAAGACGAGGTCAAAGAGAGATGGAGCCATTTAATTATGGTGGTGATGAGGTGGCTGACAAAAGTTGCATTTGGTACATGTTCTCCTTACCAGCACAGCAGCATGCACAGGGCACACATGGCACATTGTTTTCAGCCACCTGTGATTTAGTCCTACTCCTCATTTTGACTACAGATTTTTAAAGTAAAAACTCTCTGATACTAACCCTGTATTAGTAAGAGTAGTGTCAGGCCCTATTTTAGAGAAGCACTCACACAACCATGATTTAACTGCGTTCTCTAATTCTATCTATTATTATCCTTCTTTAATTAAAATTCCAGTAAAGGGATAAAGTAGTTTTCTTGAACAGTGCTGCCTGTATTAAAATCTGCCAGATTTCTTTTTAATCCATGCACATGACTATTTATGATAGTATATTTATATCTGCCACCTTCAATGTATTAAAACCTTAAATTACTGTAGGTGGGTACTACTAATGTGTTATTACTGCAGCCTGAAAGGATATCACATCACGAAATACTCTTTCAGCTGCAAAACTCAAAGAAATTTCATTTGTTTTAGATGAGAAAATTACCACTTGGGCACTGCCCTCATATCTTGAATTAGAAGTTTAGTAACTCCTTGAATTTTTCTTTATGTGACATATATTTTAAAATTCTCCAAACAAAACTTTAAGTCTAATGTAGGATTTTCTCTTGCGTGTTCACAAATCTGTGGACACATGCCCACACAGTCACGTATGCAAGTTTCTTAAGAGGAATTATTTTGCTGCATAAGCTTAGAGATAGTATGCCAAGTTACGCAGCTATGTACCTTTTGTACTATGCTGCTCTTATGTGATTACACAAATCCCACCACAGAATGCACGTGGCCTTCTCGAAACACAGCCTTGGAAATCCTCTTCAGCTTGCTGCCCATCAGACTGTTGCTCAGCTGAGAGGTCATCCCACTGCCCTTCAGCAGGCAGAAAGGAAGTTCCCCTCTCTTCATCAGGGAAGGCATTGGGACGCTACCTGCTTGGTGCTGTCTCTCATTTAAAGGTCTCATACCTTGCTGAGGGAGCAATTCACAATAAGGACACAATTCGACACCACTGCTGTTCATCATCTAATACATTATTTGAGAAATTAATATCATATGGAATTTGCACACTTGTTTCATTGTTTCTCACTGTACTTCGAAACTGTGTCAAGGGTCCAGAAGCTCCCCTTCATCACTGAAAGAAAAGCACTGTCCCCAAGAATGAGGTATGGTCTAAAATGCAAATACATCTGAATAAATAAAGCAACATTTGCCAAGTTAGAAAGCAGAAAGAAAAAAAACCCCTGTAGGTTCTGCTTCGTTTTAATATTATTTCTTCAACACTATGAAAAGCAATCATAGTCCTCTGTAATAATGTGACTAGCATTCAACAAAATCTAGGCAGCTCTTCAGTATTGCTAGAAATACAACCTTGAGTAATTCCCTTTCAACATAGTCAGTTCTCACAAGAGAACTGAGCACTACAGCAAGTTTGAATATAGTCTTTGACAGTGTGACTTGAGTGTCACACATCCATTTATCATCCTACGCAGTTTAGAGTATTTTATATAATTTATGTATATGTGTGCATAAGTACAGACAACTACAGATACACAAAATTACAGAAAATTACTATTTTAGTATTTTTAATATTAAAAATAATGGACATGTGGTCAGAAATTTTATGCAGATAGTGTAAATACCTAATCCATTTGAAGCTGATAAATCAAGGTGTTGCTACCAGGAAGATGACTGAGTTTCAGGTAATTTTTGCGTATTTCTAGACATCAAGAAGCCACAAATCCTTGCTTGCTCTTTTACTAAAATGCCCCCACTCAACACCTCTTGATAATAGTATTGTTATACAGTATTGTCAAATGCACGTCCTACCTTTTGAGTACATGATTGAAAATTTTGTTCAAAATTAGACAAAGGTTCTCAGTGTTGCCATTTGTATACTTGGTACATTTAGAGCAAATCCTTAGCTTGATCCACAGGCTATGTAAGCAGATAACACACATGAAGAACAGGACACGAAGAGAAGTTCTTTTCATACAGATTGTCAGATTATTTCAGTTTTTTGAGTTTATCTGTGTGCAAGAATAACAGGAACAAAGGCTTGAGAATCTACTTAGCAAAAAACCATGTTCTAGTGGTTGGTCCTGCCTTGCAAAAAAAGTTAAAGCTTACATAAGACTTGGTGATACAGTCTCAAAGAAAGATCTTGCTTTTTGCTGAACCACACCAACAATGAAATTGTTTCATAGCACAAGAGAAAAGAGAAAAGGGAAAATTATACATAGAAGCAGAAGTACTTAAAATGGCAGGTTTCTTTCCTACTTAATAAGCTGTTGCTGTCTCTAATCTCTGAAAGAAGGAGGACCTCCTGAAATAAGACATATTTCAAGTCAAGGTTCACACTAAACCTGGGTACTTGAATGATTTTTCTCCCCCGGACTCTGAGATACTTTATCTCTAAAACCTCTGAACTTTTCTTTTCCCCAAGTGGTAGCTTGGTTTTTGACTCTTAAACACTAGAGTGATGTGCGTCACACAAAACCATAAATAGGTACAAAATTAGGTAACCAGAACTAACATTTAGCACAAAAAAGTCCTGGAGTTATTTGTCTCCACATCTCCGCAACACCTCCTTTGCAATTTCATACACTCGAACATCTGTGGTTTTCTTTAGCTAAGGAATAAATTCCACTCAGATTATATAAAATTGTCTTTATAAAAAGATCTTCATGTAATGTATCCAAGTAGGGACACCATATGGTATTTTGGGACTGGTCAGAATGGACCATCATTAACTAAGCATTATTCTGCATTTTGAACATCTTTCCACTTGAACATTTCCTCAACTATATTTTCCTTAAGGAAAACAATATTTAATGTAAAAATAATATAACAGATCTCAAACATGCTAAGAATGCCAGATTATGCCTTTCTGTTATCACATATGGCAATAACTTTGCAATTAAAGGAATCATAGTTCTTCATCTGTTTCATCTACCACCATGTTCTAAACTACAAATTCACATGACTTTTTTTCTTTTGCATATATGTCAACATAGATAAAAACACGTAATTCCTGCAAAGTAGCCTACAACAACAGGTCAAAATAAAAGCATTGGTAAGACCTGTTTCTGTAGTCATTATTTAATTCTTCTCTAGTCAACAAAACAAACTGCTGGTAGCAATTTTGCTTTACGTATCATAAGAATTTATTTGACATTGAATACTTACTTCACTAGAATTGAGTGTTTTTCAAATTAATACAATGTTCTGGATGATGCATGTCAATGGAAATAAACTAAGGTGAAAAACTGGATAATAAATCAAGAAAACTCAAAGTCATTCAATAGCATAAGACAAGGAAACCTCACTCCAGCAACTCATGGGGAAGCTGGTGAAGTTTCAGCTGTACAGGTTGGTTTATACTGTGCTTGTAGAATGGAATCATTAAAGTGGTGGTAATATCAGTAGTATCTTCTAATAGAATAAGATTTTAATTTTATATTTCTGCATGTATACATAGGACTTCATAGTTAAGATTGTTAATCATGTCAAAACTAGTAGTTGGTTTAATAGTTTTAAAAAATGGTACTAGAGGCACAGAAACCATGAGTAATTAAATAGGGCTTGTTTAAGGCTTGTTCATGATCTGAACCAAGTTGGTTGTTTGTAAAACAGAGGGTATTAATAGGCTAAAAAGAAACTAAAAACTATTAACTGTCAAAATCCAGTAACAGCAATCCATTGCTGGAACCTAGGGAGTATGCAAGGGTGGTGCTCAGAGGAGAGTGCAGTATGTAGCTGAAAGAATGGCTGGGAAAAGGATCATCCCTACCAAGTTAAGTGCTAGATGCAACCCTATTTACACTTCGAAGTAAGGCTGGCTAACACCACCTGTGTCAGGACACACTTAGGCTCTATATAAAGGTATTATCATCCTGTCTGCAGTGGAACCACCTGTGTGTAGGATTTGGCTTTATAAACGTCCCTCGTCAGTGCATTCATTTGTTTCTACTGATTACTAAGGCATCTTCACAACTAAAACTCCAAGAGCTCAGAGTAAAAAAAGTATCCATGTCTTAACTAATTGAAGCAATAACAAGACTTTAAGTCAAACTAGCAAGGGGCTGATTTCTCCACTTTGAGAAGAACCAGTAAGATTTAAAATGTTCAGAGTTTTGACTGCTTGTTCCAATTCAGTGGATTTCATTTTCAAGACAAATTCCTAACTCTGTTTTAGGCACCAGTTTCAATGAGAGGTCATAATATTTCCTTATACCACCATATAACTTCTTGAAACAGCCAACTTTGGAACTCATATAATTTTCTGTTTGAAGTAGTGACAAGAATCATTGGAACCTATGTCCTGGACTTATATAGGGCTGACATCACAGTTCCACGTAATGGAACCACGTGGGAGTTTATACCTGTTGTTTTTCACATTAACTGTATTAATAGCAGGCATCTACACAGACACTAATGAGTAGCAGAGAAACTGTCATTAACTGACTTGCTGTTAACAGTTCACAGATTTCTACATGGAACAGTAAAGCACTTGTTACAATCAGGCAAATGTGACTTACTTTTCTTATCACTCTGAAGTAATGAAAATATCTTGAGAAAACCAAAACCAATAAAAATCTTCACCCTCTCTTAGCCAAAATGCCCATTTAAATGCATATTCAAAATATTGCTGATTGCTTATATCTACTGAAATGTGAAAACAGATTTCTTTGTATTCAAATGATAGAGCAACTTCCATGTTTCTAAAGATATGGTTATTTTCAGTGATATGAAGATGGATTAATTGATATCAACAACTTGAGCAAGACAACACTAACTACTAGTGGAAAATTCAGTTTAATTTATCTACAAAATTTCCTCTAGAAAAGCCTAAAAAATGAAGCATTCTTGTTCTTACTATCCATACTGTCTCCACTTATTCTTTTTAGGGACTTCAAGTTAAGAAATTTTTCAAATAATCACTTGCCTAGTTGCATAATAAAAACATAATGTATTTCAGTCATACCAAAGTATGTTTATAAAGAACAGACCAAACACTGATTACCAGAGTTCTCCCCTACACACCTACTAAATATAACTCAAGAAAACATCTTTCAGGATCGTACACTTTCAGTGGTAGATAATTTTTTTCTTGTGACTCCTAGCAGGATTAATCCCTATGCTTTTCTGACCACAGTCCAAGTCTAACTGTGAATCTGGGGGCTCAATGCCCTTTTCAGGAATGCTCTGCATCAAGAAGAATGGGTACAAACTGTAGTGATATGCTGAAAATTAACAAGAGAGGCCTTAGTCATGCAAATGCAAATTGCAGTTGGGGGCTTGAATGTATTAAAAGGTTTACTGAGTAGGAATACTTCAACCTTTTCATCCAGAATTTTTGTACCCTGAACTTTTTCATGTGTTTTACCAACAACAGTTCCATTTCAAGGTACTTTACTAGATGATATCTAAACCCCATTATAGGCTAATCTCTTGTTTATCCACGTTTCCTTTTTCAAAACTCACATTTAGTCAGTAATACTTCAACAACAGCGCTGTCACCAACAAATAGTAATGGTTGTTTCTTGTCATTGAGAGTCCTTAAATGTTCCTAAAGAGAACCTGTAACCACTCTGAAATTTTGGTCTCCTACTATCATTTTTAAAAGTGGGAGCAATGTCACGGATAAAATATTTGACATGATGAGTGTTAATCATTGTGACCATGTGAGACTACAAGAAAGATAATTGTAAACAATCCTAAAATGTTGGAATTGTTTTCTTTCAGTGCTGGGATTTTTTTAAAGCTGGTATTTTCAAATTACAATTCCAGGGTAAAATCCTGGAAATGGATATATATGGCTTTAAGTCTCAACTTTTAGAACCAGTTTAGTGGGTTTTCTATTTTAGCAAATATTCAGCTAACATACCAAGCTCCCCTAAATGCCATTCACATCAAATGCAGAGGCTTTAGCAGCTTCCCAGCTAAGGCAAAGCTGGCAGAAATCCATTTCTAATGAGTAACATATCTTCTAAAAATCTACAGTAATTTTCTTTCAGAGCCAAATAGATTTTTTCAACTATTTTAATATCTTTTCTTGCTTAGATTGCAGCAATAAACAGCAAACATCTTCATGCCCTCCTTAAAGAATGTCATCTTTTTAAACAAAGAAGGATGTTGAATATGAGAGCTGAGAGCTTCCTTGTGTTGAAAGCAAGTAAGAAGTCCTGGAAGTGTGGGAATTCTTCAAAGCAGCACTATGCCCAGTTTTTTTTTTTTTTTTTTTTTGCTTGTGAGCACTATTTCTCATACTCCCGTAAGTATTTGTGCCAAGACAATTTTCACTTCAAAGTTCAAACTATTCTGTCGTTTCAGGCATGATTTTCAGATCTCCCATGTTTGCATAGAAGGTGACAGTATTGTTGAATTACAAGCGTTGGGGGGAAGGTGGTGGGTGGTGGTGTGAAAGATAATTGTGAATACAGTGGGCTCATTTTTTACAGACAAGTAACGTCATAAGTGTGAACGCTTAATTTATTATTTCCGTGCTTCAAGTGGGAATATGCTTCAGCAACTCCCATCTTACAAGTGGGAATGACACCTCCTGAATGTATGCAAATTCCTCGAATCAAAGGGTAATTTTAAAAATAGGCTTTAAACAGCAGGATGCCTAATTAATTCAGATACTGGGTATACGACCCCGACTTTATTAAGCTAAAACTGCAGGTTTCAAGGCATGCTTCCTTGGAATCAGAGTATAACCGGGATCAAAGGATCACCTTAGCTGTAACCTCAGCCGGCTAAGACCTGCTTTCCTTGTGCTATGAAATCTATCGGAAACTCTTATTAACCAGACCCCCCAGGCGGGCTCTTCATACATCCCCCACTGAAAACCCTCCCGTCCGCCGGGAGGCAGGCCGTGTCTGCAGACCCCCGTGTGCCCTGCGGCTCCGACAGCGCAAAAATCACAGGATGCCCCGCGCCCCTGTGCCTTTCAGGCGTGTCATTTACGGACATAAAACTTACGGGCCGGAGTACACCGGTGCCTCCGAGCCCCCCTCCGAGCCCGTACACCCACCCCCGGCAAAGCCCGCCCCACAGCCCCGCGGCCGCCTCGCCCCGCGCCCCACACCCCACACCCCACACCGCCCGGCCCGGCGCCCCAGACCGCGCCCTGCAGAGGGGCCCTGGCCGCGCCCTGCAGAGGGGCACAGCCGGTCCCGGCCCCGAGCGGGGCTGCCCGGCAGCAGCGGGCGCGGAGCGGGGCCGGGGAGCGGCGCGGGCGGCAGGGGGAGCTGCGGGGCGGGCGCGGCGGCCGCGGTTACCTTCGGGGTTGGCGCTGATGAAGACGCGGACGCTCCTGCCGCTCGGCACCAGGTGGGACGGCAGCGCAGAGAGGTTTCCGGAGAACGCCGCCCGCCGCAGCGCCGCGTCCCGCGGGCAGGGCGGCCTGCCCCCCGCCCCGGCCGGCCACATCCCGCGGGGCCGGCCGCCGGCTCACAGCGGCCCCCGGAGCGCCGCGGCGGCGCCGGCAGCTCCCGCCACCGGCCGAAGGGCAGCGGCCATACGGACCCTCGGGCTGCCCGGGGCCCTCCGCGGCGTTGGTGCGGCCGGGGCTGTGGCCGCCGCCCGGCGCTGGAGCGGGGCAGCGAGGAGAGGACGCGCCGGCCGCTCCCCTGCGGCGGCCCGCGGACAGGAGGGCGAGGGCGGAAAAGTTTGCGGCGGAGCGGGGCCGGGCGCGGCGGGGACTGCGGCGGCAGGCGGACCCCGGGCACGGCCCGGCCGAGCGCCGGCACCGCGGAGAGCGGCGGGAGCGCGGACTGGCCGCCGGGTCCCTCTGGTTCCCCTCCGCCGCCGAGGGCTTGCGGTGTCCAAAGCGGGGACGCCTCCGGTGGGGCTGACGGCGCCTTCGCTCCTCCGAGCGTGTCACGGCTCCGGGATCGGATTTTTATAGGAAAACTGCTGCCGGCTCATCCTTTGGGCTCGGAAGAGTTCAGAGCCCTTCTTGTGTTCCGTAATCTCCCGCACAGGAGTCCCACCTGCTCAGATACAAAAGAGAGATGCTCTCGCTGCTTTTTTCTTTCCTTTGTTTTTAATCAGTTATTTATTTATCGGAATAAATGAAAAGCTGCGGTTTGAAGAATGAAAGAGACAGGAAGCAGCGAGAGGCGCCGCCGGCGGGATGCGCTCCCTTTGCAGCAGTCAGTGGCGGGGCGTCCCGTTGGGCAGCGCCGATGAAATATTCAGGAGGGCGGCGGGGTCCGGGGGCGGGCGGGGGCGGCGGGCCGGTCCCCGCTGGAGGGCGGCGGCGGTGCGGGGCGGTGCGGGGCGGTGCGGAGCCGAGCGGTGCGGCGGCCCCAGCCCCTGCGGGCGGCGGGCCCTGGGCGAGCCGCGGAGTTTAGAAACCTCCCTGGGAGGGGCGGGCAGGCAGGGACACGGCAGCACGGCGGAGAGGAGGGGCCGGGGGGGGCAGGGCCGGGGTGGGCACGGGGCTGCAGACAGCCTGATGGGTCTGTTGGCCGTGAGACTCCCTTCTGGGGAGGGGGATGGAGACTTCGACACAGGGGTTTGTCACTCTGCAGGTGTTTGTCCGTGTTTGAAAGGCTGGAGACAAAAGTCTTTAACGCGGGTGGTATTTATACATTTTATGTGCTGTAACTGATACAAAACTGATTTGTGCGTTTCCAGATATATGATACAGTATTTACAATGTGTACGAAACAATCTTACTGTGTTTCAAAACGCCGTACTGCAGGGCTGTGCTCGGTTGCGTTCCTCCCTGCGCTGCCCTGCTCCAGCCGGACGAGCTGCCCGCGGTGGCAGCAGCAGGGCAGCCTGAGCTGCCTTTCGCGGAGGCAATGCTGCTAAAGTAGGCGACAGCAAACTGCTCAGCTCTGTTTAAGAAACGAAGGTGACAGCCAGATGGGTTCCTTAAGTACTGATGAGCAGATCTGTTAAAAAAAATAAATCACGATTTCTTAAAAAATACAGCTTATGCAGAGTTGCATCCCGTATGTACTTGCATGTGAGTATAATGGAGTAAATTTGGTGGTGTTTGCTTGCTGTTGCTTTGTTAGTTCTGCACCCCATATATTTTGGGCTGATTTCAAGAAAATGAAACACAGGGTATATTTTGAGATATTAGTTCTCAAAGAAAGAACATTCCTCTAAGTTCTGTGAACATAGCTGGGCAAGGAGAATGTGCTTATGTGCAAAAAGGAAAAATATGCAGCATGTATTTCAACCATTAATAGTGAAATGTCAGCACTGGGCAGAAGAGTTGTGGGACTGTTGGGAACTGAATGTCCAGGAATTAGAAAGATTGCACTTTTAATCCAAATGTATTCCTGTAGGATTCAGCAGTGTCCAATAAGGAGCTAATCTCACTTGAAGCCTGTCATGGTAGACATGCATATTTATCTTCTCTCTGGATTCTCTGATGCTCTGTTTAAGAGAAGCCTGAAGCTTTGGTATAATTCGGTTTAGAAATCTGACAGTCATGAGATGCAATTCCCTAGGAAATGAGGCTTCATATATGTCATTGTCTACCAAACTGTTGGTCTTATCTGCACTTCCCTTAGCCTTTGTATAGCCAATATGCTTAGGCGTGCCTTTTTCTGGCTGGTGCCATGAACAGGTAATTTCTCTGATACAGAGATGAAAAGCAGCTCCTTGAGGCTGCAGACAGTTAATGAGTGCACAAATGAAGTGATTTATAGTGTGGGCTGGGTTACGTCTTACGTACTTTGCTGAGACTAATTCTCAGCTGGGCTAGCTCCTTTGCTTCTCCCCCATAAACTACTAGGCAGTTCTTAAGTAGGAATTTGCTTGTGGAAACAGGTCCTGGTAAGGATGCAGAGACTATTGCTTCATATTGCTACTGCCTTAGTGTTATCATCATTTTCTCAGACAGCTTCTTTGGAAGATGATGCTCATTGATCTACCTCTTTACCATGCCAGCCATAATGCAGTGTTTTTTTTAAAGACTGTTTTTGGCAGTCGTCTTTACTAAGTTGAAAACTTGAATTTGCATAATTTGAATTATTTTGAAATTTTGTCTTTGACAGCGTTGACAGCAACATCCGTTTTTAACTGAATATGTTGTTTCATGACCCCAGGTTGAATGAAATGGGTCCAGGCGTATCACTTCCAGCTGTTCACCCTGTCTGTTTGTTGCCTGGCTGATGCTGTGCTGGTGGCAGGCATAGCTGTGTTGCATATGAAGCAGGTAGTCCGTGCAGCTTGCAGCCTGCCACTGTGCAGCTCAGAACTTGTGCTGATCTATATTACTATTTTGATCTGTACACTGGATTGCCTTTATGCATGACTCAGCTTCCTGTCACGGTAGCTGCCACCTCTGTGAAAGCTGAAATGGACAGATGCCTCAGAGTGGTAATCTCTTTTGCTGCCCAGCTTCAATCTGTTTGTGTTTGGGGCTCAATGTCCTAAGCCTCAGCACCTGTGAATATAAAATGCTGGGAATGAAGTACAGTGAGGGTGAAATGGAGAGGATAAAGAAATGACTACAGATAAATGCATTTATTGCTTTACCTGAGACTTTATCAGTATGAAAGCACTCTGGGTGAACTCAGTTGGGAGATTAGTCGGTAACTTTTCTCAAATTAAAAATAATTACTTTGCTAATTCAAAAAATTAAAACAATATCAAAAAGCATTTTCTAAACCAAAATAAAAATCATGTCTAGGGCTCTTCTGTGTATGTTATAAGCATACATCAAGATGACCCTGTTTTGCATTGAATAACATGTTTTTTAAATTGTTCATTTAGAATTGTTATGTTGGTATCAGTGTCTGTATTTGAGTCCTCACACAAGTTATGTGGAAGCTACCGGGGCAGAGGTTGTGGTCCTGTGGAAGATGGTAGAGGATTGCCTGGAGGCATGAACCCCAAACTTTCACCCTCATTTTATTGTATTTGCAGCAGATCTACAGTGTCTGTCATTAAAATTAGTGCAGGAAGTATCCTTCTGTCAAACAGGAGTAAAACCAGATCTTAATTCTGCAAGTCACTTCATATAAACATGGCTTGATCAAGAAAAACAATAAATCTGCATGATAGCAGGGAATCTTTGCACATATGCACTTGATATATGTTTTTTCCCTTTAAACACAATGTTCCTTGGTTATCCATCTGTCCTTATTTGCCCCATTTAAATGAAGCTACAGAATTCATTTCTTGGTGAAACACATGAGTGAAGTCTAGTTATTCCTGATGGCCTGATGCTGCTGTAACTCAAATAGAGTACTGCTTTATTTCTTGAGTAATCCCACAGGAAATGGTAAGATACTGAAGGTAAGAAGAACAGTTCAGTAGTCCTGATTCACATCCATCATGGTCAGTAAAAGATGCACCAAGTTGTTTGGCTTAAACCCAGCATGATAAGGGTTTGCAGATTAAAACCAGCTCTCTGAGTCAAGTTGTCTAAAAATGAATATTACCAGATCAGTTCTATGTTGAAGAGCTTGGGAAGTAACCTGAGTGATATGCTACAGATAATGTGATATGAACTTAACTATGAGAAACACTTATTCTGTCTGCAAGCTAAATATAAGTTCTTGTTCATATGTGTTCTAATACTTCAATATATATTTGTGGGCTATGCAAAAGCACTTGGTAGTAGTTCAGTTTCAGTCTCACTGCTAGAAGTGGAGACAGGCTTAGTACTTCTAAGTTTGGAGGCATACTGTAGGTGACACCTTTGGAAAACCTATACTAAGTATGTGACAAGGTCACAATAGTTGAGAGGTTTTATTTATATCTCTCAAGTAAAGTGTTTTGCTGTGCACTAAAATACAGGCACTGTGGTATATACCTGAAAAACCCATCAGTTCTCAGATGTTTAGAGCCCGATTCTGCCAGGAGCTGCATGTACAACCTCGCTATTGTCTTCAGTCCAAACCAGTAACTATTTGCAGGAGTTGGGAAGGCAAAGTTTTAAGATCAGGTCAAAAATCAAGGATTAAGGGTCAGCAAATTGACCAGCATCTCACCTTTCATGTAGAAATTAAAAGACTCCTGTGTAGAGTTACATCATCCGATGAAATAGTAACTCAGAGCTGAGTGTTACTTTGCTGCTCCCTGCAAGCTGGCCCAGTTTTACGAGCAGGCGACAAAGGCAGTTGCCTAGAGCGACAGACAAAGGGAGGCAATAAAATCACATTCTAAGCAAGAACGAGACCCTGTGACTCTGTGCCTGTTTTTGGCGGCTTAATGAGGACTCAGAGCATTCCCCAGGCATCGTTTGCCTCAAGGTGCTGATGTGCTGAGACTGAGCAAGCTCCTTACTACAGAAGCCATGGCCATGGTTGTCTGAACATGCCATCTATTTGTGCTTGTCTCTGCTTCGACTTGCTGCTGAAACTAAGTGGAGAAACTTTATGTGCTCCTCCTCTGCTCCTTTTTCTTGACAGTGCTCTATTACTTTTGCCAAAATGGTTGGATTGGCAGGAGAGCAGGGACAGCTGTGCTAGAGACTAGAGAGCTCACAAAATTCATGCTTCACTAAAAATCCCCTTGTTATTATTAGCCTTGCAAATTAGGAATGACAGGCTGCTGAGACTTACTGAGTTTATATTTATGTCAAGAAACTGATTGCAAGAAATAAGACATGTCTTAGTAAATCTTACATGGGTACTGAATTGTGATACGGACCTTTTGCAGCCATCTCAGGGTTCAATTAACACCACTTGATGTAGGCTTCCATCTTCCATGCTATTTTGAGTGCTAAAAATGTTTCCTTCCTTTGCTCCACTGCCTGTGCTCTGACACCTCTAGACTTCTGGGATGGATCTCTTCCATGCTGTGAATGGGTTGCTGTATCAGGCTTTGCTAATAGACTCGGCAGAGACTTCAGTATCACTGACCACATGGTTAACAAGCTGTAACAGAGAACCTGTCCGGAATGACAGTCATTTTGCCCTACTGCTTTTTGGAGGAACTGCCTGGAGCAGCAGAGATTTGTGAACTGACTGCAGGGACTGAGATGACACTGTATTGGTTTTCTTTAGGTTCACAGTTGGTTTGTGGTGCCATCCAAAGGCATGCACTGAAGGCATTGCTGGGGCAGCCTTCACTACACATCAAGGTCTGTAATAGAAAGAGGAAATGTGTGCAGGTTACAAAAAAAAAGAGACAATGTACTCTCATCAGAAGTAATAAGAATTTGGAAAACATAGTACATTTCATTAGACTTTGCAACTTTAGTCAATCACTGTGTCATCAAAAAGAGATTTATGGGAGGCAGATTATCCCACATTGGCCCACTGGAATGTTCTTATGCTTTGTAACACCTACATTACTTCATCTAAAAGAGGATGCTAAACTTGGGTCTCATAAAATAAAGACAAGTTTGAGTTTCCATATTCAATCCAGGAATACATTTTTCTTGTGGGTAAGCCTGTAATAAAATTCTGCTAACTTCTCCATGTTCTTTGTACAATTTCATAAAGATTTTTTTTCATTTTTCCTTTTGCTATTTTGCTTTTGAATATACAGTAATGGGATATGTGTTAGGTTTTCAAATCACTTCACTTTCACAAATGCTAAGGAGAGGACTCCAGCCTAAAATATGATTTCCAAATATGGAAGGATAAGAACAATCCTGGCTTTCAGGAGCTGTCAAGCAATGTGATTACGCACCTGTAAAATACACAGATATTTCAGGAAAAAGAGAGAGGTTAATACCTGATTGGGTTTGTACCTTTGTAAGCACAGCTGTACTTAATTTCCACCTCCAAGTTCTGGTTATTTTATTTTAAATCCTGCCTCCTGGGAATCTGCCTTGACCCCTGGCTTGACAACATACTGGAAATTGAAGATGTCTGCACCCTGGGTTTTTTTTTTTTTTTTAGGTTTTTTTGTGTAGATTTTTTTAAAAAAATTAATTTTATCTCCTTTAGAAATTTTCTGTTTTCTTTGAAACGGAGCAAGGCAAACATAGCCTTTTCTCTAATGTTGTAAGTGGCTACAGCACATCTATAATTTTATCTCATCTCATGCTTGATTAAAAAGGTTCTTCGGACCTAAAATAACATGATTAATTTTTTGTGTGTGTGTGTTAGTTTCTGTTGGAAGATTAAAAGAAGCCCTTTTAATTCATGCAGCATTCTCTTGCACACATACGTAGATTACACTCCCAAGCATAGGTGGATATGCACATGTACACATTTCAAAGACACACAATAATGTATGGATAATTAAATTCACATGGAGCACACAGTAATAAGATTTCCATGTTAGTAATTCTAATTTGCCCACATGCCTTTAAATTTTACTGTGTTGCACATAAGCGTTATAGCAACCTATAATTAA
This sequence comes from Zosterops lateralis, assembly GCF_965231275.1. Taxonomy (NCBI): domain Eukaryota; kingdom Metazoa; phylum Chordata; class Aves; order Passeriformes; family Zosteropidae; genus Zosterops; species Zosterops lateralis. The sequence goes on along the minus strand of NC_139766.1, from coordinate 22,563,886 downwards.
CTGACCCAGTACTCTCTTTTACAATCCCTTTTCATAACTCAGTGCAGAAAAGAGGGGCGTTCATTTAATGAACAATTTTGAGCTCTTTGTCAAGGTGTGTTTGGAGGCACGCTTGCAGGTCACCATGAAGACCCTGTTAGAAAAAAGATTTTTAACTTAGTAACTATAGTAAGTATATAAGTTATTAAGTATATGAGCATTTCCATAAGCTGAGGAACACCCAAGCCAGAGGAAGTTTCATGTTTCTTTATTGAAGCGAACTTGTTCCACTGAAGCATAGGAAAACTAACACCTAAAGTATCAATTAATTTTGGATGCCCTCTCTGAGACAGCAAGGACTGCATTTTTTCAGAGTAACTGGTATTAGATACTGAGTACACGATAGGATTTTTTATCAGGTTTGGTTGTAGCTGAGAGTGTTCACTGTTTTTGTATATCAACCTTAGGACTCCCAAGTCAGGTCCCCAGAAAATGAAGAACCTAGAGATAATAACCACCCTTGAAAATTTAAATTACTTAATTAGCATCATATCAAATCTGGGGTAGAAGCCAGGATGAAATGTCATTCCCTCCCCCTCTGCAATGTTAACTTTCTTAGCTGTGAAAGTGGTTCTTTCCTGTAATTCCTTGCCTCATTCCTAACCTCAGCTAAAAATAAATTTGCAATCTGCTTTATTTTATGGTCCTGCATCATCCTTAAAGGTAGTTACAATGAAATAGTAAAAATATGCTCCCAAGTACTTTTAACTTACTCATTAAGCCTCCTTAGCCCACCCTCTGAGTTTTCTCACATACTTGTTCTGCTTCCCTAGGGACTTTATCCAACTCTACTCTCCATTTCTTTATCCGATTCTGCTTGTCTTAACCAGTTTTTTTCATACATTTCTCAGATTCCTGTCCAATGTGTTTGTTTCTTTCTATTGCCCAATGCCTGTTTTCCTCTTTTTCTAACTACAGCTCCTCTTTTTGTGTCTGTCTCTTGTTCCTCTCCTCCCTTTTGCTTGCCTTGTCCTCATTTTTTTGGCTAACCACTTTTAGTTCATCTCTGCCTGTGCTTTCTAGGGTTCATGATTTCCCTTAGCTGTTTTGAGCTTCTCTTCTCCCCAGTTCCCTATTTTCATTCTTCCCTTTCACCAAGGACAGTGAGGTGACCCCTGCCTCTCGCTGACAGGCACTTCTAGGACAGTGAAAAGGAGCTTTAGTCTTCTAGAATATATACTGGTAGTGGTGACAAGTGTTCCCATATGATGAGAATGTTTGAGATGGACCTAAATGCCTTCTGGGTCTAGAAGTTGCTTAGGGCAACAAAGAGGATACACATTGCACTCTCTTTGAGGAAATGCATTCCAAATACAAACCACAAAGTAAAGGAAGAGGAGGGACAGAAGGCTGAGATGTTTCTCTGAGAGTCTGTCAAAGTTTCTGTGTCACTGCTTTTGCATAGACTGTTGTGGCAAGGAATCTTGGAATCATGTCTGAAACAGAAATTAGGGAGAGGCTGAGCCTGGGTAGTATGTAGATGTCTGCAGCTGAGTTAAGAGAGGCCCATCTGCTCTGCAACGTTTCATGAGTGTTTTCTTCTTCTAAGTGAACTGTACCTACTGCACAAGTGGAAAGTCAATTTTAGATACATAAGTCAAAATATTCATGTTGCAAGGTTGCTGGTGAATAAAATTTAACATTCTGATTTTACATTTGTGTCTCTGTGTATATATTTATTTATTTGTGCACATTACATGGAAAATAAAATCTCTGTTCTCTGATGTGTTTGTGCGAATAGAAAATGATGCCATTTACACTCCATTCTTAATGTGATTTTATGAGATTTATTGACATGGCAAGTTTATTTTAGACGTATGAAGACCTGAGGGAGTGGGATTATAATAGTAACATTAATTTGTCTTCTTAGTGCTAAGAAAGAAGTAAAGAAGAAGAAGAAAAAAACTTGCTAAGCTTTGTTTAACCTGCAGGGGTTCTGGAAAAGCATCTGTCCCTTTTTAAAGTCTTATTTAATACATGGCATCATTTTTCATCTGGATCCTGAATTGATTCTGCAGCTGTGCTGGAGGAAAAGGAAACTTCCAGCTTTCCAAGTCCAGAACAATGTACTTAATCTTGGAGGCAAGCAGTGAGAACAAAAGGGAGTGTCTTTACATGAATCTGATTATTCTGGCACAGAAATGGTGGCAGTGGATTTCTGTGTCTAGTCTACTGTTGCTAATAGTGATTTCTGTAAGCTGATGGAGCACAGAGTACCTTATTACCAAATGTCTTCACAGACATGTTTTGCAATCATTGCCATGTCACAGTTGTACAGTGCTGTGCTCTGAAGTGTTGTGAAGGCCCTTAGGCAGCTTCAGTGTAAAAACATTTGCTGAAGAACCATGAAGACAACTATCATCATCCAAGGGTGAATTTTAATTCAAAATAATTTTTATCCACAAAAAAAATTTGGTCATTTGGTGCATTGCTCCAGTAAAATGATTTTTTTTTACAGAAGCAAAATAGTTTAGTTTATTCTTGGCAGTTAATCATATCTGCTGAGCTATTTAAATAATTCAGTAACTCTCTTCCATGAGTTATGTATGCATTGCTTATTGTAGGGAATTACATCAGTCTGTCCTTTCATCAATGTAGGTGTGTATAAATCAGTAGATGCAAAAATAGAATTATAGAATCATCAGGGTTGGAAGAGACCTTTAAGGTCATCAAGTCCAACCGTCCACCCAGCACTGCCCCTGTAACCCCTAAACCACATCACCCAGTGCCACACCCAGATGTGTCTTGAACACCTCAAGGGATGTGACTCCATCACATCCATGGACAACCTATTCCGGTGCCTGACTACCCTAATAGTGAAACTTTTTTTTTTTTTTCCAATATCTAATCTGAATCCCCCCTATCTCAGCTTAAAGGCATTTCCTCTAGTCCTCTCACTGCAGGTATGTTGGAAGAGACCAACCCCCACCTCACTACAACCTCCTTTCAGGTGTTTGTAGAGAGCAAAGAGCTCCACTCCAAGCTTCCTCCAGGCCAAACAAACCCAGCCCCCTCAGCTGTTCCTCATAGGACACATTTTGTCTTAGGAACAGCAAAAATGTTTCAGGGCTCCTAGCTCTACAGTCACTGAAGGTTGCTGTTAGGGTGAGATGGTGTACCAACCCCTTTTCTGCATTCCTGTTTTTTGGGAGAAAATCTGCCTGTTTGGGCTGGATGGGAGCAGCAGCAGGCACCAGGAACCAGGCAGAGACAAGTGCCTGGACACTCAATAAGTGCTTAGCTCCAGGTGCCAACCGCTGACTCAATCTTTGCCAAGTTCTCTGTGAGCAGGTAAGTGTGCTGAACATGCCATTTGATATTTCCTATCAGTTGAGCTGCCCGATGGGTGCAATCACTAATTTTTAGTTTTCCTGTATAAGAGAGTTGGCAGATGCTCTTCCAAGAGACACAGTTTTCTCTTGTTTGTCTGGATGCCAACTGAAACCAGTTGGACGGCTTTAAATCTTTTATAAAAACAACTATGTAAAAGCTTTGCTTTAAGGTGTCCAACTACCCACAAAAAATCTAAAATAATGAATTCTCTCTTCTTCAGAATTAGAGCTTGTTATCCCAGTAGGAGTGTGTTTCCCAGTAGGAAATTGCTTTATTGGATTTTTTTGTAGCTACCTTCTATTGACAGAAGCGAGGCCTGAAGATGTGAAGGGAGAGTTCAGGCATGTTTGGGGAACCCAACCTTGAATTCTTGAGTCTCAGTTGAGGTGGTTGTTTTTACTCTTTTTCTGTTAAAAAAAAAAAAAAGGAATCAAAGCAATTGAAAGCATTTTATCACTCCTCCCCCAAATTAATTTGTTCATGAATGCACATAAAGATATGAAAGATGAGGAGAAGTGTCTTCCTTTGAGGATGTGAGTACTCATGCCTGGTGATTTCAGTAGGAGGCAGAGCACCTCTAGAACTGGGATGAAGCACATACAAATTATGTGCTAAAGTTAAACAAATTATTAAATCTGAGTCAGGAAGATGATTCCCTTCAGGTCAGACAGGCATTGAGTGTATTTACCCCACAAATTCTCATGCTTACATTAATTTTGTGTCTTTGTAGTGCTGTATGCCCTAAAAAGTGTGCAGGCTTCAGTTTATTACTGGGTGTTGAAAAATGTGTTATTGTGTATTATGCATTGCTGTGACGTAAAATGGTTTTCCTGTAGGTTTTCTTTGCCTAAGTATGTGTTATTTATTCTCTTCAACTTGCTGATGGAATTTTCTACTGAATGAGGTATGGTCAAGATGTCAGGACTTAACTTCAAGGCCTGTCAATATTTGCAATGGCTAAACAAGTTAATTAGGACTAGCTCATCTGAGAAATTTAAGGATATAATTCCAGGTGATCACGATGCATCTTTGGCTGCTGCTGAATCCTTAGTTCCATAATTGCTAATTTAGGTCATTCAGCCTTATGGTTTCTGAGACCCTCATTCCTTAGAAAATAATTCTTTCCAAGGATATGCAGAAGCTCAGGAGTCAAAGCTGCAGCTGATGACTGAACAGCTTTAGCAATAAGTTTATATGCATCATTTCCTCATTATTAAGCTGTGAGGGAGTTGAGATACAAGCTGTAGTATCTCCTCGCCTCACAGGAATGATGGAAGCATTAGAAATCATGAGAAAAACATAAGACCCTCCACATTGCACTGAATGTCTATTACAAATTTCAGTAGTTGTGATACTTAAAATGAAAAAATTGAAACATTTAAAATAATCTAAGTTACCAAATCAGGATTTGGTCAGGACAATGGACTTAAGTCTACTAGTCATGAGAGGACTACTTTTGGTACTGTCATAACACAACTGCATAAGATGTCATTTAACTCTTCACCTGGAAAATAGCATTTCGATCCACATTCTCTGCTAAATTCAACTTGTGGCATTGAACCGCATAGAGCAGATAGGTGTTTCAAGTTACCATGGCACCTCCTTGGTGATTTCCACTTAATGGTTCCCTTGAGCAGCAGTATCTTTTGAATTTTTCACAGCACCGCATCCTGGAATGGTGTGTTTGTATTGTGCTCCTTTTTCAATTTTCTCTTTAAGGTATAACACCAAAACTGAGTTTTGAAGATTGGATGTTTCTCTTTGAAGATAGAAACTTGAGATGTGAGACATTAGCAGCTCAGAGTGGGTGCTGGGACTATTTGCATTGCTGGGTCTGTCCACCTCTGCAGCACTGCTTGGCAAGTAATATGGCTACAGTTTAGTGGTATTTTGGGACACCAGCAGCACTGAGGTTTCTTAACATAGATGTGACCTGTATTTAGGAATGAATTAAAGTTTCGTTCTTCATATTGAAGGTGTCATAGTGGTTGCTTGCTGCGCTCCAAACAAGATGGGCAGCTGAGCTGTTCAGAAGATAATAGCACAGTTCTGAATAATCCGTGGAGCAAATAACTGTCTGTGCCTTCAGAATGCAGCAATATCATGATTGTTCAGAGAAAACCACACTGGAAATGCCTGACAATGATAAAGTCTCACAAAATTTAAGCTCATAAATTTATTACAAACTTAATTATATATCATAGTGAAATGTATGAAGCTATTTACTTTGTACCCTTAAGGGCTTTTGGGAGATTTTGAAACAGTATAGAAACAGATGGCACCTTATTGCTGTTACATTTCAGAGTCTTGCTGTGTTTTCAGGACACACTAAGATGATCAATGACAATTTTTTTTTTTGGCCATATAGATTCAACTCTCTTCAGTCCTCACATCTGCCTTCCCAACTGGGGCTGACTCCTATATGTCAGGATGTGCTGCAGCTCAAGGGAGATTTTCATTATGTACACTCAAATGGCCATTTCTTCAACGGACATGTTATTTTCTCTGAAATCCTGTTTTCTTGGACCCTGTAGGAAAGCAATGGAGTGAGAGATACAATGAATTATTTATTGGAGTGACTGGGTCAGGTATGTGGCAGTAGTGTATTTCAAAACAGTGAAAAACAGTGTGCAGTGAATAGCAGCAGCTTGATGTGATTTTCTGCTTATAGTGGCTTTTCAGTCTCTAAGAACCAAAATTGAGAGAATGTGTTGAAGTGGATGATGGAGTGTTTTCCTGTTTTCTGACATGGCATGAGCTTTATGTGTTCTTAAAGCTCAAGGCTTGGGGAATGCTTTGTTCTCTCTGGCCTTGTACAGGCAAGCATTCTGCTCTGCCTGTGGCTTCCAGAGTAGCACACAACTGAGGAAGAGGAAGAACTGCTAAGAAAACACATTGTGGGAAATCCAAGCTCAGGGAAAGATTGTCTGGACTTGGAATGTTATTGTGGACTCCTCAGAGAGAAGGTGTTGTGGTTTGAAAGCAAAACGAATGAGAGGCTCCAAATCAGAGATATAATTTAATAAGAAGAAAGGTTAAAAGGTAAAAATAAAATAAAATAAATGCAATAAGACAAAAGACCACTGACAGAGTCAGAATACAACCTGAGCAGGATGGTGGAAGCAGTCCAGGTGAGGTGGTCTTCCTGAAGCAGTGATCCTGTAGAAAGGTCTGGTAGCTCTGGTCCTCTGGGAATCCAGTGGATAAGTGCCCTTGCACTGTCCCACATACCAGCTTATATCCAGGTGAGAATGCTTGGCTCCTCCCCCTGGGCAGAGCATCTCACAATAGCATGAGGAGTTGTGAAGTGGGTCCTTGATGGCCCATTAAACAGAGATAACTCCTGGAGGCAGTTACCTGTGACTCATGGGCCAGGCGTTGATGGGCCATTAGCAGAAGACAGCCCAAAGGAAGGGACTTGGGAAAACACTAGCCCACCTGGTTTCAACAGTTTATGAAGATGGTGATAGAATAAATACTTTGTGTACATCCTACACTGCAACCCAGGACAGAAGGCCACTTGGGAGGATATACAGAGGATGTCTGTCTGTGGTCTACCAGGAAGGATAGCACAGGAGGTGTTATTGTGATTATTAGAGGTGCCTCTGCCTGAATTAAGGTGAAAGCAAGACCAGATGCCATAACAAATAGTAAGGATTTTATTTAATAGTAAATATGATGTAGAGAGATATAGAAAGAAATAGGGAAAAGAGAGAGTGGGGGAGAGAAAGAGGGTGTCAGAAAGACAAATTAAGTAGAAAGATAGTCACATCTTCTGAAGATCCAATGGTGTCCTACTAGTCCTCTTCTGGTTTTCTCAGTGGTGAGGGTCACACAAAACACAGAGCCAGTGAGTTAGGATATGTTCAGGTACAGATGGGCGTGCCCAAGCACCTTCCCTGGGGGGAGTTTTACACTGCCTTTTGCAACATTTGTGGATTGTGCGCAGTCCTCTGGTGGAAGGCCTCAGAAATCTGTCTGAGGGGCACTTCAGGGGTCTTTGGTGATTTGTGCACCCTTCTGAGACATGGCAGATGCCTCTCATATGAATGTCCCATGTGAATATGATCTTCCTTTGGGGTGGCGGGGAGGTTTGCAACCAAGCTAGTTTATATAAGAGGAGACAACTGGCATGATAAAAAGCACCATCTGCAGGGTCTGCTTCTTATCTGGCCCAAAACTCAGCTTGTAATCTCTGGTGGTGGATGCTCACTCTCTTTGCTTTATGCAGACCAGAGGTTTTGCCACCACCCCAAAAAACTCTTCGGCTCCCTCTCGGTCCTTGAGGAAGGGCGTGGAAACCCAGACTCAGCAAATGAGTCTGTGGGCGATAGCTTCCCCCAGCCTTGTTTACGTCTTTTTAGACCTGGGATAACTGGACTACAGAACCACCTTCATTTTATCTCAAATTCCCATCAGGTGGCTCAACTCACAGTCCGATTTCCCAAAATCCAGGAGGCATACTGGATACATAGACCCCAGGAAGAGTGGGCTTTGGTGGTGCAAATGAGCAGCTGCTTCTTTGCACACTTTGCTACAGTGGACAAAGTCCTCTGGTGATCTTAAGAATCATGCATTTAAGAATTATGATTTTTAAGTCTCTTACAGGAGGCCAAAGAGCACACACTGTTGGGAGGGTTCCTGAGAAGCAGTGAAGGGGATCCATGGGAAGAGACATCTTTCCATTGATTTAATAGGATAATGCTTCACTACTACATAGAGAAAGTAGTCCTGTTTTTCTGATATTTTTCTGGAGCTGGTGGCAGAGGATGACTTGTAAGCTTCATCAGAAGCTACCAGACCTTGATATGACAGGAAAAAGGAAGCCCTGGAATATATATTTACTTGGATCAGCCAATTATCTTGTTTGTCTAGTGTTAATTATTCCTTTGGAAAAGAAAAGAAAAGAAAACATATTTGAAGACACTGTTAATCCAGGTAGCACACAGCTGTCATTTATTTTTCATGAGAAAAAAGGAAAGGTCTATTTTTGTTCTTAAGCAGTCTTTTCACTTTCCTTCTTTTAAAAAACAATGACAGTTAATGATTAATAGACACAGTCTACACTGCTGCCAGCAGGAAGCCAGCATAAGTGTGGAGGAAGTCTAAATAATCGAAGAGAAAGGTGACAGAGGCAGCCATTAGTTCTTCTGGATAAGAAATTCTTCATTGCCTGGCTATTTGCCCAAATGAAAGGAAAAATCTATCGTTTAAGTAGCACAATCTGTAGACTTCATGATGCACTTTTCTTAGGGACAAAAGAAGCAACAGGGCTCAGTCTTTTTAAATTAATAGAAATTGGTGCAATATCCCCTTATTTTTGATTGTATCACAACACGTTATTGGGCTTGTGACAAACCTTGTCAGAAGTAACTGGGCAACATTCCAGAAACAAATACCCTACAGCAGGGTGAATGATATCACACTGGACACTTGCCTTCACAGTGTGGCTCGCCTCCTAGACATCCTAGGGGTCACAGGGAACCCTGTGTACTTGCAAACAAGGGTGGTAATTTTTAGGACTAAGCAAAACAAAGGGAAAATGTTGAACAGAAAAGTAGCTTCAGTAGTTTCACCAAACTGGGTGACAAACCCCAAAAATAAATAAAAGTAAATAAATAAATAATAATTAAAGAAAATAAAAAGACCAGGCTTTTGTTTGTTTTCTGAATTGTGCATTCTGGAACTCTGCATCACAGGCTTAAGTGGAGAATATTATTTCATATTCTTACAGGGTGAATGAGCATCCTTTCCAACATTTTGTGAACAAACTGTGGATTACTGTCTCATCTGAGACTTTGCATAATTTCGTTTCCTTTAATTTCTAGTCATAATTTAGCAAGTGTCATATCACAGGCTGTCCTATCTTCTGTAGAAAAGGTTTTCTAGAGCAGCTGTTAAATGTGCTCATTTAACTTGAGATGTAAAACGAGAGGGTGGAAGCAGCAGTTACATCCAGCTCTAGATAGCATCACACCTTGGACAAAGCTCTCCAGGCCTGTGAGGTGATTGCAGCAGTAGCAATGGTGCCCTGTGCCATGAAAGGGTGTGTTTTGCTGCTTTTCCCTTTGGTGTGACAGCTGAGCTTTCTGTCAGCTGTGGTGTTCTGGGAAAAAGCTCTGGTAGCAGGTATAAAGAGAACCATTCAGCAAAGTAAATTTGAGGTCCTTGACTGTGGCAGGTTTTCTTAAAGAGTTTGCTTCTGCTACTATCCTCCTTCTTGATGAGGTCTTGATGCCTCTACTCAGCCCTGGTGAGTCCTCATGTGGGGTGCTGTATCCAGTTCTGGTCTTCTCAGGAGGGACATGGATCTCCTGGAGTGAGTCTAAGAGGTAGTGAAGGGATACAAAGATGATTAAGGAACAGGAGCATCTCTCTTGTGAGGAAAGGCTGAGGCAACTGGCTGTGATTAGCGTTGAGAAGAGACCTCTGAGATGGGACCTCATCAATGTGTATAAATATCTGAAGAGAGGGTGTCAAGAGTCTGGAGCCCAGCTCAGAGGTGCCAAGCAATAGGACAAGAGGCAGTGGGCACAAACTGATACACAGGAATTTCCACCTGAATATGAGGAAATTCTTTAAAGTTCAGGTGACTGAGCACTGGCACAGGTTGCCCAGATAGGCTATGGAGTCTCCTCTGGAGACATTCAAAACCCATTTGCTTACAATCCTGAGGAATGTAGTCTAGAATGACCCTGGCTGAGCAGGGAGGTTGCACCAGATGACTTTCAGTGACCCCTTCCAACCTTACCTGTTGTGTGATTCTATGAACTAGAATTAATTTTTAACACTTTTTCAGCCAGGATCTCCTGAAAGTTTTTTAGAAGTATCTATAAAAATACAAGGAGATCTGCCAAGCATAAGCTTCCACTTAATATTCTTGTGAAGTCGATGTTTTCATTGCACAACTTTTTTCTGTACAGGCATTTAAGTATTTACATATGTTCACTAAGAGCTCATCAAATGGAAAGTCTGTGATTTTGTATAACATTAATGGCTCCTCACAGCTGAAGTTGTATGTCTGTTTGATGTATTCCAGAAAAGTGCAGAAACAACATAAAGGAGGGTAGTAGAGTTTGCTGCCCTTTTAAAGGAGTTTTAAATGAAGGGGAATCACAAATGTATGTTTGAGTCTTTTCCCAGAGCAGTTACACTCATTGATAATAGTAGGAACAAAGGCTGAAGAGAGATACTGGAGTTAAAGGATTTTATTTGAGAGCATATGATGGTACCAATTCCTTGGATGTTAATGAGAAGGCAAGCCAGAAAAATAGAGAAAAAGTAGAAGTAAAGAAGCAAACAGAGTCAGCCTAGAGAAGTTTGTGGAGGAGGAAAGAGGCTGTGGCAGGAGAAAGATGGCTGAATGCACAGGAGTAGGAAGAGCTCCACAGTCCAGACTGAGAAACTTTTAGCTTGTTTACAGACAGCCCTTTATGTTATGTCATGAATGAAAGTCAATGATATATTCTGCTGCTTATTTAAGTAGTATTTTCTGGAGGTATTTTGCCTTCAGAAACTCAGGATGTAGCAGCCACCTTCCCACAGTGACAGTCAGTGTAGGAAACTGCTGAGAGGCCGTGTCCTGATCCCACCAGTATTTCCCATCTGGTAAGGTTGAAATAATTTTCTTTTCCCTGCTTAAAAATGTTGCAGCAAAAGGCAGTTGCAGGAAGATACTAGAGCAGTTCCCAAGGGAAGGGTCTCAGAGAAGGGTTATGGAAGGATGTGAGGCAAAAAAAGCACTTTGAAGGATGAAAGATGGAGGGGATCCTGAGGACTTAACCTGGGAATGTCCAGGTGTTAAAGAGGGGGCACATGTAATCTTGATAAAGAGTGAATTGAAGACTTTTGTTGGATTGAGTTTGCTGAAGCAAAACTCATGTGATTACTGTCATCTTCTAGAGTAGGTACAATATAACTATTTATTTTGAGAAATATTTTTTATGTACATAGTTTGTGTATTTAAACTATTACAGCAGTTCTAATGCTATTCCCAATAGAACTAAATTACAGAAGAGAGGCTTCATTTTTATTCATCAAATAACACATAGTAAGTCTTCAGAGATTCTTAGTGAGACTGGAGAAAAAGTAAAAATCAGAATTGCTATTTCCGTTGTTTCTTTTCTAATCCTGAGGTTTTTTTCCTACCATTTTAATATCTTTGAATTTGAGACATTGATTCTAAATATAGAAAAGATGAAAACTGCCAAAACTATCCGTAAAGCTGGTTACATATTATAATTAGTGAGGATAGTTTTCATTAAAACCCCACCATATTTACAAAAACTCGGAAGCTGATTTATTATGTTTCCTGGGCACTCTGCAGTTCTTAATGGATATTTTCCTGAGCTCCTGTGACTTCTGTAAGTCTCTCCTCATTTTGCACAGGAGATATTGATGTATCAACCAGCTTGTTTAAGCTGATGAGAAAGTCTATTAGAAGTAGGTATTACCAGATTTCGAATAGAAAACTAGTGTTTTAAATGCACATTTTGAACAGGTCACTGCTCAGATGGATCACCATGGTAATTGCAATTTGATTTCCTCATATGAATCTGATTAAAGTAATATTTTCAGTGCATCATATACTTAACTTATTCTATTATCATGTGCTTTTTTGCGGTAGAAAAGGTGCTGCAGGTGCCTTCTACTTTCATTTTTTTCAGTTGGCTTCCAAAGAGTTTAATGAGATTTTATTCACTAAAGAGTATCTCCATCTAAAGAGTTCTCTTACTGACAGAAAGGTCAATGAAATCATAAGGGAACCATCAACGTTTCCATTCCAAATCCATCTTGAAAAGTTTAAAGACACTCCTATTCTATTTGTTAGCAAGAATATCCTCAACATTTCTCAGGAGCAAAGGAGAATCTTTTTGTGTGTTTAGTGGGAAGCATCTGTCTTTAAAGCTCTCAGCTCTGGAATCAGATAAGTAGGCATAGGTGTAGGCTTTTTCGAGATCCATTGCTCATGTACAGATGTGCAGGCATTAATATGTTGTTAGTAAGCAAGGTCACTGATGAAAGCTAGATTCTTACCCTCTGTAAGTATATGATGATGGAATTTTTTTTTTTTTCCAGATAAGAACTGGACCGGAACCATTTTGTTTTCAAAAGTTACTAAGTAAATTGTTTCTAAATATTTATTTTTTTTTTCAAATTAAAAATGCTTGCTACACTTTGGCAATATTCTGTGAACCTCTAACCCTTGTCTATTTCATATTGGCCAGGTGCTGCATTCACCGAGGAGTTGTCTAAAATTCTGGAGTTTGTCTTGGATAGAGGTAGTGGTTTTAGATTCCCTGCTCCACTGCAGAGCTAGAATCTTGGGTTATTTATCAAAAGATATACCCTGAAAATGTGGACCTTGAAAGAAATGTGCTCCTGTCTTTCAGAAGGTCCTGGGGAGAGGCACGCCACAGAGGGATTTTGATTCCACTATAGGCTACATGACCTGGAACACTCAAGCATTTGGCAAAAGATTGTCAAGTCCAAGACATTTTTAATAAAAGTTTATGTTCCATACATTGACATTTTCTGACAAATATTCATCAGAACATTCCACTGAATTTAATTCCTAAGTAACAGAAGCCATAAAATTTCACCAAGCAGCCCTCAACAATAGGATGTATTTGGGTCAAAGTACAGCATGCACCTCCAGAGCCAAATTAATATCCTCTCTACTATTGTTAGTCCAGGCAGCTCATAGCTAGTCAAAGCTCAAGATAAGCTGATATTAAAAATTATTGAGCAGTGGCTAAGACGACCAGAGAAGTGTTGGTATATCATGTAATTATCTTGATACAAGAGTAAGCTTTGTCATTACTTATTCAACTTACATATTATATATAGGGGAAGTCACTGTACTATGACTCTGGGCTCATTTACATGCCTTTGTCTAGTCAGAATTAAATGCAAATTTCATGAGAAAAGTAACCTTGAAATGTCCAACAAAAAGTATTCAGATTATTCAGAATGAGAGTTTATGAACAAGGATGATTCTCTATTGATTTAATTATAAATGGTGTGGGCAATAATTTGAACATGTTTCCTTGAAGGACCTAAAATCAGATTTTAAAAATATTCTTCTAGTAGATAACTGTAGGTTTTCTTAGGATTTAAGCTTAAGTTCCATATTGTATTATCACCACCATATGGATTATCTTTGACTCACCCACCTAGACACCACAAACTGTTGGTGACAACGTCTGGAGCTCCTGCTCTGATTCCATCCTAGATTATTTTAAAATAGAGATAGCAAAGTTTCAGACATACCGTCCGTAGATGTGATTCTGCTGTGGGAGCACAGTCTGACATAGCAGTACAGTTACTTTACTGCATTGCTGGAGTCATAAGATTTTAAACACTTGTTCAGATATGAATGATACATTTACTCCTCATATCTCTATGCTGAAAACTCATTTTGCTCTGAAGATAAAAGTAGTTCCTTCTGTCAAATCACCAAACACTCCCATTTCCACCCAGGAACCTGCTGACCCCTCAGAATCAACCCATTCCTCCCAAACTCAAATCATCTGATTCCAGATGGAACAGGTCCACGCATTGGAGCAAATTTTTGAAGAAAGTGATTTGACTAAAACTACATGCATGCCCTGGTTGCCACATTTTCAAATTGCCCCTAATATGTCAATCTGCTTAGAGCAGATACTTACAGGGTAGTTGTAACTCTACTGTGGGAGGAAAAAGTGTTTGAGCTTTTTACGAGAAGAATGTCAGCCTTATTAAGAGGTTACAGAACAGAGTGGAAAAGGTTTATTTAGTATCCAGAGAGCAAGTGACAAATATGAAGGAGGCCAAATACCAGGTGAAAAACAACCTGGCTTGATCTAAACTTATTTTTTATAGTCTGTGTCATATTTTTCATTGTGTGCTTGGATGATTCCAGATCTAGCATGTGGCAACACTGCATGCACTGGTAGGTACATATGAAAGTGGAGTTGGGACATAGGTAATGCACAGAGACCAGCCATGGGGAAGGACATATAATTCCTGCACTAAGGAAAATGTGTTTCTTGAACATATACTGGAGTATGTTCTGCGTGTAGCAGGCCAGACCAAGCCATCCATATATAATATGAAAATGCCTGCTAGGGAGATATTCAGTCTTTAGAAGTATTTCATACTTAGAAGTCCAGAAAGCAGAATTTAAGAGGCTACAAGAATGTTTCATTCTCCTAGGAATGTATTTGCTATTATAAAATCAAATTCTTCATGTTGACACTCAAGTCTCTTTCATGATTTTTCTACTCTGAACAAAATTTTGGCTGAGGATTTTATTTAGAAGTCAGAAAGCTCTGCAGAGGATAGGAAATAAAAAAGGCATTGGCAAACTAGATACAGTTAAGCTAAATCATACTGTGCAGATCTTCTGTAAAAAATTGGCTCCAGAACTTACTGTGCTTCTTAAATTAGGTCTGTAGTAGAAAGCAAAATTATTTGCACTGTGAGCAAATTAATTAATTTCTTGTTCTCTGAGATATGCCTATTGTGGGAGTAATTCTTCAGTGTCAGTTTAGCCACAATATTTATATGTGTCTGTACACCTCTTTGGAGACAGAGCTGATAATCCATCCTATTAAAGGCTTAAATATTTCTTTGATACTAAAATATTTTTCTTTGTTCCATAAATATCTGGTGCCACTGAAGTGGGATATACTGCCTAATATGACAGCAAGCAACAAACTTGGAGCCAATAGGGGATGTCAAAGTGAGCCTTTTGCAAAGTAATTAATGTGATAAAACTTTTAGAAACACATTCTGTAGGCTTATAAAAAGATCTGTCAGCATTGCAGATACCTGGCAAAAGTTTTCAATTCATATAGTTGGCTTTAACAGCTATAATGGGGTATTTTTAAAATGTTTCAGGACCTTTTAGCAGTGCTGATCCCAGCAGAATAGCGAATATGGTGCTCTGTAGAACAAACATTTTTCTGAGCGTCTTTCCACCCACCATTTGTGTCTTGACCCTAAATCCCAGCTGCACTGGCCTCTGCAGGGACTTTAGATTTACCTGAAACAGAATTATAGACTAACTAGGAACTTACTGTCCACTTAACCATGGCTCTTCTGAAGGGTCCTTCTTTTGAGAGGCTCTCATTAAATTCAGTGGATGTTGGTTCAAAGTCCTCTCTTCTCTTCATGCCCCCATCCTAACACCCAAATGCAGGCTAAATACTGCAGATGGAAAAAATGGCCTCTCTGTTCTTGCAATGGGTTTTGTATAGTCAGGAGAAGGTACTTATGTCTCAGACTTTTTAAAATAAAACACAGAGTTTCAGTAAAAGTAGCATCATTCTGGTAATTGTATTCACATACTAATAAATGCATTGTGCTCTCACTTCATACTAAAATAGAAGTATCATTTTAAATTAATCTTCTCATTTAATTTCCCTCTTCTTAGTATTGGCCAGAGGAGTCAATATGTTCGTTCTTCATCAAGCAGAAATTCAACAGAAGTAAACTTAAATGGCATTTGAACATGCTGTATTTACCTTGTAGGATTTTGCATGAAGAAAAATATGTGTTTTATGTCACTGTCAGATTGCTGTCCCATGTAAGACATGAGGACAAGTTGGATCAGGGTAATATTTATAAAATACAAGACAAATGTTATTTCAAATGCATGCTGATATTTATTGACATCTTGCAGAGTCATCATTGGATTTAATTTAATATAATGGTCTGTGATAAAAACAATAGCAACAGCAGCAACTGTTGCACTGCTACTTTTGCTTCTTTGGGGATTTTAGCAACATTACAGAACAATTGCCAAGGAAGAGAAAAAGCTTTGAGTACTCGAATTGTGACATTGCACCAGAAGAAAATAAAAAGAAATTGGCAACTTTTTACAAATCAGTCTTACATTTCAGTTGGAGAGGAAAAAAGGGTGTTAACATGTTTCAGTATTTGACATCCTATGTATTTAAGGGGATATTTTAAGGCTATTCATGATATATCATCTGCTTAGGATATAAGACACCACTCCAACTGGTGTTATTCTTTGACAGCCTAGGTGTATTTCTGAATTGAAACTCATGAAACTCACTTTTAAAAAAAAATAAATTTTATGATCTTGGCCTCTGTAGACTCCATATAATTTAGGTTTTGTCTTTTTTTTTTTTTTTTTTTTTTTTTTTTTTTTAATGTCACACCAAACGTACATTAAAACATACACTGGTATGACATAAAGGATCTATTACTGACTTTTGAATGAATGAATTTTAACTCAGTACCTGTGGTGTGTCATTTACCAGCAGATAAGCCAAATTTTGTGCTATTTAGTTCACCAAGAGGTGGCAGCCTTCACTCAAGTCCCTCCAGACTTGTTCTCTGCTACAGGTTCACCAGATGTGTACCTGGCATTGACAGGTGTGCACAGTGGTTGGTGAATCTCTGAGATGAATCTTCAGACTTTCTCAATGCTATTGGTATTATGTATTATTAATTGATAATAACTGGGAAAAGACAAAATGTGTGTCAGCTATTGGTTTTTTGTTATAATTCTTTCAGTGCACCTTGTACAGAAAATCGAATGGGAAGAGTTTTAGGTAGGATTTTGTGGGTTAGTTTTCTAATAGTCAGATATCCAATTTAAACAATGATTTGGGCTGTCATCATTCACAACGAGAGAAAATCTCTATATTGCATCCTGAGAGTCTTTAGGATATATGAATTGAATAGTGGGTTAAACATGCCCATCTCTGCTTGCAGGCTGTGGAGGAAACTGAGGTAACTAGTTTAGAGTAGGTCTGAAACTGAAGAATGAAAGCAAGATGTCCTGGGTGTTTGTGTCTTTAAATTCTATCTGAAGGCAAGCGTTAATTTTCATATTTCTTCTAAGGTCTTGTGGACATGTGTATGAAGGAAAGAAACCTAAACAAAATATTGCTGCTGATCTTCATTGCCTCCTATTTATATTAGGAAGAGATGGTAAGAAAAATTGCATCCCATTTTTTTTCTGGACATTTTTCATCTTTGAGAAGATAAAATTTTGATTATTTTGTGAAGATTCCGTAAAATTTATAACTAAATAAGGTTTCTAAAACATTATAAAGGGCAAAGAGTATCTGAGGTAGGATTACATATTGTGAGATTTTGATTCCTTATATTTTGCTTTGTGAAATGTGCAACAGCTTTGATTTTAGATTTTCTGACCTATGAGGATGAATACTGATAGAAACCAGATTGAGATATGATGCTCTGTTTGAGATTTAATCTCCCATATGCCTTTTGAAAGCAGATAAGTAATTTCCATCATCATTTGCATTAATAAAATTCTGGAAAAACATGTTGGAGAGTGACTTCTCTCTTGGTCATAACAGTTCTTGACATTTGCAGAATTCCTTTGGTAGCTGAAACAGAAACATCACAGATGAAGCAATGGAAGAGCAGAAGAGTTGGCACAGATAATCCAGATGCAGTGACTGTAAGAATAACACAGCTATGTGGGTATGCTGCCAGCATCTCACTAGATCACAACACTCTTCCCCTGTTTCTGTGACCCCCACTGACACTGTGCTATCACATACTACTGACTTTCATTCTGGAGGTCCTTGAAAAGGTGATTTAAAACACAGGGGGTAGTTGCCAGTTTTTAAACTGCTTGCCCATTCCCCAGTTTTTACACTAGCAGTTTTGAGGAAAGTAGATGTATTTTATCTGTGATGGTGATGCTCCTTGTAGTTTTCTTATTTCTAGGAATAAGGTCTGAACTGTACATTTGTAATAAGAAACTCTGAAATATGTTTATAATGGTGTTAGTATTATTTGTGCACTTCAGAGGCTTCTCTTTCTGACTGGGGACAACATATGCGTGTCTTAGGCTATTCAAATAAATGAATGTCTGGGCTGGAATAGTCTGCATAGGGATGAAAAGGAGAGGAAGGTTAAAAGCTAAATGAGATCATTCAGAAGATTTACAATCAGCTGTGAAAGCTGTTTCCCTGCACTGAAGCTAATCAAGACAATGAATTTTCATGTTTGTCTTGTACTGCAGAGGAAATTGAATCAGATGTCTCCTGGGGATTCCATTATTATTTGGTATTCACACACTGGCACCCACACTTCTTTGGCTGCTGGCAGTGAGAGAACTTCGATGCACACACAGTAACTAGGCATCTTGCAAGAAAGTGAAGAAACATTTCCCGACAACCCCCAATGTATGTTACCTAATGCAAAGAGATCCAGCACTTAGATAATGAATGTGTTCATTCCCACCTGTTGAGTGGTCCAATTTTGTCAGCTGTATGGGACAGATCTGGGTTTTTGGATCTCTTGTGGGCTGTGTTTTGTTCTCACTGTTAGGAGTAGGGGAAATGGTTGTTGCCTGACACAAGGAGCTGGTTTGCACTGCTGGGCTGTGGATGGGGTGATGCTTGGGACTGGTGGCAAGAGGTGAAGGATTTGTAAATTGTGTTCCCCTGTGGCAAAGCACAACTGAGGCAGAGACAGGAGACTGTTCAAGCATCATGCTTTTAATTTTTTTTTTAACATAAGCCTGCTATTCTATTGCTGTTTAAATTATTATTATTATTTTCTTTTTAAGAGGGGCACAAAATAAAAAGTGACCCCCTCTTCCTCTTTAGCCCAGGAAACCCTTTTAGTGCCTTGGGTAAAGAGAGAAATTACAAAGTGATAATTCAGCTGAAACTATAATATATATGCCCAGCTAAAGTTAAAGTTGGTTCAGGTAATCTGTTTTAGATTAGTTTTGTTTGGGATTAACTCTCCCTGGTGCTAGCACATCATGTTTTGGTAGTTAAGACTTAGTCAATTCCTTTCTGGTATCTCAAGATTCATAAACTATAAGCCACTCTGGTATTTCAGAGTCTGCAAAAGGCTTACATCAGTTAAAGAGGAGTATTGAGCAATTTCTGGGACATCAAAATGCTACAGAATAACTGTCCTGTTTTTATTAGGTCCAGAAGATATAATGAAGACTCTTTTTTTTCTACAAAAAGAATGTGAGTTAGTATTTGATTTAAGAAAACATTTTCCAGATTGCACAGAACTACAGTTTTCCATAGATCATTTGAGGAAACCTAGAAAAACCCTTCTGAGCTGCTATTTCATAAAAGATAGTTTTATGTTGTACTCAATCCAAGGATTATATTGTACTCAATACAAGGACTTTTTAAAAAGCAATGCCATTAGCTTTCTCTAAGTAAAAATAGAAATTGGGCAGGGTTTCATTAGAAAGAAGTAAGTCATTGACATTCCAGGTCTTTCTAAGCTATGAAAGCCAGTTAAAGCTGCTATAGACTCATGACACATAATTGCAAATAGTCAGCCCTCCCTGCTGACCCATGGAGCAGGTGTTCCCCATCCAGCTCTAATGGAAAAGTGGGCAGGCCAGGTGAGAGCTGCATCTAGAAATAAGGAGAGGAAGGCAAGACTACGCCTTATGGGCTTTTCTCTGCTTTGCCTTGTGTTCTTTACCTCTCTTGCAGTGGGAAAGGTGATGGGAGGATTGGTTTGCTGATGCTGGTGGTTTATTTTTTATTTTTTTTTTTTTTTTTTTTAATGAGGAATGCTAAAAGTGGATTATAAGTGTCTGCTTGTTGCCTGGATATTGAAGAGGAAAAGGGTAAGTAGAAATTTGGTTTTCCAGGAGCTAAGGAAGAAAGAGAGAGAGACAAAAGTTCCTAGGGAAGGGGTCTGGATTTCTTTTTGAGAAAAGCTCTAGGAACTAGGGTTAGAAAAAAAAAAGAGTAGAGGAACCTTGTAGGTGTGGTCATGTTTGTGGTGTTATAGTATGTGTCAGCATATTTGGATTTTTATTTCTGAACATAGGAGAGATACTCTGTGAATGCACCTGGCTTTATATAAATTGAGAGGGAATTCATTACTCCATTAGGAGAAGTTGAAGAGAAATGTAATTAAGTGTACATTTATGTAAGAAAAGAAGCTGTAGCTTATTGGTGATAAAGGAGGTGTGATCTACTGGCTTGTGATGAGGAATCTCTCACAGAAATATAAGAAGAAGGAGGAGAAAGGAAACTTAATAAAGAGCTTTCTGGGTAAAGTTTTTATGATTTTCCACTTGGGATGAGCTCACTCCATAATGCTTTGCTTCTACAGGCATACACAAGCTGCCTTAAAAGTGGAATATGCAAAGGCTGAGGAAGTGCTTTCAGGTGTTGTAGGGTTTGTAAAGTGGCTATTGATGAAGAGTCGTCCAACTGCATATCTGATGCCTTTGTTGGGTGATTGTACTTAGAGGTTGTTGCTCTACTTCAGAAAAAAGAATCTATGTAAATGCATGCAACTCTGAGCAGTATTTCTGTTTTGTGTGGGTAGTAATTTTTTATATACAGCAGCTAAAGCATTAACTGTGTAGTCAAGTTTGAACAGGCTTTCCTGTGGAGATGCTTTTTGCTAATATGCAAAATACTTTTCTTTAATGATTGAAAATATCTTTAAATTGTGAGGTATTGAAACACCTCCTCCTTCTCTACATGCACACTTCATTCATCCTGGTTTGCTGCTAGTATGGTGAGGTGAACTTGAATGTCTCTATCCTTCTTATAGGAGCAGTTTGTATGTAAGTGAATTTGGCTCTCCAGGATGCTTACAGTGCCTTTGCATGTGGCAGGAGAGCAAGCAGATCCTTTGTCAGAGAAGGTGAGGGGGAAACAGGGGCTTGCTTGGTTTTTAAGTTAGTAACCACCGAGTTGTGCTGATGGGCTAATTATCCCTACCCGATTGTAGAAATAAAAATGTTATGTCCTTCTTCTCACTGTTCTCTCAATTCAGCATGTTTTACTTTGTGTTGAAGTCTAGCTGTCCCCTGAGACAGCCAGGATATACCCCTTTGCAGTCTGAATGCTGTTCTTGTCCTGCTGTCCATACAGGCAAATGAAGCCTTTGTTGGGGGTCTGGGTGAGTGGGCAGGGATACTGGTTTATATTTTGCAGCAGCTTCTTGAAGACAGGCCTCTGCTTTTGTAGAAGGCTGACCCATGAGGTAACTGTGAGCTTGGATGAAAGAGTTGCTCAAAATCCATGCAGTGAAAATTCTTTAAACCATCTCTTGATGGAAGGAGAATTGGTGACCTAACAACATCTGAAAGTTGTCTATATGAGTATAATGGAAATGCCAACGTGCATAGTAGCAGCTAGGAATTTTGGGAGTTACGAGGAGAACTTCCAGCTCCAGTAAACTGACTTATAGCTGCTTATGTTGTCTATGAGTTCCCAGCCCTCTCCCATGCCTCTTCCATAGATGCAAAACTGCTCTGTGTGACCCACAGGTGTTGGAGCAGAGAAATCCTGGGCTCTCTTTCAGGTGTGAGGCATGTGCTCTTGCTGTGAAGGGGTTTGATACCGTGATTTGCCTTGAGATTAGCTAGGTGCTGGCGCAAAGAGGTGCTCTCCTCAAATGTTCTGGATGTACTTGAGCTGAAAAAGACAATTTCTCACTGAGAGGGGGAGAGATGCCATTGTTTAGATGTCACCCTGTCTATCAAGGTTAGATTATGCTAATGCTGCCTCACATCAAATTGTATTTGGCTAAATTACCCATAAAACTAATATTTGTTTTGCCCTTTGTGCATCTAACCCTGAAGTTGCTAAGCATTGGAATGCTTCTTTGGTATAAGCAGTACTAACATTGTTTTTAAAAGAAGGGGTGAACCAAAGTCAGTGTGTCAGGAAATATGGTTATTATTACATTTATTTTCTTATATTAAGGTATCTAATTGTGATGTGTAGTGATATTGATAATAAGGAATTTTACTTGTGAATTTTCAGGGAAACTATACTTTTGGGAGGTAAAAATGCAAACGTAGTAGTATCATGGGGTCTTCCAATACCAAGTTTTTTTTTTTTCATTAAACTCTTGCTTGTATGATTTTTGAAGTTCAGAATAAAATAGAAAAATGTTAGGTCTATCAAGAGATACCTGTCATAGAAGTGTGGTTTTTTTTTTTTTTTTTCCCCAGGAGTCTGGGGTGTAGGAAAATATATGTTGCTATCTTATTAAGATTTGTTTATTTTTGCAACAGGTGAAGTGAGAACCCTTTAACCTGTATCTTGCTATAGCTGTTCCTGTGACTTAATGTGCTCCCAAGACATGAAGATTGTTAGAAACACTGCCTGGTCTAGATCCTTTCCCAGAGTCCGTGCAAGGGGAAAATGTTAGATGAAACTTTTGTCTGGGGAATTTGGACACTTCATGCATGCTTGCTGTATCTTTAAATCTTTTCTGGTTTTTAATACAAAATATTTCACGGTAAGCAATGACTGTAGCATGTTTTTAATGCAGTTAGTAACTCCAATAAAAAGAGTTAGAGGATTCAACTATAATCAGGTAGGACCCCAAGATCTAAATTGGAAGCTCCAATAACCTGAAACATGAAATAGGAATGAGCCTCATATAGTCAGTTACTGTAAGTCTTAAACTGGCAGAAATTTGAGTAAAATTGTCTTCTATAATTTCAGATCTCATTTTTAAGAACAGTCTTATTTAGTACCTTTAGATAGTAGTCATGGATCTTATCTGCCATGCTGGCTGATGCAGTAGTCACGTGGGACTTGAACAAACAGGATGTGTCTTCTTCAGAGGATGCTGGAGGAAGTCTCCTGGAAGAAAAATCACAAGGAGGTATCGTTTTGATCTCGTGGAAGTGCTCTTATTGCCATTGACTGGTATTCACCAGGAGTACAAAAATCACTGAATTTTCTGAAACAAAACAAATCAAATTACTTAAAGTAAGGCTCTGTGAAGAAGATGCATATTATATTTGAGGCAGTATTCATTTGACTGGCCACTTTGATAGAGTGGTTTTTGCAACATTCTAGAACTGAAACTGCTTCTAAATTTTGATGGAAAAATATATGATACAGAGAAGCCCTATAAATCACAAGAACTGACAGACTGAACAGGCATTGTGCTGGTAGTATAATAAAATATAATAATAATAAAAAAATGCAGTGATAATTTTTTACCAACTTTTAAGTTTTTCTCCAAATGCCTAGACCAATTGTATTTCAAAGCATTCTTGAATCCTTCTAGTGAAGAAAACTGAAATAGGTCACAGTGATATTGACCTTTGAATAAAACTCAAGCTTGATTTGAAGAGGAGCCTTGAGGCTTCTTTGCAGCTGTCAAACTTGACCTTTCAGCATAGTCTGTTTTGTTTTGAACACATATTTTCACATATCTACATATTCACGTCAAACTGATGCTCCTGATGTCAGTTACTGAGTCAAAGCACAACAGCAAACAATTTTTGGTAGCCAGCAAGTTTTCTGCACAGGATGCAATCACCTAATACAGAGTAAAATCTCATTTCAGCATAAAGCCTGTTGTGTATCATACAAATGATAAGTAATGTGCATGTTGAGATGAATAGTTTTAAAAATAGCTTCAGGAGTAGAATAAGCAGTTTTTACTTTTATTCTTGCTGTGCAGATGAACTAAGAAAGTTTGTTTTATTTCTGTCTCTGTGAGGCTGCTTTAACAGGACCAGATGGCAGCCCATGAATTGTGGTGTAGCTAGAGAGAAAATAGGCCCTCATCACAAGCAGCTAGTCATGAAAATTTAAGGGTTGTATTAGTCTTGATATAAATGTGCATATAAATCTTGAATAAGTGTTGATGGGTATAATTGTGCTGGCTTCAATACACTACCTTGTTTGCTAAACAGTGAATTAGCTGAGGATGAAGCTGCTCCTTCAAAAATAAGTGATTTTGTGTGAGCTGGAATAAAATAGGTGTGCTCACACTTCTAGCAATTAAAACTTTGACTTCATACATTTCATGTTGTGCCAAGTTCAGTGGTGGAAATCTCCTGATTTTTCAAGTTTGGCATTTATTCTTAGAATTCTAGCCGGTGAAACAGTTTGTTTGTCTAAGTGGACTTTTATTGCAAATGTGAGCACTGAGATTTAACTTAAGAATGAAATGAATATGTTGCATACAGTGGACTCAAGCAGCAATAATCTGTAGTTACTATTCTGTTTTTACTTAAATATTTTTATGGTAAACCAGTGAAAGAAATTTGCAAGGATGTAATATGCATTTCGTGTGGTCCTCAACCTTGTGTGTTCTTTTGTTCTTCTGTGTGATCTCTGTACTTTATTTCTTCAGATTTCATGAATGTATTCAAATGTAAACACCTTTGCCCTTGCTGTGGCTCAGTATGCCAGGTCCTGTGGGAGATCCAGAGTTTGTAATAAAAAGGTCTGGTTGTCTGTCATTGGTTAAAGAAAATGGAATTATCAGTTCTTTATACAGATCTGTTGCTAAGCACTCTTTCCTGATGGTTCTAACTGGTTTGACTTCCAAGAGAATTAAATATTCTTCCTACATTCCAAAGCGGTTGTCCATAGAAATCCTCTGATCATTGGAACTACTAAAGTCTAAGCCTCAAGTTGTCAGCCTAGTGTCTGAGAAAGGAGGGTGAACAGAGATTTAGATTTTTACCTTTCTGCTGACTTCCCTGAACCTGAAGGGACTTGAATTTTCTGAGACAGGTGGTATTTGTCAAATTGAAATTGGCTTGGGTTCTAAAGCTTACCTTTTCTATCTAAGGCCTTGTAATGTGTATTGAGATTTTAAGCATATTGGCTTAGTTTTGTTCCCTCTTGGGAGATGTGCTGATTTTAGTCAAGAATGCATTGAGAGTGCAATAACCAGCTTCATGCAACACATGATAGTTCACTTACTCTCCTTCTAGGGAGGGTGAAATCTGAGTCTTAAAGCCATGCATGAAGTGCTGCCTCAATGGCTGATACTGCTGCCTGAAAGGTGTGCAGGTGGGTTATTTTCTTTAATGTTCTGAAGCCACTAGAAAATTAAAAAGGGGATTCCTGTCTGTAGGGAAACCTATGGGATTAAATGAGACTGCTTTTGAGCTGAAGGGTTACTGTATTTGATTTGCTTTTAAGATTAAGACCAAAGACAGATGAGCACCAAAGCATGTATGGTTTGTCACTTGTGAACTGGCATCTCTGTGGAAATTAATCGGAAAGAACAACAGACTTGACAGAACAGCTCCCATATGCACAGTACTGCCAGGGCCTCCAAATAAATGTGAGCTCTCTGTAGATAGGATTTGAGATGTTTTAGAGCTGTATAACTTTATTTTGTTAATCCAAAGTGGAGCTGAAGTAGTAGTCCTCCCTGACCTTGCATGGATTATATTGTAAGTACCTGGATTTACAGTGCTGGCTGGTGCTGTGATGGGGTTGCACTTTTCAGCTGCTTGCTGGTGGGAGGCCAGTAATGCCACAGTTTTGTCACAAGCCAAACTAACTGGGTTTGGAAACCATGCTGAGCTCTGTTTCTGATGGCTAGTTCAAATTTGGGTTATGCTTGTATTGTTTTGTCTGCATCTGTCTGGAAAATGATGTATGTCTTGTGCATGGCTTGTGTGCAGATCACGTGTGAGGTTAATATAGTGACCTACCGAGCTAAGGAGGAGAAAGGAAATAAAAAGAAATGGGAAACTAGTGCTCTACATACTTTGGAAAGTAGCACATTTGGTCAGGGACACTCTATATTTAACAGGATATCAATCAAGAGGTCACTCATGTGGAATTGTTTGTGGATAAAATTGTCCATGAAAAAAGTGTAAGGAAGAGAGCTATAGATGTAGTCATATAAAATATACTGTAGCTGTGGAAATAAATGCAGATTCTGTGAAAAATAATATGCTTGAGGTCAAAATGGTTATGTGCTTATTTAACTGATGATATGAAAATCAATCCAATTTATTGGACAAGAAAGCACAATAAAATGGGAATTTTAACTCTGCAGATCAGTGGGAATAAATGGTTTTAAGCTCTATTGCATAATTCATGATTTCACTGACTTATTTTTGTTCAAGAATTAGGAATACAGAAAGATTATTGCATATACCCCTACATTGGCTTTCTAAGAAAAAACACGTTCTGTATAAAGACAATATAGTGGAAATTTTAAATGCAGCTGTAGAAAAGGAGAGTTATATTAGTCCTTTTTTGTTGCAAGTAAACACTTATATAAACTGAAACACTTATTTAAAAAGTACTAATTAGCATTTCAGTTCCTCTTCATGAAAAGCAATCACTTATCACTTCTACTACATTATAAATAATCTGGTGAGAAGCACTTATACTCTTGCTTACAGTGAAATGCATTTTTTTTGACTTGTATTTTTTCAGCTGGGAGCTGCTAGATCACTACAGTACAGCATTAGTCAGAGTTTTATTTTTTAAAATCAGCAAAAGACACTCATATTTTCACCCAAATATTATCTTAAGAGTAAATCATTATAAAAGAAAGTAATCTGAGAACTAACTAATATTGCAACTAAATTTTTAGTAAGCATATTATCATGAGAAGAACCAGTTGGTGGGATATTTCTTGTCCTTTTCAATGTACACCTGAAGTTAGACTTCCATATTAGTCTTCTGTCTTGCAATTAAAAAAACCCCAACTTTGTTGACATTAAACAAGAGGTGTGGGGAAAATAAAATGAAGTCTCTTCTATTTTTACATTTTTTTTTTGTTATAGTAGCATTTGAATATCATGCAAGTTTAATCTTTAGGTTGTATGAGGCAGCACTTGCATTCTACATTTGAAATGGCTTACAAGTGACTAAACCTCTTCCTGATATTTTCTGCTGTTTTTGTAAGGATAGAGGAATTAACATTTAAAAATAGGGAATGAAGCCATTTCTGGACTAACCACTAGGTACTGAATCAAACTCCAGGAAAGGCATTTAAAGAGATTTTGTGTTGCCTTTTTATTTTTTTTTTTTTTTTTTTTGGAAACATAATTTCTCCTCCTTATAGATCTGTGAAGAGCTATATTTATGCTATACATATTTGTGCTCACTTTCTCTTAAGCTGTATCAAGGAATTCATGATTTTCTTACAGAACTTGTCAACTTCAACGTAAGAGCTATTCTTCACAGATAATATCTATGGATTTGAGCACTTTCAAAACCGGATTGAAAGGACAGCTGACTGTTTTAATATGACAAAGGGAGAATTGTAGTGTTGCTGAATAAGGAATGTATTACTAGAGATCATGAGCCTGGTCCTTCATTTATTTTCACCTGGTAGTCTTTAAATCAGAAGTTAAAGAGGTTATTTGCCGCAGTTGTCTCGGTTTGATAAGTTTGCGGCCTGTCTTCACAGGTAGTAGTGGTTACATGTGTATCACTGTTGGGGACACAAAAGAACCACACTCACTATCAGGTTGAAGTGAGGAAAGAAGGAAGTTTATTATGATTTGGGGTTTAAATAGGATTTGGAATTTGGTCAAAGATTGGTAGATGAGAGAAACACCTCTCTGACTCTAGTGGTCAATTCAGAAGCTCATCACAGAGAGGTATGTGAAAACAATATACTTGTTTATGTTACATATGTGAGAAACTCCAGTTCAAAAATGTAAACAATCAGAAGGCTAAAGAATCAGGGTGACACGTGTTCATGTAAAGTGATTTGCGCAGCATGCAAGTAAATCTAAAGGAACTATTGTGACAATTATGACATTTTTCTAGTCAAAAGTGAATGACATCTTCCCCACAGCTTCTGCCAAGTCCCTCTTAACAGCTAGCAACTCTCTTTGCTGTAGATTGCCTGCTTTGGTGAATTTATTTAGTTGCCTCTGCACGATTCCTAACATGGTTGTGTCCTGAATCATGCTGAAGACTAATAAAATTAAGTAGCAATGACTAGCTGCTTTAGAATGAGCAATTAGTTTTCTTTGCCTGCTCTACCCATGACTATATGCAATATTTTCCCAAGAATTTATTTATTACTTGGTTGTGATGAGTTCATGACCTAATTTTTAGATATGATCAGCTCTTGTAATATTATATCCTTAGTATAACTGCAGCAGCTATTTGTGTAAATGACAGCTTTTTGAAGAAGCTTCCTTCTTGCTGGATTTACTATATGTACACTGTATTCTTGGGAGGTTGTGGTCTTTATGAGAGCTAGAAGACCGTACCAAGTGTGTGTCTGTAAAGAAAAGCAACAGAATTCTCAAAGGTTCCCCCAGATTGCCCAATGGCATTTGTGTCAAGTAAATGAAATAGTAAAAATAAAAAATTCAGTCAATTCAATAACAGACATGCATGATCTGGTGTTTTTTCTTAATGCTTGGAATACAGCAGTTCAACAGAAGTGTGCTGTGACAGCCCTGGAGCAAATGAGAGTGGAGGAAGTATCCAGTAAAAAAAGCATAATGTGTTGGTTTTGACTGGGGTGGAGTTAATGTTCTTTCCAGTGACAAGTATGGTGCTGTGTTTTGGATTTGTTCTGGAAACAGTGTTGATAACACAGGGATGAGGGCTGTTTTCATCCCAGCTGAGCAGGGCAAAGCCTTTTCTACTTCTCACCCACCCCTCTGGTGAGGAGGGTGGGGGTGCACAAGGCGCTGGGATGGAACACTGCTGAGCCCAACTTACTGCAGGGATGTGCCATGAAGCATGGTCCAGATGGCAACATGCTCAGCCAGAAAGTGGGGAGGAGGAGAAGGCGATGTTTGGAGTGATGGTGTACATCTTTCCAAGTCATTGCTACGTGTGAGGGAGCATGGCCTTCATGGAGATGGCTGAACAACTATCTGTCCTTGGGAAGGGGTGAATGAATTACTTGAATTGATTTGCTTTTACATTACCTGTTAAATTGTCTTTATCTAAACTCAGGATATTTTTTTTTCTCAATTTAACCCTTCCAATTTTCTTCTCCATCCCACTATGTGTGACTTGATTGTCAGCTGGGGTTAAACCATGACACCTAGTCAGTGAAATGATCAAATGTTGGTCATTTTATGTTCTATTTGGGATCTCAAAGTGGGGTTTTATTTTGTTTAAGTTTAATTAATGTGTGTCCGCAAGCAAACTGAGTTTGCAGAAAATGTAAATAGAAAAGTTCCCATTTGAATGTGGGTTTCATGCCTTCTTGTGATTAATTACAAGTTGTGATGTGATAGCAATTTCCAATTAGATTTGGGTAACGAGAACCCTGCTTTTCAGAAATATGTGAGCAACAGTTAAATGTTTATAGCCTAATGGTATTGCGGCTGGAATACCTCCAAAAGTACTTGCAAATACTACTTGACGTGGAGGCAGAAGAAAGAAGACACCTTAGCTATGTGGAAGTCAAGTAAGGGTCAAATGGATAAATGGATTTTTAGAAGAAATAAAAATAGAATTATCTAAAAGCAGCAGGCTTGCCTCTCTTCCTATTAGGATTTTTAATGTGGAAAATGCATCACTGCTGTGCTTGAGTCAGAGCGTGAAATGCTTTTAGGTTCAACATTTAGTATAGTGAAGGAGTGTTACTGTAAGACATAATTTAAAGAGGAGGAAACTTGCTTGGTGCAGTTTTCTTTCAGATGTACATGCTAAAATCATTGTAAATGTATGAATAAAGAAGGGTGGTGGTGTCCTTTCTCCTGACTTGCTGTCTTGTATCTATGCTTTCACTTTTCTATTTTTTGTTTAGGAAAAAAAAAAAAGACAAGAACAGCAGAAAATAAAAATGCACAAAAGATTTTTTTTTACCCAAAGTGCTTCTTTATCTTCCCTGGAATATCTGGAACTGGAGACAGAAATGGAAAGCATGTACTACAGCAAAGAAGTCTAAGAGAGTGTCCTTTGATCTTGAGGGATGCCCCTTTCTAAAGGTGTAAAAATCCCTGGAGGTTATTTCACCATGCATTACAGTAAAACAGTGAAATAGGTGAGAGGCTGCCTGTGAAGCAGCAGCTGCTGGCGCCTGCTGCCTCTCCTGCTTGGTGTGCAGGTGCTCAGGTGAGGTGCGCCTAGGGGATGGTAACTGCGCTTCCTGCTGTCTCTTCCTTCAACCTGTCTCCCTTTCCTCTGGTGTCAGTAAAAATAAAATTAGAGGTCCTCCAGGGAGGTTGGGATTATTGCTATAAAATGGAGAGCAAAGACAGGAAATCCTTTTGACCATGCTGAACTGGGGGAAGGCCCAAGATTTATTCTTTGGATCTGTAGCTCTCTTGTATTGCTCCTGAACTAATTTTTTGGTTTGTATGTTCATAAGCTTTTTTCATCTGTTCTGAATGAATTTTGAAGGTATCTTTAGGCTTTAATAGTATCATTTCTTGACTGGCTATGTTTAAATAGGATAAAAATGTTGAAACCACATGGGCAAAAAAATTCAGGTACTTAGGAGTTCCAGAATAAAATCGTAAAAATGGTTTAAAGCCCTTACAACTGTCCTATCGTGAAGGTAAAAGCATTATATGGAAATGTTAAAGATGTACCATCAGCTTAATTGAAATGTGAATGAAGCATCAATGGAGTGTTTTAAAATACTTGTAACCCGTCATTGCGATAGACTTGCTGTGAGGTGACAGAGGTAGTTGTTGTGATGCTGATATTAGAAGACATACAGCAGACTTCTGAGGCATGTTCATCTGAAAATCTAATTCATATCTGAGCTGTGAAAGTGACAGGCTTAAAAAACAACATTTGATATTAAATCTCAAATAAAACCCCACCAAAAATATTTTGTTGCTCTTTCACTTGATTTTGTCTGGGTAGGTATCACACAGGATCACATTGTAACACATTTGCGTATTGTAACCATAACTATATGTTGAGATCTGGAATTTTTATATCCCAGACCTTCTAGCTGTCTAATGTATATAACATGGTATACTATGTAAAATGTATATTTAATGTATATATGTGTGTATGAGCACAAAATCTCTATTTTGTGCTTATTTCTGATCTTTCCTTGGGCCTTTTTTCTAATAGTGTAATTATTGCTTTTAATGATTAATATTCCTACTTAATACTGTTTTTCAAGGAAGTCAGGCTTTGAGGACTACATTTTTCTGCACAGGTAAGTATTTCAAAGGAGTTAATACAAATATGCAAACTTAATAAAATCTGTTAATTTAGAAACTTAACTGCCAATTTATTACTGTCTTGATAATGACAAAGTGAAGTGCATGTCCTTTCACAAATCCTTTCCTAGCCAGGGGGAAGGATCTGTGTTGCAAAGGTCTATCAGAAAAGATGCTTTATTTATGGTTGTGGGATGAAGTTTAGTGTTTTCTCTTCATGAGATACCATGTAGTTCTGAAAGATCTGCTATGGAATGCCCTAATTCTTATTATTTTTGCATTAGAAAGTTGTCTTGGAAGAAATATGGAGCAGTGTATATTAAAAAACTGAGATTTAACTGAGAAATAACTTAATCCACAATTTCAAGTACAGTTAAACCAGCAGCCTGTTTGATTCGTAGAGAGCATATCTCTTTGGAAGAGAACATATTCTTTGCTCTGTTTGGAGTTTTATCCCTAATGTCCATTGGGGAAAAAGATCCTAATAAATATAGATTGGATAAGTGACCCTTTTAATTTTTAAAATTCTTTTTTAAATGAATTAAATCTAATTTGTGACTACCATCAAAGAGTAGGGTTTGTGAAAGCAGTTTTTTGAATGCAAAGACAGAGTGAAGTGCTAGCAGTGATTGTATTGCAAAGCAGATTGTCTGATGAGGGAGAGAGAGTGTTAACTGCATCGAAAGAGGTGACATTTGGTTCCATGAAAGCACTCTAGGGTTCCTGATGACATTTTTTACTTCCTTAATAATTTAAAATCAGGCAGTGAGTAATGGTGCTGTATTTATCTACCCTATTTAGGTTGCTAAACAACAAATTGCTGAAGTTGAGGGAAATCCTTCATGTTCACCAAAAGCCATGCAAGGCCAGTTCAAATGTAAGCATAAATAAGTTTTCAATGTGAGTATCTGGACTGATAGGCTAAGCTTCAAAATCCTTTCAATGTGCAGTGATGAAAAGAACTTACATATACTTGCTATTTCCTCAATCCTAGTCTGCAGCCATTGCCTTTCATGAGGTTAGTGGATTTTTATTTGGAGACAGGCTTGTTTTTATTGAATCTATAAAGTTCTAAATGCTCCAGGGCTGGTTTCTCTGATAGTCTTGCAATTCTTCGCAAAAAAGACTTGGTCAAAGAGAGAAAGTGTAACAGTTGAGGTGTAATTAATTTTGAATGCTGAACACATTCCAGCCTTGTGTAAATCTGCATTATTTGAATACTGACATGCTAATTCATCTTTCCAAGATTGCAGGCTGCAACTGGAAGGTTCTAGTTTCATCTAGTTTTAAGACCACTTAGGTGTCTTTAACTGATGAAAACTAGAAGACTTAGAGGAAAAAGCTCAACTAAGAGTGTCACTCTGGTCTCTCTGAGCTTGTTGCAGGCCTGTACAATTTTGGCTTCACATCAGCAGGCTCACTTGTAAGAGGAAGTAGGCACACAAGTGATACTCCTTCCCCAGGACTTTTACATTCATGTCATTCTTCTCTTCACTATATTCTTCTGTTCACTATTAGCAAGGGCTTCCTGAAAATTTTCTTTGCCATTGGCAGCAAGGGTGACAGCCTTAAGAACACTTGTAGAACAACTGTATTGTTTTCCTGCCTGTTTCTTCAAGAGCACTGACATTCTCCATGTTCCTCTTGACATGTAAAGTTTTTCTCTGTGTTGGAGCTACTCTATATCAGTAAAAGCTGATTTCTGAAAGAAAGGGATGAGTAGATTTATTTTATGTAATTTATGCAGAATTGTTGACTTCTGTTTTATTTATGACTGACTTTCTGAATGGTGGTATCAACAAAAAGATTGAATGAATCCTGTTTTTAGTAGAAGCAAATCTTAAATGTAGGCCAAATAAAGGTTAACTTAGAGATTAAAAAAATATTACATTATTTGAGATTGCTGGTATTTCTTTTCAATTATTTGGATTCAGGATTTCTTCACAGGAAAGAGCCGAGTGCATGTATATTTAGTTGGCATTTACTTGGTTTAAAATATTTGCTACAGGATATGCTGATTGTGGAGACTAGGGTGATCAAAGCTGAGGTTTGAAAAGAATTCATGACATTTGTTTCAAAGAGCATAAATAAAATGGAAAGACTTTTTCAAATATTTTGCCAGTCAAAGTGGCATTTGAAAGTTAGCTGCCCATACAAAAGTGCCAGACAGGCTTTTCCAGGCAATATTGCACACTTAACTAATTTTCCCTTAAGCGAGCTAAGTGCTTTCCCTCAAGAGTCCAGTGCACTTGAGACTATTGAGACTCACACTAAAAATAACATAGGCAGCAGTGTCTTGGAGCTTGATGATTATTGCTAGGAGAAAACAGTTGACTGGAATAGTAAAAGATAATGGCTTGTATGCTCTTGAGGAGCTTGGAAACTAACGTGGGCGAGCAGAATCATGTACTGAAAATGTGTACCCCATCAGAAATTAAAAACAAGAGTGTATCTTATTGGAATTTTTCATGGATAAGCTCCATCATAAAGTTTCTGCATCAAATTCTTTACTGTGCATTTTTGGGATTGTGGAAGACCTGTTAGAAAGGACCTGGGTAGGTCATCTAGTTTGAGCTCATGTTCAGGGTAGGATTGTGGTCAGCTCAGTTGTGTGGTCTAGCCAAATCTTGAGAGCCTTCAGGACTGGAAATTCCATAACAATCTTAATGAATCTGTTCCAGTGCTATATTCATGTCCAGAGGCTGTGTCTAATGCTCATACTGAACCTTCAGAAGCTGATGACTGATCCAAGTGACTTATGGGAGTGGCATTCAGTGAACTGTTTGCTAACAAAATATATCAGTAGAGTCATGGAATGGTTTGGGTTGGAAGGGACAAAATATTGTCTAGTTCTAACACCCTTGCCATGGGTGCGGACACCTTCCACTAGTCAGGGTTGCCCAGGGTCTCATCCAGCTTGGCCTTGAACACTTCTAAGGATGGGAAATCCTCAACTTCTCTGGGCAATCAGAAAGGTTTTTGGTTTATTTTTCTTAGCCAGACTTGTATAGATGTATAGTAGAAATGAAAGATAATCCCAAATACTTGTTTCAGAACCTAACATCAAGTGTGAATGTAGAGCTAAGAAATAGCCTCTTGTCCCGTATAGAAAATATATTCTATCTAGCAAATACTATGATTTTTAGAAAGTATATATTAAATTTACTATACTTTGAAGATAGAGTAAGGAAAAAGGTGAGCTTTTGAGGAAAAAGGTGAGCTTTTTCTGTCACATGAAGCTGATATCATGCAAACATTGCTAAATTTCTTAATCTTTGTGTCTTGTATTATTGATCTCAATTTAATAGTTTTGAGTCAATTTGCAGAAGGTTGTTAGGGAAGATTTCACAGAAAGAAGCTTGATCAAAGGAACTTGTAAGGAAGCGTAATGTAGTGTGACTTTCAGTCACGATGATAAACACGCTGTTTGTGGACAGTCTCATAATTATTGTAAATTTGATTATACTTTTAGAATACCAAATATGTTTTAATGTATTCCTTGTTCTCTTACCACATGCAGAATGCTCTATATGGTATCTTAAAGCTCCTGGAGTATGGCCACTTTTCTGCTTTTGAATGGTTCATTGCCAAAGGCCTTACAGTGTTTCTACTATTTTATGACTAGGAAAAATCATTAGTTGTTAACCTACAAACTCATGTTTGCTGTGTCATGCATAATTATATGTTTAAAAAAAAGATAAATACTGTGACCTTTGGTGGGAGCAAAGACTATATCCATGCTTAGTCCTTGCAGCTTTCTGAAAAAGAAGTATTTTCCAGTCTATACCTGGTGCAAGATCCTTGTGTTGGTTTATCAGAAGAAACAGTGAATAAAGCTGCTGTTCTTTTTACAAATACCTGTAATGTGTTATCTCTTTTCCAGATGCTGACATTTAGGCTATATCTACATAACATGAGGCACTGTCCCTGTGGAGCTTTGGATGAAGGTGCTTAGATGATCAAACTTAGAGATGCATCACAGTACATAATCTTTGGGATAAATAGTCCTGTTGAGAAGCAGAAGGTGTATTCAGGGGAGTACTGTGCTAATTTTGGCTTCTTGTTCTGCAGATATGCCCTAAACTCTTCTTTCTTCTAAATAACACGTAAAATATATTTTTTTTCCTTATCAACTCATGACATGTAGTTTTTTCCTTATGCGGCTACATTTTTTTCTAAAAATTTCCCTGATTCTTTCAATGAGAATCTGATCCAACAAAAGAATGCTTAAGTAGAAATTCAGCTTAGCCCAAGAGATTACCAACTTTAAAAGCTGCTTTGCTGTCACTTTAAAATAAGAGAATTTTTTTTCTTGCTGTGAATAAGGCCTTCTTGAGTGTTGGAGTGGTGTGGGGTTGTGGTTGAGCAGAGTACTGTTCTTTTCTTTCTGATAAAGGCAGTGTGAGTGTGTGGGGCAAGAATGTACTTTCTATTGATGAGTAAATCTTTACTGGCTTTATTTTACACAAATGATAAATTATTTGATAATATGAGATGCAGTAGTAAATCAGTTATATAAGTTGTCATATAAATCAGTTATATCAGTAATGTAAGTTAGTATAAGTAAAACTTTACTTATGCTAACTATGGTAAATGGATCAGTTTTATGTGCAAATAGGGCTGCTGAAGGTCATTTCTCTTTACCATCCCCAGACATATCAATTAAAAAATACTTAAACTTATGTTTGATTAAAAAATTCCTAGTGAAATTATAAAAAGTATTTATTACTTTCAAGGGGATGCATTATTGCTAGAAGTCTTCTGGAAATGGTGTTGGTAGCAATATGAGAATTAAAATAGACCTTTCTGACGGGTGCGTTGAAAATTTTTAGTAAGATTTAATTTTTAAAAGCAAATACATTTCTATAACCAAAGCTCTACTGGCTTTACTTGAGCTGGATCATTTTAACACAGGTGTCCTATATTTGTGTAAAACTTCTTAATGCAGTGTTAAGACTGAAAATGAACTTTGGCTAATCTAGTGTTAGGATGAAAGAGACATCTACTCTTAGCATGCTCCTTCTTCTTAACAAGCAATAACATGGTCTTACAATTATAAAAAATTCAATGTTATTTTCAAACTTAATTTGACTTTTATCTAATGGCAGTCACAAAATGAATGTCAGGTTCAAGGAAAAGAGCTTTCAACTGGAGTGTTGTGTAGAAAAATATGATCACTAAAAACAATTTCTGTTATTAGAATGAAGTAAACTCCACTGTAAAGTCTTTCCTGCACCATGTGAGCACAGATGTTGTGATCTATTTGATATTATCAGTAACTAAAAAGCAAAGTTAAGCTTTGTTTTGCTAGTAAAACCTTTTGGGTGTGTTCATTCAAGGCTTGCCTTTGTTCTGAGAGTCTTGGACTTTGATACTCAAACACATTTTTAATATCCTGAATGTTCCTGTCTGAAGCCTGGCAGCTGTGGTTGAACCTATGTGAGCCTGTGGCAGGTTTTGTCCAGCAGGAAGCTGGAGGAATACAACACGCTGTGGGTAGCTGTAGGGATTTATCTTGTCTTTACAATCCAAATTGACATGTCTTGACAGGTTAGTATTTTTTAGCCAGCAGGCTAATGCTTCTCAAAATGCAAGCAAACACTTTGGGTGGGTGCAACAGTAATGTGTTAAGGCCACTATATCCTGAGCACTTCACTGCAGAGTTCTACATAGGTAGCTGCATCCAAATAATTTTCATTTGATTTTAAGTCAGAAGTTTACAGATCTATTTGTTAGGTATGTATCGAAGCACAATCTTCAGAAATTGGGGTACAATTAATTTATTGCTTCATGTGCTGCTCGATAGAAATTTGTGACCTAATGAAGCTGTTACATTGATTTAGAGCATTAGATTCTTCCCACAGTATTTCTCTTAAATAGCTGTAAAAAGCAAGTCTGTGTGTGTTTGTAGCATTTTCCTCAGTGGAGAGACAGGCTTTTCTTCCCTTTAGGATGTTATTGTAGGCTTGCTTTCATAGATAATTGAGACTAGACAAAGACTTATTAGATACAGGTTGGTTTAGAACTTTATCTTGTGCAAGGAATTGAGGGAACGAAACTTGAGCCTGAATGGAGCCTGAAAGTAATATTTCATTTTAATGGTCTAACAATTACTATGTAATCAAATTTGGAGATGCCCAAAATAACCCCTCTAAGATTAGATTCTGTATCATCAGGATTATACCTACATAATAATTATTTCATAAGAAAAACATATTCACCTCAGAATGAGAAATGAGTTAATGTATTACTGAAACTTCCTGAAATGGATGCCTGACTCAGTAAATTAATTTTATATCTGAACATTTAATCTATCTAAAGATTTTCTGATAGTATTCCAGAAGTTAGCAAGTAATAAAAACAGGATTCATTTATTTGTTCATTTTTTGGCTTTGAGCTGAGTTGCAATAAGTGATTTTTAAAAAAGGGAAGAAATGTAAGTTTGTGTAACTTTTGCTGATTACCACCATTACTGTGATAACTTTCACATGTGGCCAAAATAATCCTTTGGAAATGCAGAATCACAAGACTTTAGTTGTGTGGGATAAAATCATGTCTCCAAGGACCTGCAGTTGCCAGACCTCCCAGAGGGAAAAGAAGTGTGGTCTGCTGAAGGGCTATGTCTCGGCTCATCCAGCCCTGCAGGAGAGCAGGAACACCATGCTCAGGAAAAGAATCTGAAAACAAAGATGGGAGGTGAAGGGATTAAAATGTTGCATTTTCCTTGAACTCTTACCTTGGGGTCACTGTTGTTACCTCACTCTTACATTGGTATCACCTGCGCACTGACCTTCAATCTGATTTATCTCAGAGCCAATTGGCTGCCTTAGCAGCATTGCACAGCAAAAGAAAGTGGGGAGATGGGCTACTCTCACACTCCATTCCTGTGGCAATATGAAAAATGGGCAGTTGCAGTTCAGAGAAAAAGATTAGAAGGTACTTGGAAATAAAATTGTGTGGAGTAATTCAGTAATAGCATTTGTTTCTCCCCTACTCTCTTAAATTCATTTGGCTTCCAAAATATTCCTGACAGAGTGTTGAAAAAATGTTTCTGTATCCTTTTTTAAATGTGTTAACTTTTAGGATTCATCATCCAACACTGGGAAATACTGAAATATTTTGTTTAAAGAAAAAGTCCCCACACAATAACAACCTGTTAAGTATTCTTGAGTATTAGAATAACTGGAAGAAATCCAGGTGACTTCTTGGAGTTACCTGTTGCTAACAGGAATCATAATTTTGTTTTACTGTGCCAATTGAGTTTTCAGTCTCAGTATGGGTGGAGTTAACAATAAAATATTCTCTTCTTTTTGCTTTCAGAGATTAGAAAATACAGATTAAACTGCTTTATGTTGTGCAACCCCTCATGACCCCATAATTGTCCCTGTTCTAGCAAAATATGCAAACACAGTCTTGTGAAAAAAGCAATAAATTTGTTGCTGAGAAAGGCACAGGAAACCCCCAGGGTGCCAAGTTTGAATGCTCCAATGCTAATTAAGACAGTCATGCAGATCTGGAAACAGTTAAAGATAAGATTGTGCCTTTCCATCACTGTCATTAAACAGAGTCTATTTTTGGGCATTATAATCAAGTCATCAAATCTATGTATCTACAAGAAGACTGAAATTTGTGCTCTGAAAGTAGAAATTCTTAAGAATTATGGTTCTTTTGAAGATGCAATTCCCTACTTAATGTCAGGAAGATATTTCTAGTCTTTAGAGAACATAGTCCAAATATTCACATAATTCTTCTAGTCTAAATTTTGTATTATCCAAGAGGAAGGTACAAAGGTGATGAAGCAACTGAAGCATCTCTTGTGATGAAAAGCTGAGAGAGTTGGGCCTGTTCAGCCTCAAGAAGAAACAACTGAGAGGGAAGCTCATCAGTGTCTGTCTGTATCTGAAGGAAGGATGGCAGGTGGATGGAGCCAGGGTCCTGTGGTGCCAAGCAATAAGACAAGAGGCAAAGGGCAGAAACTGATGCACAGGAAGTTCCACCTGAATATGAAGAAGAATTTCTTTACTGTGGGGTTACCAAGCACTGGAACAGATTGTCCAGAGAGAGTGTGGGGTTCCCTTCACTGGAGATATTCAAGAACCATCTGGACACAATCCTGTGCTGTTTACTCTTGGATGACCCTATTTGAGCTGGAGGATTGGATCAGGTGACTCACTGTGATTCATTCCCATCTTACTGTGAACAGGAAAGGGAAAACAAAACAACAATCAGAACTCCTATCTTAAACAAGTTTGGGTGGTATTTTTATTTTTTTTATTTTTTATTTTTTTTATTTTTTTCCTACTTTTGTCTAACTGTCTGGAGAGCCCCTCTTAGAGGTGTATCTTATAGAAGGATCTCCTCAGAGAACTAATCAGGGATGGTTTTTAGTACCTATTAAGTGGCTAGAATATTGGTTAAGGGCCACTATAGCACATATGGCTTGATTCAATTGTATAAGGCAGCAAAGTGAGCATTCCTATAATATTTGCTTCTTTTAACATGACTTAGCAATGACATCTGTTCAAAGGCTCTTTTGAAAATGGCAGGTCAATGAATCACTGTGAAATTCCAAATTTAACTTTGCTATTTTGGTTTGTTATGATTGGCTCATGCTGCTTTTCTGGGCATACATGGGCTATTCTCTTCAGTGTGAAAAGTGATTAGTATTCTGAACTACAACAACAGAATCTCATTAAAATCATTAGATATCTTTGAATCTACTGGCAGTGCCTAAACTTCTGTCTTGCCAGTTGTGACTCAATTTTTGTTATACTGTAGAAAGTTTTGTGCTGGAAAGATTTTTCCTTGTTCAACTCAAGAGAACTGAGGTATTATATGATTGCAGGACAAAGACTGAGAACTGAGCCAATGACATTTTCAGGATCTGTATTTCTCTGGGCTGTTGTCTGATGTATTGTGGCTGGTTGGGATGCACAGAGTACCAGATGTTGAATTGCTGGAGTGAAGGTGCTAACCCACTGCTCCCAACCATGTGCTTGAGAGCCTGTTCCTAATACTGCTTCTTCATACTTATGCAGCCTTGTCCAACTATTGAGAAAATTTTGATGTAACTGGTTTTTTTCAGCCAAAATTATTTGTTGTATAAACCAACCTCACCATTTGCATAACAGCTTCACCATTAGGTATCAGGAAATGACTGTGTAGGTGTTATGTAGTTTGGGTCTTATATTTTTAGAGAGGATCATTGCTGCAAAGTACTGAGGAATTGTCAGCATCCACCTTGTGGAAAGCCAGCATGAGTAAAAATAATCACCACCTGCAAGGCCTTTTTAACTTGCTATTTAAAAGCCATAGGTTACTTATTTCAACATCAACAAGAATATAATGAAAGACTGAATGAAAGCTAACTTGTAAAGAAAGCAAGCCCTATGGTCTGATTTTTAGAGTGTGATAATGTCTCACATGTGCTGTTCTTTGAAGGATTATGAAAAAGGTGCTGTACATTTTCAGGGAAGTCTAACTCAAAAATTAGAATTTGAGATACTGTGGCCTATTTTTTACTTAGATTGCAGGTATTTAATTTCTTTATGGACCAAGATGGTCTTTCATCTTGCTTGTCTGTTGCAGAATCATAGAATAATTTAGTTTGAAAAGGAACTGTGCAGGTTGCTTTGAACCCTGTTTAAACAACATGAGGCTGGAGATGCTCAAAATTTACTTGGACAATCTGGGGTTTGTCCAAGTGAATTTTGATTTCTTCCAGGAACAGAGTTTCCACAATCTTTCTGGGCAACCTATCCCAGTACTTGACCACTGCTGTGCTGAAATTCCTGTACCTAAACAGAACGTCCCTTTTCATAACTCATTTGCTTCTGTGCACTTTGCAGAGGAGTCTGGGTCCATCTTGTTTGTACGTTCCCATTAGGTGACTGTTATGTAATTTCATTTCAAAAATGAATAAATAAACCTACATAAGGCAGCTTACAGAAAAAAACCCCTGAAAATCCACATAACATAAGATACACAGGATACTGGCTTTTGGAATGGCCCTAACTGTGCATGAGCAAATTCATTTGCAACTAAGGGCATGTGTTGCTTCTACTGCTACACTTACTTGTGGGTAAGGCAAAAAAAAAAAAAAAAAAAAAAAAAAAAAAAAAAAAAGTCTGGTAAGCACTAAATTAACCTGAATATAAATTAATAAATGTTAATGCTTACAGAAGACAGAATAGTCTATAAGTCCTATTGAATAGGAGAATATGCAAGTATTTTTTCCTTTTTGGTGGAAACCCTGGCATACTTAATTTTGGAATGTACTTAAACCTCACTGCTGGTGAAAACCAATTATCTGCTATATGCTGTAGAACTGGGATATTGTGTTGGAAGGGGAGGTCAAGATAGGGATTTTATCACCTCTAAACACTTTGAAAGTTGACTGTAATGTTCAAAACAGGAAACTACATCATTTTAACTTTCTTTGGAAGTACAAGGTTTTGTTGCTTTTCAGACTCTGTAAGAGATGTAAAGAAGGAAATTTAAGCTGTTTGAACTATTATGAAGCCATAAGGGTAATGAACATTTACTGTGTTTCACTGTTTCAGTTTGCACTTTGAGTAATCTCATTTCACAGAACAGATACTGTATGTCAAGCCAAATTTTATCATAGAGCCCTTGGGACTTTCATGACTTCAGCTACTGTAATCTTCTTTCTGTTTCTTATTCTTTGCTTGAGTTCTTGATTCATGTTATGAATAAATCATGTTGCTCCTATATTTATTACAGATTGAATAGTCTAGGGGTCATGCTCAGCAATGTCCACTATCCTTCTTAATTTTCTCAAATCAAACTTGCTTTGAGAATTATTTTGCTCACAAGTAGATGCTTTTTCTTTCATATTTGTCTGATTTAATCACTTACTAAAATGTAATAATTGTTTTGTAACCAATATAAAGAACAATATGGCTTGTTTTATAAAGAATTTTGACTTTTATGACAGATTCCTCTGGCTGTTCTCCTAGTTGAAACTTTTTTCACAGTTGCTCTGTAAGTAAAATGTTGCTGAGAGCTGAGACATAGTTTCTGCCATAACAAACTTCATTATATCTTTAAATTATATCATATTTAAAATACAAATAAATACATGAACCTGTTCTAGGTAGAACCTTTTGAATATGTCTTAGTATCAGCACTGGAACTTGGAACAATAAAATATGAACCTCTTGGATTGATAGTACCTGGACCTTGCTATGTGTTATCACATGCCTGGATTCTTGTCCCTGTGCGCTTGAGACCTTGTAATGACATTGGCAAGAAACACAGAAGATTTAATATGAGATTTCTATAAAAGTTCTTCTGTGTTCCTAGAAAAAAGTGCCTTTTGTGTCTGAAAATCTACCAAGTATACACCTTTTAGGTAGAGCATAAAGATAATGTGAGGGATGAGGAGGGATTACTGCAGAGGAAATAAAGATAGTTTCTTCTGAACCTGAAACTTTCCAATAGAGATGCCACAGATTTGAAAAGCGAAAGGGAAGACTAACTTACCGGAGTGGAACAGCAAAACATAAAATATTAATTACTTGAAGCTTCATAGCTATGACCATGAATAAATGGTAATTAATAAGGATGCTGGGAAACATCTGATGTGAAGGTCAGGCTGACTTATGCTATAATCAATGTATAAGTAATTATATTGCTCTTTATAATTTCTGTAGAAAGGACTGAGCTGTGAAAATAAAGGCTTGTAAAAATTTGTTGGAATATGCTATGTTGTTGAAAGTAAAAAGTGCCATGAAAAAGAGTAAGAGACCAGATACAGGATACAGAACAGAAACAGGAGATGGACAAAGACACAGATGCATCTACAGAACTCCTGCAACATGAAGTGTTAGCAGGTGGATAGCTGTGAAATTGTAGCTGACAACAGAAGCTCCGTGGTAGGAAAAGCTGTATCATTAGTAATCTGCAAACCTTTTCAAAGCGAGAGACAAAGTAAGAGGGAAGCTGCATTAGTAATGCTGTGGCTGGGTGCTCTTAAAGAAATGGTAAATGGCCAATATAAAGCTTTATGAAGTCCTGATTATAACTCTACATGTAACAAAGCTAAAGAGAAGATGCTTTTTCCTTTTGAATTTCAGCCCAGTACATTGCTCTAGCAGATCAAAGCTGTTTGAATTTACACTGTAGGGATAATCCTTCTTTCACAAGCGATCTGCTGTGACATCAGGCAGCATTTGTTTGTGTGATGTGAGCTGTGGCAGTAGTTGTCTGACAGCTTCTTGGGTTTTTTGTGTTTTCTCATGTTCCAGTGGTTACAGGATGTGACTGTAGGCATGTGATGTAGATTTTGCTGTCTCTGTTGCCAGGAGCAATGTTATACAATGCCTTTGTGTGAACAT
This sequence comes from Zosterops lateralis, assembly GCF_965231275.1. Taxonomy (NCBI): domain Eukaryota; kingdom Metazoa; phylum Chordata; class Aves; order Passeriformes; family Zosteropidae; genus Zosterops; species Zosterops lateralis. Next base: position 22,520,314 of record NC_139766.1, on the reverse strand, counting down.
GTAATCTGTAACATCAGCAGTGTTGCCATGGCATGTCAGAGCTGTCCTCCTGTGTCCATTGCTAATGGCCTAAAGCATTGTAGAGAAGAAAATCACAAATATGATTGTTGTCATTAATAAATTGGAATATTTCAAGTGTCATTTTCTTTTGAAGGCTGTTCAATCTCTATTAAAAAACTTGTCTCAAGATCAAATTTCCTTTGCTGGAGAGTTGCTTATTCACAGTTCCTGGATGTGCTCTTAGCTGCCCACAGCAGAGCCAGGGGCACTCAGCCCCTCTCCTGTGTGTGGCTTAGGCACCATGCAGTGGTCTCTTAGCCTGTATAAAAGATCACAAATCCTAGCGCTGCCCTAAAAGACACTGATCTTCCCTGTTCTACCAATTTTTCCTGCTTTCTCTCTCCAAACCTGCCATGCTGTATAAAGCCATAAGCTCCAAGGAATAACAATGGAAAAAGGGCTGTAGCTCTACTTTTCTTGGTCTGTTCTCAAAAGGCACTGAAGTGAAAGTACCTGAAGAGATGTAAAGTCTCTCCTCTTTAAGTTGTCTAGCTTTGAGCAGAGTAAAATTTGTTGTTCTAATGTTGTAAGCTCTAAATTACAATGTTTTTTTCATTCAACATTACTACATGCTGGGAGGAGAAAGAAGAGCAGGTCTCCACACCTGCTGCTTTCATGTCTTGTTAGGAGACAGTCACTTCATAGAAAACTTCATGCTGAGTACTTAAAATAAATAGCAACCAGCTGCTTGCATTTCTTTTAAAAAAAAAAGTCAAGCATAATAAATGCCTGTTCACTGTAGATTAATGTGAGAGGGAATGCCCATTTCTTTAAGTGAATTGTTGCTCTCTTATTTATTTAGTTGTGGAGTGATACTGTCCCCCTCTGCAGATAATTTATCTACTAGAAAATCTCATTAGGTTTATGGCCATTTCCCCTCATTTTCAGAGGTGTCTAAGACCTTGAGGAAGAAAGTCAACAGGTAACCAAATTGTTCTAATGGTTTTACTGGCATTTCTTTCTTGCAAACATCTGGTAGCCTCATGACACTACTGAAGGGGTTATGAGGTGGTGTGCTAGTTTCAGCTGGGGGAAAGTTAAGTTTCTTCACAGTAGCTGGTACATGGGATATGTACTGAACGTAGAGTTGATTTATATGGAGATTTTTGTTATTGCTGATCACAGAGCCAAGTTGTCTTCTGCTTTTCATAATGACATGCTACAAGTTGGGGGTGTGTGGGAGGTTGGGGGCAGACACAGCCAGGACAGGTGACATGAATTGACAAAAGGGATATTCCAGACCATGTGACACCATGCTCAGTGTATAAAGTGGGGAGAAGGAGCAATGGGGGGGATGTTTGGAGTGATGGTGTTGGTCTTCCCAACTCACAGCTGCCTGTGATGGGACCCTACTGTCCTGGGTATGGCTGAACCCCTGCCTGCCTATGGGAAGCAGTAACTTAATTCCTTGTTTTGCTTTGCTTGTGTGTGCAGATTTTTCTTTCCCTATTAAACTTTCTTTATCTCAACCCATAAATATTTTACTATTTACCCTTTGGATTTTCTCTCTGATCCTGAAGGTGGGAGAGTGAGCAGCTTTGTGGGGCTTGGTGGCCAATGGGGTTAAACTGTGGCAGGTGGGCAGCTTATGCATGGCAGACACTCATTTTGGTGATGAAAGAACAACCAGGAAAATATGTTTTGCAGATTTCCATAAGGAATAGTATGTCTTACTCAACTGCTTGGATGTGCCTAAGTTGCAGAATAAGCTGTGTTGGAGAGGATCATTGAATCCAGCTGCTGGCCCTGCAGAGAACCATCCCCAAGGTTCACACCCTGTGCCTGAGAGCATTATCCAAATGCTTTTGGAACTGTGCCAGGCTGGTGCTATGGCCAGTTCCCTGGGGAGCTGTCCTGGTGCCCAACCACCCTCTGGGTGAAGAATCTTCTTTTAATATCCAACTTGAACCTGCCTTGACCTTTCAGGCCATTCACTCAGATCTTGCCCAGACTGAAATGGAATATAAGGCTATAAATTAAGACAAATCCCATATTTTATAAGTTTCTATTTAGAATAGCTCTGTTACTTGTTTTTCTGTGAAAACAAGGCTGGATGTGTGTTGCAGTTTACTGCATGAAAGAACGACACGCACCTGCTCAGGTTGAAGTGAGGACAAGAAGGACGTTTATTACGATTTGGGGTTTTTATAGGATTTGGAATTTGGTCAAAGATTGGTAGATGAGAGAAATACCTCTCTGACTCCAGTGGACAATTCAGCAGTCCATCACAGAGAGGTATGAAAACAATCTACTTTTGTTTATGTCACGTTCATGAGAGACTCCACTAAAAGTATGTAAACAAGATCATTAGAAGTCTTTTGAATCAGGGTGACAGATGTGTGTATTGAATCCATGTGTTCTTGATGAGGGCATCTTTAAAAGTGGTCCAATGGCTGCAGAAAGCTCATGCAAAAAAGAAATACTTTCTTTTGTATTGACTCTGCTCACAGCATCAATTTAGCTGCTGATTTGACTTACCAATGATTTCTGAGTATAAACAATTTTAGGTGTGTTACAAGTGAAGGAAAACATTCAGAAACTATTTCTGTGAGGAAATGTGATGTGCAATGCTGTTTACCTTCAATCGTGTCATTACAGTTGGTTTCATAGCAAAATCTTTGATGCATGAGAATAATTCCTTTAAATAAGGTCTCAGTAGCTCCTCTGAACCAAAATCCAGTAGTAAAGTAGTAGCATTTATTTTTAGCAGGAAGAGAAACAGAAAACTTTTGTGAATCAGAATGTGATTAAAGAGATAATGAAATCCTCTTTTTGGAACGTACTCTTTGGTTTGTATTACATTTCAATGGCTGTCCATTCAGGAAGGTGAACAAGCACTCTCTCATGGGGCCCTCTGTGCCTCTCTAGGGAACTTGTGGGAGGACTGAGGTAATTCACATTACTTATTCCTGATGAGAATGAACAGGAAAGTGGCTTCCAAATATTAATTAGGAAATTTATAGAGAATTCATAGATTTGCAAAAACAATGGACCTTATTACAGGATTTTAATTGTAATATATAATAGGATTATTTCAAAATCAGTTTAAGTTGTGAGTTGAGTAACACTTTACAAAAGTCTGCTGCAGTGACAGCAGGCACTGAATTTGCTGCAGCAAGGAAATCTATTCTGAATTGCTCTACAGGTTTGCTCTTGGTGTTGGCTGTGGGAGTAGCTGTGGGCATTTACAATGCGAATGAGAAAGGACATATTTCACTTCAGACTTAGTAGACATTAGTAGCTTTCATATTGGAAGACTGAAAAGAACCCATAATACTCTATACATTGTAGTCCAAGACTGTATTTTCTCACTGATCACCTGATTGTTTACTGATTTTTTTTTTTTTCAGTAAAATTAAACATACAGTTATTTAATCTAAAGCTAATGTCTACCCTTTATTGATGGATCACTTGCTTGTTTCTCCTAATCTTTCTGGAACATCAGTTGGTCTAAGTTTTAAGAATCTACCTCTGCAGCTGGGAATGTAATTTGATTTATATCTTGTTTTATTTCCCATTTACTATGTAATAGCTGTATGTCTCTTAAAAAAAAAAAAAAAAGCTTTATCACTATAAAATGCAAAAAAAGGGAGGGAAAAATATAGACATGATGGGCTCAAAACACATGTTGTATCTCAAGAGAAGTGGGAAGAAGTCTCATCTCTGGTTTTGAGAACTTCAGTGCCATTTATGGAAGTGAACTTTATAACAATTTAGCTAAATCACAAATCCATTTTGGGACAGGACAAGCAGCATTTCAGAAGTTCTTCTGAAATGATTTATATATCAGCAAAGTAACAACTGCACAGAAAAGGTGAGAGCTGCATCATTTGCAGAGGACATGAGGATGGAGCAGAGAAGCTGACTACAGGGAGAAGCTCTGGCAGAATGGAAAGAAAAGCCTATTTGTACCTAAATTTTCCCTTTAGATCTTCAGGATACTCTCAGGTTAACATTGAGGCTGAAGAACTGTGACCTTTATTAAGATTCACCAGAAGCAGATCTTGGGAGGATTTTGAATGAGAGTGCGTGTGTTGGGGAGGGGGATGGCATATTGGAGTGTGAAGGCTTTTTTCCTTTTTTTTTTTAGCAGAGTGGGCAGTGTGGAGGGAGTGTGAAAAAGTAGCAAGAGAAGGAGACAAATAGGCGTTTCTGACTAAGTTGTTGTGACAGGAAGCAAGGTCCAAGGGATAATTTAGGATGATAAACCTTTAAGACCAGACCTGATCTGGTATGGTAATGTAGAGGAAAGTACTGTAGAGGTTTGAGGGAAGGATGTGATTTGAATAAAGAGGGAGATTGAACAGATGTTTATTAGAGTTTCCAGAAAGCAGTGCTGTGAGTACTAAGATGAAGTTTTAATGTTTTGAGTGTGGGTGAATGCTAAAAGCCATCGGACAAAGAAAACCTAGCTATCCTTTATGCTGATGAAAATTTAGTGAATGTGATGTGAATGAAAGCATGAGGCTTTTTTGTGTTGCAAAATTAAGTAATGGTGACAATAGAGGGTTTGTCAAAAGGAAGGGGAAAATGCTGATGTGAGAGGAAAAAGAGGTATATTTTGTCCATAGTAAGCTTTGGCTTGCCCCCACTCATTCAGCACATGTGCTAGCTGACAAAGGAGAGACCAAATAAACTAATAGGTGCAAAGGCATTAAAAATCGAAGGAGTAAAGCAGATGGGATACTGTCAAATAAGAACACAATAGGTGAAAAGCAGCAGACTTGCAAGTTCTTAGGAGACAGGTACAGCAAAAACTGATTTTCAAATATTTTGCTGCCCAGGAGCCATTATCACCTAGCTATTTTCACACCACAGTTCAGGCTGGTTTTTCCTTGCCTTATGTTATATGTGAATCCTTAACTCTCCTGCACAGGAGAGATGAATATGTCTTGTGTTACATTAAGATAAATACTTTCCTTGAAATACAATTAGATTAAACTAATTAAAACAAAGATGTTAAAACACTGAACACTTGAAAGAAAAAATGTATTTTGAGTTATAAAAACCTGTAGGTAAAGTCAGGCCTCATGGGCTCATTTCTCTATGGCAATGGAAAATTGTTCTACAGCTTGATTTTTGCTAGGTCCGTATTTTCTTTCCATGGAGCAATATCCAGGCTTTAGAGACCTTTTGATCCCCTGGAGTTGCACAGAGGTCCTATTTAGGGGTCTGGTTCTTCCTATGGCATTTTCCCCGGAACTGTATAGTCTTGGCTTCTTGCGGTACTTGTGACCGGGCACATGCTGTCAGTGGCCCTACTTCAGACCTACTGGTATTTAACTGGGCTCTTTTTAAGGGGATCAGCTGAAGCTATAGGGAAGAGGGTGAGTACCATTGATTTCTAGACTTTTTCTTTTGGCACATGAAGGATCCTGTCTATCAAGAGAGGGATTTGTATCGGAATTTGTATCAAAAACATCAGCCAAGTGATTTCCTTCACTCTCAAACTTTCAAGCAGCTCAGAAGTATATCTAAAGCCCTGAATAGTGGACGATATAACTGTGGTATTTAAGACAACCCCACAACAATTATTAGATATCACTTTCTTGAAGCAGAGCTGGCTCTCCCTTGCCCAGACGATTTGCCTTCAATATAAATAAATACTGAAGATTTCCTGGAAGAAAAATCATGTGTGAAGATGGAAGAGCCTGAGCATGCTCCAACTAAGGCAATTAAGAATTCAGATTACATAATTTCCTTTTCCTTATACTAAATTATGTCTATTTCACAGGTTTTACATCCTCTTTTCCCACTCTGTTTTGTTGTTAAAAATCTACAAAGTTAAAACCAGTCTACCTTTTAAACTATTTTCTTCAGTGAGGCATTTCTGCCATTTAATTCAAATACAAAAAACCGTATGTTTATGTCATTCAATTTCTTGACATAAAGCTGATACAATTTTAAATATGGTTTAAGTGGAAAGGGACTGAAGGCAGTCAGATAAACATATCTCTCCATTTTCTTTAGAAACAACAAGCCTACAAAAGGCTTTTAGCAAGCCTCAAGCAATGCCTGTTATAAGATTATGCACCATAATATTATATTGAAAGACATTTCAAAATAGTGTTAGTAAACCATTGAATCTCCTTAGACAGTTTCATTTTGACTTCTGTGTATATGGGCTTTTAAAGTGGACTTAGAGACTGACAAGAAGTTTGCAAGGCAGTGTGAAGGTTTGGTGCTGCCTTGATAATCCTGAGTGTAGTGACACTTGCAGTTGGATAAGGGCCAGGAAAGGCCTGCAACTGTGTCCTGTGCAAATGATGGCTGTAACAATTCCCATGGCTGCTCATTGTTGAACACTGCCTGGAGAGCAGTGATGAACCTGTGCCTTCTGCTTTTTACTCCTGTGAAATCAATGAGAGTTTGACATCCTTAGTAACAGCTCTGTACATGTAATTCACTCATATATACCCTGTCTTATTTGTAAGAATTACTGGTGGAAAAGAGAAATCTAAAACATCTGTTCTGCCTGAGTCAGATTACAAGCTGCTTTGTCAAATGGCATCTGAGAGATTGCTGTGGTACAGACACATCAGCTTTTGAATTTGGTAGGGATCACTGGCATGCTGCAGAAAAGCCACTCGGCAGATGGCAAGTGAAAACAACTTCTGTCCCTAACAAGGTGGGATGACTTTAAATCACTGAACTGAATGTAACAAAAAATATTTGTCAGTTATTCAGTCTGACTTAATATTTCATAATAGCTCAGTTTGAATTTTTGGATGGAACTTGTGCATCATAATTTTTTTGTACTTTCTTTTTGTGCTTGTTACCATGGTTTTGGTTAGTTGCAGAGAAGAATTAAAACAGATTTGTTTTTATTTTAATTAATTTATTTATTTTTTTAAAAAAATTTTGGTTTGTTTGTTTTTTTTGCAAGCAATGGAAATGAATAAGTTTTCAAGGAACTCTGAATTACCCATGCAAATGTCTAACAACAGACAGGAGGGAGACTATTCTTCCATTTGCTTGATTCCTTCCTCTTATGTTTGATTTTAATATATATATATATAAATCATTACTGTTTACTACAGTCAAGAGGTCATTTATATAACCGCTGTTGCCAGTTTTAGAGGGCTGGTGTTGTGTGTAAGTGCTTGAATGAAATATAAAGGTTTGGAAATGTAGGTATAGGTCTCCTACTCTTCTGAAAATCCACTATCATTTTGCTATGAAAAGGTAATGAGAAATCTTAGAGTATTAAAATAATTGTAGGGGACCACATCTGCATCCTTTAGGACAGCTGGGAACAGGAGATGCGAATTTTTGTTTGTGATTCTGTGTACTTTTATTCTCTTTGAGACTTGACCTAATATTGCCATTGTACAAAAATATGTTAAAAGCTAGAAGTTGTCAGTCAAGTCTGCTTAAAGACCCTTGAAATTTGGAACCTATATTTTTAGAATAAAGGGTCCCAACTTTTTTCTTATGTGGAAAATACTTCCATTGAGTAGTTAAATTTCCCTACACTTACATAGGGTTTTTTTCTGAAATACTGAATCACAAATATCTGGGATGAAAATCAAGCACCTGGCAGTGGTAGGTGCTTAATTTATCTACTTTTCTTAAAAATGACATTCTGGTATGAAGAAAAAATTTGGAGAAATTTTTCCTGTCTGGAACACCAGCTCTCTCAGGCACAGCGGAACAGCTGTTGTGAGACTCCGCTGGAGGTGCTGAGTGGGCTGTGGTGCCATGCAGTAACCTGTAAGAAGGAAAACATATTGTGAATAAAAATAAATACAAATGTCAATGATGATGAATTAAGGTTGTTTGCAGACCACATGAGAATATTTATTTATATATTTTAAATGCATATATATATAAACACTTGCATATGGAGACGCATGTTCAATGCAGAAGGGAATATGAAGAACACTCAAGAATTGTACAGAGGCCTTTAAGTTAATAATGAAATATGGTTGAGAACTGTAAAGTGTTTAGATTTTTCAGTTAAAGGTTTGATTGGGAGGGACCTTTAAAGATCCTCTAGTTCAACATCTTTGCAATAAGCAAGGAAACTTTCCACTTAGACCAGGCTGCTGTAAGCTGCATTCAACTTGGTCTTGACAGTTTCCAAGAATGGGGCATGCACTCTGGGAAACCACCATCTTCATAACGAATTTCTTCCTCATATCTCCCTTCTTTTGGTTTAAAATTGGTGCCCTTGTTCTGTCACACAGACCCTCGTAAGGAGTCTTGCTTCATCTTTCTTACATGCCCTGTTATTCAAGTTCTGTAATACAATCTCCCCGGTGTCTTCTCTTCTCCGGGCTGAACAGGCCCCACGCTCCAAATCTGTTGTCACAGGAGAGGCACTCCAGACCTCTGACCATTTCTGTGACCCTCCTCTGGACCCACTCTACCAGGTCCATGTCTTTCTGGTGGATCTCAGAGCTGCATGCAGTATTCCATGTAGATTCATATCAGAGCAGAGGAGAAGAGCCACCAGCCTCAAATTTTGGCTCTTTTTATTTATTTATTTATTTTTTTAAATGCAGCCCAGGACACAATTGAATTTCTGGTCTATGAGTGTGCACTGCTGGCTCACATCCAATTTCTTATAGAAGTAAAGGTAGATGACATTGTATTTGTTGTTCATCCTTTTCCCAGCAATGCAGTTGCTCCCATAGCTGGAGTGAATTTCTTTATTACTAACCAACAGCTCATTACTTGGAAATAATAATATGGTAGTGAGGACTATAGGTATTAATATAATATGAACAAGACCAAAAGTCATTTTAGCAGGCTACCTTTGATACAAATGGCATTAAGAGTATAAAGTATGTAAATTGATATTTCAATAAGAAGTTATGCTCTGTGAAGTTTTATGGTGCCTTCCCTTTGTTATTCAAGAACTAGCAAAAATGATCTACCTTGTGGATTCTCTACTTAAGAGTGATTTCAAATCCCAGATATATTGATCATATTTTTAACTGCTGGAAACTGACATGGCTCTGCCTTCAGTGAAATGATGTTCAATTAGAAAAATAAAAAATTTTACTCTTTAGTCTGGAGTAACCTTTAGCACATATGCTTCATTGCACTTTTGGGACAAAGGCCTTTATTTACAGTTACAGATTGTAACCAAGAGAATGAGTGGAATAATCATGCTTTATTTATACTTAGTTACTTACCTTAGTCATTCTCCATGAGATAAATCATCTATGGAGACACATAAAGTAGTGCAAAGTAGTGTTGAATGAAATAAGTGAAGTGAGATGTTTTAGCAGCAGATCAAATCAGTTTTCAGATGTGGTGAGGAATGATTGCTTTAGTATGCTTCTCTGTACTACAATTTTTTTTAAGTCTTAGTGAGTAATAAATGCAGATATAGTACTTGATAAAAATTTTAATTCATAGTTTTTTTTTTTTCTTTTGTTAAAATGCTTTTTGAAATAGAGAGGAAAGACTGGTTATGCAAACTGGTAAAAGAGACTTAAAGTTATAGATAAGTCTGCCTGGGATTATATCTTGGAGTCTTAATAGTTTCCAAGCTCTCATCTCGTCATACATGTTTATTTCAATTACTGAAAGAGAGAAGGTTTTCATAAGATGAATCTTTTTTTCTGAAAACTTAATTTTTTTTCTTGTTGAAATGATAGCCTATTCTATCTTTTTGGACTCTGTTTTAGAAAGGTGTTTTTAAAGCATGATTCTATTTCTTCCTAGCTCTTCAATGATTGCTTTGTCTACCACTTCAATGAGAAATTACTGAAAATAAAATGGAAAATAGCCTTAGGTGGTAAATATATATACTTTTAATTCTGAATACATGTTAATTATTCTCTGATACATGGTGTAAATCTTGATCTCTGCTGTAGAGGCTTTATTTACAGGGGGAAGATAGGTGAGGAAGAAAGCGTTACACAAAAATGGGAGAGTCTGTTCTAAAAGTAAACAGATGTCTGGATCTTTTTATCCAGACTTCTAGAATGTTGTGCTGATAATTATTTGAATATTGGATTTTTGAAGTAAAATCAGCCATTCTGTAACCTGATGTGTAGATGTCAGTATTCTAGCAAGGCAGGTATATTAGTCATTCACTACATACACTTGATCTGGATAAACCCCAGGTTTAAAGGATGGAAGAAAAGTGGAAATGTGGCAGCTATCCTGACAGTGAGAGTTTCAGTAACAAGTTTTAAACTCAAAATAATAATAAAAAAAAAAGGTAGGATTTGGAGCTGGGCTGGAAAATATCTTGTCATGGGTTAGGCAAAGTAAATTTAGTGCAGATCTAGATGCTGGGGTGGATTTATCTAAGAACAGATGAGCAGAGAACTTTTGCCCTGCTTGACTCTAGATCACATGAGCTTCCTCACTCATACGCAGTGCTGCATTTTCTAGGTCTTGCTGTCTGTTCCTGGCAAAGGGATTACTGCTGGTCCAGGGAGGAAGGGGAGAAGGTTGTGGTTGCTGTTGTGGGGATTCTTACAGTTAGATAGTTGCAGTTCCTGGTATTAACGATCAAGGCTCCTGTGCACCACTGGCATTTCTCTCCATGCATCCTTCATCTCCCGGTTTTTCCCCAGCATGGATCAGTTTCTTTGTGTCTCCTAGCTCTCATCTTGTCTTCTAGACAATCTCAGGAACACTTTGATTTTGCCTCTTTACAGAACCCCAGGTCTCTGGTTATTCTTGTCTCGACAATCTATGTGCAGAAGCACAGTCTGTGGTGTACTTTGTAATCTATAGTTATGTCTTATCTCTTTTTTTTTGTGAGTTGGTGAATTCAGAATGTGCTGCTTTTGTGTGGATATTATAAAAATACGCAATCAGCCCATACTGGTTGCAAGTAGCAGATAGGCTTTGGCTTGAGAGTTTGGAAATTGTGTTTTGGATATTCACATTCTCCTTATACACACTCATACCCTCTCCCCAGTTATGTGCCCTTGTGTTTGCATTCGCAGCTTAAACTATGAATATCCTACAGTTGAGGAAAATTAAGTCTTGTGATAGACTGTGATTTCAAAACTGCCTGTTCGGTTCTGTCTTGAGACCAGGGCTGAAATGGAGACGGTGTGTGATTTACCTTATTTTGAATATGGAAAGATCCACTGCTCTTTAGTCAAGGGAGCAAGACTTGTGACAGCCCATTAATCATTCCTGTAATTTTATTTTTGAACTATAGGTATGGAACCTTGATTGAGAGCTGGTTTCAGCAGCATTAAGTTTACTGTGGTTTCTCAAGTGCAGAAAATTATTTTCTAAATTAAGCTGTTTTTGCATCTCCTTGAAAGTAAAACATAGCTTTTAGATAAATATGGAATAAATAGTAAGAGAGGTGAACCTGTTAATTTTTAGGGGAATGGTTCTTCATGTTAGCCATCAGCTAAACTGCAGGTCAGTGTAAAAGTCTGGCTGAAGTTTAAAGGACCTCAAGCGGAGCTGGTTACATTTTTGCTTTGAAGCCAGATTTTCTGGTACGAAGTACTACAAATTTTTTTTCTTAAAATATCTGGCTTTGCTTTCAAACATCTTGAGGCTGATATTCAACAGATGTGAATTTCAAGGTAGTTAGCATAACTCTCAGCAGGAAAGTTGTCCTTCCTGACAAAGATGTCACTGTCAGTGTTATTTTCTCTTTGACTCACATCTGCTACAACTGCTGTGTTTTTATTCTGACAAGTCAAACAGGTGGATATCAGACAAAAGCTCTGTCTCCCAAGGTGGTATCGAATGTGATTCTAGGGGAAAGTAAAATTGCTAGCATTTCCTTGCTTGTTTAATTTCTTTTTCTGGATATTGTGTGAAGAACCCAGAGAGCCACGTTCTCCAGACATAGCACCTTTATGAAAATTATGGCTTCAGATAGGTTTTTTCATAACACATACAATATATTCAAGGCCCATGAAAATACTCCTTTCCTTTGTGAATTAAATGAGTAAAATCTGAAATGTTGAGCACTCGTATAGAAAGCAAAGAACTTCCTGCTATCCTGTCATGGATTCGGAGTTGACAGTCTGGATTCTCATAGACATGCTCCATGTCAATTGATCTGAGAAGATGGTGATCAAATTTCCTTTACTTTCTTGCAGAGATCTCCCATTGCAATCCTTATGAGGGTAGGTTTGGTGATGAGCACCCAAATAAATGAGCTCACTCTGTCAGACTGTTAGGATATGAAAATTTTAATTAAAGACAGTGAAGAAGGGATCTAAATGTCAAAGGTCCTATATCCTCCAGAAGCTATTTCTGCCTTGAGGTGTTTGAGAAATGGGGCACTTATAAATGCTGTGAAGTTATCGTTAGTACTGTAACTGCAGGTAGAAAAGCACAACAGGAGTTTAAAGGAACCTCACAATCTCAGGAGGTAAAATTAGGATGCTAAATTGGTAGGAGGTAGCAGCAGACTACATTAGAGAAGTTTAAAAATTCCACATTAAAGAAATCATTTCCATTTCACTTTCATTACATTTGGCAAAGTCTATTTCAATAATGGATTTTTTTTTTGTTTCATTTTAAGATTAACCTAAATCTGTGTAAGGCTTTCATTTGCAATTGTGACCACTTGAGTAATTGGAGAATTAGAAGGAGAAGAAAAGCTTTGCTTTGTGAGCAAACCAAGGCATTCTAAGTGCTTCTTGAAGATGGAACAGCTTCTTAGGTGTGTATATAATTAGGAAGGGTTTTTTATTGCTCAAGGAAAAGTGCTATTTTATTTAGAATGTTCTACTCAGTTCTGCAGTTGTGTTTCTAGGATGCAACTACATACTTCTTTCTTCTGCCAAAAAAAAAAAAAAAAAAAAAAAAAAAAAAAAAAAAAAGAAAATCAGCAAAACCCAACCCTTGCAGTAAAAATGTACTGTATAGACTCTGAAGGCAAGATTGAAACCAAATATTTTTCAGTATTTTTCTTCTTAAAATAAGACTGCTAGTTCCTAGAATATATATAGTAGTTAAAAGTGTAGCTATTGATCATTCTTTACTCTTTTTAATGCTAGTATCTGGCTGCCAAATTGAGTATCTGAAGGAGAAGTAAGCCTTGAATTTAACTTTCTAATCTTAATATATTGGGTCATTAGTCCCTCTGGGTCTCTATACTGGATTACTTTTCTCCTTTTTGAATGTATTTCTTTGAAAACTCTCTTTTTACTGTTTTATATCGGTTGGAATGATACTGCCTGGTGTAATGCCTTGTGGCTGGAGATGCGTGACCGTCCTCCATTTTCCAGCTGTCATGTCTGTTGGCTTCCCTGTTTCCTGCCCTGAATCTTACTAAAATCGGTGTATATGAAGCAAAATGTGTAAGTCTTATACCATAAGAATGCTACAGAATCACAATCATGGAATGGTTGAGGTTGGAAGCGACCTCTGGAAGTTTTCTTGTCCAGTGCTTCTTCTTGAGGCACAGTCATCCAGAGCCTGTTGCCCAGGATGGTGTCCAGACAGTTTTGAGTATCTCCAGGGAAGGAACATCCACAACCTCTGTGGGCAACTAATGAGGAAGTTGTTCTTGATGTTTCAATTTGTGTTTCAGTTTGTGCCTGTTGCCTCTGGTCCTTTTACAGCCACTGAAACCCTGGCTCTGTCCTCTATACACTCTTCCTTCAGGCATATCTATACATCAATAAGATCTCTCAGCCTTTTCTCATAGGATAAATGCTCCCATTGCTTCATCATTTTCGTGGTCTTTTACAAGAGTCTCTCCAATATGTCTCTATCTCTTCTGTGGGGAACACACAACTGGACACAGCACTTTGAGCATGGTCACTGCTGAGCAGAGGGAAAGGGTCACCTCCCTTGACTTGCTGGTGGCATTCCTGCTAATGCAGCCCAGGACAATGTTAGCCTTTCCTGCCACTGGGACACATTGCTGGCTTGTTTTCTGCTTGGTTAATCTGCTTTATTTGTATGTTTTTTGTCACTCTTCCCTGTGTCTTGGTTGGGGAAATAGGTTGTCAGCAATTATTTCAGCCTTACTGGCATGGTAGTTCTCATTGTCAGGTCTTGGACAGCTGTGTCCTTGTTTTCCTTCAGGAAGCTATCAAGGGGCAAAATCCCTCTTAATTCAGTTCTAGACTTGAAAGGACTAACGTATGACTTTGGTTCAAAACAAGAATATTCCCTTCTTAAGCAGGGAAGGTAAATAAGACCTGCATAAGGGAATTGGTATATTTATTTGTATTTACCCTTTTGGTTTGTTTGGTTGTTTTTGTGGGGTTGTTTGTTTGTCTGTTATTGTGCCTTTTTTTTTTTTTTTTTTTTTTTTTTTTTTTTTTTTTTTTTTTTCCCTTCTGTTTCAGATCCTTCTGGTTCTGTTTCTTGATTTTGTCCATGATTGTATCAACTCAGATTACTGGAGTTTATTGTTCTTCAAAGAGAACTGTTATAGAGCCAGTGGCTATTTCCAGGATGTCATTAATAGGAGTAGAGGTTATTTATTGCCATTAACACTAACTGTAAGTAAAGGAATTTCATGAAGTCTGCAATTTTGCAATCCTTCCCTTTGGAGGCTGACAGAAATTTGAAAATCAATTCCTCTTTACCGTATTTTTAAAAATCACAGTTTTTACTTCATCCTTGTTTTCCAGCTAAGAGAACCTTTTTGTTGTGAGCATGTCTTGTACAAGTACACACTGTATCTACCTCATCCACTATATCTTTATTGGGGCTTAATATGAACTCTTCTGTCTGTGCTTCAAAATTGCTATGGGTTTAGTTTTTAGTGTAAAGAAGTTCTTTAACAATTACAGATTCACAGTTGAAATTTTACTTGTATGTCTGCCTCAGGAAGAATGGGTGAAACATGCCAGACACAGGAACTGATGCAGCTGTGGGCAAAATATCTAGCTGTCCATAAATGGGAGCATCTGATATCTCTCACTCATCAAAGTGTAGAACAGCCAGTTCTACATTTAAATCTTGGAGATTTTACTTATTTATTTCACTTTCCCTGCACTGTGCTGAAGATGTTGGAATTCATTCAGTTCACTGTTTTGTCCAAGTCTGGATTTTCAGATGACTGATCACATTATTAGTCTACTTGTTTTTTGTCCTTAGGGAAGAGCTGAATGGAAAGGAATGAGGATTCTACACTTCTGAATTTTGAAGGATGGTTCTGATTTACATTTAATTAAACTTTCTGGATACTTGTAGGTACAACAAATGTGATCTACCTGTCAACATAACAAAAAGCAACACTGCTGTACCTTCAAAGTTATTGTTCTGTGACTGAAGTGAAGATAGGAAAGTTTGAATCATATTTAACTATGACAGGATTTTGCTAGTGCATCTTGAATCTGCTTCTAATTGCAGGGTGGTTGAGGCTGGAAGGAGCCTCTGGAGGCTATCTCATCCAGCTGCCTACTCAAGCAGGGCTACATAGATCCAGTTTCCCCAAACTATGTTCAGATGGCTTTTGAATATCTCCAAAGAGGGAGACTCCACCACTTTCTTGGGCAACCTGTGCTAGTGCTCAGTCACTCTTACAGTGAAAAAGGACTTCCTGATGTTCATTTGGAGCCTTCTCTGTTTCGATTGATGTTCTTTTCCTCTTGCTTTGTTACTTGAGCAATGCCAAAAAGAGCCCTTTGCACCCTCTCTTTCCGTAGATCTATACATAAATAAACCGTGGACCTTCTCTAGAGCAAATAGTGCAGGTCTCTCAGAATGTCCACATGATCCCATCCCCTCATCATTTCGATGGCTCTTTACAATTGAATCAGTATGACTGTGGCTTGCCCTGAGGAACTCAGAACTGGACTCGGCCCAGGTTTGGGCTTATTGGCAGTGGCAACACTCTCCTGACACAATCCAGGACACTGTTAGCCTTTTTTATAGCAAGGGCATATTGCTGGCATATGAGCAACTTGGTGTCCACCAGGACCCTCAGCTGCTTTCCAGCTGGTCAGTTGTCAGTGAATAGTGGGAGACTGGGGTTGTTCTCTGTACATGAAAGTCTTGTCACTTCCCTTTTATGAACTTCAGGAGATTCCTGTCAGTCTTTTTGTCCAGCAGCCTATTTTTCCAGCTTGTTGAGGTCTCTGAATTGCTACAGAAATCTCTTATGTAGTACAGCAAACTATCTATTATGCCCAGTTTTGTTTAATCAGTCAGCCACCTTCTGGTGGTCTTCCATTTTTTTCAGTGTGTGAACTTCTGAGCCACTTAAATGAAGGACATGTCCTGCTTATATCACTTGCCTGACAAAATGTGTAATAAAATATGCATTTTACTTTCTTGTACTAATATTAAAGTTAGCAGTTGCCTTATTTTTTCCTGTAGACTTAATAGCTATGATTATAAAGAAAAAATGTATTATGAAAGCTTTTATCAAATGAACCCCATTGACAGATATTGATTTAACAAAAGACATTTATAATTCTGAATGCTATTAAGAAGATACCTGTCTTCAAAAAGGGGAAAAATTATAAAAGATGAAAACCTGTAGAGGTGTCACTTACAAAGCTGAAAAACATCATTATTTTCTTGTCAGCAGTATTAAATAATGTAGTCACCAAAAAAGTAGTCATATTTGACAGTCACTTATGTTACTGTTCTCATAATCTGATTTCCCAAATTTGGAAAGAAATATATCCTTCAGTAATTTAACGCAAGTAGTTTTGTTCCCTAAAGAAAGAAATGCATTTATTGGCAGCTGTGGGTATCAGGAACTGTTGATCTACAATAATGAAAGTTTGCTTTAGTCTTCAGTCTATGCACACTGAAAAGCTTGTTCTTCCATGCAGGAAGGAGATGCATGTTTTTGCACATTTTCCTCTTCATAAAAAAATGTGCAGATATCTTCAGGCAGAAGGTCAGAAGACTTAGCCATCTATGTCTCCCAGTGAATCAAGAAAAAAATTGGAAAAAAAATGTTGTAGATGAGCATAACATGAAATAAGCTGATGATCTTTTAATTGACACACAGGAGAAAAAAACACAGCGTGTTTTAGAGAAAACACAATTAGCAATGTCTCCCAGTCTATTTGAAAATGCTTTCAGAAGAAAAGCCTAATGTTATGTTGGTGAAATCATTGTCCCTAAAATGAACATGTCATCTTTGCCTTGTAAGATTCAACTTCTGGGAGGTTGTTGATCCCATAGCTGAGTGGGATAGAAAGGGGAAAAAACAGTGACACTTGTTGCAGATTTCCCTTTTGGGATTGAAGTGTGTTGGCTGTTGTGATGATATTCAACATGGTAACATGATGTTCAGATTTTTAGTAACTCTTGACTTTTCTTGTCTGAAAAAGAAGAATGTACAGAAGGCAATGATACTGCAAGAAAATCCCTACAATACCAGATTCAAGAGTCTTAGTACATAATTCTGTAAAACTAATATTTTCAATTTATGATGATTTGTAGGATAAACAGAATATTAATAGACCCAAACAAGATATACACTGCTGAGCAACAATTGGATTTAAAGCTCCCAATATTTCAAAAATGAGTAATAGGATTACTGTTCCTGATCCAAAAAGTAGCTAATAAAGGTTCCCTGAGATTCAGTACTCTTCCCCTTATCGTTGTGTATTGAAGATTTCAGTTACTGCAAAAGTTACTTTGGGGTACCTTTATTTTTAACTAATTTTTGTTGTTCTGATCCTTGAAATAGCACTCTTACACACCTAGATGGGAATGCGTTAACCTATGTGGAAAGAAAGGCTGAATTTTTTTTCAATATCAAAGCAGAACACCCTAAATATACCAAAGTTTCTTTGAGTATCAGGAATCTATTGTGATATAGTCTGGCAGCCTAACACAGGAGCATGCCGAGGATGTAGTGCCTATAATTAAGAACATGGATATGTATATAATGTAAGTGGATGCAACCCCTTGCTCTGCAGCCCTCCCCACTGCTTTATGAGCTGGTTTCTACAGGGAGGAGAGAGAGGGTCAGAGTGCACTGGAATGTACCCCACTTCACACAAAACACTTCATGGAATGTCTGCCCTGTGGACAGACCTGGAGCCCAAGTGACATTCAGAGGCCATTGAACTTTAATGCAGTACCCTTGAACAGGAGCCTTTCACTGCAGTTTTCTGACAACTTGCATTGAGCCTCTGGAGTTTGTGCACCAGAAAGGTGCCTCAAAGCCAATTTTTTGTTTTGTATGCTTGCTCTGCTTCTGTGCAAGCAAAGTGTGTGTGAGTGGGTATATTTGTGAGCATATGTATAGTCCCAAGACCTGGTGTTTCAAAAATTGTCTGAATTCCAAGAATTTAAGGAAAACAATGTAGATATGAGACATGAAAAAATATTCTGCTGAGTAGCCATATTAGAGCACTGCAAAAGCAATAAGCCTCTAATTCTTAAATAACAGGACTGCCTGTAGTCAAAGGAAAACAAGTAATAGCAGCTCTGCTGAAGTCAGGCAATGTCAGATTATGGTGATGTGAGATCAGCAGGCGCCAGAATTCTGCTGTTAATCATAAGTGGAATTTCTGTTTCCAATATAATGTAAAAAATTACAAATACAGACTTCCTTAATATTACTTCTTACTGCTATGGCATGACTAATTGCTTTCATGGTGGAATAAGGTGATGTGTCCTGGTTGTATTTTGAAATATCCTCACAAGAAGGTGGGTTGCTTGGTTCACAGCTATCTAGCTGACTTGGTCTGCCATCTCTAATACTCCATCTTTTTCTTTTTGAAGATTCAGTTTTGACAATATTTTGTTCGAATGCTTGTTCCAAACCCTGTGTTTAGTGTGCTGACAGCATGCAGCAATGTTACTTTTAGGCTATGAAGGCTTCAGCAGAAGTATTTAACTGTTTTGCTTAGCAGAAATCTAATGGATATCCATGGATTCAAAATGTTCGTGTTCTTGAAAATGTACATCATACATTTCACTAAAACTGTCTTCTGGAGATAAGATAGAAGCAATTTTTTTTAATGTTTAACTGGCTTAAATACATGGGGTGCAATCCTCAATGGTGCAAACCTTAGGTCAATGGACCCATCAAAATATAGTGAAGGAATAAATTCTTCCTTGAAGAAGTATTTTTTCATTTTTTCTTTGAGTTTAGACATCAGGTAACAGTAGCTCAGTTGCTAATATACAGAAATCTGTCTTTTTTTTTTTTTTTTTTTTTTTTTTTTTTTTTTTTACCCTATGATAATATCCTGGTTGTGATTTGGATTGATATCAAGAATGTTCTGCCATTGAATATTTGAAATTTTGCATTTTAACTTGGCCACATGGATGGCTTTCAGTATTTTTGGGTAAACACTTGCAAAAACAACGCTCACACTTCCAGAAGTGCTAATCTGTCCATGCCCTGAACTGTCTAGAAAGAAGTCTGGGAGCCAAAGGAAAGTCTGCTATAAGTGATCCTCAGTGAAAAAGCACTCCTTTTCGTGATCAGCACAATGATGAGGTGATGAAGACACATCTTCCAGTATGGAAACTGCACCCAGTCAATTGAAAATGGGGGAAGCATGGACGTGAGAGCCCACATAGGTACACACCTTTCTGTTGTAGTATCAGAATAGCACTCCTGCGGTGAATGTTCAAATGCTTCCAGTGAATTATAACTGTATTGTGGCCACAATCTCTATTTGTCAGGTTGAAATTTATCTTGCAAATGATGCTTGTTGGGTCACTGTACAAGTCAGATATTATAATGTAGATGAACATTTTCCAGCTGTGAGTAGCTTCAATAGTAGAAGAATAGAGCTGTTGTCTCAGGACTAGAGATTTTTGGTTGCTTTTCTATTGTGCACAATTGCAATGCCTTGCATGCATGTGCAGATTTGTGCAGCCCTCTCATGTAAATTAATAAATACAAGGCCTTAAGGTCGAAGATCTTAGTTAGTGGGAAAAAGATTTACTTTATGGAAGAAAGGTGAGTTTAGAACAGTCTTGTAAGACAAAGTTTCTACATGAAATATACATTGAATTGCAAAAGTGACCTAGTAATAGATACTTTTGAATTATTGGTTCCTGTTTTGGCTGCAGTAGAGTTAAATTTCCTCAAAGTGGCTGGTGTGGGACTATGTTTTAGATTTGTGTTAATCACTGGGTTGATAATATAGAGATGTATTTGCTATTACTTGACCAAGTCTTTCATGGAGCCAAGGCCTTTTCTGCTTTTTGTACTGAAACACTGATGAGAATTTTGGGGGTGCGTGGGAGATTGGGAGGATACAAAACCAGGACAGATACAACAAATAGACCAGAGGGGGTCATTCTCAGTGTATAAAGTGCAGAGAAGAAGGAGCGATGGGGGGGTGGGATGTTTGGAGTGATGCTGTTGGTCTTCTCAAGTCACAGCTACCTGTGATGGGGCCCTACTGTCTTGGGAATGGCTGAACTCCTGCCTGCCCATTAATTAATTCCTTGTTTTGCTTTGCTTGTGTGTGCGGCTTTTGCTTTCTGTGTTGAACTTTATCTCAATCCATGAATTTTCCTGCTGTTATCTTTGGATTCTTTCCATGTTCCTAATGATGGTAAGGGACTGAGTGAGTGACTTTCTGGGGCTTGGTGGCTGGCTGGGGTTAAACCATACTGTTTCTAAATTTTTTTTTGCTTAAGTGTTGTAGCTTATGATGGAGAGCTTTCAAGGATGTTTATTTCAAAGTTGCTTAGAATCTGCACCCTGGGGTAATGTGGATGGAAAATGAATGAGTTCTGTATCTCCAGCATGGAGTAAAAGGTTTAGAATATTAAATTTTATTTTTTGTCCCCAGGGTTTTATGAGATGTAAGCAGATGGGGCTTTGATTTCAATTGTAAGCCCAATGATGAAAGATTGGAAATCACACCATTAAAAAATTATAAGCAGTAGGTTATAAATTTTTATCACTTCTTATTGTTAATTAACCTTTAAAGGCTGATCATGTAGAGAAAGCCTGGGGTTTGGTTTCTGTGGGAACACTTTTTAGTAGTAATGAGCACCTGAGGATTCTTTTCTCTCCCGGAGCGAACATGACATTTCAATTCTTGCAGATTTGTGCATGATGCCAACACCTCTCAGTCTTTTAAGCATAGCAAGAAAGTTTGGTATTTTCTGTATAGAAGCAGAAAGGCCAGTGATTTTCTTCTGCTTAGGCTGGATGTGATTCCACTCTCACATTCAAGAATTAGTCTTCTGAATAGCACTCATTTTCAGAAGTGTTGCTGGGAACCTTTTGCTGACATTTTGCCATCAGCAGGAGTAAAAATGAAAGCCTGTAATGATGACTTCACCTTTACTTATATTTATCCAACTGGGTATGATTGAATTTTTTAGCCAATTAAAATTACTCTTTTCTTTCAAACAACTTGAATTGCACCAAAACAGACATTAAAAATAATGGCAAAAGAGCACTATTTTAGGATCTTGAATGATGTTGCTTGAGGTGGTGCAGAAAAATTATTGGAGTAGCCCAGTTGTATATCTAGCATGAGCTGGATCCTGCAAATGTTTTGCATGAACTTGGGTTTTCTTAAAAAGCGTCTTCAGATGGTGGAAAATACAGTGAAAAAAAATGCATGAAAACGGTTTTAAAATCCATTTTAGTGTAAAGTGTATGCAGTTTTAGAAAGACATGCGTTTTCGTGTGTTTCTGAGCACGAAAGTGTTTAACAAAAAAAGTGTAAGGAAAAGTTGCAAATACTTTTACAGGTGAGAGAGACAAAATTCTGTATCATGAAGTAATTGGTGTTTGGCATTTCTTCATTACGATTAAACCAGACATTTTCTTTTCCATCGAAAACTACCGTCTAGTATACCTACATTGCTGAGAATTAGAATTTGTCTGTAGGTAAGTTGAATATCTTCTGAATTTATATGGTTACTTTGTGGTGTCTTTCCTTTTCTTTACTTTAGACTGGGAGAGGTTTCTGACATTTCCATGGGGACATGAATTTAATAAAAATAATCACTCTATTTTTTTTTTTTTTCTTTTTATTAGCTCTAACCAATATTGTATTGTTGTTATTTGGTATCAAAAATTTGGTATCTCTACCTATCTCAGCATGAAATGAGATATAAAAATAATGACCTGTCCATTTGTTTCCACTTCTTTTATATTAAAAAACTTTTTTGGCTTTGGTTTGCTGTATTTGTATTGGCAGATACAGATGGTCAAATAAATTCTGGTACAGAGAGGTCCAAGTCTACCTGGCTGGGACACGTGACCTTTTCACAGAGCAACATGAGGAAAAGGCCTCCCCCAAGCACGTATATCCCATGTAGGAGAAATGAATAAAATTTGTAATATCTGACTTGTGGGAAATTCTCATCTTCCATTGTTTGGTTTTCATACCAGCACACCAAGAGTCTGAAGCTTTGGGTTTTTACAGAATTGAAATTCTGTCAGTTTGACTAGGGAAAAAAAAATATTTTTACTTACCTCTTGGGGGGTAAGGAAGTAGGAACTGAGTTGACTCCCTCCCAAGGAGGATCTCAAGAGATGTGATGCCCTTAGAAATGTAGGACAGCAAAAGTTAGTGGTGAAAACACACATTCTCCTTCTGCAGTCTGAATCTGAATTTTGCTGTTCTAATGCTTTATGTTTCTGCTCCCTATGCCAGTCTTTCTTTCAAAATGCTGAAGCCTAGCTGGAGCTAAAATAATTGAATTATGGTAGTAGCTTCTGAGTAGCAGCCAAAATATTCTCTGCACTCAGAGGAGGCTTTTGATGCACTTGACATCTTCAGTGTTTAAAAACACCTACTCTTTCTCAGCTTTTAAATTAACAGTAAGGAAATCTGAACATGAAGGAGACTGAGAGTTTGGAGAGGCTTCTTCTGGACTCTAAATAAACATCTCTAATCTTGGCAACTGCTTCTCATTTCTGATAACTTTTTGTAAGAAAGACTTGAAAAGAGGGAAGCCTTGTGGTAAATCACTGAGGAGTATCCCTCAGACAGATTTAGTCTGAAGTAAAAAACAAACAAAATATATGGTACTGATGTTGGAGCGTGTAAAGCTCTATTCTCACTTGACTCCTATAAATATTGCACAATGAAAGAATAGGAGAATGTGACTACTGAATGTGCCTTAGGTAGCTGCAATAGGCACAAACCACTGGCAGGACATTGTAACAGCCCAGCCATGCTCTGCAAATGTCATTACTAGTGCCACTAGAGCTGAGCTAATGACAGGGCTAACGATATTGGCAGCAGCCCCGACAAAATTACTATCTCAAGAATTCCTGCCTTCTGCTCTAATGATCCTGTAATAGTACTCATTTATTTTTAGATTGGTCATCATACGGCTTTTTCACAGAATATTTTATCAAGCCAGGAAAAAGAAAGAGGAAGTATGAACAGTTAAATCCTCTGGCTCTTTCTTACTTTTCTCAGGTTTCTTTCTTATGTAGATATTGTACTTTGAAAGTTTTACTTTTCAGTGGATGTATACAATGACTTAGATTTGAAGGTATCTGTTGAAGGCCTTTGTTGTTACAAAGTCAGCTTTTTGTGCACATCTCCTTCAGTGATATATGTGTCTGTGCAGCAGCTTATTTAGGATGCTGGCAGGCACAACTTTTGCATTTGGGAAGTTGGATCACAGGATATAGAGGATTTTAAAAAAACTTTTTGTAGAACAAAGTGTGTATCTTGCCTCTGGTCTTCTGCTGTTTCCACACTGAATTGCTTCCTTCAGATTTCCAAGGAAATTTCTACTTCTAAGTACAAAGCTATTTTCTCAGGTTAAAAAAATGCAGAAGATGATAAACTTAATCTGGAAAACTTTTTGGACAGCTCTTAAGATTCCAGAGAAGAAACACACCAGATGAGGATCCTTTGAGAGAATAGTTCTTCAGAAGCCCTTAAGACTTGTACAGCTATGAGAAACATCATAATTTGTTGATTTTCTGATGTTGGCTTTATGAGATACTGGTTGATAAATGACAGGGTGCCAATAAAAACACTCATCAGTTTCCCATCTGTACACGTGTGCATCCATCCATGACTTGCACAGTATGCATTTTCTCTGCTTAATGTATTTCTGTGTCAAAATCTGTTTTATACTGTGTTTTGGATCCTGCTTAAGAAAGAAGCTGTTGACTGTGCTTGCTTCATATATGTTACAGAAAAAAAAGATGTTGATGAAGTGATTTGTTTTTTCCCTCATGGTCTATTATATTAATATTTCACCTCTAATCACATGGCTGTTCACAGTAGCAGAGCATGCTTGAAAAACTACTGTAGTAGGGAGAATTTTGTGGTCCCTCTGTGGTTGCAGGGCTATCTATATACCTGACAGATGTTGGAAATAGTACCTTACTGACTCACTCTTGTAGGCAATACTCTTTCCTTGTCTCTAACTTAGTACAGCCTTGGGTTATGCATTTCCTACTACTGAACTGTACCTTTCAGTTGAGGGTGGGAAATAGGTAAAAGACCAGAAATGGTGCAAGTCTGTTATTACTTCAAGATTGTCTCAGGGTGAGTTTTCTTCATTCTGCCTCAGACATGAGTAGCTAGCTGGGATTTTTTAAACCTTTTTCTGTTCTAAACTTTGGTGCTTCTATTTTCCCTGGCAGGATTCCCAGAGAATCTTCCTGTCTATAGAGCAAGATGGAAAGGCTGACCTCAGAGCTGAGCAAGATAGTTGCATTTGATTCAGTTTGGTGTGTTCTCCCACTCACGTCATCTGTGAAACTATTTGTCTCCATTCAGTTTTGCCTGAGTTGGCATATAATTCTGGGTGAGCAGAGATGAATGACCTAAAGTTTAGCTCCAGGATATCTAGTGCCTGTTTTGGTGTGTTTTTAAGCTGTGTAAGTTATGATGGAAGAAGGCAATCCCCTTCCAACATTTTCTTTTCTCTCCTGCTTCATGCAGAAAGTGAACTGCAGAGGTAGGGATTCTTTCTAGGAATAAAAAGGAAAAGGAGTTAATTCTCTTATGAATGGTAAGAAAGAGGTTTTCTTGTGGTGAGAAGGAGGTTTTGTTTTCTTTCAAGCATGCCTCATGTCGGTCAATTAGTATTTGTCTTGGTGGTACAAGGTTTTCTGGTTTTGAGCTTCTTCTCAATGGTCTTGTTTGATTTTAATTATGATGCTCTCATTATTTTTAGGTTTAGCTCTTTACATATAGCATAGTGCTTTTTATAAAATAGTTGTGTGAAAAACAGACTTTACTTTCCAAAAATCTTCTTTTTCTATAGCTCAAGGATTCTTTTCTTGGTGTAAGAACAATTCTAAAATAGTTAGATGATACTATTTGTTTCTTAACCCTTCATCCATCCTGGATGTGCACTTGCTTTATGCTAGCCTTTGTTTTCATTCAATTGGCAAGCAGAACTGTGTCTAAAACAGTTTTAGTTAAATACCGTTTTCCTTCTTGTAAACACCATTTTCCTTCTTTTAATTAGCAGTCACAGACATCTGAATTTGACTTTTATTTTACTGCCAGCTCTAAGAATAAAAACAGTCTTGTGATCTATGATGAATGTTTTACTGCAAGTCTATAGGGGAGGTCAGGGGAAAAGCCCCAAACCCTTTGTAAGCTCTGTACTCTTGAGCTGGGTAGGTATAGCATGTCAAATAGCAACATGGATATCTAAAATTCAGTAAAATTAGGCTGATTATTTCCTGTTTCATGAATAATTTCACAGTCAACAGGCACTGTTTATATTTTAGTCCAGAACAGACAATGTGTGCATGTAAAAAGCCCAAATGTAAATGACCTACAGATACATAATCTCCTCTGAGGTTTGGCATTAACAAATTAGCAGGAAGCAGTTGTAGTGAAATTTACTTTTTCATCCTAGAGTTACACCCAACATTGCTGATGTTCTGCCTCAGAAATATAGAAATGTCTTCCAACAAAATGTACAGGTAAATTTTCTATACTCTAATACTCAGCTAGATCTTCTTGAAATTACATATTCAATTTTTAACTTTCTTTCTAGTACTGCAGATTTGAGATTTCAGTGGCAGGACCCCTCCCCCTCTCATACAGAAGCTCTGTCAACTGGTGCATCTGAGCACAGATTGCAGCCCTGCTTGGGCAGCGATGGGGACTGCTCTTAGGCAGCCCTGTGGGAATTCAGCAAGCACTAAGTCCCTCATTTGAGGCACAGAAGCAGAACAAATTCCTGAAGAGATCTGACAGATGTTGAAAGAACTGAATTTTAGTTGCTCTGCAATATTCCAAGCCAATTTTTAGAATAAATTTCCATAGAAATTTGGGATTCCTTTCTGTTACATCAAAGAGGTTCAGCTCAAGCCAACAGAATTGCAACAGTGCTGCAAAAAAAAAAAAAAAAAAAAAAAAAAAAAAAAAAAAAAAAAAAACAAAACAAAACAAAAAAACACAACAAAAACAAAAAAACCAGAAAGAACTGAGCTTTGTGCTTATAAATCCATGTTCTGGATTTTAAGAGCTATGTTTGTGTTGTGTAGATCTAGGCATTTCTACTGTAAACACAGCCCCTTTGGAAGATGATGATACAGTTTTAATCAAATTAATAGGAGAAATATTCTGACATTCAGTTTGAAAGTAATTGGAGATGATCAACGTCTTATTAGGCTGATTATCCTAAAAGTTATAAAATACATTTGGATATTGAGTAGTTTTGATTGGCTTGCAATAGTTTCAGTGACATTAATTTGATATAACTACCAGTTTTCATTTTTTTACAATTTATTGGTCTAATCAGATTAGCGTAGCAAGGAGAAGGTAATAAAAAAAGGTTTTGCTTCCTGAATATTTGTATGATTTTGAACACTTGTGTCAGGGAATCTACTGTGCCCAAAAATAAGGTGGAAGTCTCCCCTGAACATATCCTAGGATATATGAACTCCAGATAAATTTTTTTCTTTAACTTTTAATAAAATAATTGATAAGAAAGATTACAAAAGGGCAGAAGACAAAAGTAATAGAAGTCAAATGACCTAAAAATCAAGATGACTCACAGTTTTCACTCTTCTCTTTTAAATTATCAAGCAAGGTAAATGTGCTCATGTTTTTCTCTGAAGAGTCACCTTACATTTCTGTCTTATATGAATGACTTATAAGACTTCTCAATAATGACATATTTCATCTCCATTTTAATGGAAATGGAAAAGATGTGTTCTGTGTTACATTAGGAAAGGAAGAGAACAATTACAACTGATTAGAGTAAGGCTTAAGGGGTTCTGGAGATCCAATTAGCCAATGATCCTGTGGTCATCTGGCTTTAGGGGCAGGCGCCCCCATCAAGGAGTGTCAGTGCATCTTCTCACAATAAAGTAATGTGAAGCAATTGCCAAGAGAGCCATCTGTACTGTATTTTATTCAAGATGCATAAAACTGAGGATGGCAAAATTATAGCCATATAGCTGAAGACATTGAAGACATAAATGTGGTGATTGGTTTTCCTCAGAACATCCAAACAACTAATTTTCATTAAATGGGCTCTGAATAAAAGGGGTTGTTCTGTTCTTAACCACTTGATTTTTACTGTGGCTATTCAACACTCATAATACAAATGTACTCAACTCTTCTATGGCATTGAAAGTTCAAAATATCTCTGCCTAAGTGAGACAGAGATGCATAGCAATATCTTTAGCTATTAAGCTAGTATCTTAAGAGACAGAGATACATGCAATAGCTTAAGTTGCCTGCTGGAGTTATTGCGCAGTTAAATCTCTGAAAGACTTCTGTTTTGAAGTTTCATTGTTTCGAATTTTTGTCTAAGTGTCCATGGAAGTATTATAGGGGAGCTCTGAGAATTTTTACCCTTTTAATCATGGTGAAGGTAAAAGTACAATGAAAGGTATATTTTATTTGTATTCATATTACCTGTTTCAGTATTACAGTCTCTTTATTGGCCAAGTCCATTAAATGCTCTTTTCCCAATGGCAATGACCAGACTTTCCAATAAACCTGTGTAACCTAGTTTACTTTGTAGCTCAGAGTGCGATGCTGAGATCTCATGAGGAGAGATGTGCCACTTCTTTGCTATTTTGGGAAGCAGTAACTGGAGCATTTACCAGTTTGCAATACAAACATGCTAACATTTATACTCCTCTTTAAAATTGTTCACTTATCCATATTAACAGTGTGGGTGGCCTAGTTAGATGGGGGTTTGCCTTTGGTTCTCTGGTCTTAATTCATCTTCTTCCATTCTAATGCTTTGCTCTTTTTATCTGTTATGCTTGCTTTTAATTTTCTCTCTTAGGAAATGCGTTTATATTGCATAGTCTCTTGTATGTCTCTGATTGTGTGGGGAATCAAATGAAGAACAGAGAAAGACTGTGTCAGTGAAAAGCCAGCATTAATAGGTCCCAAAGGATTACTAGGATTTATGACTACTTCCATTAGCACTAGAATAAGTACTAAATATTGAGCAGTTGAGTAAATGAGAATATGAGAATACTGTGACTAATCTAGGATGATTCATTGTTTGACTATAGTCTAAAACTATTTTTTCTGAAGATAAGTAAAACTTTTCTCAACCTTTGCATAGTACCTTTGAACATGTGTAAACAGAGGGTAATCAGATGTATGGCACTGAGTATGGAACAAAAGCACAGACAGTTTTGAGTGCAATTCTCAAAATGTTCTGATATGTTATACTTCATGGTATAGGTCATTATAATTAGGACTGCAGAAGAGGCTTTAATTGTCCAGCTTTCTGGAGCTGCAAAATTATTTCAATTCATGGATAGACCTAATCAGAATACTGCATAATCTTGCTTAATAGCAACTATTTGCCATTTGAACATAATGTGTGGGTCAGAGCCAGGAATACAGAACCGGAATGTAACATCAGTCATTCAAACTACTAAAATGTACTTTTGCTTAATCATGTTATTTTACTAAGTATTCTGGGTTTTTTTTAGCCCTACAACATTGGTGAAAATCAATACTGCCAGGAGAGCTGGATTCTAGATACGGGATTGGTTTTTCTGTCCCCAGTTTCAAAAACTTTATAAGGATTTATTTGGAATTTATCCAAGCAAATTTAAGCTGCCTAGAAGCTGGGTGTCCCGTGTTGCTTGCTGAGTGACAAATAGTTCCCCAGGAGCCAAGGGGATGAATCAATGGGGATGGATCTTGCTTTTTTTATTGATTACTCAGGCTAGATGCCAGACTCCAGGCATCTAACTGTTCAGTGATTTGGCTTGGATAAGGAGGGTGGCACCATAATTAATTATTTTCATTTGTTTCTGGAGAATATTAGTTTAGTTACTCTGGAGAAATAATCTCCAGAAACTGAGTTGGTTGTGACAGTTTTTTGCTGCTAGTTAAGAGATATATTGCTTGTGCACTCTGTTCTGTTAGTTTCTATTGCTGTAAGACTGAGCTTGCCTGTTATCTTTCCAGAGATGCTGAAAGGGAGGACAGAAAAATTACTAGAGGTGTAAAATATGATGGAATTTTAAAACTCATTTTGCAGTCTATAGCTTGTGTGCACTTTGGACAATCACACCAGTTGAAGGTATCGGTCTGCTGTTTTTCTATGACCTCACACTTTGAATGTCTCCATCTTGCCCTTCATGTGGAGCAGAGTATGGCTCTTTTCTTCAGTCTGTACATCAGCTTTTTTCCTTAGGGAACAAAAAGTAATGGTTGGGCTGAAATTTTTGAGGCATGGGAAAAAATTATGTTTTAATATGGCTATTGAATACGAAATTTTGAGATAAGCTTGTTCTTTTCAACTTGAAAGCACCATCCTTTTTTTTTTTTTTTTTTTTTTTTTTTTTTTTTTTTTTTTTTTTTTCCCCAGCTGTGAGAAAATGTTGACAGGTAAACAAGGCTTTGCTCCTTTTACAAACTAAGGCTTACAAGCTAACATTCAACCAAACCAGATATACATCCATTCAAAGATATGGCATAAAGATAATGAGCCGCAGTGGTCTTGTAATTGTAGCTCATAACATGGTTTCTGTTTTCCTCCAGAGCAATCACTTTTGCATCACACAGCAGTCAGCAGATAATCTCCTCACTGACACTCATATCCAAGAGATTCTGTTGTACTGCTGACTTGTAACAGCAGCCTCCTTGGGCATATCGTTTGGGTTATTTTTGTTCTTGTTTTTTTTTTTCTTTCAAACATGGCCAGAAAATACTGAATGTTCCCAAAACAGACTGATGTCTTCATAGATATGAGGTCACTTCAAAAAACTGATAAAAGGTTTTAGGGTTATTAGACTTCCAAGCAGAAACATCTTCAGGGGGATGCATGTTAAGTGGATGTGAGAGGCAAAGGAGTAAGTCAAGGAGAGGAATTGGTAGGTAAGTAGAATGCCACTTGAGTATACTTTGGCAAGGGTGTGGGGAAGATAAGAAGTGAAGAGGTGATCTAGTTATGCTCAAATACATCAGGACTAAGACAAAAATGCAACATGTATTTTGTAGCCAGACTTTTAAATAGCTTGGATGCCCTCCAGTAATTTAAATGAATCTTTAGCATGACTCATGACCAGGCTGAGCTTTGCCAGTTTCACTGCAGGGAATTCCTTCTATGTGAAGGTGACACTTTGTGGCCTGTATATTTTTTGATGCTTTGGTGCCTCCATGCCAAGTAATCATTTTAATAGAAAGACCATTAGTGTTTTAATATTGATTGTTATGTTTTACATAAGACTATAGCAATAGGAGAAACAATTATGGGATGAAATGAAAAATACAGAATTTGTAAAGATTTTTGTTATTGTTACATCATAGTGCAGTATGTAAGGGGAAAGAGCTTCTACTGTTCAGAATATAATTTCCCAGTTACAATTATTCCAGTTATTGCTACTATTCATTCCTTTTGTGTGCTTTCTTTTTGGCCTGAATTAACTTACGATTCCTTTTTAAAAATTCTCATAATTCTGTTTTTATCCCACTGTGTATTATCTATCAGTGTAGAATCCCATGTCTTGTAATGCTGTGTAAACAAATAGCTGGTTGATTTTGGACCAACTCTGAGGAAAAACTTGAAAAACTTTGAATCACTCTTTTCAGCTTAAAATGGTTTATCTTCCAAAAAAAAAAAAAAAAAAAAAAAAAAAAATCAAAAACAAAAACCCCCACAAAAAAACCCCAAACCCAAACAAAACAAAAAACTAGTAAAAATTAAGATTGTCTAAACAAGAATAAACCCCAAGCAAACACACCCCCCAATCAAACTAAAACAAAACCTATATAGTTCCCTGAATATGCTGCCTTTATTTATTTATCTATTTATTTAAATAATCTTAATATATTCTGCTTATCAGGCTGAATTATGTTTTGTATGGTTATACAATGCATAGGCAGAAACAAACTTCTCAGTCTCAGATATCACTTGGCTTGCAGAGTGAAGGCATAATTATAATGGCAACATTTTCTGGTCAACAAGAGTGTAGGTCTATCTGAAATGGGCACCACACCCTGAAGCAAGCTTAACTCCAAAAAGTCAAATAGTGTGGTTTTAATTTATTTATATAGATAGTTTGAGACCTTTGTAGTTCTCTTACTTTCCAGTATTGCTAAAACAGAGACCCTGTTGGTCGATATGCATGCCAGGCCAGGAGTCCTGTGACCTAGGCCAGTGAGAAAGACCAGACAAAATCCCCCATATATACCACATAAGATGCCCTTTTCCTTACTTAATAAGTTTTTCAAATAGCAACATCAACACTTCGTTAGTGGGGACTACAATGCTTTTATTTCGTTTGGACAATGGGTTATCTCCCAAACAGCACAAAGGTAAATCCAGAGTGTGGTAACCTGTGTTTCTGAAACCACTTCCTTTGGAGACAGACACACTTAAGTTTGCAGCTGGCCAGATTCGGGCAGGTCGTCTTGCACCCTCTCTTACTTTTGGTAAGGAATATTGTTACTCTATTACCACAATATTTTGATTGAGCCAATCAACACTCTTGAGAATGAGTTTATTCAGTCAAACAAAATATCACTGACATGTGGTTACACAATTTCTGTCCTGGAAGTGGTTGCCACTGACAACAGGGTTTGCAGCCAGGGTGTGTGCCATATCTGCAAAATACTTTGAAGTCAATTCAAGACTTAAAAATGAGTGCGTTTTTGGTCTGTGGTTACCCCAGTTGATTAATTTCCATAGGTCGGTGTGCTTGGCTGTCAGGTTTTCGTTCTGTTCATTTAAGTACCTTTGACTTGTTTGATGTTGCATCACAATATGTTCTCTGTAGATTTATGCTTTGTCATAATTCAGAAATTGATGCTAGCACTGAATTTTGTGATTTTCCCAACTTTAATTCTTTAAAATAATTATTTTAAAATTCTGCCATTTTTCTATAGCTGTATGTTAATTTCTACCTGCTGTTTAGAGCTTCTAGAAATAGTCCCTTATATAAAAGTTTGTATGTGTTGTTGTGGTTACCTCAACTGTTTTTATGTTACAGTGGAATCTAAAGAAAGAATTGGTTTGACATGCATATACCACACTTACATCTATGAAGTGCTAATGCATATTTATAGGTCATAGTAATATCCAACATGTGGAAAGGACAAGTTACAGAGAAATAAAATACTGACATTAAATTCCTGATTAATAAGCCCATAATTAAAGCCCCACTGTCTTCTTTTGGGGTAATAATTTTTAACATGTTCTTAAAAATATTCTAGTTACTCATAAAAATATTTATGGTATATTCATGTGTATTTTCAATCAGACTTTACAGTAAGCATCTGTTTCTGAGACAAGCTGCTCAGAAGTTGTTTAATATTGCTAGAGAAGGAAAGAAAAAATTTCTTTTTAGTTGGAAAGTTATATGAAAAACAATTTTAAACCCTCTTTTTTCAGACTATGATATAAATAGCAGTTTTTCTACGTACTTCAGTTTTACATAACACTGTGCCTGACTGACACAGTTAGATAACACAAAGAGGATCCATGGCAGACCACCTGGAAGTGTCCTTCACTATAAACAACAAAACTGTGTGGACCACTAAATGATAGGACAGGAGACACTGTACCACAGACATTTGCATACCCCAATGGAGTCCAAGTTTGCAGTCTTAGAAAGTGGGGGAAACAAAGTAAAACAAGAGTAAAAACAAAGTAAACTGATTTAACTCCATATTTAGGAAGTGGCATATACAATCTCCTCTTGAAAAACATGATGCTCAACAGCTTTGGAAATACAGTAATGTATTTAGTTGTCTCAATATGGATTTGTGTACGCAGATCTTAGGGTCCCAGTTTGTAATTACTGGCCTTTGGGCTGTGGGAATTGCAGTTCTTGACTGCTTGAGGGAAGCTGTTCTCAGCATTCTGTTCAAGTTGTCTGTATTTTTCTTCTCAGTTTGCTATAATATTTTTCTTAATTTTTGAACTGTTCTGTATAAATGTCTTCTATAAAACAGATGGCTGCACTTCAGTGGCGGATGAAGTGCTGCCTTATATATCTAATTTGTAACCTTAAATGAACAGAAGCTTTATTTTAAATTGCTGATTTTCATGAAAGCAGTCCAAATCAGTTCACTAGCAAACTTTACATAATGGTGTCATGGCTTGAACTAAAATGGAAAGTCCTTAGTTTTGAAAAAAAACATCCTAAATACTTTACCATTATACAGCCATCTGTTGTATCAAGACTTGGATCTCTTTGTATGCTTTCTCTTCTAAACTTTTAGTCTGATGTTTAGTGGCTATCTTTCCACCTTCTTCAGAAAAATATCCAACAGCTTTTCCCATTTTTGCGTGAAAAATCACATTACTACACAAATTATTTAAGTGCACAATGCCTGCAGAAAAGTTACCTAAGTGTTTCCTACTTTCTGAGAGTTGTTGTTCAAAGTAGTTGTGATTCATATATAATGATAAAAAAATCACAGGAGATAAAATAGTTCATTTTCTTTCACCTAAGTCTCTATTTTTAGTATCTCAAGTAAGTTCACTTTAGTACAGCTTCTGGGTAGGGTGAAATAAGTTGTAACAATGTGAGACTGCTGGTTGATTATAGAGCACCGGCAGCTTTAGGAGTCCTTAGTCAATGAAATTATATAAAACTCTGATCTAGTATAACCATATGCTGCTGTTTCAAACACCTCCAAAAATGCCAACAAAATTAACTTTGTACTGGTGGTGTTTTGCTGCATGGGGATTTGCTGAGTATTCTGCTATGAACGCAGATGACATAAAAAGTTGAGGTGGTTGAAAGAGTATTGTACACCTTTGATAATTAGAAATGAAATGTATTTTTGTCTGACATGGGTCAATATTATGCTACAACAGGGCACAAATACGGTGTTTAAGACTCCAGAATTGCTGCTTGAACACTTGACAACTTTTTCTATTTAAAATCTTAGATGTTTTTTGAAACTGTTAACTGCTTAACTGCAGGTCAGAATGCAAATGAAAAAGCCATTATTGGTTCGTTCTGACAGACAAATACTGACTGCTGGGATTGACAGAAGTGTTATGCATGTTCATAATCCAACACCTTATAATTTACAATGCAGTCGCTATGTCTATGTGCACATATATTTGTGTAAATACACACAGATATGTACATTGCTCCTTTGTTCTTTTCTCCCTCTGAAGAAAGGTATTATTTTATTATACTGATAAATGGTTAAAAATATTTATTAGGAAGACATAGAAATTATTAAAGATAATTTTAAGAAGTAAGGAAAAATGAATATGCCTCCAGAGTAGCAGATCCTGAGTCATATGATTAAGTCAACAAGGAATTGAATCCAGGGTATGGGATTACAGAAGTTGATGGCTAAAAATGGATCATAAGAACTCCTCAGATTGCCTTCTGATGAATTTAAGTTTAGATATAAACAGCTGGAGCTAGATGGCATTTGTTTTAAAGGCTCATTCAGTTACCCCTGGCCTTGCTTGCTTTCTTATCACCTTATTAAACTTAAAGGATAATGAATTTGTATTGGTTTGAGGAAGAGAAAAGGGTTTACCTTTTTGACATAAAAGCCACTAATATTTTGAATAAGGATTTAGTCACAGTGGATGGTAATTAAAGGTTTGAGTGTACTACAACTTCTGTAGATCTTAAGATTCTGCAGACTACTGCTTTCTTGCTCTAAAGCCTTAAAAACAGTTCCAGAAAGTCTATTTGGGTGCAGAATAGATAAGGATAAACATTTTTATTATCATATTAAGCCCCCTGAACCAACCCCAAAAATAATCGAAAATCCGAAAAACCAAACACCCCCTCACACACAGAGGTAAAATTTGGACATGCTTACAGCCTTTTCTATAATTTCTTCTATTGAATATGTGCTTTTTATGTCAGAGCAATGAAATTTTCAACTGCCCCAGGGAAAAATTATATCTAGGTAACAGCTATATGTGGAAAACAGAAGATCAGATGCCTCTGGTGGCCTGATAAGTCACTGGATATATATGGTTTAAAAAAATATAAATATTGCTCCATTTATCCTTGAGGAAAGGGTATTTCTATTATTGTAGTTGCAGACAAAGGTTATGAAAACATGGCTACCACAAAACACCTGTCACTTTAATGGTTTCCTAAGCCTTTGTACTCTGGATAAAACAGTGATGCTTTATAAATAATAACTTGGATCAGATTTAGCATGGCTTCCAAAAGTGTGTCCTAAAATTCCCTGAGATATCTCAAATTTCTGAACGGTAGTGTCATCAGAGAGGTTAAGCTGAAACTTTGGGAAGTGAAGGTCTGTCTTAAATGTTTTGTATCTTTACATAATAGAGCAGGGAGTAAAAATGCAAGGGTTATCTTTTTTTACATGGTTTATTGGATGTATTCCTTATGTTTTCACCATTTGTGTTTCCTACCCAGTATGACTTCCCATTGGAGGATTTCAAAGGCTGATTTACCAACATGTAAATGAAATTCCTTTTTAGTTACCATATATAATGTTCATAAGGCATTTCTAAATTATAGTTTGGTGTGTCACACAATTAACGTCTTTTTTCAGGACTTTTTTCAGGAAATAGCTAAGATGGTCTTCTGAATTGTCATCATGCCTTGCATGTTGGACTATTCCCTTTTTCTTCTTATCTGATTGCTACTATGTTGGAACATTCTTTTTGTTAGAGGATGGAGTATATTCACTATTAATTGTTTGTGCTAATGTAAATAGTAAAAGAAGATACAGTCGATAGGCAGGCATTTAAAGGTCAAGAACTAATAAAGCCTAAGGTTAAAAAAAAGGATTCTGCTGGGACAGATACTAGCTTTTTACTATTATATGAGCTAATTAGAATGATGGAAAACACTCATTACTTATATAGGGATAATTCTTTTGCCAAAATGAAAACCTACTTCTTAAAATGCTCTAATATTCTATAAACGGCTATTTTAGTGGTGTTCTAACAAAGTATATTTATATAGGAAAATTTTTGTAGCCTCATACGATCCTTAAGTAGATGGGAGGTTCAGTGAAATATTAGAGTAGAAAGTGAACTGTTTTCAAACCATTATGGAAAACAGAAAGGAATTGTTCAGAAAATTGAGGTTCTGTTGGTTGTGCAATGAAAGAAGGAAGGAATTTAGATACACACATGGGGATGTGTAGTCCTTGAAATCATAGCAAAACATGATATTAGATCTTAAGCTCTGAGAGATATTGTAAAGAGTAATTAGACCAGACTTGAAGAGTATTTGGGTTATTCTAGGAGGTATAAAATATATGCAGTGCAATCTTCCTGTGGAAATCACATCAATGCAGATGCATCACAGATGGAATAATTCTCTCAGAAGTCTGTTTTTTCTGCCTGTCATATTGTAGGTCTATCACAATGCAGAAACTTAGGCTGGTAGTTTTTATTAAGGTAATATTGAAGTTTCACTGAAATCAAGGAATTTTCTGTTTTTTTTCTTCACAACAGGAATGATGGTTACATCCGTGTGGAGGAAAAAGTGAAGGAAGGAGGGATCTCAGTGTCCTTTGAGGCTGAGGAGGAGAAAGAGATGGAAGAAGGTGTATATAGTAGATGAAGACTGCATAGGCAAAATTTTTTATGTCTGGTGGTGTTGTTTTTGCTGTTGTGGTTTTTTATTTATTTATTTTTTTTTAATGGACCATGTATTGCTCTATCTTTGCAAATGTGCATGTTTTCTCCCAAAGCTGGTTGAGCCATCTGGCCTACAGGGAGGCAAAAATATTTTGTAATAAAAATATAGTGCATTATTTATATAAATAATTCACGGCTAAGTGACATATTTCATAATTTTACCAAAATGTTTCAGGTTATTATTGAAATACAAGACCTGTAAACCTATGCTCATCTCAAGCTGAACATTTTCAGAAACCATTTTGGCAATCAAAGTATCTTTAGTGTATGACCAGTAAAATAGAAAGATAGTTTTAGATTTTTGAGTGTGTCCTATATTTTTAAGAAGTAAACAATATTCAACCTATTGACTATTTTATAAGCACTATGGGAAACATAGACACTACAGGAAAAATTTGAAACTTCTGTTGGTACTAACTTAACTAATTTTTCTAGTGGTATTTTCTTAGGATTGTCTCTCTTTTTAAAATGTGTGTCTAAGGTTTTCTTCCTTCTATATGTAATTATTATTTTGCAATATCTGAAATAAGAAAGCTGTCATTTATTCTGACATATAGACTGAAAATTATGTTTGAAATTAAAATGATCTCTGTACGTATTTCTCCCCGCCCCCTCAAATGCCTTTTGGTAAATTTGCCATTTTTTACTGACTTTCCAGTATATACTATGATATCTTATGAAGACTATGACTGCCTGAGGGTTTTTTAAAATATGATCCATGGTGCCTTTCTTTCCTTTTTCTTGTAGAAGCAGTAAAATAGATCCTCTTTCTGAGTTCAGAAACAAACAAGAAAAAGGAGAAAATTCCTCTTCCTCTGATTATTTTATAGTCTTACAATAGCAGGGATGGAACTTAGACTTTAAACCTTTTCCCACCTCACTAGATATGATTATTGTATTTAGTATTTAATTTTTATGTATTGGAAAATACGTGTATAACTATGTGAAAAAGATTGCACTGAATTTTTCTTTTTGATATCATGCATTTTTCATTACTTCTTAAGAATCATTCTTTTCAAATAAGTTTTGCTTATTGCATAGCAGTGCCAAAGCCAGCAGCAGCTGGCTAAATCTCAAAAAATGTATTTTATCTTTATAGCTCTGATCTTCTAATGCATCAGTCGAAAAGTCTGAAAGCATGTAAAACTGCACCAGGCAAAAGAATGGGCCTTGCATTGATTATCATGAGTTGATAATCAAGGAACTGGTTGTCTGAAGTCAAGTGGCACATGATCTGTGATAGGGCAATTTCAATTATTCATGCTATTGTAGGAGGCATATTACCATATCTGCTGCTGCTTGTACAGTGTCAATTCTCTGCTTCTGAATTTGTTTTTTAGAAGTAACTTCGAAGATGAAAGTCAATTTGTAGCATACAAAATTGAAATAGTGTGCAACCAGGGGGTTATGCTCATGCAAAAAAACCCTGCAAAAATCTGAGATAACATTAAGGACTCTGAAATAACAGCTCATCATACCAGGGTGTCTCAGAAACCCATGCACAGTAAGCCAGTGAAGTGGATAATTTACTCAGATTGTGCTGTAGCCCAGTACTTTAAACAGAGGATGGTGATGTGTGGGTGGGTGTCTCAACTCTTGTGTCTCCAAGACCACAATCCTCGCAAGCTGTGCAGACCATCTGAGAAGTCTGTCTTTCTAGAAACTCCACACTTATCCCCAACAGCCAAGCAGCTGATCCTGAAAGAACTGAGAAGCAGCTGTAAACTGACAGGTATAAATTAAATGAGGCCTTTTAAATCTGTAAGAATAAAGACCTCTTTGAACTTGGCAGTGTATCTTAGGGAACCCAGCACCCTGATGAATTCAGGACAAAGTGGAGCTACCCACCTCTCCGCAGCCTTATCCTCTTCTCTCCTTCACTGTGTTAAAACACTGTGTGAGAAGAAGGAAGCCAAAATATATTTTGAGAGGTATACGAGTCTGGGTAAGCAAGGGACATGATTGAAAACCATGATATGGATAAAAAATTCTATTCCATCAAGTTTTTCCTGTCCATCTGTTCTCATGTAATCTGTTCTCATATAATAATGTTACAGCTGATGTATTGCATTTGAATGATTCTCGAAATTGAAGCAGTTGTCCCTTCCTTGTGTGGTTTTCCTTCTGTTTCATTAAATCTAATTTCTTGCTCTTACCCTGTCTTTAACAGCCGTATCTCTTAACTTTCTAGTGAATACTCCTTCAGGCATCCTTGCCTCTTCCCTTTGCTTTTCTTCTCCTGCTGGGATGTGTTTCATTTCTGGCTTTTGTGAGAGTCTCAGTGGTATGTGCCAAGAGTTTAAAATAACAAATTTGATTAAATTAAAAATATGTGTTTTCAGCTCTTTGGAAAACAGATTGTCTTTTGTGCACAGCTGTCATCCCTGTTTGGATCTTCTAACTACTACAGACTAACAAATATTAATAGTAAATATTGCACAATTGCTGAGACATGAAATTTTATGATAGGTTTTCCTGGGTTAGATTTAAAGGTAAGTATTTTTATTGTCTGGAATATCTTAGAGAAAACAGTTGTGTATTAAGGCATCTCATTTTAGTAAAAACTGAATGTGTCTTAATTTTTCAGGTAAATCAACATACCGGATAGTAACTAAAAGTTTCCTTAAAGATCTAAACAAAAGAACTATCTCAGTTCCATACAATGATAAGGATGGAGAAAAAAATATAATGTATTACATGATAATAAACAAAAAGGCCAATAAAAATACCTAGCTACTGAAAGTTCCTTTGGAAGAATGGAAATTTTGTAACTCAGCAGGAAAATAGTATTTTATAATCAAGAAGGTCATATAAGTTTAGATGGCTGTAAGTCTGATTAGATTATAACCTTGCAGACAGATCTTTTGGTATGTTTTTTGAAATTTGAGGGAAATTATTTAAGGAATTTTTGAAGACATCCATCTCAACAAATATCTTTTCTACTACAGGCTTCCTATTTATTATTTTTAAATTTTAGGGAAGATCAGTAAGAGAGAGATTTCAAGAAATTAAACACTTAGAGAGAAAATACCAGACATTCCGGAAGTCTTCTAGTTGGAATGAAAAACATTTATAAAAAAAAAGAGCAAGAAGCAAAAAAAAAAAATAGGTGATTTGCACATGAGATTAGGATTAACCACAATATATCAGGAATATAATTTTGCCTTTGTTTTACAAAGCACAAAATACAAACTTATTTTTAAAAATGTTAGGCAGTGATTAAAAATAAATAAATTGCAGGTGATTCAAATTATGCAAGTGTCATGAAAAATAATCACTAAAACCTATGCTTTTATGTACATGTTCTGCTTTGCTTGGAACAGCTTCTCTCTCTGCTCAGTTTATAGAGGGGGTTTATTATTTTAAGCCTTTTTAAGGGTTGATCTTTTGAAGAATGTTATGGGGAAAAAGATATTCATATGTAGCACTCATGTATTTCTCTTTTTTTATTAGTATGATCATGTTCTGTTTTGAGCTGTTTCATCCTTATGAGTTGGAAGTATTGTTAGAATTGTTTGATTTCAGAGCAGCTGAAATTAATAATGAGCATATAGAAGCTGCAATTTTGTAGAGATTTCTGGGAAAGTGAAGCTTTTCTGGATATTAATAGAAGAGAAGTGTTTTAGCACTTCACAGTTGCTGGTAATTACCTTTTCAAAAGTTGTGATTTTCTCTGTTTGGATCCTAGATTTTCTTTGGCATAAGGCCTCTTGGCCATCACAGTAGTTCCTATTCTCATACAGAAATGTTTAATTGACTTAAATTTGGAGAAGCATTTGGAATAATTTTCTACAAATTGCACAAACATCTGGCAAGACTTTAATAGGTAGAGCTGGTTCATGAACTTGGTTGTCTTTCTACACTTGCATGTTGTGGATTGCTAGCCAATATAGGCTCTTGGAAATGGCAGTTTTTGGCACATTGATGTCCATTGAAGGAAGTTTTTAAATCAGTGGAAGAAGGAAATGAAGAGCAAGCTCTTAATTAAATCTGATTTCTTGCTCTTATCCTCTCTTTAACAGTGAAATTTATTAATATGTAAATTAAGTTTCAAAATTGTTCAGCTAAGGGAGAGTAACAGTAGACTGGATGACCTCCAGGTCCTTTTAAGCTTTCTGTTTTCTTCCACTTGATGATATTACAAATAAATTTAAAAAGTGTCATAGCCTTTAAACGTGATTTGGTAGCCAATCAGAAGAAACTTTTACCTTATTAAAGGTCCAAGAAGCTGCGGAAGTTCACATACCTGAAACTCCACACATCTCTTAAACCCAAGCTCCTTTTAAAATATTTTAAGATCAGTGTTTCATAATTATTCTTTCAAGCTGACCAGTAAATCCTTTTGTCTAAACCTTTGGAAAGAACTTATATCATCAATCCCATCTATTGTAGAACAGAAAGGCAAAAATAATGTCAAAGTATA
Source organism: Zosterops lateralis (assembly GCF_965231275.1). Classification (NCBI taxonomy): domain Eukaryota; kingdom Metazoa; phylum Chordata; class Aves; order Passeriformes; family Zosteropidae; genus Zosterops; species Zosterops lateralis. The sequence continues at coordinate 22,478,973 of NC_139766.1, read as the reverse complement.
ATCACAAAAAAGAACTGGAAATTGGCAATGTATTGGTTCAGACAGATATGAAGTGATACATTAGCATGTGAGCTGGCACATTAACATGGTGACTGTAAATCTACTTGTCCCAGATTATTAATTCCTGTGATTAGCATATTATTCACAGAAAAGAAGTACCTTTTCTTCTAGAAAGAGAAAAACTCTAATTTTTTTTGCCAGAAGATGTTTTTTGATTGTATAAAAAAAAGATGGCAGAAAATTGTTATGCCTTTTATAATTTGATAAAAAAAGTGTTTCACTGTCAGGTGCTAATGAGAAAAACAATGTGTTGGAAATTGGTGTATTTTATGGAAACAACAGTGTAATTTTATCATACATGGATAATGGATAAAATGCTTTTGATATCTCATCTAAAACAGCCATGCATATAATTTAGACAAATTTCATCTCTCTGCTTTGGGAAAATGAGTAGTTGATTTGCATTTTTTAGTAACTACGCTCTCTAGTAGGGCAAATTCCTTTCAAGCTTTTGTGTGATAAATGCTGAACTGCTACCTATTTCTTACTTCTACAAAAATGAGTGTATTTTCATTGCTTATCATGTTATCCTACTGTTGAATATAATTTATGCTGACAAACTTGTTTCCTGGCTTTGGAGTTGTCTGACACTTTTCCCCTTGATTCATCAAAATAAACATAGTTCAGTTTCAATTCAACAATAAAGCAGTGTTACGAATAGCTCTCTAACTCAAATAACATTGTAAGTTTTCTCAAGATTCAAGGATCTCACCCTTTTCAATTCTATTTTCTAGTTAGGAAAAGTAATCCTTTCTGGGTTTGGTGAATTTTTTATTGCTTTGAGGGTTTTTTTGGTTACAGTTCTCAGGTCTCTTGGGTCACTAAAGATGGAAAGTTAGGGAAGTTGTTCTTAAGCAAGGTGTGTTTCTGATGAAATCTGTAATGATGTTTGAAACATGTGAATATCTGCTTCATTAAGTTTACTGGTCAAGGACTATGGAATATAAAGGGAATAACCAGGAAAGTGATAAATATGCAAGTACAATAACCAACAAACAGATGATAAAAGAGAAAATAACAAGCACCAAAGCTTTTCAGCTACTAAGCTGACTGATAAGTCATTGAAGAAACTATCCAGATAGTGGTGTTTTATAAGGCTGAATTTGGCAAGATGGATCTTATCCTCACATCAATGATCAGTGCTGAAATCAGTCAATACAGCCCAGCAATTTACTAGGAAAAGCCTAAAGAGTATAGATCAGGACTAAAGGGAAGGGAATAGCTGATGTATCCAAGCAACTCACCAGGAAAAGTCTAGAGAGAATAGATCAAGACCAAAAGAAATGGAGGGGCAAAAGAGAAGCACAAAATAGGACTCAGTTCAGTGACACTGTCAAATATGTGTGCACTGATGCCTCCCCAAGAATTATGTTTTACATAGTAGTGATGTGGTTAAACTGGGTGAATAGGGTCTTGTGGTAACAAGGAATATTTCAAGTAAATAATACTGTTAGAAGGGTGCAGATTTTTTCTGCTGTAAATGGTGGGACAAGGAAGTGCTGTTTGTCTGTGTGGGTGAAGGCCCATCATTTACTGTGAGGTTGAGTGACCATCAGCACAGGCTGCCTGGGGACTTTACAGAGCTTCCCTTCTTGCAGATATTCTGGATTTGTCTGGATATGGTCCTGGACAACTGGCTGCAGGTGGCCCTGCTAGAGCAGGGGCTTTGGACCCAATGACCTTCCATAGTCTTTTCCAAACTCAGCCATTCACTGATAATTCACTGTGTTGAAGCTGCAATTGCCAATAACTTTGATAAACAGCATTCTCTCTAGCTCGAGAACACACAGAGTTCAAAGCACAGATGTGTGAATAGTGACCAGCAAATGCCATGTTTGGTCTTAACCAAACTCTGTACCATCTTCAACTTCAGTTATTCAGGCACATTTCAAATGTCTCGCTTATTTTTCATTCTTAGGAGAAGAAATTAGATTTTTACTTAAATGTATGTTATGTTGTTGTTTGCTTATGTTTATACTTACTCTGATATATACTGTTCTTAAAGGTAAGCACAAAGGAAAGTGCCTTTCTTTTGCCATGGAAAATAGTGATATTGTGAACTGAACAGCTTTGCTCTAAAGAAAGTGAGTGTGGTTTCCTAGTCTTATTTTCATTCTCTTGAAGGCCTTTTTTTCCTTCTTTTCACTTGTGGAGATGATATGGTTTCTTCAGAAATGAGGTTTACGCTGACAGTTACTAGACAAGTTACTTTTGACCCCTAACAGCTTGCTTTCGTTTTAGTTTACATGCTCTCTTGAATTCAGTCTAAATAAAAAGTAGAAATTAATCTGCATCCAAAATAAGTATTAGAATTTCAATATCAATGAATAATTTTTTCCCTAGTTCTGATTGGTTATTTAAAAAGAAACCAAACGATTTGGTGTCTTTTTAGTTTTTAATGTGTTACACAGTATTAAAATATATATATTTTAAGGAACAATATTTTATATTAGTATTAAAAATGTACAGAAATTAAAGAATTGTGTACAATTTTTTAATGCTTTTTTCACATGTCAAATTAAACTCCACTGTTTTCAAAAGACTTTTTCTTAGAGCTGTAATGTTCAAGTAGCTAATGAACAAAAATTCCCCTTTATTCAGTCATGTATTAAAAAGCCATTTGTATGTGACTTTCTTTAGCTTTGAATGTCAATATATGAAAATTTAAAGTAAGAGCTATTCTGAGATTTTTAAAAATCAGGGAACTCATAGCCATATGCAACCCCACCTGTACTTTGACAATATTAAATTTAGGAAATTAAAAAAAGGAAAATTCCATGTATTTTGCTATATTAAAATATTGCTTATGCAATTTTTCACATTAATACTACCACTGTAAGATTATAAGCATATATGTTTTTATTCTGTCTTTAAATTTGTATCTGGTTGTCTTACCAAGAAAACTTGTACAAGGTTGGTTCTTCATACCAGGTGAACGTTCAAGGCACTGTAAAGGCTTGTTCCTAGAGCTGTCGACAATGAAATCATAAACACCATAACAGCAATTGTTTTTTGCAGTCTGCAAATCTAGGCTAGTTACTGAGTGGAATAAACTACTAAAAACCAAAGAACATCTTCTGTCTGTCCATTTGAGAATGGCCATCATGTGTCCTCCTCTCCTGCAGGATGAAAACAAGGCAGACAATGTCTGTGTCAAGACAAAGGAAAGCCGGAGGCGAAATAATGCATCTTGTTAAGAACTAGGACGTTATCTTCACCTTAGTGCTGTGTTGGCATGGTTACCTAGCTCAGAGCTGACTCGTGCTTGGTGGACTCAAGGACTAGACAGAAGGGCTATCTACAGATCTCTCTATTGGATGTGTCCTGTATCTTCAACAGTCATGGAGGCTTAAGGGTTGGAGATCTTGACAATATTCAGCAGAGAGCTGGTGGAGATATAGTTTGTTTTTCTTAATCTCAGTTCTAAATTGTCTCCATTTTGCATTTTCTTGAAATAGTTAATCTGTGGATTGCTGAGATTTGTGCTATAACTCCTTGTTTACTGTAAATGAAAAAAAAAAAAAAAAGAAAAAGTGGAGGGGGAGTGCTATAAGAAGAGACTTGGGAGGAGACAAATCGGAAATCCAAGTGTTATGGACCCGCATTTTCTGAAATTATAAATTATTTTTGAGCGAGTTTTTAAAAACCAAAACCTCCTCTTTTTACTGTCATTCACCCATATCAATCAGTTCTCCTGGTTCCTACTGTTACCAGTTGTTACTGTTAGCAGGTATCATTTTCTATTTGGAGGGTGGTGGTCTCCTAGCTTGCTTGATTTTTCTAAACAATGGGATTTAGGATGGTATATCCTGTTTTACCCCAGTAACCTGAAAACATGTAGGGGCAAATCCATTCAGAAATAATGTACAAGTTCTCAGGGACTCGTGCAGAAGCTCTGAGTTTATGGCTTGGATAGCTTTCACAGGGCCTTTAACTTTCATTGAATATTCTGAATTGGAAGAGAAAAACAAGCATCATAGTAGAAGTCAATTCAGAAAGAGGTTTTCCTACCTTCAGGGAGATTTTTCTTTCTATCTGTACCTTTTAACGTGACTTAGCATGATGCATTTGTCCATCTATTTATTTACCCCTACAACAGAGCATTAGACATTGTAGCATGACTGGGCAATGAATCCAGCTGATCTGGAATGGTTTTGGATCCATTGTGACTCCACAGGGCACACAGTTCAGCAAGATCCATGCACGTGCTGGGATTATAGCATGTGAGTAACAGATTTTGCTTAGTAATATCGTACGCCTTGACTGTGACAGGTTTCCAGAGATCAGTATTGAAAATTAAACCTGTATTCAGGATGGGGTTAGCTCTGCTCCAAGATTTTGTTGAAAAATTTGAGGGTTGATAAATCTGCTAAAGAAAAATTTGCACCTCATCCTTATTGAAAGGAGAGATGAAAAGTACTTTTTATTTTTCTTCAGTGCTGCAAAGTTTCTGGTCAGACGTCATGAATTAGCTTTAACTCAAATTAAAATGTCAGTGGCTCTACCTAGCTCATTAAAGAAAGCATTTAACTCTCTGTCAAACTACCTGCATTGTTCCATGAGGGCAGACAGATATTGATTTGCACACGGAGTAATTCCTCTGAGATGCACGGTAGCTACGGAGTGCTCTATGTTGCTATGGTCTCTCTTATTTTCTTTAATTACAACATGATGCTGGCTGAGCAAATCTTATTTTAAAATATGTTCTGTTCTCTTGCATTTCTTCCTTGTGATGGATTGGCTATGGGATTCTTTTTCTTTCAGCTGTTAGTTTCTGAGAAATCATTGATATGTGTGGCAGTAAGCCAGGCAGTGGTTGCTTGCTTCTTTTCTGTCTCTTTTTTCAATAGGTCTCAAATCAAATGCTGCCTTTAAGGTAGGCTAGGCCATGCCTGTTTTCATTGGCTATATTTGCAGCTATTGTAAGGAAAGCAAAGTGACACTGACCTTCCTTTTTAAGTAGTTTTCAGAAATTTGCAATTGCTTCTTGCTAAGATTCCTCCTATAGGAAAGTCTGTTATCTTCCTGACATTTAAGACTTGCTCAACCATTTATTTCTTTAAACATTTCTTTAACTCTTTTTTCAGTGATCTTAGTGGGAAAATCAGAAATCAGTACTCTCGTTTTATTTAACCCTTTTTAAAGTTCTTATCCTAACTAATGCAGTTGGCAAATTTCACCTAAGTAGGGTTAACACAGGTAGCTGAGGTCAGAATATTGTACAGGAAATACTGAACGAGTTATCACTATTCATATAAAACAATTCTAGAGTCATAGATTGGTTTGGATTGAAAGATCACCTAGTTTCCATAAAAAGATGAAAACTAAAATCCAGTAATTGATTGTATAATGGAGATGACTTTCTTGATATGCTAGACTTTTTTTGTGTAAATGCTGGTGAAATGCAAATTGAATTCTTACCTTAATTTCCTTGCAGTATATACTTGTAATATGGTCTAATTGTAACTTAAATTATATAAATGCACACACAAACATGCTCAGATCAGAATACATAGAAGTAAAATGAAGTATCCTGTGCCAAAGCATATTTAGAAATTAATTTTCCTTGTTTTCTTTCAGTTTATAATAGTTTTATTCACAGTTTTTAAAAGGATGGTCTATACATAATTAAGACATATTGCTCCCTAAGCTCTAGATAAAAGTTGTTTTCCAAGTTCATTCTAAGTGTAGAATGAGGCTGTTGAGTCTCACTTCTGCAAAAGCTTGCATGTACTTAAGTTCTTGACCTGATCACATTTAAATACTTGAGTGAGTAAAGTTACTTCCATAGGCATTCCTAAAGAGTTGGTACTGTAATCAGCAACCTCATTAGACTATGTGGAGAATTATAGAACAGTGGAATAACAGCCTTGTAATTATGATCTATAATTATTGTGAAGTTACATAAAGCTCTACCACTCTACCTCAGCTGCTACCCTATGACCTGAGATTTTTGTGGGAGAGCAGAAGGCCTCTCCCACTGGCAGTCACTAATATTCCTACAAAAGCAGTTCATAGGGCAAAAGAGAAGTTGTTCCTACTTATTACCAAATAGTTTAGAAGGTCTAATTATCTTTCAAATGTATCAGTGAACAATAAAATGAAATAATTAGGGTCAAGGGATGGCCTGCTTCTGAGCAGCCATAATTTACAATATGTTGGCATTCAGAGTTCTGAGGACAAATTAACAAATTATTATGATATTTTTTTCACAGTAGACAGCACTTGCTCTTTCCATCTATTTTGGATGATAATACAAGAAACAGATACCTTACAGCTGAATTCTGTGTAATTGACATCTTTTGTCTTAGCATTGGGTTTTCATGGTATAGAATGACAGATGTATCTAGTCACAGCATTATGCATTGTAGCTCTTTACAGAACACAAAGCTTTTCGTTCAGTGAATTAATTAACTTTATTTCTAAATGCCAACTTTTGATGAGCAATCCAGGTTGGCAATTGCTATCTGTTCAAACTCTCACATCAGTCAAGTCCCAAGCAGTTATTTTAATCAAAAGTAGAATATATTGCCCAAATGAGCCAAAGCTATTTCTAGAAGTAAAAGTAGCAACACTAAACACTTAGTGTACAATAAATTACCTTATATTACTTGATGGATAATGATTATAGACTTGGAGCAGTATGTTGACAGCAGCTTCTAGCACTGTGGATTTTTCCTACAGTTCATCTATAATAAATATAGCAGTGTGAGAAACATAAGAATTAAGATTCAAGAAATATCCATTCAATTTCCTTCACAGTTTTACATTTGGTTTTATGTTTTAAGATTTATTTCCTTACCATTAGTTTTCCAATTTCTCTTTTTCTCCTGTCCGAATCAGCTCTGTTTTGCAGCATCAGAAAGATTTTGGTGCACTTGACTGCCCACCAACCAGGCTGAGACACATGCCAAGTGACCAGCCTATGTGAGCTCTGATAGTGATGGGATACAGACCTGCACAAGTCACAGTAATGGGTTTTGACAGGTTCTGTGAATTGTTAGTTTTTTTTAAGTTTCATTCTTGTCACTATTGCCTATGGCACTGTGAGCAGAATGACAAAACAGGCAGTGCAGCTCCATTAATGAGCTACCTGTGCTGTTCATACAGGAGAAAAATCAGCCTTCTCTTATTCCCCCAGGATATTAGATTAAGGTTGGCAATGCATGCATAACTGCTGCTGAGGCCTGATGCATAGGCTTTGTCTGCAGTCCCCTTAATTGCATCTGTACCTGTAAGCTTCTAAAATAACCCATTTGTATCTGCTGAAGACATAGCCAGATCAATTTTGAAGCATGCAGATACAAAAACAATGTTTAGTGTACCTAAACACATTTTTGAGAACAGGAATACACAAGCCGACACCAAGCTAAGCAGAGCGGGGATGGGAAGGGATGACATCCGCAGGGAATGTTAAGGCTGGAGAGGTGAAAAAATTGAAGTTCAACAAGGCTGAGTGCAAGGTCCTGCACCTGGGTCAATGCAATCCCTGATATAAGTGCAACGTGAGTTATGAATAGATTGAGAGCAGCCCTGTGGAGAAGAGCTTGGGGAACACCAATGTTTGAAAATATGAAAATGAGCTGGCAATGTGGGCCCACAACCCAGAGAGCCAACTGCACCCTGGCTGCATCAAGGTAAGTGTGACCAGCAGGTTGAGGGAGGTGATATTGACCCTCTACTTTTGTGAGACTCCAGCTGGAGAGAGGTGTTCGGTTTTTGACCCACAAGTACAAGAAAGACATGGACCTGTTTGACTGGGTCCAGAGAAAGACCAAAAAAATGATCAGAGTGCTGCAACACCTCTACTGTGGACAAAGGCAAAGTGAGCTGGAGTTTGTTTAGGCTGAGGAAGAGATCTTATTGCATCCATTCTGTCATTAAAGCGGGCTTAAAAGAGAGATGGAGCAAGAATTTACCAGGTCTTGTAATGACAGGACAAGGGCACCAGTTGTAAAAGACATAATAACCTCATTGCATGAGGCCCTCTGCTTTCATGTAACAAGAAATCATTTTTTCTAATGAGCGCATGGAGATAATACACTCCAGGAAGAGCAGTGGCATCTGTGGTTGTTCTGCCAGGCCTCCATACAGGAGGTTGCAGAGCTGCTGGAGGTAACTGCATAGAAGTCAGTGTAGGCCCACAAGCAGCAGTCTGCCCCAATTCCCTGATCTGACACCTGGTTTAACAAGTCATGTCTAGCTATAACTCATTAACTGTGAGTTACAAAGCTTAGTTAACATAATTAGATTGCATTCAGAAATGAGCTTTGAATCTTGTGCCATGGTGCATTCTGTGAACTCTTCATTCGCTTCATGTTTATGGCTGTGTTTATCTCAGTTTCTATTTGGGCTTTTTGGTGTTTGTTTTCTTCTTATGTTTCATAAGAAACTGTATTTCATTAATACATAAATCCAGATATAGAAATTGTGAACTTTTCAACCCTACTGTGTTTTGTAAAGAATCACAGAAAGAAATTAAGTCAGCCTCTGGCTGTATCAGTCAAACTAGGTAATTCCCCCATAACCTTTTTGCTCGTTGTAGTGCACAAATGGAAGACCAAGTAGCAGCACCACCAGCAATGTGTTGCATTCAGAGATATTCAACTGTATCTTGAATCAACTGTGCGTGTGTGTGTGTGTGTGCGTGTGTGTGTGTGTGTGTGTACCCCATGACAGAATAGTAAATTCTATTTCTTCTGTTCTGCTCTGGGTCATTGTCAGCCATGATGGCTCCTCTGACCTGTAGTGAGTGAAGGTAACAGTATCTCAGACAAAGAGCACAGGTAGTCATCCTCTCAGTCCTGACAGAAATGCTTCGTGTTGTCAGTTGCATCTGTATAGCTTCCTGGTAGACCAAAAGGGGAAGAGAGTATTCACCTTGCTATTTTCTGAAGGATTAGTCTCATCTGATCAGTTTAGGTGTTGTCTCTTAGATGAGTTCTGTTTTCTTTTAATATAGATGGAAAAAAATGTATATGAAATAGTTTTGGTTGTTTAAAAATGATAGAAAGATAACAATATATTTATAAAAATTATATGTAAAGGGTGATGTCTTAAGAGATTTATGGGAAGCTGTAAGGCCTGTGGAGGTGGGGAAATAATACAGTTGCAATCAGTTTTGGTTTAGGGTTTTCTGTATGTTTTCCCTGACTCTGGCAAGAGGCAAGTAGAGCCTGTGTCTGAGAAATCAGCTTGCAGTAAATGTGATAGTAAAGTTCTGCAAATGTTACAGAAATGGGAATGCAGGCAATATCAAGAGATGTTATGGCCACTTATGCCATATTTAAATAAGCTTTCTGAACAAAATACATCTTTACTGTGGAAGATGTTTTTTTTTCTTGTGAGACTAAACAGCTGAGTTGGGTAGTCTCGGAGTTGTCTAAGAACCTGCATCTTGGATGCTGCCCAATAAATGTTACAATAGCACAGTAAGCAGGTTCTGTCATAATGATTATGAGTGATGGGCATTGTCATAATTGCCATGTTTGACTTGCTGAATCATTGATTTAATAGAATCATCAAGGTTGGAAAAAAACCTTCAAAGATTATTGTGTCCAACCTTGAAAAGTGATCATACACAAAGAGCTCACTTAGCTTTGTAAAAGTGCCAATGTAACAGTTGCAAATGTGATTGGTCATCTAATATTGATGTTTTCTGTTTATTTAATTTAAAATTATGTTCCAAGGAACTTTAAAGACTTAAATAACAGACCTGCCGCAATTACAGTTGTAGTACCTGTTTTCATAGTCAAACCATAGGAGATTTGTATTTTTGCCAACTTCATCATTCTTTGACCTCCTACAAGCATGTAGCATTGCGCGTTGGCATGCCATTGAAATTGACAAAGATGCTCTCTGTAGTGGAAAATCTGCTCACTTCCCTGCTGCCCCTGTAAAAAGCTTTTTCTTTGCTTTCTTTACATTGGTACTCTAGCACCAGGCAGTGGTGAATTAAAAATAAAATCAATGAAATAAACAATGTGTGTAAATAAAAGGTAGTAAACTCACTTGATTGACTTTTGAATCACAGGAGTGAAATCTTGTAGACTTTTTTGCCTGGATATAACCTTATTCTGTTATTATGTTTGCTTATTTTTAGCCTAGCTACACTGATTATATATTGGCAGAAGCATTCACTACCTCTTGTGTGAACTGTAATACCATCTTGTACTGAGGATTTACAATCTGTCTTTGTACTCAGGTAAGTAGAGAGGGAGTAATAGTGTCTTGTGCAACTTGCATGCTGAAGAGTTCTGGAAGCTTGTGTTATTAATCAACCTTTTCCTTGTCCTGGCTTTCAATGAAGAATATTTTTAGCTGCACACACTGACTCCTTGCATCCACAGTTCTAGAAAGTACTATTTGTCATTTAAAGAACTTTTTTTGCTCACAGAATTGTAGAGTGCATTAGTTTTATTTTGCACTTATATTTGCACACCAGGGGAAGACCTGCAAGCAGTCCAATGAAAAATCAAGCATATAGATCTGAATTCTTTGCTGATTGTGATAAAACCCTAGGCTTGACTAGCATGGGACTATTTAATGAGTAATTGTCATCTTCTCCCTTTATTTTCATATAGATTGATAAATCTCTGCATCTCATTTTCTTCTGTGGAAATTAGTACAAGAGCAATATTGATTCATTTTACATGGCATTTAGAACTGTTAGATCATGCTTCCTTAAAAATATTCTAGATTCATTTAAAAATCCAAACAAAACCCGCAACAACATAAGTTACTTCTGTATATTTTATTCTCCTCAAATATCTTTGAATAATTATTAATAGCATTTCTTCAAAAATTACTAGTTCTCAAGAGAAAATTGCTTCTGTAAATGAGAGTGAACTCTAATATTTATTAATAACGTGATAGTCTGTTTCCCCCTCTGTTCTCACAATTTTATTTGAGAAATTAAATGTATCTGCAGCCTCCCAATTTGATGTGATTGTTAGAGTTTAAATGCCTTTTATCTGATTACTATTTTTTATTTTCAGGATTTTGATAATTGGATCACAGCTTAATTTCCTTTAACACTTATGATCATAGATTCTAAATTGTATATTCTAACTTGTAGGCTTTCATTTAAGAAATGTAGGGGAAAAAATTACAGTCAGACAGGACCCATTTCCTTAAAAATCTTTCAGAGACTCTGTAGTCCTGTGTGGAAGATCCCCCTTCAGCTTTCCAATATCCTAATTTTAAAGGTGACCTTCACAGAGGTTTAACTGGGGATTTAGTGAAAGAAAAACATGTACTTGCAAGGAAGCCAGAAAACTGACTGAAAACTGCAGCATGGCCCATCATCTGTAAGAAATATCCTGTGCTACTTGTCGGAATTGTGCTCTGAGCACTTCTGCAGGAGTCTGATGCGACTTGACACATTTAATCCTGTTAGGAGCCTAGAATTTTAGGCTTTAGTTTTGGGTTGTAAAATATTTTTGGCATTCAAGGAAATATTTATGAAATCTAACTAATTCGAAATATTATGCTTAAATGAACTGCTACAGAAATCTATTAATTTCAACCAGCTAGAAGTCTGGACCTTAAAAAGATCCAACATATTTATCACATGCTTATTTTCCAAGTGAAATGTAAGTACTGCACCATAAGATATATACTGATAAAAAGATATCACAACAGTTTTAATACAGCAGAAAAGTAACAGAAAAAAATAGGCATTACCTGAGGATTATGCTGGAGAAAAGAAGCAGCCAAGAAATGCAGAGGTAATAAAGGCAGCAATTTAATTATACGTTTCACAGAAAGGGAGATTTAGTTCTAAATATGAGCTGCAAGCATTTAATAGTTGCAACTTCTAAATGACAGAAAACAATGCAAATTGAATTTGAGGCACATTTTGTGGAATCCCTTGTGTCACATGCCATGTAATAAACTTTAAATAGACTAAAAGCATCAAAGGCATAAAATGTCAGATGAAGCTAGGACTCAGTAGTTTAACTCCTTTTCAATATTACCCATGGAAGAAATGTCAATAACCTTTGTACAGCTGAAGCTTTGGTGCAGTTTCCAATATAAAGAGTATAAAAGGTAGAGATATTTCAGGTCATGGGCTTTTTTTTTTTTTTTTTTTTTTTTAAGTTAGTGTCCTCTTTTTTGTTAGAGGTATTTCTCCCTCTCGATGTGAAATTTTCTATGTGGAATTTCTAATGTGGGTACTCAGGACTGCCAGATGCTTTATAGTTGAGTCCTAATTTTAAAGTATATTTTATTGCTGGCAAAGGTTTTTAAAACATTGCTCATTCTCTTTCCCAGATCATTCATGATTGCTAAAGATCAAATGCTGCAGGTATTTTGCTTAATAAAGCAACCATGAGACAGTCAAAAGGCTGTAAGATGTTAAAGAACAGTTAGAAGAAAACAGAATGAAAAGGGGAATGTAGCACAAGACACTGGAACTATCTGTCTTTCCTATGTTTGAAGTGGAACAAAGAAAGACACTGAACAGAGAAAGCAGTTTCTTTCCACTGTTCTTTATTGAATCTTCTATCTGTGAGATGAAAGAATGTGAATAAGAAAGGCTTTCCTCAGCACCCCCAAAAAGCTGAGAAAAAGCTGATCATTCATAATGGAGGTTCCTGCTGATAATATTTCTAAAATTCTTAGACATTTTTCTTGAGGCAATTTCAAATTACCCCTCTTGTGATTTCTCACTAAGAAGTGGCTGACACCTAGTTCTACTGGCATTTGTATGGTGTATATGTTCCATCAGCAGGTAAACACAGAAGTATGTTGGTGCACCAGCTTTGCCCTTGCACGCTGGTCCCAAGGTATGTAGTATTTTGATCATTAGAAATATTTGCTTTGTGCCTCTCATTACACAAAAGACATTGAGGTGCTGGAGCGTGTCCAGAGAAGAGAAAAAAGCTGGTGAAGGATCTGGAGCACAAATCCTATGAGGAGCAGCTGAGGGAGCTGGGATTGTTTAGCCTGGAGAAAAGGAGGCTCAGGAGAGACCTTTTTCTCTGCAACTGCCTGAAAGGAGATGGTAGCAAGGTGGGAGGCAATCTCTTCTCCCAGGTAATCAGCAACAGGAATAGGCTTCAAGTTGCACCTGGGGAGGTTTAAATTGGTCATTATGAAAATTTCTTCACTGAAAGGGTTGGCAAGCACTGGAACAAACTGCCCAGGGAAGCAGTTGAGCCATCAAACTTGGAAGTATTTAAAAGATGTGTAGATGTGGTGCTTAGAGCTGTGGAACTTAGTGTACTACTTAGTGGTGGACTTGGCAGAGCTAGGTTTATGGTTGGACTTGGTGACCTTAAAGATTTTTTCCAACCTAAATGATTCTAAAATTCTGTCAATTTATTTTTTCTCACTATCATTTGCTCTATTATCTTTCCTCTTCCTCTGCTATTTTAAATATAGAAGTAATGTGCAGAGAAAACATTGCTGTGTCATTTAATGAGACTAAAAGGAGAATAATTTAAGCAGTGAAAAAGGTTTTGCAGACAAGAGAGTTTCAGGCCTGAATGAGAAAGTATCTAACAACTGTGTATAGGTACAAAGGACCTGTATACAAGGGCTGGTTTTACCTTGAAGTTAGCCCTACTTCAAGTAGGAAGTTGAACTGCTTGACTCCCCTGAGCTGTCCTCCAACACTTTTTCTATGGGGCTATGATGAGCAACATGTTCTGCTCCTGCTTTATAAATGTCATTTGTCCAGCAAGACCTGGTTTTGCTGCAACTCTCAGAAAAGTAAAAATGTATTAAATATTCTGACTTGTAAACCTCATGAAGGTAATGCAATTTAGCAATTAATACAATGAGAATCATTTTGGGTCATAGCTGCCAGTTTCTTCATGTCAGTTCTCTATTCTGTTTCAAAATCTAGCATTTTTCCTGTCACAGACTATGTGTAGATATTCATTTAAAGACTAGATAAAACATTACAGAAGTGAAAGATTCTAAAGACATGCTGTACACCAGCATCCCCTTTTTCCCGTTTCTCCTTCCATGCGCTACACTAAAGGGACAAAAGGTGAGACAACCTGTAAGGGAATGTCAGTGGTTTCTCCTACATTTCTGATGATTTTGCAATCCACTGCTTCTCTACCACTTCAATTGTCTGTAGGGCTTTCATTAATGAAAGATGATTCAGGACAGTCCTTGTTTGTGCGAGTTTTGGTAAAGAATCAAACTGATTCCCAGTAGCCCATGAAGTAATTACATGAGCAAGGTCTCTGTTTCAGTATTTAGCTGGTGCACAGGCCTCAGGATGATGCTTCTGCGAATGGAGGATCCTTGATGAGCTCTAAGATGAAGCATTATGTGAGAAATCTACCTGTAAATGAAAAATCTGAAAAGTTATTATTTTCTCAACTTTAAGGGAACACAGCTTAAAGGGGATTAAAGGGGAAAAAAACCTCAATATTTTGGGCAGTATATGATTTCCTTTGAGACAGTGTGCAAAACTAAGGACAATAAATTCAGTCTTCCTATCTTCTGTCTTTTTGTGTTGCCTTGAGTCTATTGCTTCTTTGAACAAAACTGTGCAAAGTCCAGCCCACAGCAAGTCCTAACTGTACTCTAAGAAGCCCAAGGGTTTATCCCAAGTCTGACAATGACCCTACAGAGAATGCCACAGAAGAATCATTGCAGTAGCCTTGCTACCTTGTCAAGAAGCTGCTATCTGGACCTAAATATGCCTACAAATTGGTAAAAGAGACTTAGTTTAGCTTGAGTTATGGGTCTGAGGCACTCATATGTGCTCATCTTCCAGCATAATATATAACTCGTTCTGCCTGTGGTAAAAGCAGAGCAGGATCAGCTTCCTAAAGTGGTGGTGTTTTTTTTTTTTTTTTTTTTTTTTAATATTCCTTTTAGTAAAAATTTTTAGATACTTTTTGTCAGAAACAGCTAGAGCTTTTGTACAGGTGTATTGTGGATAGGTAGTTACTAGCAACTGGGTCATCGCTGATCTTTTTTTTCCTATAAAGAATTGTGTGGTGAAGTTGAAATAGCAATAAATAGGAAAAAAGTGATTTATTTTCACTGTAGATAAAACTCTTACCATCAAGTAGGAACTTTGATGTATTTGTATAAGAAAAGTTAGAAAAGAATGTTTGAATCATTCATCATGAAGCATTCTAAAGCTAAAAGGTCAAAAGTTTCCCAGATCTGTCAGAAAAGAGTCTCCAAAGCCAGAGGAATGCTGGAAACACGCTCAGCCCAACTTGATTTTGACCACTGGGAGTGCTGAAAATGAGGAAAATAAAGTAAAAGGAAATAACTTCAAAATTAAAGGGGAAAAGTAATTTTCAGTTGGACATTTCTTTAGAAAGAGTTGTTAAATTTTGACTATCTCAAAATGTATATACATCTTTGAAAAAATATAAATCCTAGTAAGTCTTAAAAGCAGATAGAAGTAAAATGCTTCTGCAGCCTGCATGTTGCCTTTTCTGTGTGCTTCATGAGATGAAAAAGTGATATTAATAAACAAAGGAGTCAAAGGGCTCTTGGGCGTCTCATAGAGACAATTGAATGTGTCTTTCTGTATTACAACTTGAAACATGAGAGAAAGTGAAGGAAAGTTTTATATAATAAGAAAGATGTTCTAAGCTTGCTACAATGTCTGGGGAAATTATAGCATCTGGAAGCAGATCTTTAAGTGATACTGCTGAATCCAGGACCATTCTTGTGAATTATTACAGCTTTGTTAAATTCTTATCTTTCTGCATGTTGCAGAAAGCACTAGCAACCTCAAATCAAAGTATTTCTTACTTTGTTTTTTGTTAAGGAAATTACTTTAGATCAGACTGCTTGGAATGCTGAGATTTCTCTGTTATGCAGTAAACATAAGCCTTTCTGAAGTCTTGCTCATGTATCCTAAATAATACCTAAATATGACCTATATTTACAAATGTTTCTACTTTTATGATTTTATTTTTAAAATATACCAAATAAGAAATGCTTCTTTTTTGAAGTGATTGCATAAATATAATTATATATATATATATAAGTATATACATACACTACATTCACTTGAGAATATTTCCTCTTTTTCCACATTGTTACTAACATATTAGATTAGCACATTACTGTATTTGGCCTTGTATTTCTTTTCCTATTTATTCTATTTCTATGTTTGATATTTATTTCCTGTCTTATTTCCCCTTCCTTCTTATTTTTCGTGTTTTTCTTATTTCACTCTCAACTTCTGTATTTCTTTTTAATTTTTCCTACAAAAATAAATACTAATATGAGGAAGAGATCCAGCTCTGCCCTCTTAGGTCACCTTAAAAACCCTCCAGGATTTGTCATGCTGTCTCCATCTTTGAAATCCATTTGCAAATCTTTCATGAATGATCTTAAGTTATGTGCAAACTTTCATTTCCAGTAGGATTTTTGCTTATCACTTTATGCATACACTCTATGTGTGTGAAAATGTAGCTATGTATTATTTTAGTCTGCTTCTCCATTTCCTTAGGCTATTTTTGTGCTTTTTTTTTTCTCCGCCACTCTTCCCCTCACCCCCACTCCTTATTTGCTAATATCTCTCTTTTTTCTCTTCATGTTTCTTCCTCACACATAATAACTTGTGTTCCTGAAAAATATATCTGTTGCAAATTCTCTTGCTGTTTTTTCTGTTTCTACTACTTGTTCTGGTAATGACAAACCATGACATTACCTACATCAGCCCTTGCCTTCTCTGTACCATACGTTTAGATTCCTAATTATTTAGTGCAGAATGATGACCTTTCTTTTGGCTGCAAAAATTCCATTGAAATTCCACCCACCTGCAAACTGCAGGCTTACACCTAAATCCTGTATGAACCTGCACTTGAATATTTGGGGGTCCCTGACTTGCTCCTGTGCTGGGCCCTGGAAACTGAATTAGATATAAGGCAGGATATTTTCTCTAGGCTTCTGGGATAAATGGCTAATTCAAAAAAGCACATTAAAAGCACCCAACAGAAAATTAGTACTTACTCACTCAGAGCTGTTGCATCCCACAAAAACAAACAAACAAAAAAAAACCACCCAAAAAAACCCACCAAAAAACAACAACAACAGCAACAACAAAAACAAACCCTAGTCTATTCCCCCAAGTCCCTTTCCTTCTCTCAAGTGTAGGGGGTATCCTGATCTGCCAAATGAATCACCTTTCTGTGCCTTGGACTGTGCTTTGTGGGAGGTACTTTTGAGACTGCATTATCATCTCAGAAAATGTTTAGCTGTCTAAAATTTTTTTCAGTCTAAAGCTCTAAGATTTAGAATATCATCCATAGACTTTGAGCAGCAACCACTGTTTCAGCCACCATCACCTTTACTCAATTTCTTGTGTTGGGCTACTGTTGTGGTTTCTCATGTCCTTTTTTGATAGCCTCAGACAGGGTAAAATATGAGTCCTAAAAATGTTCTTGACTGTATAGGGAAGAGCTTTACATGCCTGGATCTTGGCAGCAGTGCCTCTCAGTAAATGTGATGATATGGCTTGAATATTTTTCTCATAGAAAGAACAGAGCCTCCTGGAGTGCTCTAAATAGAAACAGAGTTACCGAATAATTAGGAAATGGCTATTATGCCTCAAATTGTGTGTGTATCTGGTGAGGCAGGATTACAGAGAGCAGGGAGTGCTCTAATTTATTTGATGTGCATATTCTTGCAAATCCAAAGTATTTTCAGATATTCCAGGTGATGTTGAATTCTGGCTGGCAAGAGATAACTGCTCAGTGTATTTCTCCTACTGCTAAAGCTATTTTTTTCCACCATCTGGAACTTAACCTTATGAAACAAATAAAACTTTAGTATGTTTTTAAGGGCTTTTTTTTTTTCCTTAAGCTTAACCCAATAGTGCGTTCTTCCTTGAAGGGGATAAGGTTATTCAATGCTATGATTTGTGTTGGTGCAGAAATTTTGGAGGCAAACATAAATACTTTAAATTTGATTTTTATTTATTAATTAAATTCTGCAGAATTTTCAAGGTAAGTGTTTCTAAGATGAGATAAGCCGAGAAATAATATCTATCAGTAGGAAGAATTCTGTCCTTAAAACCTTTAAAACTCTCAAGTTTGGAGTAAAAGCAACATTTATACTGTCTGAATAATTCAGTATAGTGTCTGAATTAATTCATAGGAATAAGATCAGTGCAAATGTATACTTACACCTAAACAGCTTTCTCTGTTTTCAGAAACTGGGCCTCATTTGGCATTCTGATGTATCAGTACCAATTTTTGTTTTGTTTTCTTGGAGTTTTTAGAAAAACATATCCTAGTCAGATGATTTCAGTCAGATTGCCATACCTGGAGCATATTTGCCTTTACTTCTCTCTTGAATTTTGTAGACTGAAAGCAAATGTTTGCTCTTTGGATCCATAGCAGATATTGTGACTGTTTTGAATCCCACAGCCAGGATGGATGTACTGTGTTAAATGAAGCAGGCACTGAAAGGTCACACCTGATAGCTGACATACCTACGGATTATTGTGTAGCAAAATTTTTTTCTGGGTAGCACTTTTTAATAAATGCAAGTGAACAATTCAACAGTTTGAAAAAGATGTACAGAATATCAGAATATTTAGAGATTTTTCAGAGCTAGAAGACTATGACTGTGCTATTTGTAAGTGTAATGATTCATAAAAACTTCAGAGAAAATAGTAATGCACTTTTTGACAATAATAGAAAACAAAAATAGTAATCTCTAGTAAAAAGATTTAATAAAAGTAAAGAGACTGCCAAAATAGACACATTTGCTATTGTAAACCCATGGGTTTTACAGAAAGATATAGTCACAAATTACACATAACAAAAATATTTATTCTATTGACAGCACAAAAATTGCCCATCACCTGACTTATGGAGTGTTCAGACTCGTCAAGCTTGTTCATGCTTTATCTGATACCATTGCATACTAACTAGCAGATATTGCTAGCTTCCAATTTGTTGCAACGTGCCTTTTGGGTTTTCTAAAGTTCTGTATGATTTATTTTAATTGAATTTCTGTAAGGGTTCATTCCTACCCACACCTCTTTCCCTAATCCCTGTCATTATCTCTTCAATAGGCCTCTCCCTCCCCATTGTACCCCCTCAATGCCCTCTCCCAGTCTGTTGTACCTTCCCTTGTACCTTATCAATAGACACACCCTGGTACTTGATGGCCCTGGCAAAGCCAGATGGTTCAGCCAAGGCTTTGGGTATTCCTGCACCCCTTTTGCCCCAAAGTGGAAATGTCAATGCCCCCTGTACCTAAGTCACTCCCTCTCATTTCCATCAGTAATGCCCATGTACTTAAGGGCAGGGGAGACCCAAAATCCTCATTCACACTCTCGCTCTCTCTGACACCAGGGCTTTGCCCCAAATAAACACCTTCCTAATTACCACCAATGTGGTGTAAGTGCGTGAGTCTGCTCCTTTTCTTCCAAGAAAGGTCACATCTCTGTCTGAAATCTGGACCCAAAGGAACGATTTGTTTATATGGTATCTGAAGAGCAAGCTAGCCGGGAGACCAGCTCAGAAGAAACCATAAATTTATTACTTTTCCTGCATAGTTTATCTCTAAACAAAATAATTAAAAGAACAAAAATTTTGTCTTGCAGATGGGTCAAAATAGCAAGAAAAGGAAGTGATATCCTGGTACTAATTTTTCTCAAGCTGAAGTGAGCTTACATTCATTTCTGTCCTATAAGAAGCTTCCAAGTCCATGTTGCTTAATTCTTAGGATTCTGTTAAATATTTCAGGGCTCTCTTCATACACCAGAAATGAAATCAATCTCACACAGCAATGCTGGAAAAGATAAATCCATATCTATTAGTGTTTTATCTTAAGATATTATCCAAAAATTTTGTTAGCATGATTTAGTTGCAGAGATTGCTAAATAGCTGTTGATACATTAATAGACAATATAGATGAATCAGCCAGGAATATTAAAAAACCCCAAACACAAAAAAACAAGCAAAAAGAGGAAAAGTTGAGGACTTCTTTCCAGAATTTTGCTGAAACATTAATGACTCCTGTCCCTAGGTAAACAAACATTTATCCCACTATAGAAGGTTTGTATTAAACATATGGTATAGGGAGACAGAGAGGTTGGTTCTTACAAATTTTGTGTAGAATCTCTGATCTTCTGGGATGGCAAAGTAGAAGTGTGCAGCTACTAGTCTGATACAATGATACAATTTCAGTAAGAGGTGGTACAGGTGTCTGTTGGATGTAAGACCAGTTCAGGAATTAGATTTCTTTATGGCAGTAATTGGTTGAGGGGGAGGAACAGGGATAAAATTCAGGATCATGCTTCTGGCCTCCAGCACTTTTTCTTGCCCCTTGCAGGTGCAGTGCTGTGATTTTGTCTGGTACTTCACCATGGGCTGTGTTGGACATGGGACAAAATAGCTCTTTCCTCAGTAGCTTTTATTTCTGTAGGATAATAGCTACCTGAGGGCCTAGCTTCTTTCTACTTTAAAATAATAGAAGTGGCTAGTATGTGAGTGTTATTTATATATTCCAATGTATCCTCTTCTAGTTACTGACACATCATACTGCTGCTTTCTTTTACCAAAATGTTTATTGAAGCGGGGTACTCCAGAAGTGTGAAATAGTGCTTGAGATGTCTTAAGTTCAACCATAACTATCCAATCCGTATTTCAGAAATGCCATTTTTCTATTTCTGGTGATAGCTGTTTTTCTGATTAAGTCATATAATGTTTTATGGAGACCTTAAAAAAAAGTTGAGTGGGGTGGATGCACTGAGTCAAGAGGCAAAGAATTTATAAACCACCTGGAGGTGTCTTTCCAGGAGGTCTATCTTGAACCTCATGCACATGATTATCTTCTATGGAGTCTGAGCGATTTCAGGAGACTCTGTGAAAGAAAGTCTGTGACAAACTAATCAAAATTTTAAAATTAAACCACCAATTCATTCAAAGAAACCTTCATCTTTAAGCAGAGATAAAGGTTAGGTTATTTGTGTGATGCATACTTTATGTTTGTGTCTCAGTTGGCTCTATCTCACACTGGACTGTAAATGGAATTGAACACGCCTATTCTCGTCCATGTCTTCTACCATGTGGATTTTCCGCAAAAGCAAATCTTCTGATTCCAACTTCCAAAAAACGTTTTTATGATAAATTATTATTCTTCCACAGTTTTTATTACCAAAATAGTAACATTAATTACTCTTCAGATTGATTTTTGCCAAGAAAAGCAAACCTTTTCAGAATTTCATCATTTGGCAATCCATGTAACCTATGATTTGGGTGTTTGCCATTGTGGCTATTCTGTGTATTCTGCATCCCTTTGCCAATAGTAGGAAATATTATGTAATAAAAGTAAATGAAGAAAAAAAAAAGAGTGAGTAGTTTAGATATTTAGAACTGGAAAGATTGTGGCATGAGTCTAAACAGCCTCATTGCTCTAGAGCAATTACAGAATTAAAAGACACAAAACTTCTACTCCACTAACAATAAACAAAGCAAATAAAATAGTTCTTCTGCTCTCAGACAAGGGAATTTAAGGTTACAGCTCTAGCTTTCCAAGCTGTTGGGCTTCCATCTAAAGTGTAGAGAGGGGAATGTGTTTAAGAATATATGAAGCAGGTAGACCCTGTGCAGTGCCACTTAGGCAAATGTGCCCAGCTAGAGTGCCACAAGAGTGTAGGGTGACTTGCAGGGTAAAAAGTGGTTCAGCTCCCTGACTCATGAGTTGTGAAGCTGCATCTAAAGTACAGCTTTGGATTCCCAGAGCAAGGAAGATGTTAATGTAGTGGAGCAAATCTAACAGCTGGCACTAAAATGAATGGAGTGTATAATGTGCAGGAGAGATGGGTTTGTTCAGTCATAAGAAAGCTAAATGAGGATCTTACTCCTGTTATTTGCTACCTAATGGAAAACTATAAAGGTGAAGCTGGACCCTTTGTGTGCACTCTAAATAGAAATAAGAGGACACAAGGTACAACAACAGAAAATCCAATTAAACATCAAATATATGTTTTACCATGAGAGTGATCAAATAATGTAGGAACATGTTTCCCAGAGAGGCATGTGTTTCCCAGAGGGGCTCCACATAGAACCTTCCTCTTTGGAGATATCTAAAACTTAAATAGGCAAATATATAAAGAAACTGATCAAACCAGAACTGATATGAATCAAAGACTGGAGTAAATGCTGCTCAGAGATCCCTCTGGGAACTCTCTGTGGATATATAAACAGGCTTATTACAGCTGTTGTTTAAGAAAAAGATGCAATAGCTATTTTGACAAGACAACATCTGTGAATGTTTCTGAATAGTGTTAAGCAGATGTTGCCTAAAATGAGTAGGGAAAAATCATCACAAATGGAGAACCCTTCTCTGAAAACCACTGGATTTGCACCTTTTAGATGTTGTCGGGGTTATTATTTCTGTACGTACTCACAGAATCTTAGACAATATCCTGGGTTGGAAAGGACCAGCAATAATCATCAAGTCCAACACCTGGCCCTGCACAGGACAGCCTTGAGAATCAGATCATGTGCTTGACAGCATTGTCCAGATGCTTCTTGGATTTTGGCAGGTTTGGTGCTGTGACTGTTTCCCTTGGTTGCTTGTTCCAGTGTCCAACCAATCTTTCTGTGAGAAACTTCCCTGATGAAGATTCATGCTGTTTCTTTGGGTCCTGTCACTGGGCACCAGGCAGAAGAGATCAATGCCTGGCCCTCTGCTTCCTCTTGTGAGGAAGCTGTAGACTGCAATGAGATGTCCCCTTCCCCTTCATCATGTTGAACAAATCAAGCAACCTTCTTATGCTCTGATACCCAAAACTGCACACAAGACTCAAGGTGAGACTGCCCCTGCGCAGAGCAGAGCAGGACAATCCCCTCCCTTGGCTGGCTGGTGATTCTGTGCCTGATGCACCCAAGGACAGGGCTGTCCCTCCTGGCTGCCAGGGTACTGCTGACTTATGTTCAACTTTCCATTGACCAGAATCTCCAAGTCTCCTGCTTCAGGGCCATTCTACAGCCTCCCACTCCCTAGTCACTATATATAACATGATTGCCTTATTTCAGGTGCAGAGTCCAGCATATGTCCTTATTAAACTTCATATGGTTCGTGATTGCCCAACCCTTCAATTTGTCAGGATCTTTCTGCAGGGCCTCTCTGTTTTAAAGGGAGTCAACAACACCTCCAAAATATCTGTCATAGACAAACTTACTGAGTATACTTTTTGGTCAATCATACAACTAATTTAATAAGACATTGAAGAATACTGGCCCTAAATGAGAGGCTGGTGACACCCCCACTAGTGATCAGTCATCAGCCTAATGGAACCCCATTTACTAAAACCTTTTGTGCCTCTTCCATAAGCCAGCTGGTCACCCCTCACATGCTGTATTTATCCAGCTGTGTGCTGGACATTTTGTCCTGAAAAATACTGTAAGATACAGTATCAAAAGCCTTACTGAAATCTAAACAGATTACTGGTATCCCTTGGTCAACTTGTTGGGAAAACAAACTAGGCTGATTATGCTGGAATTTGCTCTTGTGAAGTTGTGCTGGCTGTGACAAATGACTGCATTGTCCTTCAGGTGTTTTCCATTAACTCCCAGAATAATTGTCTCTGTAATTTCACCAGACCCTGAAGTGGGATTGACAGGCCTGTAATTTCCAGGAACATTTTTCTTGACCTTCTTGTAAATTGGGACAAGGTGTGGCGGCTTCCAGTTGATGGGGATTTCTTTGGATTCCCAAGACCATTCAAAAAATCATAGAGGTATCATGATTGTGTCAGCCAGCTACTCAAACATTTGTGTAGTCATATAACCTCTGTGAGACAACCAGCAATTCTGATGATGCCAGTGATTGCCCTGGCATATGAGTCACACTGGTTTTAACAGTGCAGACTTTTTCCTTGAGAAATCAGGACTACCTCAGAAATTAGGGTTGTAAATGATTGCACTGATTATTGATTACATGGGGAACTGCATAATTGCTTCACCTCAGAACATGATTAATTTGATGTTAGTGGTTGAGTACTACTACAGGAACATAAAAAGGATGCATTTAATATATGGGTTATCTCTTCTGGGTTGATTAATGCTGGGTATTTTTTTTTTGTGGCACTGAAACCGTACACACGCAGATGTAATCGTAAATAAAGTAATTTTTTTTAAAATCCATTGTACGTATATATATATATATAAAAGGAGGTCCTTAAAACATAAAAAGGAAGCATACAAGAGATGGAAGCAGGGATATATGGCCTGGGAGAAACATGAAGAGCCAGTCCAGGCATGTGTGGGGAGAGGGTTAGGAAAGCCAAGTGAAGTTGAATGTGGCAGGGGATAGGAAGGGCAAAAAGAATGTGTTCTGCCTGTTTACAAGCAGCAGAATGAGTATCAAAGGACATGTGGGCCTGCTGCTGAATGTATCTGAGGGCATGGTGACAAAGGATATGGGCAGGGCTGGGATACTCAACATCATCTTTGTCTTTGGGAATCCACATCCCTGAGATTGGTGGGGAAGTCAGGAGCAAGAAAGATTTTAGCCTCAGCGGAAGAGGATCAGGTTAGAGAATATCTAAACACATTTAAGCCTGAAAGACTGACTAGTGCAGAGGGAGCTGGCCAATATCACTGAGAAGCTGTGCTTGGTTAGGTGTGAGGTTGTTTTTGAGGGTGGGAAGGCAGCAAATGTAGTCCTTCTATGAGGAGATGACTGGATTGGTGGATGGAGTGTAGTATTGTTTTTTGACCTTAGCAAGGCTTTTCAGCACATTATATTCTCATTGACAAGCTGAAGAACTATGAACTAGATATACAGACATTCAAGTAGATTGAAAAGTGGATAAACTTCAGGGTTTAGGGGGTTATGATCAGTGGCAATGAGACTAGTTGAAGACTAGTCCCTTGTGGTACCCAAGGACGATACTGGCTCCTATACTGTTTAATATCTTCGCTAATTTTTTGGATGGCCAGTCAGAGCACACCCTCAACAAGTTTGAAAGTGATGCAAAACTGGGAGAGGTGGTTAATAGACCAGATAGATAGATGGATGTGCAGTCATTCAGATAGATTGCAATAGGTTGGAAGAATGGACTAACAAGAATCTCCTGACATTCCACAAAAGGAGATGCCAAGTCCTGCACCAGAGGAGGAATATCCCCAGGCAGCAATACATACTGGAGACCAGTTGGATGGAAAGCACCTTTGCAGAAAAGGACCTGGGAATCCTGATCAATAAACAACATGAATTAACAATGTATTCTGGTGGTAAAAGCAGTCAGTCAACAGCCTCCTGGACTGCACTAGAAAGAGCACTGCCAGCAGGTTGAGGGAGATTATACTTCCTTTCTGTCGAAATGACCAAAGAGATGTAAAGAATGCTATGGAAAAATAATATTGCCTAGGTTGCATGCTTAAGAGGCAACTTCTAGAGTGTGGACTTTTAGAAATTTTATATTGAATGGTAATAGTAGATCTTGTTCTGTTTCAGGAGGGTCTCAGTTTAGGTAATTTAGAGATTTTAGATTTCTGGCTACTTATGCCCAGATCCTGGAGTGAAGGTGCTGTGCTCAGACTCTTTAAGATAATGTTTTAGGCTGTAGAGTAAAGTGATCCTAAAAGTCAGCACTCTGAGTGAGAGGACCATTAGATTTGGATAAAGGGAAGAACAGTATGTCACTGACATTTCATCACTTTACCTAAAGTCTTGGCTTTCAGCTCTGAATCAAGCCAATGGAAAAACTGCAGTATGGCAATCATCTGGTTCAGTTTTCAGGAGTTGATTAGAAGCTACTACTGTCTAGAAATGGTCACTGTACTTGTGTTTTAAAAAATAGGCCTAAGGTTAAAGCACTTTCCTCAGATTTGAGAAATTTTGTGTTAGTCACCTCAGTTTATCTTATGTCATAAAAGTATTGGATAAACTGAAATACATATATGAACAAGTTTTAAAGGCAAGTTAAAAAATAAATGGATTCTGTACATTTCTGGTTTTGTTTTTATTACCCTTGAAGTGATTTTGAGGTCTTTGGAATGAAAAGTAATTTAAGTCATGCATTGCTCCTCATTCTTGTCATAATGTTAAATGTGCATCACCTTTCAAAAAAGTTCCATTTTATGATGGACTGGCAAGTTTTATGTCTCTATTATACATGTTAATATGGGAAAATTCAGTTGGATCCAAGTATCCTTACAGGCCTTAGACATCTTGTTACACAAAACAAATATATTATTAAAAAATACTCTTTTAGTTGTAAGTTAGCAATTACATAATTCTGATGAATAATAATAATAATAGTGCTGCCCCCATCCAGTAAAGGGACTGAACTATCATGGATAAAACACATGGACTAATAATGTTTTCCTGCCTTTGCTTTGATTATAATAAATCTCTTGACAGTAAAAAATCTGAATTGATTGCCGGCATTTTTTTTCATGATATAAAGAATGTGGATAATTATGTATATATTTTCTCATGTCTCAACTGTCACAGAATAAAATGAACATCTGAAAACTTAGCTGGAAGGAAGATGACTGTATTTATTCTTGTTTACTATGTGTTCTGTGCTTACTGTAATATTTGATATAAATATTTAGAAAAATGGCCCTCTTGATTTATACCTGGCTCTTAAGAATGGCAGAAATAACTCTTACTTAGGTGTTTTGGTTGCCATGTGACTACAATGATTCTTACCTGCTTTTTGTTGCCTATCAGCTTCAGGAATGCTGTTAGGTTTCCCCACTGTATTTCAGTCTTCATGGGAATAACTAGAACGTAAACATGATGAATCACATATATTTGGCATGATTTTGTATAAATGTGTGCAGAATATGGTATTTGCACAGAGTGTTTACAAGCTTCAGCAGCAGTTACAGCAGATAACTCGGAACTTTGGGAATTAGGCAAGTTCAGGAATTCCTTTAGCTGAAGACCACACCGTTCACAGTAATGATTTCTAATACAAACTTCTGAAAACTGTTTTGATTCTTCTTTTATCTTTGGATACTGGTACTGGGAATCACCAGGTGACTTTGCTGGAGATCATCTAGCAGTATTGGCT
Organism: Zosterops lateralis; assembly: GCF_965231275.1. Lineage (NCBI taxonomy): Eukaryota > Metazoa > Chordata > Aves > Passeriformes > Zosteropidae > Zosterops > Zosterops lateralis. Next base: position 22,451,918 of record NC_139766.1, on the reverse strand, counting down.
ACAATAAACCAACATGCAGTAACACTTCAGAAGCATGTACAGAAGTACACCTTCAAGTATGCAATACAACACAGAATTTTCATTCTGCCTCTAAGCTTATTTTAGTATACAATCTAAAATAGCTCACAATTCTAGATATCTTTCATAATCTTTCAGTATATGAAACTACAGAGACAACTTCCATATCCTTAGTCCATGCATTCAGTTCATTACAGCAGAATAAATCCTAGTAACTTAAATTCTCTTGGTGTTATCCCATAATTTTATTTATGAGAATGAAGCAAAATGTCATGTTATCAAGGGTCTATGGTGGAGTACCGATAAGTTGCACTTTTAAATTACTGGCTTTTAACCTATGAATAGAGTTAATGTCTGAGGATGACTTCTCTTTCTGTGAGAATGATAAAGCCTGTCAATGAAATGGTTGGTATTTTAAGCTAAACTCTGCAGAATTAATGCTTACAATTTAATGAGTGTTTAAGTCAGTTCTTGTAGTGTGGTTCAAGCTGGAACAGAATGCTATTATTCTCCTGGAAACTTTTCTGTTTCTCCTTTTCCTATGAAAATGCTGATGACCGCAGCTTGCATTTTTGATCATTTCCCACCCAAGCTCTGATATTGCAGCAGAATGTTCCATGTTGCTAATGAAGTCAGCAGAGTAATACTTAAGCTTCCTCTGAGCTACCAAAAAATAAGTTCTAAGGCTATATAAGTAGTCATCTACTTAATGATACTCAGTTCTTTTCAAGCTCACATCCCATATAATATATTTGTTTTATCTCAATTATATAAAAGGTATAGAAACTAAAGCTGTTCATGCTTCATAATGAAATTAGGCTTGATTCTTATTTAAGAATGCTGCATGCATTTATAAGTAAAGGTTGTATTGTGCTATATACAGAAAAGAGTCCTGGATTTTGGCACTTTAATTCTAAATATGAGTGAATAAGAGTGATTTTCCAGTTCATGAGGTTTTTTAAAATTGAAGTCTTGATTCTAATCTTAGCTTGTCCACAAGTCATTCCTACCTGCCTATTCCCATGAACTGAAAACTGTCAGTCTGACAAGGTGAATGTGATCATAATTATTTCAAAAATAAACCATTTCACAATCCTACATCTGCTTAGGTATATTTCAACATATAGGATCAAAAATAAATTTAAGTTATTAGCTGCCTCTGAGTCTCTAGTTTGGAGACTCTAATGGCTGGGGTGTGGTGCAAAATATCACTGGAGCTGGGGGAAAGGAAAATCAGAAACCTCTGAGACCTTGCCTTGGGGAATGCAACAGACAATTGACTCACAGTGGCTGAAAAGAAGTATATCCAGTTCAATGAAAACATTTTTCATTATGAATTGTTTGTTTAATTTTTTTAAACTTAAATGTATCACATGTGTATACTTAATAATGATCTTACAGAATTGTACATCAATTCTTAAAACACCCCATCACCAAATAGAAGAAGAAAATACAGAAAAATAGTAAAAGGTGTTTGGGATTTTTGTGTTTTCTGCATGGCTACATAGTAAAAAATTTGTTTCAATGAGCTTTATATGTAGGGAGACAAGGTGTTTCTATGTTCACCTATGTTGTGTATTGACTCCAGCCAGCAGGCAGGTGCTCACAGCCATGTGTTCCTCCCTACCCCAACTTTCCATGACAACAGTGGACAGGATAGGAATGGCTAAAGAGAGAAAACCTCTGGGTTGAGATAAAGACGCTTAAACAAGTGAAGAAAAGGGTGAAAAAACCTCAAGTAATGCAAAGGCAGCCACTTGCCACTTCCCACAAATGGAGCAATGCCCTGCCAGTCTCTGAGGAAAGACCAGCTTGGAAAGACTCTTCCTTTCTTCCTCTATTCAAATTTTTATTATTGTGCATGACGTTTTGTGGTGCAGAATATCCCTTTGGCCAAATCAGATAAGCTGTCCTGGCTGTGTCCCCTTCAAACTTCTTGCCTATCTCAGCCTACTTGCTCATGAAAATGTTCACACATGTAAATCTGATACTCTGGAGTTGTTATTACATTTATTTTTCTCTCTTTCTTAAGCTAAATGCAAGTTATTTAAAATATGATGGGTTTTGGTCTTTCAAATATGAGAGTAGAGATGTGGCAATATGCTCTGAAAGGGTGGATTGAATTCTGCTTGCACTAGGATATCTTTGCAATTTAATCTTTTTTCTTGGTCAGTTGTATAATTTTTTCTGTTCTCAGAAAACATGTTTTGACCTTTTATATCTGTCAACATTTTGTTTATAGTTTTTTGAGTGATGGATTCTGAAAGATTTTTTTTGTTTTGTTTCCTGCCTCTTTCTTGAAGCCTCAACACAAATGTCCAATCTGTTGCCTAAGATTTTTATTCTTGCGACTATTTAAGAAAAATGTTCTTGTTCTTTTTTAAAATATGTATTTTAAGACTGTTTATGCAAATTGCTACATTATGCATGCTTATTACTGCAGAACTTTAATGATAATTTTCTTATCAACATTGATATCTAATTTCTATTTACCATATAAATGCTCAGGTAGCAAAGCATCTCAATACCCTGAAACCATGGACAGAGCAAACTCAGAGCTGGTCCTGGGTGCTCATGGTGCAGATCTAACAGTTCTATGTACAGAAGGGAAGCAAAATTAATCCCAATACTCAATGTATTACATCTGTTATAAAACAACTTCTTTTAGTTAGGACTGGAGATATAGTTAACAGCCCTAAAATTCATGATTAGCCTTTACACTGGATTTTTAACTGTGGATGCTGCTTGTATGCATGTGTTTTAGTAGATGAAATGGTTTCCTGGGGTGTTCTGGCTGCACTCTGGCAGTGACTTTGTCTGTGTGTGGTGTGTGTTGAGAAGAGAACTCATAGGTCAATTCTCTTCAGCAATGTGATGTTTTGTGGACTGTCCCCAGCATATGCCAGCCTGGTTTAGTTTTTAGGCTACAGTGCTTCTTATGCTGTGTTGTTATAAACAAGATACTGGCCTTTATTAGGGAACTATAGAATAAAAGTCTAAATCTGCATTAGCTATTCTATTTATGGGCTGAAAATAAGAAACATTTTGATGGTTTTGAGGTATGGTGGAGACCTGTGATTATGCAGAGGGCACAGCTAAATCCATTTTATATAGAAGACAAAGCTACTGACTGGATGCTTCTCTGTTACTGTGCTATGGAGCAGCATCAGGTCTGAGCTGCCTCTTCTGCTCTGGAGTATTAATAATAGCCAGGGCTCTCTGCAGTAGATGAAGAAATTTCTTTCCTTTTTCTTAGGGAAAGAACTCTAAATATACTAACAGGAAGGACCAAACAGCTGAAATAACTACCACCAAATACTGAACCTAATGAAACATGAAGTTGCAGTTTAAGTCCTCTAACTTGCCTCTGTATTTGACTTTCTGCAGGGTACAAAATATCACTGACTGCTGAACTGAGACTCCCCACAACACTTTGCAAAGTGGTTAGTCTCTTAAATGGTTTGATTGCTTGCTGAAGGCCCCAATTCTGATACACTGTTCTTGTTTTCTGAAGATGGAGTAGCTCTTCTGTCACTATCAGGGCTCTCAGTAATTCATATACCTGAACCAGCACTGCTGCTGACCCTTTTCCTCTGAGCAATCATTGTCAGGTTCTGCACTTTTCCCTGGGACTCTGAGGAATTGTATGCTTTAGGTAAGAATTGCCCAGGCATGTTTAGTAAACCTAGCTGAAGGCAAAAATTTAGTAAACTAGCTGAAAGCAAAACAGCTCTGTCATCCTGATTTGCTCCTGATCACAGCTACTAACTGGGGCAATCTTTGCCCCATGGCACCAGGAAGAGCAGAAACCTGAAAAAAAAAATCTGTGCGAGATTCTACAAGGAATTTAAAATTCTCAGGGTCATTTTGAATGAGAATTTTATACACATGAGGATTTTATTATGACCATGACTTTGTTTTCTGCCATTACATTTTTTCCATTTAATTTTGTTTTATTGTGCAGCATATCCACTAATATTTGAACTGTCAGTTACATCTTAGTTTGTTCTTTATGTCTTTAGCTATTTGACTTTCCACTTTTTGTATTACAGAGTATATATATGATTTCAGCTGTTTCTTTCTGTCTAGGAAGAACTGTAGATTGGCATGTTATTACTAGTAATGGCATGTTATTACCACTTATTCAGGCAATTTGATGACATGATATTCAACCACAAATAGCCTTGGGATATGCTCTGTAGGCATGCTCATAGGCCAATAAATATACCTTGTTCTTGTTAAATGATTGTTTAAAGCATTTTGAAAGAATGTTTTTGCAGTAATGGGACAAAATAAAGGATACTGTATAAAAAAGCAGCAGAGATCACCAGCCTAAACAGATACAGAATTAAACCAATGAACTATACCAACTCTGAGTAGCGCGTGAAATTGTCTTTCATCGAGAAATCTCTGTCTATACTTGTTAATGATCTTTACAGGCTGACTAGATGCTAGGAAATGGCTATTTCATGTGACCAGATTTTTCTGCCTAGAAACTGTAAGATTATGGTTGAGAGATGTCAGCCAAAATCCACATTGCTCTGTCAAGCTCAAGACCGATTGCTTTGAGCTTCTTTCTGATTAGACTCAGTGCTGTCCTTTAGCAATTATCTGTTTCAATCATCCACAGGGATTCCTCTCTACCTTTTATTAATTTGGAGAGCCATACATAACGTTTTTGATGGTGTGTAATCCTCAGCATACTTCCTTGTGGATTTTATGTGTTTTGTGATAAAAGGAGAATGCTGAGGTCTAAGTATAGATCTATGGAAGGGAATGGACATGGTCATTAGCTCCACCCTCCATTCTCTCCCTCACTTTCAAAATGTGCAGCTTCATTCCCTATTCTGCAATATACATCTCCCATAGGCTGGGTGTGATCCTGCTGCAGCACACTGGAGTGAGCCTTTTGGTCACCCTGCCGCACACCAGCCGTGATAAAGATCACTGTCCTTCCATTCTGCTACCATTTTCTTCTTGAGATTGGTAACCGTGCTTCACTATTCCAGTAATGTGAATTAGTATGTAGTTTTTCTATACGTCCTTCTACATCAAATAATTTGCAACTTTTAAGGCCTGTTTTGCTAGTGAAGGAAGAAGGGGGTGGGGGAGCATGAAACAGGGCAGGAATATTGATCCACTTAACAGTTAAAAATATACAAGATTGAGCATCCAGTACAGCTCTATTTCATCTATGCCCTTAGAGAAAATGAAAACAAAACCCCAACAGTTAATATATTGTATTTATTGTAATGGTCTCTAAGTGCAGTGTAAAAATGAGGTGAGGGTTTTGTCTGCATTGTTGCTGAATCTTTTGAATTTGTATCTTAGCCTGAATATTGTAATGACTTCATTCTACAATATTCTACTGCTTCTATGTAGCATTTCATTAGGTTTTTTAAAAGAAACTGAGAGACAAAACCATATTAGATTTCAGAAATTGAATTTAGATGAGCACAGGTTTTGGAAAGCTGTGCATTTAATACAATTTTCAGACTGCCTGTTTGACTGTGAGCCAGTGACATTGTGTCTGTGCACAGTAAACAGAAACTTGAACAGGACTCTGTAGCCAAATCATTTGATTCACCTTCATAGTCTAAGAAAAGACATATGCAAATTGTTAAGATCAAAAAAATAAATAGATAAACTTTGGAAAATAACAGGAGAAAAATTACCAATTTTTTTTTGGTCTAATTACAATGATAGGTCAAGTAAGATTCATTATAATGTCTTTGAAAAAGTTACTAAATCTTAGAATCATAAAATTGTTTGCTTTGGAAGGGACCTTAGAGCTCACCTCGTTTCAGCCTCTTGCCCTCCAATGGGCAAAAACACCTCAGAGTAGACCAGGTTACTCAGAGCTCCATCCAGCCTGGGCTTAAAGAGTTCCAAGGTTGGAGTATCAAGAGCTTCTCTGGGCAACCCATTCCAGTGTAAAATGATACAACTATCTTTTCTGCAAGGCCTGTTTTAGGATTTCTTCTCTATTCTGCTTTAAAAATAATGTATGAGGTCATAGAAAAGAGTATGGAGAGTTAGAAGGAGAAATATTTCCATGGAATTATGTGATGTATAATATGTTCAGATAGTTATGTCCATAGCCCATAGATGTTACTGTTGTGTAGAGAAGGAAAACCAAAATGGATCAGTTATTAACTATAAGTTCATTAATAGACTTTCTTAGGAATTTTGAACGCAAACTCTGTTAGTATTGGATACTGAGTACGTAGCTAGAGATGGTTTACTGCTGTGCACTCATTTGTCTCATCTTCCTCCCACTCTTTTGTTCTTGACTAATTTTTTCTCTTTTCCTTTCCGAGCTGCTCTTTTCGTAACCCTTGCTCTTTAATGCTTACAACCCTTCATCCTTCTAGCGTCTCACCTTTTATAGACAGACTCCTCTTGTATGCAGCCTGAAGGGCACTGTGTGTGTATCATGAAAGGAGCTACAGAAGATCTATCTTTTCTCTGATATCCAGTGGTGGAATTCAGCACTTGACATCAGGAGAGAGAGACCATTGACAAGGGCCCCCACAGAGCCAAGGCAGGCAGTTGACAAGGACATCTTAGGGCCCCACAAACCTGGGCTGGAAAACTCTTAAGATGGAATGGTCCTATACTAGATACCTGCAGAGCAGCCAGAACATACACTGTAGGAATAAAATTGGAGGTCTCTTAATGTGTCCTGTGCACACGTAAGTGTAAATCTTCTTATAGATTACCTGTAAGTTGCTGATATCTTAAAAGGAGAGATAAAAGCACAAATATTTCTCCTTTCCCTACTTGAAAAATGTCTGACATCCCCCCAACCCCGCCTTGCTGCCTTTGTAGAAGGCTGAGATCTTCATAGTAAAGAAGATAGCAGCTTATTTTATGAGAGCCTAATTTTAGCAATTTTTGAATGTTAGAAGGCTTGTAATGTTATATTGTGTTTCAAGTCTTTTTATGATAGTCAACAGGATAAGAGAAAGAGGCCCAATGAAGGTATGGATACAGACTCAAAAAGAAGAGTTCAAAGTGGAAGGTTTAACTCCGTAGAGTAAAAAGTTGTCAGAGCTGTAGGAAACTGCAAACCCAGTCTCAGAGTGGAAGGAGTCAGGCACTGTGGTGCAAGCACTCTAACTGATGTACAACATGTAAACTTGACATTTTTTGTGCTAGTCTACACTGTTCTTGTGTCTTGCTTCCTCCTTTATCTGGCATATCATCTTCTGAATTTCTCTGAAGATTTTTTATGCTTGCTTTAACTTATCTATCTTTTTTGCTGGTTTTGTCCTCTCTGCACTTCCTGCCCTCCCCCTGCCCTTGCCTCTCACTCTCTTCCAGGATGTATCAAATTTGGCACTGTACCAGTTAGTCTGCTCAAAGGAGAATGGTTATTTCTGAAAACTCATTTGCTGCGAAGGGTGGAGTTTGCCAAAGTCTCTATTCAGTTTAAGGGACAAATAGTTGGCTTTCTGCCTGTCCTAAATGCACATTCAAGCAATTGTCCTAAACAAAGCCAGGATAATGAGAAATTTCATAATGAGCTGAAAGCTGTATATTTCCTCTTTTTATTATGCCCTAAATAGTCTAATGATCTCAACTTATAATTTAGTTAGCAATATGAAGTTTAAGTGAGATTGTTATGAGGACAGTGTTTGATGGAAGAGACTTTCTACAACCCTTTAAAAATAAAAATGGAAAATTATTCTCTTTCTCCTTAAGCATGCTCTTTGCCTCAGTATATGAATGAATTAGTGACAAATAAATAATCACTGAGTTTTCCTTGAATGAAATTCTCTAAATGTCTCTGGGCATCATCATGAATTGCACTATCACAACCTTAAGTTACCCGCTCTGAATAATAGAAGCAGGCAAACAAAATGCTATCACTGCATATAAGACAAAACCCCCCAAACCAGCCCTTACTGATGATGATTACAAGTGACAGCTACTTTCATGCAATCCATAAACTAGGGTTTGAACTTACAGTAGTGCCACATCTCATTATACAAAGTGATTGTGGCAAGGTAGAGGAAAACAAACAAAAAAATAACATTCATATAACATTGAGAAATACTCAGTTAAATAAGAACATTTAACTCCAGGAGTCATCTGTGTCACAATTTTTAAGTGTCTGATGTAAGTCAGATTTATATGAAAATCTTTTAACCTGAGTTAAAAAATAGCACACACTTTTATCTTCCATAGCTTAAGAACCATCAGAAGAAATATTAGGTTAAAAAAGACTGTATGATGTCTCAAATAACCAAAGAGAAGAGATCACTTCCTCAGAAAAATGAATGAATGAAAGTCTATTCTGGAGTCTGAAACCCAGAATCTAAGAGGGACAGTCAAAAATCAAATGTCTTTCAATGAAAATATTTAGATAATACCTTTTCTGCCTTTTGATAGCAGTGGAGTCTCCAGTAATGTTGTTAAGAATGCTCAAAGCTAGTTCTGGAACCAGTTTTCTTCTTGTGTGTTCTAGCCAGTAAAAAAACCATGGGTTTGGTTTTGCTTAGTTTTGATTTGACTTCTAAACTCTCTGTTTGGAAGCTCTTCAGTCTGATTTTGGGAGACGCATTCTGCCTGTTGGTCTTGCCTCATGTGCTGCACTTGTCAATTCAGCCCTTCTTCTCTCAGATTTCAGCCTGGACCTTATATTTGTATGATTTAGGAAAAGGTCTTTTGTCCTTTAGATGATCAGGCTAAAGATCAATCTTTTTGATGAGTTTAAAAATACCTGCTTATTTGTCTTCTCAAACAAGAAAATGATGGATGGGTAAATGCTGTTAAAGACCACAAGGGAGTGAGGAAGAAGTATCTCTTGCTTGTGTTTCCTTGTGAAGGCTTTCAGAAATACCTACTGAGCACCACTAGTTATAGATGAAATATGGAAATCCAAGGTTTTGCATAATGCCCCTTGTCAGGGATTTTTTATTCTCTGCATCCATACCAAATACCATTTTTTTTTAATGACAGAAGTAAAAGTGCTTCTTAGAAGAATGAATTGTGCTATATTCCTGTACTTTTTGTTCCATGCATCAGTTAAAAATACACTTTCATCTGCTACAGACAGCCTAGGGAATGTTGAAATGTGCCCATGTGATGACATTTCTCATGGTATTGAGTATTCCAAGACCCAACTTTTATCCAAAGTGTTAATCTGAAGAGGAAGAAGGCAGTCTTTGAGGTCCACCTTATTTCAAAAATGGTTTTGGTATCACCTCAGGTAATTATCAGCAAGAAGTTTAGCTTAGCATGTTATCAATTTACTTATCTGGTTAGGCTGATTACAAGAAGTAAGGAAAAAATACCGATCTCACCATTTGCAAATATTTCAATTACTCATCTCCTACTGTGTGGCAATGTTTGTCTGAGGTTTTCTGTTTATCCTACAACACCATAAGGGAGACATGGACTAGAACTTGCCTTATGATTCCTGGAGCTCTTTTGTTCTGTAAATGTCTATTTGAAATGAATCTGTGCAAAAGAAAATTATTACTACTTTGAAAAAACCCCACATTTATGATCCTCCTCACACCAAATGTCAGAAATATGTTAAACCCTTGATATTAATGAAAGTTTGGTCTATTTCATAACTCTCTATAGCAGATAAAATTCATAATTCTTGATATACAGAAAATGTTGCCATGTAGGCCTTAGGGTTCCTCTGATTGTTCACCATCCACGGACAATAATGTGCTAGAAATATGTTTGGAATGGGTTTATCTATTTTTGAATTTATTGCATGAATGAAGACATATGATACCTTTAACACATGATTAAAAAATTGTTCTGCTGAAGTGGACATGAAGCATGTTAATGCATTTTTTTTCTCCTGAGTAAATTTGCATAACTTCAGTGCATTTTAAAATGATGGGGATGAATATTCTACATATCACAAAGAACAGATTTTCATTGAAATGGAATGTATGTTAATATGATCAAATAGTTACAGGAGGTCCTCAGTAAACCCAGACCACATCCATTTCACAGCCTCAGCTTCATACTGAGGTTCAACACACAATTATTCTTTCTGATACTTAATATACAGTGTATGTTTGTATATCAAGTGTATATGGTTTTTTACCTTGGAAAATATGAGCCAATATGCAATAAGATGCAAAACTATGCAATAACTTTGCATGCATTATGTAGGAAATGCTGAAATTTTGTGGAATCCCACAATAACAGTTATGTGTTTTTATCAGACAATTTATTTATGCAAAAATGAAAGATAAATTTCATGAAATATGAGTGGAGATTATTCCTTTTTAAGTTTCCAATTAGTTGTGTCACCTTGTGTGCATGATGTGAATCAGCAACTGACCAAGTGACCATGAACTATCAACAGGAGATGTCACAGTGTAATTGAGAATAAATTTAAGGACTAATTCTCTTCAAGTTAGAACTTTTTTAATGCTCCAATGTTCTTTCAGTTACACATCAAGATTGAAAATTGTGTAAAATAATTACATTCAATACATATAATTCAGTTTTTCTGTTGAAACTGTTTTTTCCAACTTCAGTGAGATGCTAATATTTTAAAGATATGTAAAAGAACTTTGTTGTTTCAGAAACGTTTTCTGACTCTAAAGTTTGGCTGTAAACCAAAAATGTTTTAACTAGAAATGTAGTTTTTGTTCTCACACAACCTGTCCAATTTTTTCTTCCTTAAGAGGAAATTGCAAAATTTTATTGTGAAAAGCATAGTTTATGTAGTGATTGCAATTTTTGAAGATAAGTTAGTAAGGCAATTTTTAATTTTGTGTAATTTTGTATTTTTAATTTGTGAACTTCTGATTACCAGTGGAAAAATTTGGGTTCAAGTTTTCATTGAACCTTCAAAATTTAAAATTTTAAGTTTCATTGAAAAATATATTTGACAAATGTGACTTTTAAAAGCTTTTAACATTTATAAGCTAATATTTACATTTTACTGTAGAGTATATTCTGTACCGCTATTCAGGATTTTATAATGTTTTTATGACTAATTTTGCATTCAAGTTTAGCAGTATATTTTTAAATAATAGATTTTGGTAGAGGAAGGCTAAGGTTATTCAAGCTTTTCTCAGTTGATGAGAATGGAATGCTTCTATTTAAGCATATGCTTAATTTCTTCCAGGGAAAATGACTATTTAGTTTCAAAGTAAAAGTAGGCTTTTTTAGCATTGAAATTGGCTAGTTAATGGTCTAAGTATACCCTTGAAGGGCCTGAACATAAAAATGATATTTATTTTAATGTAATTTGATTTATCTGCAAATGACTTTGTTTTGTTTTTAAATAGTTCAGCTATCCCAAGTTGTTTTCTGAATCATCCTGCCAATCATCCCAGAATTCAAATTATATGTAAAAATCTGTTGTTTCTATCCAGTACCTGAAAACCTAGCTTGTTGGATAGATTCACCAGTCGTTGAATGAATTTCTCTCTTCTTCTCGTGAGAATTCTTTATATAAAAGTTTCCTAGCATTCAAAGTCTATTTGTTGAATATTTGTAGCAATTGAATGCAAAGTGGATACGAATGTCATTGTGACTTTTTTGTAAATAACAAGAACGGAAATGTGTGGGGGAAATCCCGTACTTATGGTGTATTATGAGTCGAACATTGCAATATTCTTGGAGTATCTTCTAGTGTAAGGAATGATTTCTTGCCATCCTGAGCCAGCTGTATAGCACTCATCTCTTTTTCTTTTCCTTGTCAGAAATAAGGTACATGAGCCCTGACTGGCATATTTTCCTTTTGGGAGAAATGTCTGAGAAGCAGAGTGAGTACTTAAGGTCCTTCTGAGCTTGTCTCTCCGGCTAGCTCTGCTCTTCAGATACCATACAAACGAGTTAATCCTTTGGGTCCAGATTTCAGACAGAGATGTGACCTTGCTTGGAAGAAGGGAGGGACTCACACTTGGTGTTACTTAGGGCGAAAGCCCAGGTGTTCAAAGCGTGAGTGGTTGTGAGAATTCTTGCTTGCCCTTATCAATGTGGGCATTACAGATGGAAATTAGGAGGAGTGGGTTAGGTACAGGGAGGCTGGACTTTGACATGTAGGGGAAAAAGGGGTATGGATGATACCCAAGGCCTGGCAGGGCCACCTGGCTTCGGCAGAGCCATCAAGTACCATGGAGTGTCCACAGATAACATACCGAACTCAGTTTGGGTGGTTAACTTGCATTTCAGCTTTGGACTTGCTTTCTTTAACTCTCCCTTTTATTTTTTTTCTTGAGATTTCCCATCTATTAGTCTTGTCACAATCTGCTCTCTCTCATTAGAGTGGTGGCTCATCCTTCTGAAGCTTTTCAGTGCTGCTGTGACACCTATTTTTTTAGTGTCAGCTGACATATTTGAGGATTTTCTAGCACTAAGATGTCTATTTGAGCTTTCAGATTTTGTGTATTTATCTGAACTAATCTTCTATTCCTTTGAAGTGTTTCTGTTTCTAATATTAATTCAAATGATGAATGATTTCATTATGATGACTTTTTGGTAAGAGTGTATTAATAAATTTGAACTTTAGACTTTGTAATTAGAGGAAGGTTGAAGAAACCTCCTATGTTAACTTCTCATAGCTTTCCATTAGAATTTGGTCATGGTAGTAAAGAAAGAAATTTGATAGTGAAAACTCTGAAAAGTACAGGATGACTTATTGCTCTTCATTCTAAAGAGAACTTCAAATACATCCCTCTTCTGCAGGAAAAAAAAAAAACACAGAAAACTAACCAGTCATTCAATCATTTCAGGCAGTAAGAATTCCAGTTACAGTGTTCATTAGCATGCAGATAAAAACTTGTTATGTGATTTTGTGTGTCATTCAATTTCAAATTCACTCACACGTGTTAATAAAGTCAGGATATGAAGAAGCAGTGTCTGTCCTGAACTGAAAATATTATAACAGGGGTTAAATGGCTTTAAAATTATGTTTTTCCTGTAACATAATATGTTATTAATTTCCCTTTCTCCTAAAGTAGCTGGAAAACCAACTGGCAACTACTGTAATTTCTCCTTTTTTTTCTTAACAAGATGATATTGGTATCCAACCCACTGTTTCATGAGTATTTAAAGGAAAAAGAAAAATAACACTCATTGTGTTTATTTATATTAGTTTACATTGATCAGTATTTTAAAAATTGTAGTACATTGCAGTGTACAAGCTGATTTCTGAAGAAAAACAGAGGGAAACTATAAAATTAATTAATTTTATGGAATATATGAAAACAGAAACCCTAAGTTATGAAGGCAATGATTTAACTTGAGTTAAACATTCACTATAGATCACATCACTAATGGATATCTACTTGGTATTTTGAAAAGACTAACTTAGCAATTAGAAAGCAATTATAAACCCATTCAGGTGGAAGACAATTTAAACTGAAATAGAATTATATTAATTGGGAGCAGTTTAAGAACATTTAATTAGATGCCCCCAAAGCCCCAGTTCAATAATTAAAAGGGAAAACCATGCAGTTTAAAAAAGAAACTAGCTTATAAAGGAAATAAACCTCATTTTAAAAGAAATCCTAGAGAAAAGGAAGAAGAGGTAGAGGAGAGGGTAACTTGTTAAGAGCCTATATTAGCATAAACAGGTAATTTCATCTGGAAGCTATTAACTGGAAGAAAAAATAATAGGAAAAAAAAACAACCCTTAGTGATTAGTGAAGCAAAGGCTCATATCTTACTTTCTACAGTGGATATATACATATATATCCATTTGATTCTACTGCTAGCTGAAAGTCTTGGAAATCTCTATAATAAGGAATTTGTTTTCAATAGCTGTTACTAATCTATATTTGTGGGTGGGGTGCCAGATAATCCCATAAATCCTGATGAAGAAAGAACAGTTTTTTCTCAGTTAAAGCCATAGTGACTGAGAAATGACAGGTAGATACTCTTTTAATTAGAAGTGTGAGGTTTTGCATTATTTTTCATCAGAAGAACAACAAAATTTCTGTATGACCTAATCTTTTTTGCTTGCTAAATTAGACTAAGTGATAACTATTTTCCCAGTGCAGACATTTCAAAATTCCCAAATATATCATATAAGGACTTAAGGAGCTTCAGTGCAGCCTGAAATATTTTTGTCATTATTTTGATAATGGTGGAAACCCCAAAGAATTCCTTTTTTATTATGTTTACAAGCAAGCTTTTACTTGTTTATTTTTATGGGAAATCCTGAGAGACAGAAAGTGTAGTGGAATTTTTAAATGCTTTAGAAAAGATAAAGAAGAAAGGAATTTTTAAGGTAGAAAAGATCACATTTGGACAGATCAAATTTGAGATGAGGAGATGGTTTCTAAAATGTGATGTCCGAAAGGAAGAAGGCAAGAACTAAAAAGGAAAAAAAATACCCCTTAAGACCGTTCTTATAACTCTAAATCTGAACTACAGAAGTGATGCTGAAATAAATCTGTCTCATACCTACATACATACACTAGAGCTCATGTAGAAGTAAGATTTGTTCTGCAACTTAAAAATACGATTTGTCTTTGTAATCCTAATGATCCTTCTATTTGTGAGGATGAGTTGGAGGAGCCTTGTATTAAAAAGGCTTCCACACTCCTTTCTAGCCAAATCCAAAGTCTTAGCTTTGCAAAAATGTATAATGAACCACTGCACAGACTTGTGATCTTTGGGTAGCTTTGAAATTAACAGCCCTTTTGATTCTGATTCTACTTCAAGTTGCTGAATCCTGGTAATTCTCAGAGTACTGTGGGGCATACTTCATTATTTTGCTTCAAATGAATTACTCCTCAAGCTCTGCATAAAGGGTTTCCTAATGCAGTAAACTTTTGTAAAGATTTTCCTAGACAATAATCCTATTATAGTATTAAATACAGGGATGTGCATTGCATACTCTCTCAAAATGTTGGGGTTTAAAATTATGATTTCTGAGGGGTTGGTTGTCTTCAAAATTTTTTATCGGCATTTGACTGAAGAAAGCAATTACCGGTAAATCAATGTGTTTGTTTTATATACATTGTGTCTTATTATCCTCCATTACTTATCTCAAACATCAGAGCTGGCCTAATAGGACTATCCAAAATTAAGAAGATGAAAGTATTAAGAGGCAAGTATTTAAAAAACACTCATCTCTAACCAAAGTTCTGCTTCTGGAATGCTGTATCTTCTGGTTTCACTATTAACATAAGTTTGAGTAAAAACCTGTTAGCTTCAGTTTAAGGTTCTTGCATGACCTATGTTTGTTTCAGATTACATTGTATAAAAACTAGGCAAATTAATATTGAAGTGAAAGCACCTTTTTTACTCTGCCCACTGAATCAAATGCTAGTGCTGATTTTCTAGACTTGCTGCATGTAGAAGCAGATGTAAGAATATGTGCATGTGCTTGCACATTGTGTCTACTCAGTCTTGACAGTTTTGTCATTGACATTAAACAGTTATTGACATAAAACTTCAAGTGGTATCTTCAAATAATAAAAAAAAATAAAGCTAGTATCTTCTGTGTTGTATTTTCTTGGTAAGGTAACAAGCAGCTGTTGGTGTTGAAATTCAGCCTCCAGACAAAGGCTGTTAAGTAAAGTGGGTCATTGCTTAGAGTCTAAAAGGTGTTGCTGGAAATAATTGACTGTTTCATCTTTTTCAGGCTGAGTCAGAGAGTGTCTGGGAGCCTGTGGTACCTGTCAGACAGCAGAGACAAGGTAGGCAAGTTTTAGTGCTCCTGCCAGGGAGAACTAGGTGGGGCTGTGGTTGCTGCTTGCCTCAGCTCTCCCATCCTCACCAGCATTGCTTAACAAAGCCTTGCAGACCACTCCCTGGCTTTCTAGACTATATCTCTTCTCAGGTTGTTCCTCCTTTTCCTTCTTATTTGGCTGACATCAGCTGTGGTATAGGTATAAGGTGCAAGGAAAAGAAAGACCCATTGTATGTGGGTAAAGGGAGAAGAAAAGGTTAAAGCTGCAAAATGGTGGTAGAGGTAGTGGTGGAATTGTTAAAACAGAAAGGTATGTAGAAAGGCAGGTAGAAAAGTGCCAGTTGTAAGCCCTCTGAACTCAGTATTTACTGTGGTTATTTTTTTTTTCCTGAACCAGAGTTGTGTATTTGTCCTTGTCTTATTTTTGCTGTTTGTTCTTCTATCATTTTACAACTTGATTACATCTATTTGTTTTTTGTATGATATTTTGAATGGTTTTCTCTGGGGAAGAGTCCTCACAATACCTTAAGTGGATTGTTTTGAAAAGCTGTATTGTTTTCAGGCTATGTCTGAATAACTCCTGCTTGACATATTTACCTTGATAAACAAGCTTTTTTCAGAGTCCTGCGGAATATTTCCCAGTGGAGCAGCAAGAGCCTAGGATGTTCCCTGAAGGTTGCTTTATTTAATGTCAACTTCTCTTCAGTTATCCAACTTTGTTTATGAATTAATCAAGGAGCACACATTTTTATATCCTTATCTACTCCAAATCATGGCTAGGTAATGCCAAAATTGTGGCTTTGGGTATTGTTTCCAGCTGATGAATGTGATAGCTTTAATACTAACAAGCCCATTCAAGAACACTTCTCATGAGAAAAGTAATCCTGATGAAAGATAGAATATAGCCTGAAATTAAGCCCACTTTAAAGTAGTGGACAACTGATAATGAGCACGTTAATAATATTCCAATATTCTTTCAGGACTAGAAAATGCAAACAGAGCTTATGAGTATCCTAAATATTGAGTGAGATTCACTGCTAAAGAGCTCTGTGAAGTGAGCAGGTGCTCACTCATGTTTGGGTTACTCATAGATTAAAGAAATCCAAGGCATTTTGTGGGTGTTGTTCTTTGCTAGTTTCCCCTATCTGGGGGAGGTGCTCAGCTTGTTTTGTTCTCAAACCAAGTACTATCTGGTTTGGGAGGACATATATTTGAGCAAAACAAATAAGAAAACACTCCTGCCCTGAAGGTCTTGTGTCTCCTTGTGTTAGAAACAAGAGTGAGTCCTGTGCAGATTGTAATTCATTTTACCTCATATTAGGCATGTGAAGAAAATCTCATGGGCTTCATGCACCTAGAGATTACTCTCAGCAGTAGAACATCTTGATTTATTTATATTCTGATCTTCCAGACAAGGTCTGTTAATGGAGAAGGACATGTAGACCAAAACACAACAGAAAAGGATAAAAAGAATGGGGTTATGATAT
This sequence comes from Zosterops lateralis, assembly GCF_965231275.1. Lineage (NCBI taxonomy): Eukaryota > Metazoa > Chordata > Aves > Passeriformes > Zosteropidae > Zosterops > Zosterops lateralis. The sequence continues at coordinate 22,434,779 of NC_139766.1, read as the reverse complement.
TTTCTGGACATTCTTTTTGGTGGCAGTTTTGAATTTTTTTGTTCAGACTAGTTTTTGTATGGTTAATGTAATTCTGGATCTATTGTATCTTGTAGGTAATAAAGCAACTCAGCCTTTACTGAGGGAAAGATTCAGGAGTGACCAACTGGGATAGGGATCATGGCAAGGCAATGACAAAATACTGGAGCCACCAAGGAGGGAACAATGTCCATGGCACACTTGTCTGAGATCTGAGAAGGCAATATTTAGGATGAACACAGTGCTGAGTAGAGAGCATGTACATTTGTACACTGAGTGTGTACATATGTACACTGAGTAAAGAAGTGTGGTCACATCTGAACACCATGGTTCCTGAGAAATACTGTTGATTCTTTTTTAAATGTCAGGAGCTCTCCAGTTTTTGTTCTGATGACATAATTTTTCTCTGAGTACATAAAAGGTGCTCTAGTTCATGTCTTTATTTATTTATCTGGGGTTTTTTGTTTGTCTTTATTTTGTTTATTTGGCTGGCTGATTTTGGTGTGGTTTTTATTTTAATTTTTTTTTTTTTTTTAAATTAAAGGGTGTATATTTTATTGCTGCAAAAAACATTTTATCTTTTCCAGATGTTTTTGTTTAGGTCTTTGGAGGACATCCAGGTAATGGATTAAATCACTGGAAGTGGGTTTCATAATTTTTTATAAGTTTTGATTTGTCTATTAGATCTTACTTCATGCCAAAATTACTGTTCTCAGAGTGATTAGATGACCACAAAGAAAGATTTTACAGCTAATGTTTCAGGTGTTCTTATCCTACTTTTCAACACTGGCCAATAAATTAACCAGTTATTTCCAGTATCTGAGTACCCATCCAGGTATGATATCATTTAAAGAGACAGAAAGGAAAACAAAGGAGTTTCTGTAGACCAAAATGGACAGATCCCAGTTAGTGTCTTTGTTGTACTTAATGGCAGAAGCAAATGCTGCCCCACACGTCCAGAGGAGTGGGGAGCTTGGCTGACTGATCCTCAACAGAATGTTTAGGAGAGGACAAAGCTTTGGAAATCTGTGTTCAGGAAACTATTTCTCTCTCTGCCATAAATGACCTTCTGAACTAAATGTTAATTTAAATAGATCGTTGTAACTTGGTATGAGTAAGACAATGTAATTGACTTTCATCTCTGTCTTCAACAATTGTACTTGCAGAGGAGTGAAAGATAAAATGTTGAGCTTTAAGCATGAGAGTCCAGCACTATTATTTTGTCACACATTCATCTGATCTTTACAACAAAATTATGAAAAGTAATTTGCTTAATAGTGCACAAAGCATAGAACTATTTTAGTTCTTGTTTATTGTTTCATCTGTGTATCCATCAGTGCTGCCATACCAATTGTGTGTTTTGAACAGATGTCTTGAGAGTCGTCAGTAAGGGCAGGGAGGAAATTCTGAAGAGACCACAGGCATGTCTTCCAGCCTTCATAAGTAGAAGTGACAGGGAATCTGAGTGCCTCTCTTATGTTTTTTCGGATATTCTAAACTACTATCTTTCCCTGTAGTTTGGAATAAACTTGTCATCACTTCAAATGCACTATGCAGGGGCAGATTAGCTGCTGTACTATCTGAAGGTTTGTACTATGTACTATGTGAAGTTTTACGGGCCCAGTATACTCACTTAAGCTCAATAGTTTTTGCTGGGGAAACACTCAAAATAAATGTAAAGTATTGGAGTTTCCACAGTTGACCTGTATGAGGACAAGCTCCAATGCTGATCATACAGAAATTGTATAACAGCCAGAGTACTCTGGGCAATCCTTCTGCAATGCATTTAATTGTTCTGATGCAGCAGGATGCTCAGCATAGCCCACCCTTGCACCAGGTCTGCTGTACCAGGTCTGCATATCAAAGCCAGGTGTATGTAGCCTGGATTGCGTTTTGATGTGATGCCATAGCAGCCATCCCTCTTCTGCCTTTGCCTGTCTCATAGGCTCTGCTTTAAACACTTGTGCCTATGTTTTATAAACATCCAGATGAGTCATCTCTTCAGCTGTCTTCTAAACTGATCCTTTCTGTTTCCGATGTGGTTTTGACTAAGTACTTTGCAATTTTTTTTTTAATTTTTTTTTTTTTTTTAAATCAGAAGTAATTAGTATGAAATTGAGCCTATCAGAGCAGCTTTTAAAAAGAGAGGATTTAATCCAGGATGCTCAAAAGTCTTCTTTAGTAGTTCTTTCTGTTCCTCAGACCTCTGAATGTTTTTTATTAGAGGTTAACTTCATTTTGGATGAGTTTGATATGCCTAACTGGGTACCAGCCAGGCTGAATTGGCCATGTGCTGGCCACTGTGTTTGCTGGAGCTCAGGGCCCCTGGAAGCACCTTTGCCTTAGCCACTGTGAATTAATTCTGGATTGTACATGACAGGTATTCCAATATTTTGAGAGGCCAGCTGACTTTCCATGGTACAAACCTATGTGCTGCAGCACAGCACAGTTAATCTCTTCCTGAATATGGCACCCAGAGCTGATAGATGAGGCTTATTTAGTATGTGTTGAATTGAGACTCTCTATCACAGGGCTCCATCTTCTAGTGGAACTTCCTATTAAATTGTGGTAGTCATGCTATTAAAATGCTGCCAATGTAGGATCCAAACTTGAGAAAGTTACTTTCATGGTAATAGCAGGGTAAGTAAAACTATTTTCCAATGACACTGAACAACTACATCCAAATGAAAATGTTCTCAGTCTTTCACCAAAAGTGCCAAAAAGATGGCTTTCAAAAGGCTATACCATTAGTTTAATGGATTCAAAACTTAAAGTTCATGGGTAAAAAGAGGAGGCAGATGAACTTCAGGAAAATAAAGGTGTTCTCCATTGTTATCTGTCTAAAAGCTGTTTGTAGCATGTTTCTTGACATATGTTTAGCATACAAGTGAATTATTCTGCCCTTGGTTTGGCATAATGGAGATTTTGAAATTAGATATTGTTATTGCAGTAAAAGAATGGTCTGTTTCAGCCTCATTCAGAATCACTGGAGAGAACAGCCTCATCAGAGCAAACAAAAGCAGTTCCATATTTAATTTATAAGCCTTAAATAACTTTTCCATTTCACAGGAACCTGTAGACTGCCAAGGTCCTTGCTCAATAGATTTTGATGTTCAAAACACTTCCTATGTGATGAAATTGCCTCATGAAAAAATTAATTCTGTAATAAAAATTATTTTGATCTTGTTTTCTTTTTATAATTTCTTCCAAGTGCTGATGCATTTGCTGAACTGTAATCTTGAATGCTTATACTTACATATTTTATTAGTTTGAAAAGCTATTATGGATTTCTTGCACCCCACTAGGAAAGTAGGTGCTGCTGTTAATTTGATATGTGAACACTTAGGCTCTTTCATGGCTGGATGAATATTTTTCTCAGAAGAATACATAGACATGTTTGAAGTACTCCCTTAAACTTTTACAAATTTTTTTTTAACTTGCTGTTTCCTGGAAATGTCAGCTTAAAGGGAATATATGTGAATACCAGTCCATGTCAGTACAGTCTAAAAGGGCCTTGTTGCGTGCTAGTAGAAAATGTAAATGGACTTTATGAATAATAAAATTTACTTATTAATGCCAGCAGGACAAAAGTAAAATTGAAAGCAAGTAAAATAACTAGTTAAATTTGTCAGGCTGTGGGAGTCTACTTCCTTCACCTCAAGATCAACCTGGGCAGGTTGGTTAAGGAATAATTGAGGAAAATTATGTTCTCCAGTATGATCTCTGGGATTGCTGTTTTCTGTAGCTATTTACTAATGAACCCAACACAATTCCAACAGAGAATTCCAACACAAAATGTGATCCAATTTGTTCTCATCAATTCTCACTTCTTTCATTGTAATATATTACATAATGAGCAAACTTGGTGTTGTGGGGTTTCATAACATTTTGACTGGAAGACTCTAAATTGATTTTACAGTGTTCTTAATGAGATTTTAATGGGAGATATTTAAAAAATGTTTGATGTCTGTGAAATGTAGGAGAGAGCTACTCCTGGAGGTGAACTACTGCACTAGTTCCATGACAAATGATAAGTGCTAACTGTATCAAAATAATGCTCCTGGGAACTATGTCAGTCTCTTGGACATTGTCAAAGACAGTATTAATAAATACCCAAAGGTATTATGCTGTACAGGCATAAATGAGAGCACATAGTCCCAAAATATCATTAAATTGTACAAACTAACAATGAAAAATCTTTTCAGTTATGAACTTTTTTCCTGCCTGAACCATTCCAGGAGAATATAAGAATCTGGGTAGTAATGCATAAAATCAGTGTATTCCAAGCAATCAAATTTCTTTAAAGACATAGTACTTAAGTGAAAACTGTTCATTGTCTAAACTGAATTAGTTTGCTAGGACTCCATTCTGTACCTTACATTATCTAAAGTGCAGTGGAATTAGATTCTCAACTTGCAAAACCACTGTATTTTTGATGCTAAACATTTGAGTGAAAGAGAAAACCACACCCAAGAGTACATGATCAAAATTAAATGCTTGTGATGACATCCCTTTGATGTTTAAACCTGTATAATAAGCATGATGACAAAAAACCCTCAACCTTTCTTGAGCCTTGAATTTTTTCAGTTGATGAAAGTGTAAGTTGAAAAATGGCTGCACAGGTATCAAAATTTTATAAAGAAAGATGACTCTCAGATGAATACTGTTTGGACCAAAAAAAGGATGCCAGTAGAACTTTGGAAGGAAGGGGAAGAGAGTTCACCAGCATAAGATTGAAATAGATCTGCAGATAGGACAGACAAAAGTAGTTTAATTTTTCACTGTTAGGGTTTTGAGGAATGCCTGTTGTTATAAATGCAAAGGCAAATTTCAGGTTAATAAATGACAATTTATTAATAACAGAATATCGAGCACCTGAAAAAGAGAAAAACCACAATAATAGGAAATTGTCAGCGCGCGCTGGGTGGATAGAGGTCCGCACCGATGTACCAGACGCCCTAGTCCACGCCAGTGCAGTTTTCAGTCCACCGTTTTATAGGAATTTTCTGCCCTTAGGCAGTTCAGGTGTCCAAGGTGGGTTGAATAGTCCGGATTTCTTTTCGATGGCCCTCCCGGATCTCATCAAGTCTAGTTGTCTCATTCCGAGAAGGCTCCTTTCTTATGTCAATTCCAAAAGTCCGTCTTATGTTGATTTCATTCCGCTTGTGGCACCAGAAGGTTGATGAAATTGGCATCGTCGTCAGGAAGGAATTTCTCCTTGCCTTGGCGAGGAAGTGATTCTTATCAGGGTTGGCCAGTGTCTTTTGTCTAAGTTGATGATCTTCGTCCTGTCTTTGCAACTGAGATTAGCAGGCTGAGAGAGAACGGTTACCCTTCTACTGGATTTTACAATTTTACTTTAGCTTTGTTTCATTATACATCGAATTATTATTTTATACACGAATTTTTACCCTATTTTTAGCACACCTGTTGTGGGCACCTAAGCTTGGAGGTTAGGTTGTGTCGTTCCCCCCACTGTCACTGGAGAGGGAGGCTCCTTGGGGCAGCATGTTGGAGCTGCAGCTGGACAAGTCCAGTGTGTCTCTGGGGAACCCCACCACTTTCCACTGACAGCTAATGAAGGGGTTTGGAGATAGAACTGATAAATTAATAGCCCAAAATGAACACTGGGAAGATAGATATCTTTCTCCTCATCTCAGCTGCGTCGTATACTATTACTTGAGGCTTTTTGAACCACAGCAGGTAATTCAGTCACCATTGACCTTTCTCAGTAGGCAGTTTGCATGTGATTGTTCGATTGAGAGGAGCTGCTGAGCCTCATGTGTCAGGAGTTGGGCAATGTACCTGCTGATTCAGCAAGAACTCTGCTGGTCTTTTTGAATCATACATTACTTGGCCTGAGGTGACTGGGGATTAAAGATGTAAAATTCAAAGTGTAGCATGTGTATTATAAGCGAAAAAATTAACTATTTTCCCCTCTCCCTTAATGAAATGATTTAAAAAATAATTTAGTCTAATTAGAACTTGCATGTTAAAATGCACGCCTTGTAAATAGCAGAGTGTACTTATTTGAACACCAGTATCATACAGGATTAGACTAGAGTGTTCACACACTCAAGTTCTTTGAACTTCAGGTTTTATCAATTATCATTGTGATTGTACATTGAAAGAGTACAATATTTCCTTGACTTAGGAAACTTCCTTTGACATAATTACGGTATTCATGCTCTCTCAGCTTAAACTCAGTATATAATATATCATAGTATTATGCTGAAATATGGAAATTTATTAATATTTCCACTAGAAAATAAATGGGATCAGACTTTGGAAAGATGGAATAAGACTTCAGGATACTCCTGTGGTAGAAACAGCACTTTGATAATCATTCAATGTTATTTTCTCACTATTTTTGTCTTGGAGTTCTGTGGAATTTAAATATGTGTAGCAAAGGACCCAAATTTTTTATTTTTTATTTTGTATAATAATGGCACAGTGTGGCCCAAGACAGTGAGCTTTTGGTGAACAAAAGAGGGAATTAGGGTCCCATTTCTCACTGACTTTCATAGGATCTGCAAGGGAATCATAAGGAACAAGAGAAAATACTTCACTGTTTGCTGCCTCAGGTTTGTTTGAAGATGCTGATTTCTAAAATGCTCTCAGTCTTCCTGCTGTCTCTGGCCCCTGAAAAATGGAATAGAGCAGGTCTCAGCTGTCCATCCATCGGGTGGGGTGTGAGGGACTAAGCAGCTGTAGGACCTCAGATGTGTCAATGTACAAGAGGACATCGGCTTTTATAGTTTCTGCTTTCTCTTTGTAAAAGTTTATTTCTGCAACTCAAACATCCCAGAAGAAAAGGGTCTTAACACTGTGTTTTAACTTCCTTAGATTTTTTCTACTATTTTCCTCTGGATTTAGTAAGTAATATAGGAAATTAACTTTTTTTTTTTACATGTATAAGTTGCTTGATGTCAGGACCCTTTTTCTTAGGATTCTTTCCTTTCCCTTTGATGGTACAGCGGACATAAACTTCAATGTATTGAGATACTTTGTAGATACCAGGACACAAGCTAGCATGTGACCAGGAAACAAGTATACTGAGAGATGAGCCCATTAATCTTTTAGTAAAGTCTATTGACACTATTGTCATCTATACTTTGCTTGCCAGAAGCATCAATGTGTTGAAACTCAGGATAAAAGCAGCTGTGCTAAATTTTATGCTTTTCTAGCTACAATAAGAGCAATAAAAATATTATCATAAAAATGATGTGAATTCATCTGTTTTGGTAGAAAATATGGATTTGTAGAAATACATTTACATTCAGTGAAATAAGAGGGAATTGCAAGTATGTTGAGAAAATGCATACTAATAAAAGAAACATTATTGACCTGGTTATTAATAAAGTTAAAATTTCAACAAGAGAACATATAAAGATCAAAGTTGTGTGTTTCCATGTGTTGAATAGTAGATAGTATTATATCTTGGAAACACTATTTTGAAGAGTTTAATTTTCTAGCATAACTGAAATCAGTAGGAGAAGATGTAACAGGTACGTTGATTCTCTTGGTAGGGTTATTTTTATGAGTAATCTGATCTGAGAACATAGGTCCATCTCAGAAATAGAATACAGAATATGTATTGAAAGTAGCTTTTCAGGTACTAACTTTGATCAAAGCAGAAGCAGTACACTTCACAGACCGTGCTCTGCATCATGTTAGCACTACATTCCCCATAACAACTTGATGTTTTGTGGTTTCCTATGGAGCAGTTGGCTTGCAAATTTGCATGCTTTGGAAGAAATCATTCATAGTTTCTTTATATTGCTTAAAATAAGCAAGCTCTTTATGAATTCCCTATACTTCTGCTGCAGGAAGAAAACCAGTGTTACCATACAGGACAAGTTTCCATCTGAAAAAACTCTGACTTTTTTAAGGTCAGGACTAGAATATATTCTAGTTTTAAACTATTGATAAAACCGTACTTAGTAGTAAGCTAATGTTTTTAGAATAGTATAAAAAATGCTTTCAGTAATAAAAGGGTACTCTGTATTCTCACAGAGAACTACTACTACAGAATATCAAAGACAAAAGTTGCTCATTTGCACTCTGGAGACACAGTAGTCCAGCTCACAATCTTTCTCCTTTATATAGGTAGAGTTCCTCTTTCACAGAGAAGCAGGTGCTTGCTGTCAATTATTCTTGTCTTTATTTCCCCATGGAATGCTTGTTGTCTTATTATGACAAATTGTTGGGTTGCTGAAAGCAACTTCAGGTCTGCAAGATTGTGAGCAGAGATAGTTAACCTTCTGTTTTCTAGACATTTTCATTCATCACCATGACTTGTTACATACTTGTGAGCTCTGTGTTCTGTCCAAAATATGGCTTTGTACAGAAACCTCTTGAAGTGGCTTTCCTGTCATTCCGACTTTCTGAAGAAATGGAAGGAAATGCAACAGAATGAAAATTATTTTTTGGTGTCAGCATTCTCCTTTAAAAAATTCCCCATATGTTACTGAAGGTCACTCTGCTTTTGAATGTATTGCTTCTCACTAAATAATAAAGTATCTGTGAGCAAAATATAAATGGGGTTACCACTTCATGCAGTACTATAAATGAAAATGCATTATTTTTCTTTCATCTGGAAGTTTTCTTGACTTCAGAAATAATAAACCTTTTTAAATATATATCTGTGTTGATTTTTGGGCACCAGAATATAAGGATATCAAGCTGTTGGAGAGTGTCCAAATCCTATACAGATGATGAAAGTTACGAAGGGGAAGCTGTATGAGGAGTGGCTGAGGTCACTTGGTCTGTTCAGCCTGGAGAGGAGGACACAAAGGGAGACCTCATTGTGGTCTACAGCATCCTTATGAGGGGAAGAGGAGGGGCAGACACTGATCTCTTCTCTGTGGTAACCAGAGACAGGATCTGAAGGAATGGCCTGAAGTTTTGTTGGAGGTTTAGGTTGGATATTAAGAAAAGCTTTTTCACCAAGGGGGTGATGCACTGGATCAGGTTCCTCATGGAAGTGTTCATGGCACCAAGCCTGGCAGAGTTCAAGGAGTGTTATACAACACTCTCACGCCCATGATGTGAGTCTGAAGGGCCAGGAGTTGGACTTGATGATCCTTGTTAGGCCCCCTTCCAATACAGGATATTTTATGATTCTATGATTTCTGCTCTGAAAGCTGCTTACACAAAATGTTTCAAAGAATTTTTTTAAAGTTCTGTTTTATTTTATTTTATTTTATTTTATTTTATTTTATTTTATTTTATATTTTTATTTACCTAACACTCATGCACAAACAGAATTTTTTAATATGAAAAACAGTTTTGTATTCTTTGTTTGTTTTCTCCCTGGTTCTCGGGAATTTCTGCCCATGATGTCAACAGCAAAATTATGATTGATTGAACCTCTGTTATTTTCCCTTGGTGTATTCTCCTGCTATGAGGTGTGTATTTATCTGACTTATTGATTCATTTGTAGTCTTATGATTTCATGAATTAGAAAAGAAACTTAGCAACATAAAAAGAGCAAAAATGATGCTCAATATCTTCTGGTGTTGAAAAAGTTTTATTTTATTTTAGTTTTATTTTCTAGGTTTTGTTTCAGTAAACTAGAAACAAACAGAGTTGCTCTAGTGTCATTGGGAAGAGATTTTGCACTCAGGCTCATCACACTGGACTCTGAAATGGTAACAGATGTGCATCCACCCAGGAAATTACCATTTTCAATAAGAACCAGAGCAGCAAATGGATTTTCATGCATGGAAAAATAATGTAATAAACTGAGCAAGACCCTGGCTTGATGAATTATATAGTCATAGAAGGGAAAAAATACAATTTGTTTAAATTTCTGAAACTTCTATAGAGCTATAAAACAGCTACACTTTCTACTCCAAGTAATAAAATAACAAGCAGAGGCTTACCAAGTAAATACATTTACAATTCTGAAGCTTCACACAATTTTTATGTATTTCCCTACAGACAATTTTATCTTTTACTGTCAAGTACTGCAAATAGTTAGGAAATATTAGGTACATTTTTATATTTTTATGATACAGTGCTCTTTCTCAGGAGACTCACGATGGTAGGAAGAAGGAAAATCATATTCATTCCTTTATAAATCTTTCTATTCCCTAATTCTTTACTGAAGTAAATGAAAAATCCTTCACTGAAGTCCAAAGATGTCATACAGACCTTGAGGACTGAAAAGAAACATGAGAATTGTAAGTGAAGATGACTCTAAATCTGAACAAAGAAAACATCAGAAAAATTGTTTATCCAAATCAAATTTTTTCAAAAATGTTTTAAAATTAGCTGAAAGGGAGTGTTGCCTGGAAGGCTGACCTGAAACAGAGACTGAACAGAGCTAGAGAATAAAGTAGGTATTTATTGAAAGGCCTCCAGGATCCACCCTGGGCAAGACAGGAGCCCGACCAAGGCTGCACCCCGGGTGGACCAAGAATAGTCACAAAAAAAATGGCCCCCTGGTCATGAGATCTTGCACTTTTGGTCCATTTGCATATTGGGGTTTAATTGTCCAATTACACCTTCAGATTGTGAGGTCTCATCCTTCTTGTTCCTCCCTTCAGTGCACTGTTGTTTATGCTTTTGGGCCTAAAAAGTGTCCTTGGTTCTCCACAGAAAAAGGATTTATTTTGTCTACCTATTCTGTGAAGAGAGATTACTGCCACTTAATATGAGGCTCAGAACTACATCCCTAGGCAGCACAGAATCTGCAAACATGAAAACTAAAACTTAAGGCATCAGGACAAATAGTTATTCAGAGTTATAGAATCAAATATTAAAAATATTTAGAATCAAATATAATAATGTACTCTATGAAATGAGAATATTATATTTAAATGGAGCAATATCAAGAACTCCAACAACAACAATAATAATGATAATAATAATTCTCTAATATATAATATTAGTATAAAGATACATAGTTACAGAATCAAAGAATATGTTTGGGTTGGGAGAGACCTTAAAGATCATCTAGTTACAATCTCCCTGCCGTGGGCAGCAATACTTTCCATTAGACCAGGTTGCTCAAACCCCATCCAACATGTTCCAGTTCCTCACCATCCTCACAGATGGAATAATGAGCATATGCATGTTCCTTTTTTTTCCCCATGGAAAGCTGATTTCTACCTTATTCACGTGGCTTGTACTGTCACTTTTTCTATGGCAGCTCCCTGTTCTTCAGTGCCTGGCAAATTCTGTTGGAAAAATGCTAATGACTGTTTAAAGTATCATATTAAACATTGAATCTCCACTGACTGCTAAATAAACATTTTTTCTTCTTTGCTCCAAGAATCCAGGCAACATCTCCTCACCTGTTTCTCACCTCTGTTATTTTCTTTACTCCCAAACCTTCTTTGCATGCATGTGAGGGGATCTTTTTCCCTGACATCCATCTCTGAACTCGCATATTTTGCAGTTCTTAGGTATTGTTGTGTTTTGACCTTGGCTGGGTGACAGGTATGCACCAAAGCCTCTCTATCACTCCCCTCCTCATCTGGACATGGGAGAGAAAATACAATGAAAGGTTCATTGGTTGAGATAAGGGCAGGGAGGGATAGCTCACCAATGGGCAAAACAGATGGCTTAGGGGAATCAATGAAAATCAGAGTAGGATAATGGAAAGTGAAACAAATCCTAAAAACACCTTCCTCTATCTCCCTCTTTCCTGGGCTTAATTTTATTGCCAGTTCTCTACTTCTTCCCCATCATCAGCCTGGGGAGATGGGGAATGGGGGTTGTGGTCAGTTCATCAGATGTTTTTTTACTGCTTCTTTCTCCTCAGGGAGAGGAGTCCTTCTCTCACTACAGCATTAGGTCCTCCACAAACTTCTTCAGTGTGAGTTCTTCCCACAGGCTGCCATTCATGAACTCCAGCATGAGTTCCTTCCACAGGGTAAAGTCTTCAGGAAAAGCACAGTGCACAAGTTACAGTAACCATGACCCTAAGTTAGGTCACAATTTTTATTTATTATTGATAAACTGATAAAAATGTGCTATCTGCCTCACAGTCTATAAATCAGGGCTTCTACTTCAGGGATTTTATAGTCTCCTCTATTAGTTGCCTTTTGCAGGGAAGTGGAGGAAAGGCTCTGCAAGTTTTTTCACACCTTGTGTTTCTAAATGGAGTACAGTGTAATTCTTTTGTTGTCTGGTGAGTAACTGAAGGCATGCTGTCTGATGTTTGTACTCACAGCTACTGGGAGAGATTTCCTGGGAGGTGGGTATGATCCCAAAAAGGGCAAAGTGGCAGAATCAGACTCTGCCTTCCATTCACTAAGTTGATCTGCATTAAGGGTCCCAGCCAAGAAGGGGACAGTACATTAAGTAAAATATGTTGAAAGGAAACAGAAAAAGTAATTCCTTTTAAAATGTTACATTGCTGTTTTGGCATTTCATATCATGATTTAGCTGAGCCACACAGACAATCAATTATGCTAAGTACATTTATTAGAAGCTGCCACACCTAAACTAATCACTTTGATGACTTTGCTGTACTTTAAACCCAAGTATTAAAGCAAAATGCATTAATACCATTTATCATGCTGCTTAATCAATCACACTTTGGAGCTCTATGGCATGCTAATTCATGCATTTGGGACACTAGTAAAATTAATTGCAAGATAAAGAATGCATGTTATGAATGCAGCTTTTAGTGTGTTTGCCAAAGTAATAACTGTAATGGAGGTCAGAAGATTGGACATTTCTTTAAAAAGTTCATGTCTATTTGCACTAACTTAATTTGAATGAAACATTGAGTGACTTAATGGATATTGCATACTTGATAAACAAAAAAGGAATGAAACAATTTATCTCTCAGAAATTGCTCAGCAATTTACAGTATTTATATATATCATATGATTAGAAGGTGAAAAAAGAATAAGAGATTTAAATAGTCAGATATACAAAAAGTAGTGAAAAAATTATTTAGTTAATTTTAAAAAGTTGATTTAATCTCAAAAATGTGTCCACATTATACATTCATAACATTTCAAAAATTTGCAGTGAAAAAAAAAATTAAAGCAGAATTCTAAAAAATTCTTGAGTTGCTTGAGTCCCCTTGAGAAGGACTTATATTGAAGAAAAAAATCTTAGCCATTTTCAACAAATTATATATTAAATTTAACCACATAAAAAAAAGAAGGTGGAAAAAAGTGTGAGCATGAAAAATGAAGGCTGGATGCAGCACAGCAATTGCAAATGAATGAGTCATTGACAGAGAGCAATCTATGTTCCACAAAGATGCTGAAAAATTAAGAATTGTACCAACATTTAACTTAGAATGAGTAAGGAAGGCATTACACTGGATAATTTAAAATCAGCAATTTTCTACCCTAAATCTTTACAACATAATGTCTGTGTTGTATCCTGCCTCTGAAGAGAAAGACTTACAATAAGAGATTCTCAAGTTGCATCTCAAAAATGTCTTATTTTTATTCCTATCTTACTTCTGATAACATGAAAGTTTCCAAAAAGGAATTTTGTACTTAGATCAAAATCCACCAAATGGTCATTACATTTTTGATTAATTTCATTTGCCACCCTATGTAACTTGGTATCATTCTATTTGTTTTCCTGGCTTTTATGATTTTTGTATAAAACACTTCTCTCTGCCTTTCATTATCATTTGTTCCCTTCATCACTCATGGGTCAGAGCTAAGTAATTTCTATGCGGTTCTATTTAAAATATTGTTTTTAATACCAATTTTTGTCCTAGGCTATGCATAATTGTAAACCATGCTCCAAAATATCTATTACTTGTATGATCAGACTACTTTTGGTCACCAAGAAAACATCTGGCTGTTTACATGAACCAAACTCACTGGATAAGTTGATCTTTCTCTAACACCTTGAGGAGGGCTATTTGTGCAAATAAAGCAGAAAATTTTAATGGAATCTCAGGAATTTACCTATTTAAATTGACCTTTAATAGACCTGTGCTACAATGACAGTGTGTTCCATCCTTGCATTTCCTTTTGTGGACATTTTAGATAAACTCTCAGCAGCTGGGTTGCCATGGTGATTGAATATTGCTTATTGCTTCAAAGACAATTATACTAAAAATTTTCTAAAATCCACTGGATTTTATTTGAATTGCTCTAAAATACAGTAAAAATGTACACTTGAAAGATACAGACATGATGCATGGGCACCTGCTTGATCTTTGTCTGGTTTATTCCAGGGAGCAAGAGGCAATAAAGGAAGGTTGAACACTGAGGAATTGTTTCAACCTGTGATGTTTTCCCTGCTATATCAAAGATTCAGTGGGCTCACCTCCAGTACTATTCTTCATGCCCAAAAAAAGAGGTGGGTCTGCAGCTTTTCATTTGCCTTCCCACATGTGCTGCTTTGGGGTGATGTGTTTTATCAGCAGCAGTTCTGGGCAGGGGAATATCAGGCAAGTGATGTTGAACCTGAATTTTTATGGACACTCTATAATGACTCAGGCTAAAAAAAAAAATCTAAAATTTTAAATTTTCATATTTCTGGTGAGACAGTCTTTCTGTTGACACCAGGGATCAGTTCAAACCCTGGTGCTGTGTGTATCTTGACAGCTAGCCTACATTGTGCACAGACTGCTATGTTAATTATAACAGTTAGCTGGTGTTCTATGCAGGCTGTATGATTTCACTTCTGAAGTACAGAGCTGTTTTTTTCTCATACTAAATTTCAAATGATAGCATATTAATAATGAGATGTTGCAAGAATGGGCACAGATTTAATAAATAAATGATCTAACTTGAGCTGGTGCTGTTTCTGTCCCAAAAATCTGTGGGTTTGATCCATACCTGTATTAGCTGTGAGAATTCATCTAGCTTTATATGTTTCCATTTAGATGATCACCTTCTACTGTCCTTCAGCTTCTGTTTGAGGGATGCCCTAATTTTACCTTTTAATTCCTCACAAGAGAGAGCTTTACATAAACCCACAGCAACAAATGGTAAGAGCATAAGTAGGTCTGTCTTATTTGTACTCTGTCTTGATCTTTTTCTGGTGGTAAAAGGGTGACTGAAAGCATTTTGCACTTAAGTGTGTATTGCTATGCTACTGTACTGTAAATGCTGAGTGTTGTCAGGGAATGGTACTTTAAATTGATGAGCTGTAGAGAAGGTGTCATGCCTGTTTAAATGTTTGATATTTTGAAAAATAAATTCAGCTTTCTGCTTAGAAGCTGAATTTGGCACCTTTTTCACAGCATTTCTTCACTCCCTATTCCTTGTTTTTTTGGTAATAAAATTTTTTTCGACCATATTTGAATTACTCTGTGTGTTTACACATATCTTTCAGTAGTCTTTTATCCAATCAATACTTTGGATAAAGATTGATGGCAGTGCACACTAGAGAGCAATTTTTGTAGTCTAACTGGAAACACATTTGAACTGAGTCCTATCAATTGGCTGCACCTGAGCCCAGAAACGAAGCAACAAATGTATATAAAAGGGTGAAACATTTAAGTTTAAAAGATCCATGAAATGGAAGCCACACCACCCTAAAAGTGGAAATAATGATGCTTCCTGAACTTAACAATGGATTACCACAGCTGCAACAAGGACTTTAGGACTTGTGTGGTCTTTCTGGAAGAGCTGACTTGAGCTACCCTAAGTTTGGAAAAAAGAACAGTAAATAACTGGAATCAAATTTGAGAACTTATTTTGTTGAAAAATACTGACATAAAGAGAGGATTTTCTGTCACTAACCATTGAGCAGTTGGTAATCTTGATCACTGTAGCATGGTTTAATGCATTTCTTAAGGGCAAAAATGACCTCTCTTCTGCTTTCTTGAGCAAGCTGCCATTTTAATTGCCTCTTTCAGCCCTCCAACTTTTTCCTTGCTTAATCTCTGTTCATGATTTTAATCAACCATCTGTCACCAAAGGTGCTTTACCCCCATGTTGTATCTATGAACCTTACTGTAACTGAAGAGAAGACAATACCAAAAAAACCCCCAAAAACATCTGAAATAAAAAGTAATGAAAGAACAGTGAAATAAAAAACACATACAACTCTGTAGGATACCCAAATAGATTTATTTTGTAGAAATCAGTTTGTTGAGGTTTGAACTTAGCTACTGAAATTCTTCATAGTCAACATTCATTTCTGCTTTTATAAAACACAGAAGAAGACATAATCGTTGTAAACAAATCTATTTTAAGTGGATGGGGATTTGTGCAAGCAAGATGGTATTCTTTAGAATCCAGATTTTGAGATTATTTTACCAGAAAACATAGATGCAGAGTGTGTTTGTATTTATGAATGTACTTAGAGCAATGAAAGCAAGCATTTTCCAAGGCCTGCTAAGAGTGGCACTCAATATCTCATACTGTTTAATTTATACATGGGCAGCTCCAGTACCTCATGTACTATTGTGTACTACATTTTCTAGCAAGTTCTGGCATAGCTATAAGGGCACCTGCTGTATCCAGTCCTGTTCTAACTGCAACATAAGTCTTGGTGCTTTCAGGCATTAGTGTTAAAAATCTAATTTGCGAAAAAGATGTAATGTAGCAACACATACTCTATGGAATAGTATCTGGTAAGGTTAGTGTAACTGTCTATGAGGTGCTAGAGGTTCTAAAATATTTTTATCTTTTAATGGTAAAATCTAAAGAGGAGAATGAAAAATAGCACATTTATTGTTTTATTTCTTTTTCAGTTATTTATTTTAAACATTTTAAAAAAGTATAAAGATAGAATAGTATAAACACTGGACAATTTTTCCTCTTTTGGTAAGCCAAAAACTAAGGTACTGGGATAAAAATCTCACTTCCCGATTCAATAAATATTTATTAAAATATTAAAAATTACAGTTATATGACAACTAAATGCAGCCTATATTTAACAGTACTGCTGCCAAAAAACACGAAATACTTCTGTTGAACTAGAGAGAGAAATTGTTGCTCCATTTTTAACAAAGTAAAGATGGATTTTTCTTTCTAAATCTAGGTGAAGTCAAATAATAGTGATAATAAGTTTCTTGATCTGAAGGTAAACTGATTGGTTACATTAGCACAGGATTAAATTCCTCTGATTCCTGTTAAATTCCTCATAGCAATAATGAGGTTTATGTAAATGATATTTGTTACATTAATTGCAAGATACTTTTTTGGCTTAAGACTAAAGACAGAGTCATCATCTTAAGTCCAGGTCAATGTGATTAATCTGTGTGGTGATCGTCTCAGAGGATAGAGCCTGAAAATGTTCTCCACCAGGTAAAATAATGAGGAGTGTCTGGGAAATAACCAACTGCCGAACCAAATTTTGCAGGAGCTCAGGAAACACAGAATATCTTAGAGTAAATAATTGTACATCTGCCAAGGGATGGACTTATATGAGAGCAGACCTAACCAATTAGTAAAGGCTTCATCCTTCCCATCTGGAGATTTAACTCTGGTGTGTTCACAAGGTGGTCTTTATTAATCATGAATTGAACAAAGATGCCTATGACTCCTAGGCAACATTTTATGAGCTGAGCCAGAACAGTTTCCTTTGGCTAAAGAGTATCGATGCCATACAGTGACTCAGGCTTGTTTTTGGCTATTCCACATATGATAAATTAAGAAAAAAAAACAAAAGAGAAAATCATAGTTTTCGCAGCTGTCAGATATATATTTTATATTGCAAGACATACATACTTTAGAATTGGTTTTAAAAACCTGTTTCTGTAGTGGCTAAGTGGTTCCAAGTGGCTTCTCCATCAATGGTTATTTTAGTGTCTGTATCCAAAACCGCGGCCCTGAGGGCTTCTCTTTCCAGTTAGTTGATAGGTAGTGTGCAGGTAAAAGTTTCAGTGCAGAGCTCAATAGAACTGAGGTGGATTTTTTCCTGGACACATCAAGCAACAACTTTGTCAGGCTTTAACATCTGTTCCACACCTAGCCTGACCTGAGATAAAAACCAAAACATTTTCTGCATAGGGTCCAGTAGGTGGTAGTCCCACAAAGCATAGCCACAGGAGGGTGGTTATCTTATTTCTTATCAAGAGAGTTTGAGAGAGGTATAGAAGGCTAAATTTCTTTTTCTGATGGGACTCAGATCCAACTCTTTCACTGACAGAGTGACATTTACTATCAAACGCTGAAACATTTATCATGCCAAGAGAAAGAGTAAGATAAAGTGCTGAAAATGTACACACACCTGATGAAAAAACGTGTAGGCTTCAGGCCTTGCAAGATATTTCCGTAATTTATGGGGGGTGCGTTTGCATTTGATCTGCTACCCAGCCATTAATTAAAATACAAAAAAGTTTGAAGAGGGACTGACAATCATAACTCATTCATCTTCAATTTTTTAATCATTTTTTTGTTAGAACACTTTGACATGCCACTGTAGACAGCCTAGGTGATTAGAGCAGTCTCTGTCAAGATGGCATGTTTGAGTCTAGAGGGTAGGAAGAGATTAATGATTACTTCCACAAATGTTAGAGGTACCACAAAACTACAAAGGTATGTGCTCTGTATAAAAGCTTCTAATGGTGTCATATATTTCACAGTCTTTCAGGAGTCTTAAATTAATCTTTCAAGTGATAAAAAGATAGGTAGATGAAGAATAACAGGGGACGACAGAGAAAGAATTTCAAGTATTAAGTGATTATTTGACAGAAAAACCCCCAAGGTTCTTTCAGTATTCTGTATCAAGAAAATGTCTTATAATTTGAAAACCCTTTTTTTCCCCACTTCAGCTTGTTGAACTTTCAAAAGTAGAAGTGTTTCTGTTGTTAAAGGATAAAACTAAAATATAAGTGTGATATTTTAGAACTCTTCTTTCCATCAGAACAAAACGTACGAATTCAACATCTCACTAATGGGTTTCCTTTTAAGTGGTTGGTCAGAACAATGTGAATGCTCTCTTTGGGTAGACTGGTAATAAAAATGACAAAAATCAAATCGAAGCACAGAAAATAATGTTTTGAGATCAAAGCTAAAAAATGCAAAAGCAGGGTCTAAGAGCTCAACATCATGCAAATCAATGAAAGATGTAATTATGCACAGAGTGAGAGAGATGGCATTATGAGACCTTATATTGTAAAGTTACCGTGTCAGAACACTGTTTCTCACTGTTTCTCACTCAGAACACTGTTTCAGGACATTGTACTTCCTGAAAATAATGCTTTCTATTTGATAAAGACAAGCTCTTCCATTTGTTGGGGGCTGTCTTTGACTTGAATACTGAATTCTGTTTTTTAGAAGTAGCTTGTGATTCTTCTGTCATTTTGGTATCAGTGGAGGAAGACATTTTCACTCTTGAAACATATATCTAGTTCTGCTCATAGTTTATCAAGTAATATTCTTTCCTCTTACTTTCTATGTAATTATTCTTTTATAACTTCTATAAAATTATTTATAAAACTTTACCTTTATAAAATAAAATTCACTATTTTCCTCTTCACCCTGTTGTCATGCCTTATTCCAGAACAAGGAAAACATGAAGCCTTTCTCCTTCACTCAAGTTTAAATTCTATTCCAGATGACTATCTTCATTTTTGTGCTGTTCAAACCATCTCTAAGTTTGTTTTACTTACTTTTGCTGAACACTTAGTTCTTACCATCACAATTATTGCCAATGCTTCTTTCTTGCCAAATTAAATTGTCTTTCTCTGACTTCTCTTCAAATCACAAAGTTAAACCTCTCTGGTTCCGAGTCAGTTCTGCTAACATTGTAGATGGAATCACAGTTCTCTCCCCACTTTTGCTCATCCTAGAAGAACCTTTATAATGGAAAGTAGGACCTTGTCCTTGGAGGTGAAAGTTGAGTTGAATCTTTCCTGTGAAGGACTGTTGCTTTTGCATATTTTACTCACATTGGTATGCATTTATTCCCACAAAGACTCAGGGATCACCTCCTAGTGCCACCTGTTTGACTATATTTAGTTTTTCCCCTGCACCTTCCCTTTCCAGAAAAGATTCTGCTATTTCTGTCATACTGCAGAAAATGTTATACTTTGTACATCTTTTTTTCCCAATACCTTGCGTAACTGTGAACCTCCTAGATTCTATTTTTTTTCTTCAAATTGCTATTGTATGTCATTTGCAAAAGATGCCTTTCTCAATGATTCATTCTTTGTTGCTGATAGAATTATGTCCATGTATTTTGTCTCCATGTTGCAAAACCTTTCTGGGTTGGTTCAGGCGGCCATTCCCTATTCAGGAACTTTTGCAACACATTTACGATTCTCAGAAATAAAGATCAACTCTTGTACTCTTTGATCAACTCTCACTCTTTTCTCCAGCTCTCTTATTCAGAGTACATGCCAATTTGAGACAGAAGCAGCCCTTCTGAAAGAACACTTTAAATATGTGTAACATAGCCTTATATACCCACTGCATTTTTCCTCACAGAAAGCAGCATTTTATTCCTGATATATAATTCCTTGCCTGACAGTTATTTATAGAAATATTAGTTAGACAAAGTTATTCTCATGCAAATGATTAATGGAAAGTAAAACAATACAAATACATCAAGCTCAGATTTCAACTGACCTCAGCTCAGCAAATTCAGAGTGTGAAAGAAGGAGTCATCTGTGCTTTAGCCCAGACAAGGGCTCATGGCTGCTTTCTTGGAGAAATGTCCTTTGAGCATTTGAAGGTTTCCTTAGAGGTTAGGAATTGATTGACCTGTTTAAAGAGTGATGAGTCCAGCCAGGCAAATTACTCCTTTGGGTCTCCTTGTCTTGACACCTTTTATCTTTCTTGTTTGTGCTTTTGTAAGGTCTTTTGAACAATATTTGTCTTGTATGCACAGGCGCATGGCTTTGCCCTTGTTCCTGTTCCTATCTAAGGTGTGATTTTATCATAGAAGGCACTACTGGCTGCAAGAACCATATGCACTGGTGCAAGTCACTCCTGTTCACTGGATCCTGAAACCTCTCAACTTGTGCTAGTGAAAAAATCTCAGATTTGCTATGCTTTACTGGGTGTTCCTTGCTCCTTCTTCCTTTGTTCAGTTTGAAAGCCATGGTAGATAATATATCAGTAATATCTTTCAGGTCTTCTAATATATATTCAAGCTATAAGACTTTGAGTAAACTGCCAGAAGGGTGTATGCTGAGAGTTGTCAATTTGGGCATGGTTAGTGGTAGAGTAATAAACAAGCAGGAAGAACAAAAAAACTGGATTAGTTGGTCATCAGCATGAAAATAAACTTGCAGTGTTCTTTATCCATGCTATGTGAGAAATTACTTTGTAAGTCTTGAGATAGATTTAGGACATTAGCTTGTTGTTTTGTTTATCGTTTGCTACAAATCTATCTGCTGTGTTCTGACAAGAGATAATGGTATATGACTCATCTATTTCTGGAAATGTTTCTTCAGTGTACACAGATGGTGTTTATAGATCCAGTGTGAGGGGTGAGCTATTCAAGAACAGAGATCTGCAATGTCAGGGATTTGTCATAATATATTGTTCTCTTTAATGAGCAGAAAACTATCCTTTCCAGTCTGGTTCTGAGGTGTTTGTATTCATGAAGTTTGGAAGACAGAGGCCATTTACTACTCTTTTGTCTGTGCTAACACATAACTCATCCTTTATGTGGACTGTAGAATTCTCTTTTGTCAATATCTCTTGCTTCAGCTGTTGTCATGGCAACAGGTAGCATCTCTGCTCAAATTCAACTAAAGTTTAACATGGACTTTGACTGATGCAATACATTGCTGAAATTTTAACCCACTCAATCACCCTTTTACTTCAAGTTTTGTCTTATAAAAAGCATGTTCTATTCTTGCATCTAAGCAGCCCATGGAAAGTAGTAAACTGTACATTGCTTGTAGCAGCAACAGGTTTAATTAAAGGACATTAGTTATTCCTTGATATTAATATTTTATGACATCCAGATCATGTGTTTCAGTGCATAAAAATCTCTGCATAAGTCTTTTCTCTATCATTCATTTTTCTGCTTTTTAGTTGTGGTACCATCAATCTATTATTTTGTCCCATGTATATGCAATGTTGATATGTGTAATGCACAAGCTACAGGAAAATGGCATAGAATTTTCAAAATGAAAATTCTACTTTATACATTCTCTCCTCAGGCTATGGAGATAAAATGTATTGTTTAATTCATAATTCTTTCCTGCTTGTGCATTTTACTGTGCAGTCTTTCTGACAGAGTATTGTTTACAAGCAGAAATAAATTCTTGTTAAACATTTTTTTGTTCTGAAAATCAGTCTCAGGAGATATAGAACAACAATAGTCACTGGGGAATTTATTGGATTTTGAGGTATTTTCTAATCGTTTGAGAGATCATATAAAAGATTCTGCTATTTCAAAGTTTATTTAATTTGATTTTAAATATGAAAATCCAGCCATATACTGAAATATACATTGCCTTGATCACTTATGCAAGCATAATTTTTGAAAACTTAAAGTGAAATGGAAGGAAAAAGTTATATGTTTATGAAACCTTTATTGCTTTTGCTAGCATTTTGTTTTTTTTCTGATATAAGGGACCTCTAAGTTGATCAGATTGTGAGTTCATGCCATTTTAGTCTTTTCTACTGCCTTTTTAAATGGAATCATATGAAAGGCAAGACAGATTAATTCAGGATTTCTGGAAAAAGAGCAGCAATTGCCCACTGTGCTTCATTCAATATGGTCCAAGTGAAGTATATTTTGACATGATAAGATGAAGTTGCACAACATATCTTAATGGCAGATGTTGCAGTGTGCATTTGGGTTTTCTAAAGCTCTGTATGTTTTTGTTATCTCTGTTTATAATGGTTTATCCCTAATAACCCCCATCCCCAAACCCCCTGATGGTCTCTTCCTCGTGAGACCCCGTCAATCACCTTGTAAGATCTGGAAGATTCTGGGGAAAAAGCCCTCGGATTTCGCTAGGTGTGGGGTCAACACCTTTTTCTTTTGTTTTGTTAAGTTTCCCTGTTCTGGGTCACACCCCCCCGCCCCTTCTATTGGTTCTGGGTTCTCCCCTCCCAGGGGATGCTCCCTGGGTTTATAAGGGGAAAGCAGAAGCCCAGACCCTGCTCTTGCACGTGGGCAGCTGCTGGGAGAGGAACAAAGCCTGGTCAAACCCACACAAGTGTCTACTCTTTCTTCCACGTTGCTGATCACACTCCAGCCTGGGGTCCAGACCTACCAAAACCTTCATCATATTGTGGTCAGAGGGCAAGCTAGCTGGTAAAGCAGCTCAAAAGCCATGATAGGCATAGGCTGAGTTAACAGTTCAAGAGAAATTTCAGTCTTCTTTTCCTTGCTATCTTCTCTTCCTATCCCCCTTCCAGGACCAGATTTCCCTGATTCTCTTGTGCTAGTTGCATGCTAAATCAGATAGATTATTAAATTTCCCTTTTTAACTGCCAGGGTAGAATTCTATCATTTTCCTGAGACTGATCTAGAAGTTAGGGTATAGGAGGAGGGTGAAAGGAGGGGCTCAGAACCTCCTCTTCTACACTCAGCAAACCTCAGCTAAACCGAAATAACTGATGTCATCTCTAATAAGCCCAGCTACCTTCTAACACATAGGAAGTGAAAGAAACATGTTTACATGTCTTGGAGGAGTATTAAATAGCTTCTGAGAAGGAGTTATTTAGAGATTCTTCCTGGAGTGTAAGAAAAGAAAAATTAAGTAATTCTTAAATACATAGAGCCTCTGTCTTCCTGGACCAAATTGTGCAGAACTTCCTGCTAGACTATGCAGCTCAGGCCTTTACCTAATAGAGCTAAACCCACTGCTGACATTTATCTTTGAACAGCAGCCAAAGAGGAAAATGTCCAGAATATTATTAAGATGCAGACAGAGTTAGATGTGACCCTGAATAGGTTTTATTAAAAAAAAAAAAAAAAAATTGCACAGGAAGCAGTGATGTAGAATGTGCAGAGAAAAGGATTAGGCTGGGAGAAAAGGAGTAAGGGCATGGTCAAGCTCACTCTTACTGAGTTTGGTTTTCTTGTTGAAACCATGCCCAAATCCCCACAAATTTCAGAGACAGATTTGTGCAAGTGGGATGATATCATATATGTACCAACTGCAGGTAAAGAATGTCCTTGAGAACATAGAGGACATTGGTTTTAACAGATGAGATGAAAGAAGTTAATCCTCCTGCTGGAAGAACTGGTCAGATATTGTCAAGCTGCAGAATGTAAATGGGAGTGCAAAGTCACTTTGATATTTTAGGATATTTCTTAAATAAGGATATCTATTATTTTTCCATAACCGATCTTTTTCATTTATGTGCTATAAGTCACTGTTTACGACATTGGTGATTAATATTGAAATACGAATTATTTCTCATTTATTACTGTGGATGTTTCATATTCCATTTTAAGCCATTGTAAATATTCTTCCAGAAAGCAGTACCAATGGTAATTGTCTCTATTACTGCTGCAATTACCTATTTCCAACCACAGAGGCAGTGCTTGAAATGATCACCTCTGTCAGGAAGAAAATACTACTGTTTTGTTCTTTTAATCATTTTTCTGGTTCCTCTTCTTATGTTTTATACTCTATTTCAACAAGTTTTAATTTTTTTAATGTAAGTTTTCATAACAAAAAAAAAATTACACTAATAGTAGTAATGTTCTTGAAGTTCATTACAGTGAACAGCAGCATTTCTCCTTGAAGATGGTTTGTGACTGGAATGTGTAAAATCATACAAATGATAGTCTATGCTATTATTCATGTAGGCTTCCACTTTTAGCATCTTTTATATTTCTATTAAGTGGTGAAAGGAAAGTCACATATTCCTCATATCCCTTAAAATGTGGTTTCTAGAAAACATACATACATTTTAAGAAATTGTTTACTGTTGGATTTTTTGCTTAAGAAGATGAGTATTTATTCTGGTATATGGTATATGAGTACTATATCCAATCATGTTTTCAGAATTCTGCATTTTCTTAACTGTTGAAGTAGATGGTACATTAGAAACCTGTTTTTCTGTGGGCTTGATAGAGATGGACATCTGTATATCTCCTGCTCTTTCTGCCCATCTATGAGAAAGCAGGTCTGAGACCTTTAAGATCCCACTTTCACTGACATCAGCTCCATGCTACGTTCAGACTGAGGAAGCCTCCTCAGACATCAGATAGCAGTGTCTCCCCTTAGTCCTCTTCAGCTCAGGAATCACAGGTGCTGTGCTGGTAACGGGGAATTCCTACTAGGGGTAGGAAGAGAAAAAGGCCAGTCATCCACTCATATCCATTGTGTCTTTATGTCTGCTTGTGCCTTCATCAGCAGTGGGACAAACGAGCTGTGGATGGACAGATGTGTCTTGTAGTCAGGTTTTTAGCAGTCTGTGTTTGGGATACTCAAAATGTTTCCCCCTGTACAGATGTTATGTGATGTCAGGGAAAGTAATTTTATGCTCTGTTTGTCCCCCCACGACTCATTCTCCTCCACTGTGTTGTTTGTAAAATTGTTCAGTCTCATTTAATTTTCTCAGTGTGGTTAAGATTTTCTACAGGTTTGAAAGACTTTAGGAGGGAACCAACAGACAAAAGATGAATATTCCCGCTTGTTTGTGCCTATGCATAGGGATGAAATGGAAACCTTGCTTCCTTAGGAAGATGGTGGAAAAAAAATGTTCCATTTGTGAAATGGAAGACATGGTAACTATTTAGTTACTACTTTCAGTGAAGTATTGCTTTTTCCTTGGTTAAAGTTATTAGATTTGTTTTTTAAATTATCCTAGAAGCTATGTAGAAAGCAAGGCTATTACTGTTGTTAAGCAACAGGACTTTGGCCAAGATATTTTTACAGTGACTGATTAGTCAGCCTGACTGCAATATATCTCTCCATTACTTTGATTAAATGGAAAGGTAACATCCTCTAATGGATTATGGCATAATGCTGCCTACCATTAAATGGGACGGTTTTGCCTTGAAGTTGCACACAGTGGTAAGAGATGAAGAAAGGACACACAATCTTTGATTTGGCTCTGCTGAAACCTTTTAGTGATTAATCTGTGTCCTGGTTCAGCCTTAGTGATGTGAACACACCACAGCACTGAAATATAGCATCTTTACTGACTTGAGCAGTGTCTGAGGAGCTCAGGGCATAGGCAAAGCTCAGTTCCATACACCCACATAGGCAGATTCTGAGGCTCCTCAAAACAGGACCTGGGTGAGTTGGAACCAGTTTGGGTAGCAACCATAAGTAGCCAGGGAGACAAGCTGACTATCCTAATAGGTTCAAGATCTTGATTTTTTTCACAGACACACTAGTCAGGGTTGAAAATTGAAACCTCTACTGATCTTTCAAATAACTGACCAAAGCTCATTTTTTAATTTTAGTGCCACAATTGCCACAAGATGTAGAAGATGAATATTCAATACATTCTCTGACTGAGGTAAACCTCTCATTTTCTCTGTCAGGAGAGTAACCTAACCTGGGAAAGTATCCTAACTATCCTGCCTGGACCAAACCTTTTGCAACAAATAATATGATATTTCAGAGATAGGGAACATGATGCTGAAGCCCAGTGATCATCCAAATTCTAGAAACAGAAAGACTGGATTCTGATCCTTTCTCCAACTTATATGCGGAAAAACAACAGTGTCTGATCTCTGCTATGAATGCATGCTGAGCACTGGTGACATGCATGAACAGGGGCTTTCAGACCACAGCTTCAGTTTGAGAGACATCTGTCAAAACTATGCTTCAAGAAGCTAAATTTCTTTTTGGATACCTAGATCTGATGGGTGACATTTCAGTACCCCTGAGGAAAAGGTCAGCTTTTGTGTATTTTTTGCAGTGCCCAGAGCAGACTTTGGCAAAGAAGAAGCAATCGATGGCAAGCTGACTGAACTGGACCACCTGTCTCACTGTAGGTGGTATCAAGCCCTTCTAGAAAGGTCTTTTAAAATAAAGCAGTCAGTTTATTAAAGCATACATGAACTGCAATTTGAGAAATGCTGGTTTGTTCTTAAGTTTTAATTGTTTTCTGTTGTTTTTATTTTCCAAGTTCTTTTGTGAATTATTGTAGCACTGACCAAATCTTTTACTCTGTAATTGGGAGAGTAATTTCTAATTAATGCATTGTATTCCATGGCAACAAAAACCTTTCTAGACACAAAGGAGACTAGTTCTAATGACACTATCCAAAAATACAATGATTCTGAGTCTTCATGGAAGATTAATACAGTGGAAGATTTTATTTACAAATGCATACAACATGAAAAAAAGACTACAAGTCTGTCAGATAAGATTATTATCCAAAAGATGAGAAGAGTACTCAAATATTTCTAGTGTCTGATTTTTAGCTTGTCTACCTTCCCCTTTTTTTTTTTTTTTTTTTTTTTTTTGATGTTTACTTGTAGAGAGTATTAATCCCTGGGGTATCATTTGACATTTCTATACCTGTTTGCCCCATGCTATCAGAAGGATCTCTGTTTATTGTTTCACAGTTTTTACTCTGCTGTATCTGGTGCTTTATGCTCCCTGTTTATAGTATGTCAGCCTTTTCTCTCTGAGAAGTCAAATTGTAAAACTGAAAGTTCCAGAATAATTTGTAGCATGTTTTCGATTTTAATATACCTCCCAGCTTTTAATATGATAATTTTATATTTTTAAACTTCTGATATGGCTTGAACTTAAGCTTGTTTTCTTACTAAGTGAAGAGATATGCTAGAATATTATTTACAGATCTTGAGATGTTGTAATGCAGAAACCAAATCTGGAGTTGCTAAAAGGAGTATCTTGTTGAATTTGAAGCTGCATATCTCAATGCACCATGTAAGTCCATAAGGTGTCTTAGTCTAAATAAAAAATTATGGGATATAAACAGAGATATATAATGCCTGTCATGAGATTTCAGAGTGGAAAACAGAGACATATTCACAAATAAACTATTTTAGAAAATTAAGGAATTTGGAGAGTTTTCTAACAGAAAATAAGTATGGAAATAAACTCGTGGTGCTTGTTCTCTGTGCTAGTGAATACTGGCAGCAGGTGTGACCAGGGTCTGCTCTATGGTTTTCCACACAGTTAAATTATTAGAAATTTAGCATGGTCCTGGTCTTAGTGTAGTCCCAGCCTCTGAGTGCCAATATTTGCATAAACAACTTGAGTGTAAATGGGAGCTTTGCCTTTGGGGTGCTGTGGTGTTGGATGGATAGGGAGAGATGGTTAGCAGGAGATGCTGTGTTTCATGTATCCCTGGAATACTTCCTCTGCTGTGTTTAATTTACAGAACAGAGAGGAATGATACATGGCTATAGATGATCTTTACTGTGACAGGCAAGGATGTCTTCTTTCTTGCCTTGATTGTGAATACAGATTATTTTCTTTTAAAGAAAACCTTACGAGTAGTTTGCATTGGTAGTTTCACTTAAGGAATGAGAGAGCAGCAAGAGTGGTAGCCAGAGTCTTTGAGGTCCCTGGTGACATGGAAATCACCGCAGTACGTAGGTGCATGCAGAGTAAATGGTGTCTGTGGTGCCTGTGGCTGCCCACAAGGCAGCAGTGACAGTCCCTCCATGGTCTAGTCCTCTGAGTATAGCACAAATATTGTTTCCATTTCTGTTTGCAATCATGAAGCACCCCAGTATAAGAATGATGTCCTTTGTCCTCATCTGTGTCTCTCTTTGTTCCATTTATAAAACAAGACAGTAGTGATGATATTTAGTGACGATACTGTTGTAGCAAAGCATCGTGAGATTGACAGATATTATGGAGGAACAATATTAATTTCAAGAGGCAGCTACTGCCACAGCTGTAAATCTGGATGAAAAGTATCACACTGAGCAGTTCTGACAAAACAGCATTTTTCTAAAGTAAACTCAACCATCTTGTGGGACTGCATTGCTTCTAACACCATTTTTGACAGGAATGTGTTAAAATGAATTGTTTTACCTTTTTGTTTCATTCCCATTATATCAAAATATTTCATACAAAATAATTCTTTTTTCACGTGTTTTTTGTTTTTTTTTTCCTTTTGACTGCTTATGGGTAAATTGCACCTGTGAAGTCTCTTTTAGATTCTGTCCTGTGCATTCTCATACTAGGGTAATCTAATCCAGATAGATGTCTTGATAACACTGCTCGTCCCCAGTCTGATTAGTGGTAACAGAGGGCTTTGTACTCCCTCTTTGTGGTTTTTTTTTTTTTTTTTGTTTGTTTTTTTTTTTTTTTTTTTTTTTTTTTTTTTTAAAAAAAAAGAAAAGAAAAAGAAAAAGAAAAAGAGAAGTAACTATCTCTAGGTATCAGTCCTTGACATATTCAAATCTTTCTGTGCGGATCTCCACAAATCTTCAGTCTCAGTATGGAGCTCTCTCATGTGTTTGAAATCCTCTGACCATGAGAGTGCAACACAATTAATGTTAAAGGGCACTTTCCTCCAGGAGGAGGAAATTACAGAGACTCGGAATAGCATCTTTTAAATAGATGTGCTGTTTATTCACCACCAAGTACACAGGATACAAACAGCTTGGGGCTCACCTACTGCAACACTTATTTGAGATCTGTAGTCTTGAGAAACGACTTCAGCTCATTGCCACACCATTGCAATGGCCTCTGTCTAACTTGGCACTGAGAGACAGACTTTTCTCTTCCTGTGACTCCTCCTGCTGCATGTTCCCCTCCACTTTCCTCCAGGCTGAGGTCCTTAACAGTTCAGTGGTCTTTCTAAGTTTGAGTAATGGGCTGGTGAAAGATATTTCTTACTGACTGATTCACCAATTATTTCCCCTGAGGAGTTCTAGTATTCTGACTGAAGATATCCTAATGATGACATTACTTGTTTTCTGCTCATTATGGCCAGCAGATCTCTTTGATTTAACTTCACAGAGCCAACCAAAATAATGTCAAATAGGTAAAAACAGATACATCAAAGCCTCAGACATAAAATGAGGAAGAAAAATCCACTTCCAAAATAAGAACAGCATATCATATTGGTGAAGATTACAAGAAAATATTTTCCCATCTCAAATAAATTAATGAAATTAAATTTCAGACAAGGTATCTAAAATGAGAATTTGATACACAAGGAAGCATTTGTGTTAGATTTTTAGTTTTGGTTTTATGCTATCTTTGCTTAGTTTTTGTTACCTTCCCTTTCCATTTTTATCCAATGAAATAATCTAAAACTAGATGGGAAATTGGGATTATACAGTGGTCAGAGATAGAAATACAGAGGAAAGTCAAGAACTACACCATAATTGTATTTTCTTAGCTGTGTTCCCAATCTATTGTTACAATACCCACTAAGAAATGCAGGAAAAAGATGAAAAGATAGAATTAGTTTAAAAAGAATAATTTCTTCCTGTAGTTCTTGGGTCTCTTTTTTTGGAAGGACCTATTCCCAAGTATATATTTGGTATATCTAACTTTGAAAGAGAAGTAGTTAAAGAAATGGAGAATTGAAAAATGGGATATGATATAGTATCTTATATCTTTCTTTAATACGGACAGCTGTACAGAATTTACATGGTATATAGCACTATGTCTGAGTAATACAATATGCATTGTAATGACATGAGAAAATTACTTTGAAGCTGGAGAAAGTTGAAACTAGCTGAAATAATATTTAAAAAGTAAGGAGCTGAAGAAATAGATGATAGTAGATAAAGGAAGTGCTGACATGGGGACAGTGGTTGTACATTGTTCCTGAAAGTATTATTTTGAACAGATAATTTTTTATGCTTTGTTTAATGTCATAGATATGAAAGGAGAAGGAGCTTTGAAACCCTCCTATGGACTGTTTACAAGGCATCCTTGGCTTCTGGTCTAGCTCCATGTACTTACAATTTCAAGTAAATGCCTGTAAAGTCTATTGTATAATACAGTAAGAAATAATCCCCCTGGTAATCAGAGTTCTGAAAAACCTCTTGGAGATTTATTACAGGAAATACTTGTTTTTGTGATGCTCCAAACACTTCATCTTGTTATAAATTGATCAAAACACCTATGTATCTCCATTATCAATCAATGCCATGTTTGTTTAGCTAAACTCTTTTATTTCTCTTGCTATCACCCACTGGAGGACAAAAGATGAATCCAGGCTATGTAATAGATGTGTAATGCTGTTAGACATCAAAAAACATCCAGTGATTTATTTTGTTAAATAGGTGTTTCATTGCTGGGATTTCCTTGATTTTTTTTTTTTTCCTGTGGCAAATCTGTGGTAAAGTAGTATGCAGGAACATTTTGTAGCTAGAAAAAGGAAAATCCCTTCAGATTGTAAGACAAATAAAACAGTACAGTTTTCTGAAACGACAAACACGTCCCAATTCTTAGATGTAGTTAGATTCTTAGTTTCCTTATTTTCTAGGAAGAAAAGAAAAATCTTTCCAGTGATAAATGACAGAGCTCAGTAACTGAAGAGGACACTGCTGAGAGGAATTATCTGCTTACCATGTCTGATTAATTTTCTCCTATACCTTTCCAAAAGGAATGGAATTTTGGCATTTGGATTGCCAAACCACAACTTAAAGTCTAACTTCTCTGGTAGCCAACACATCCTGTTGCTATTTAAAAGCATTTAATGAACTGCTGAAATAGGGTTCTAGTCAGGCTTATTCATATTTTGTATGCCATAATACACGGAAATATTTCAATATGTTTATGTTTTTGAATTACAGTACAAAAAGTTAAAAAAAGTAAATAAATAAATAATTTCATTTTTAGTAATAATTGAACTGAAGGATCACTAATTTACCTTTAATGAAAACTTTTTATTTGGTATCATTAAGAATCCATACAATAATGTGCAGTATATATTTTTAAAATAATATGCTAGATACTGATTCTTCCATTCTGCACTTTTTGTCAGTTAAGAATTGATAGGTAATAATAGTTTTAAATTATCACAATCATAATTTTGTGTGATTTCCTATCAGATGACCTAATGCTATGTTTTATTTTATTGCTTTTAGCTATTAATGTCACTCATTTATTTATTTTTAATCAGTCCAACATGAAAAGCTAATAAAAGATATGTTTATATTTACTTGTGTAAAAAGCAGCAACTAACAGGCATCTCATTCACTTATCTGTGTCTTCTTACGACCACTGGTACTGGATATGTAAGCACTGCTACATGAAGTGGGAATTAAAACAGTCATGCTCTGTAGACAAATGAATCTCAATCTGCTGATGGTGTACGCAAGCTTTTACCTGGTGCCCAAAAAGGCACCTCACAAATGAAGGATGTATGACTCCAGTTCAGTTTTCTCACTATATTAGTTAATGCTGGACAATAAAGAAAATACCCCAGATGTTACTGCCAGCAAATTTTGGCAGAAAGTAGGGCAGTGAGGAAGGCAAAATGACCACAAATTTTCCAAAACTGAAATAATCTTTTATTGCTGTATATTCTATAACAGACATTGAAACTAGGCTTTCACAGTGAAGAAAAATTTTAAAAGTCTGAAAACCTAAGAATAGTCTCCATATTTCCTAATTTACATATGCCTCAAAATTAAACTAATTTGCATTTAGATATTACTGAAAGACAGTGCTCTCTAGTTTTGGGAACTCTGAACCCAGGGGGAAAGCAGATAGACAAATATAGCACAATGACTCATTTTTTTTTCAGGCACGTGTATATCTGCATTGGAAGTCAGATGGGATAGCCTAAAGCTTAAAGTTTAGTTTTCCCATTTTAACAGTTGATAGATAAAGGAAACAAAAAACACGACTACATGAAAATTAATCAAAAATCAGTCAGTATGTTTTAAGTTTGCTTTAGAAAAGTGAATGGCTGGTTAGAATAGCAGAATTTTCTAAATTGCTTCCCAGATTGTCTGCTAGTAGGCATTGCACTGCAGTACAAACAGTTGTTTCTGTTACTATAGAAGCATCTGGTGGACCTGAAAAATCTATGCCCATCTTTTTTTAGGTGCCCTGTGAATACTGAGAGAGGGAAAAGTATCTTTGGTCTCAGGCTTAAATCTGTATTGTGTCAACTCCTTGAGAAGTAAATTTTCTGTGAATATTGATGCAAAAGAAATGAAAGCTGCAGGCTTAGAAATCCTCTAGTGCCATGTTTCTTATTATCAGAACAGAAAGTTTCTAATTTCGCTAATTGTTTACTTATTCTTTTGTACATATTGCAAATAGAGTTGAACAGTAAAAGCAAATTGCCATATATATTCCTTCTTCCATATTTCTGTTTTGTTTTCTTGCAGGGGTTAAATATTTAAGTGTACATGACAAACAATAAAGAGCAAGGATGAAATACAAAGACTTTTCCCTTTTACTTGTGCATACAAAAAATTATATTTTTTGTTCTGGAGCCACAAAAATGATCAGAATTTCTTCTTTCAGTGGGCTGTGATACTGAGAAGACAACACTCAGAACAGCATGTCAAAATGTCTTCCCAGACATCAGTGGTGTTGGACACTTGCACTCTTAGGAAAAGCAATTGAATGTAAGAACTGAAAAAGTAATGAGCAGGAAACAGAAATGAAAGTAAATTTTTGGTTTTTTTCCTGAGCACCATGCTGGTTGTTTCATATATTTTCTATCTCTGTGTAACACATATAACCAATATCTCTTATAAAACTTATCTTTTTTCCCCCTTTGAGGCTTTTGTAAAAGTAGCAAGTAAATTCTTGAAGGTTTTGGTGATTTATTTTCTACTTTCAGCTTGTATCTTAATTATTCTATCTAATTTTTTGGCTTTTTTATGCCATATGAGAAAGATATTAGTAAACAAGAATGGGGCTACTGAGACATTTCTTCAAGATGAGCTGAATAGCCAGGTGCTAGAAATATGAGAACTGTGAATTTAAATTTTTTGGAAGCATGTAGGACATTATTATTAGGTTACTATTTTTAAAATAGTAATAACAAAAAGTTTAAATAAGTTATTATAGCCTCTTTTATAAGTGTCACTGTTTTGAAATACATGAATAAAAATAAAAGTTATTAAATACAATGGTGAAAATCATGATGAACAAGTGCTGAAATGCTTTGCCAAGTTGTAATCAAACTGAGCACATGCAAAAGAGCAGATATATAAACAAACCCCTTTTTCATCAAGGGTAATTGATTTACATAATTGTGAACTATCAAGGGGACAAATAACTGTCAGTCTTGGGCAGAACAACTAGTTCACTGGAAATTCTGATAATAAAAGTGTTTAAAAGTTGGATATTTGAGCGATAGTATCAATGAATGCTTGATATGAGAATTGGTATTTTTCTTCCCTGAATTTATGCTTAAAACCCCTGGTTTTTTACACCTAGGGCATCATTTTCTACAAGGACTGAAACCTAACAACAGTGATAGAACACATTCTGTCAAATGCATTGAACAAAAGGTTATGATGAGCCTATGGCAAACAGACTTCAGTGGAGCACTGAAGCAAAAATGAGGAGAAACGGCTTCTTTTTCTTTGTTTTCCTTGCAGTGGGATATCATAGTATCACAGAATGTTTTTGGTTCAGAATGGGCCTTAGTAAAGACCGTCTTGTTCCAGTCCCCCTTCAGTGGCCAGAGACAGCTTGCATTAGACTGGGTTGCTCAGAGCCCCATTCAGCCTGGCCTTGAACACGTCTAGGGATGGAACATCCATGGTTTCTCTGGACAGCCCATTTCAGTGCCTCACCACCCCACAGGTAAAGAATTTCCTCCTAACAACCTACCTAAACCTGCTCTCTCTCAGCTAAAACCATTAGCCCTTGTCCTTTAACTACATGCCCTGGTAAAAATTCCCTCTCCAATGTTTTTCTAGAGCCCCTTTAAGTATTGGAAGGTTCTAGAAAGTTTCTTTGGATATTCTCTTCTCCAGGCTGAACAACTCCAACTCTCTCAGCCTGTCTTCATGGGACAAGTGCTCCACCCCTATGATCATCTTTGTTGCCTCCTCTGGATTCACTCCAGCAGGTCCGTGTTCTTCCTGTGCTGAGGACCCTGGAGTGGGATCCAATACTCCAGGTGGGATGTCAAGAGAGCAGAGTGGAGGGAGAGGATCATCTCCCTTGATCTGCTATAGTATTCCCTACTTGAAAAAACTGGGAGATAGTTTTTGACTTATGACTGCTCATAATTTTTTATGACCAAGACTGGGCTAGACCATATTCTCTGGTTTATAAAAGTAAAGTAGGCTGAACTGTAAAGTTATATAGTTCTTATAGTTTCAAAGAAGTGTTCTGCTATTCCCCATTGTTCAACAAGGTCTTGGGAGGGAAATGACCTGACAAGTCTGTCACAGACAACTTCCTTTGGGCCCCATCAATAGTACACTAACAACATTATTAAAGCTGCCATCTTTTCAACATCTATTGAAAAAAACAAGAGCAATGAAGTTTGGGTCAGAGAGATCTTGCCTGTGTACTTGCAGATAATACAAATCAACTTTAATAATTACATGATTATATCAGGGCAGTATTTATGTATTATACTGCTTATCATACTATTTCTGGTAAATGAAAAAAGACTGTACTTCATGGGCTGCTCTCAATGGGACCGTCATCAGTGTCTAAATATACTTAGCTCCAGAAGGAAGGGTGGAACTGTTGCAGCCTACTTAAATTTAGGCTTTTAAGTTTACAACTTCAGGTACAGCAGCCAGTCTGACAGGAAGCCTGGTTTTTCTGCTTGTATGATTTTACTGTGAACAGAGCATAATCAGGATGGCACTCCAGTTTTCGGGACATGTTCTGGCTTGTTTGAATTCACACAACAGTATTACCTGTGTTAGGCAAGAGCTAAAACACAGGAATCAAAATTTTTGAAAGTCAAAACATTTATATATGGATCCAAGTCATTTTACTAACCCTTTTGGATTTCAGTTTTGTAGTATTAAGGCATTTCAAAGAAGTAAATTAAAAAAGGAAAAAGTATGCCTGCAGCCTCTACTATCTTGAGAAAACTTATAACCGTGTTTAATCCAGGTATAGGATCCCAATATATTTTACAGAAGTCTGTTAAAAGGGAAATCAGTCAGAAGAGAGCTGCAATCCCCATTCTTTGGGTGCTTTCTCAGATGTCTGACAATCACAATGACACTGAGAATTAATCATGTTTTATTATTCTATCGAAGCCTAAGCCACAGATCACCCTTTTGTTGGCTTATGTATGTTTAAATCATAACAAGAAGATGCAGTGGGCAGCTCTAGTGAAATCCTTATTCAGAAAACTTCCCGTGTTCACAAATAACTTATAAATAATTCAAATTGTACTCACCAGAAATCATGGCTATGAGAATAGTGTGAGATTCCTGCAATTTTTTTATGGGACTTGAAAATAAATGATAGACAGATACAAGCAGTGAAAATAATCACAGAATCACAGAACAAGCTGGGTAGGAAGGGACCACAAGGACCATCGAGTCCAATTCCCTTCACCATCTTTGTAGCCCTCCTTTGGAGGCTCTCTACTAGCTTAATATCCTTCTTACACTGTGGTGCCCAAAATTGCCCCAAGGACTCAAGGTGAGGCTGCCTCAGCACAGAGCAGAGTGGGACAATCCCCTCCCTTGCCTGGCTGGTGATGCTGGGCCTGATGTAGTCCAGGACAGGGTTGTCCCTCCTGGCTGCCAGAGCACTGCTGACTCATGCTCACCGGGGGCCCCAGGATCTCATTTCTGTGGCACTGCTTTCCAGAATCTAATTTTCTAGTCTGTACATACTTGCAGGATTACCCCATTCCAGATGCAGAATCCAGCATTTTCCCCTGTTGGACTTTATATGATTGCTGATTGCCCAATCTTCTGATTTGTTGAGGTCTTTCTGCAGGGCCTCTCTGCTTTTGATGGAGTCAAGAGCTCCTCCCTCTTTTGTATCACCTGTAAATTTGCTCAGTATCCCACCCAGTCCTGCTAGATCATTAATGGAGATGTTGAAGAGGACAGGGCTGAGAATGGAGCCCTACAGAACCCCACTAGTGACAGGTGCCCAGCCTGGTGTCACCCCGTTCACTATAACCCTTTGTGCGTGACCTGTGAGCCAGTTGCTCACCAACCCCATTATGTGTTTATTCAGAGGTGTGTTGGACATTTGTCTAGAATGATCCTCTGAGAGACAGTATCAAAAGCTGTATTGAAATCCTAACAGATTACATCAACTTCTTTCCCTTGATACCTAGGTGAGTTACTTTGTCATAAAAGAAATCAGGTCTGATAAGCTGGGCTTTCCTCTTATGAAGTCATGCTGGCTGTGACCAACGACTGCATTGCTCCTCAGGTGTTTTTCAATACTTCCCAGAATAAAATCCAAGATTAGAACTAGATGGAAATAAGATGACTAGGCTCAAAATAATTGTGCAAGAGATCTGAGCTTTAAAGTGTTTATCCCAGGAGTGGATTCTGAGCTCTGAATATCTTCTGGTCATAGCTTCAGTTTACATCTCTTGTCAGGCACGTACACGAGCATGAAGCCTGTGAGCAGCCCTGTGTGTTTCCTCCTGGCCAGATGCATGTGGGTCACAGTCCCTATGGCCTGTTTGTGCACTTTCTTCAGGCTTTGAAACCCTCTTCAAGGAGCAGACAGGGAGCATTTAGGGTTTTCATCACTGGGCTTGAAGGCAATTGTGTCCTTCCTGGAAAGTAGCTCTGACTGCTGGGTGGTACTCTGGAATTAATGCATATGTTGTGTTTATGACACTGAGTATTGCTTTCCTTCTCATCTCTTCTAGCTTGTAAAGTAGGAAGACAACATTGCGCATATTCCTCCTCAATAAAAGAGAGTGGAGGAGGTCTTTTAGCTTAAAACCAGCACTGACCTTTAACTGATAGAAAAAAAAGGTACATGTCAGCATATTTATGTGCATGTACATGAGTGTATGTAATCTTTTGCGGTATTTATATTTCAAAAATAGCCTATACATTTTATAATTCACAAGCAATTAAAATATTTTGAAAATAAGAGTATTAGTTATGATAGCTGATATTACACTGTTCTCGGCTCTGTAATAACAGTACCAGTTAAATTGCTATGATGAGGAAAGCAATTCATAAATATTGCAGTAGCAGATGTGACTGAGGAAGTGGTTTGCAGTTCCAAGGCTATCACTTCGATTGATTGTAGTGACAGTGAAGTTGCTGGAGGTTATTTTTTTTAAAATTAGACTTGAATTTAAAATAGAATACTAGCTCCCTCTTTTGCGTCAGAATCTGTTATTTATCTGTGATACAAAAGAGAACATGATCTGGAAAAGTAGACATTACTTAGACTTAAATCCATGATTTTTAAGAGTAGTCTACCTAGAAATAGTTCACATTAATTGACTTTATTGAATTTATAATGCTCCAGATAATATATCCTGAGGAACAGGGTGAAGCATTTATAGAGCCATGACGTAAACCAGTGTGTGTACTGGTTTCTATTTGTGTATATGAGCAGCTCTGCTCTTCCCATTGTATCAGCAGGCCATGCCAAAATGTCACTGTGCATCATAAACTGATTTCCAAAGACCTCCTTTTCCTGAGGCAGAATCTTTGTTCTAGTGTTGGGGCAGGAAAGTGACAAGTATCTATCTAATATAAACTTGTACTGTTACTGTGGGTAACTTCCCAGAGCACAGCAACCTCCCTTCATTAGAAGCATTATTCTGTAATTTCTTTTGGATTTAATGAAGTCTTTTGAAATATGCAAAAAATTGATGATTACAATGATGATTTTTGATGATGATTTGATATTTTCTTCAATATTGAATCCCGTCAGTTTCCTTTATATTTCATTTGTTCCCAGCCTTTGAGTCAGCATAAAAATATTTTTCTAGGAACATACTTATCTACACATACGGAGTTTCTTTCAAGGTTATACTAATTTGATGCTTCTTTATTGTCTGAAATTTATAATGTCAATCTCATGTTTCTTTTGCGTTTGATTTGAACTTTCTGTGGCAACTTAATGGTAAAATAGAGGATTCACAGAAGGGGTATACAAAACTTTAGATCCTGCATACTAAACATAAAAAGAATATACTTCTGTTTCTTAGCAACACTGGCATAATTATTCAGAAAATAACCATTCTGGAAGAGATTCTAAGGCATATTAGCATAGTACATTGATAAGTCTTTCTTAGATACACTGTAACTTCCATGTTCTCTATGCTGATCTTTTAGGAATGCGTGTTGATTGTGTTGAACTGCACCTAGGGATGGGTAATTTTTATAACAAGTGGCTGTTCCTGGAAGTTTATTGCCAGAAACTCTGCCTTCTCAACATAAATAAGACGTATTTTGATGTAAATAGGAAAATATCTGCAGATCAAAGTAAAATTCTGACATTGCTAATTGAAACTGTTACCTCTCCATATTAAATTCATGTGAATTTTGTGTCCTACTATTATGAAGGAGCATTGAATTCTGGAGATGACACAAAATTACCTGGAGTAACTAATATGCCAGAGGTTCATGGTGCCATCCAGAAGGACCTCCAACAGGCTGGGGAAATGACCTGTCAGGAACTTTATGAAGTTCAACAAAGTGCAGTCCTGCACCTGGGACGGAACAGCCCCAGGCACCTGCACATGCTAAGGACCAAGCAGCTGGGAAGTAGCTTTGAGAAAGAACTTGGAGATCCTCTTGGTCTCCAAGCTGAACATGAATGGTACATTAGAAGTGTTAATGGTACATTAGAAGTGCTGCCTGTAAGTCAAGGGAAGTGACACTTCCCCTTTGCTTAGGGGGCAATGATGTGATGAGGCCACAACTGGAGTACTGCATCCAGTTCTGGCCTCTCTGGTACAAGAGAGACATGGACATACTGGAGAGAGTTCAGCAGAGAGCCACAAAGGTGGTGAATGGCCTAGAGTACTTCTCGTATTAGGACAGGCTGAGAGAGGAGGCACTGTTTGGCCTGGAAAAACCCTGGGGTGCTCCCAGCAGCATGTACAAGTACCTGAAGAGAGGGTGCACGAGGGATTGAGTCAGGTGTGCCCAGTAACCAAACAAGAGGCAGTGAATACCATTCAAAACAGAGAAGGCTCAAGATGAAGATCAGGAAAGACTGTGAGGGTGAGTGGTCACTGGCACAGGTTCCCCAAAGACGTGTGAAATCTTTCTCCTGGGAGATATTGAAGAGCTGCCTGGACATGGTCTTCAGGAACCTCTTCTAAATGGGTGTGCTTGACCAGGGGGTTTGGGCAACATAGCCTTTGGAGGTCTGCTTCAATTTTCACCATTCTGTGATTCTATGACCTCTCATTTTTCATTCCTCTAATTTTATATCAACCTTCATGCTTTGGTGTGCAGGAAGCAAAAACAGCCAGAGAGACTGCTACAAGACTATATGCACAGTAATCTCAAAAATTTATATTATTTTTTCTAATTTTAGCAGTCTATAATTTAGAAAAACTTTGCTTTAATATAGGAAGCATCTCAGAAAGGTAGACTTTATTACATACTTTGAGTTTATCTGTGGAATTTAGCCTGGCATTTTGTTCCTCTTGAACTGTGAACACTGCATGTATTTTCACACTGCTTTTCTCAACTGATCCTACTAGGCACATACTGATTTAATCAAATCTTACAGCTGTAGCTGAGAAGTGTTCTGAATAATAATAAGACTTTTATATTGAATATGACTTCATTTAGAAAATATTACTGATGCAAGATGGCAGATTCATTAAACTGCCTAACTGATCAATGTGCTTATACTTCAGAAAATTCTATTTTTTAAAGTTAGATGACTTGGTTATCTAATAATATTTTATATACCTTGTTTTGCTTTACAGTGTTTTTTGATGAATAGCTCCTGTGAACCAAAAAATTAATCCAGTGATTCAGAATTAGCTTCATGAGACCGGTGAGACTTTCTAGTTTGGTGCTTTTCTATGTGAGGAAGAGCATGGAGATTTTACATGGAAACAAAAGCTTTATTCTTTAAGGAAATTGGTCTTCACAATTCGCAAAGCATCAAGGATGCTAAAAAAATCAAGGATGCTGATAAAAAAAGATATTTTTATTAAAAAAAAATATTGACAAAGACATTGTGCTGTCACTATGAACATTTCACTTACTTGCTAGTAGCCCTATTTCATTACTGCAGATAGATGCAACCAAAATAATTCTTTCTTCAATAACTAGACAAAGAAAGAAAAAGAACAGCTGGATATTAGAGTAAATTTGATCTCTTTGCTATACATTGAATTTACTTTAGCCCATTGGTACTTTTTGATGTTTAAATAACCATATTTTTGAAACTACTGCTGTCCTCTGACTGAGACAGAACAACTGGTTCAGTCTTTCTCATGTTAGTAAAACCATAGTGTAATCTTGATACACAGGCCTAGTGGTTAAAGATGTTTTTTTGGAAAGTAAAATATAAACAAGACTGCTTTCTATCAGATTCTGTTAAATTTTTTACTTTAGCCTTTACTATTGAAGAAGGAAATTTTGAGAGTCCCCATTTAGTTTCTAATCTGTGGCTTGGTTGTCTGTAGTAAGGAGTAACTATTTTTTTCTTCCAATGTCACATCATTCACTGATCTCATATACTGAAGAAAGATTAATCACACTCTCTTTCTTGAAGTAGATATTTCTCTCT
This sequence comes from Zosterops lateralis, assembly GCF_965231275.1. NCBI lineage: Eukaryota > Metazoa > Chordata > Aves > Passeriformes > Zosteropidae > Zosterops > Zosterops lateralis. The sequence continues at coordinate 22,393,384 of NC_139766.1, read as the reverse complement.
TAAAATTCTGCTGTGATTTTTCTAGTTATGATCCCATTTAATGATATCAATGAAATATTTTCATTCACAACTAAGTCACATTAATAAAATATCTGTCTACAAAATGAACTGCCTAACAATTTTGTCAGTGGAAAACCTGAAAATATTTGCCATATTTGGCTGGGGAATGACATGACATTGTTCAACAACATGCTAGAATCCAGACACTAGAAATGGACAATAATAAAATGAAAATATCTGGTGCTCTGTGTGTTCATGCTGATTTAGAAGACAAAGGGATAGAATTTGCCTTAAGGAAACTGTGCACAAAAACACTGGAGCTTAACAAGTTGGCATTTGGAGTTTATGCTCTATACATAACCTACAAACATATACAAACTTCAGTCAGAATCATTTACATTGTAGTTAGGAAAAATTTTCTACTTTCTGTGATTAGTTAATATAATGACTGATTGCTTATGTAGATCATATCTAATCCTGCTTTCAGGGAAAATACAGAAAATACACTGTGAAAATCTAATTGCATAAACAGCTATTTCTGGTAAACAAAAGCACCTATCAGTGAGCACTATCCTCTCTTCTGGGAAAGTTGCAAAGGACTATTATGTCACTGGGTACTGCAAATGATATCCCTGGGTGTTGCTCCTGCTCCAGCATTAAGCACAGGGTATATGATGACAAGGCTTCTAGACTGTCATGCAACACACGTAAGTGAAACTCACCCTGGCAGAACATAAAGGTAAAAGTTGAATTGGATGAAAACATTTTTTGATTTGCATTATCATATCATAATGTTTGTTTTCTTTTTTTGTCAAATGATTATATTTTTTTCTCCTGAAAGAAGCTCTCATTATTTTGGAGCACAAATGGAAATTTCATAGTATTGGTCCATTCCTTTGGGAAAAAATTTTACTGATATTTTGGTCACAGAAAACAATGACCCAATGGGCATTGTTATTCTTTCTGCTATAGATTTCTTTACAATTTTAGGAAACTCTCATTCTCATTTGGAACAGGGAGGGAAGAAATTTTTAGATTTAATTTTAGCTGAGCTTTTTTCCTGAGCTTTTTTCTCAGGAACAGATATCTAAACAGATTGTTATTTAATTCTATATTTTTTAATCCTATATTAATTACCTATATGACACTCAGAGTAGAGATGTCTGAAATATGATATTTGGGCTGATCTCCTAATGTTTGGGCTTCCTCTTGCCCATTTTTCCTTTAAAATACCCCACCTGCATCTGTGTCTGCATGAAATAGTGTTTCTGGAACATGTTTGGACTTTATTGAGCTGAAGGTTTTATTGATGCAAAATATACTTCCATGGAACCAAAAAAATCAGAGTCTGTTATTGACAGATACTACTTAGCAGCGCATCCAAACAGAATACTTAACACAAGTTAATTAGTTGCCACTCATCTGAAAACCCTTAAAATTTAATTCCCAGTCATTGAAATTAATAAATTTAAGATTGATATGCATGAGTTTTTTAGATTCCTATTAGTATATCACAGAACAAAATGCAGTCTAAAGAAAATGAGATGTTTCATGACAGGATGAAAAACAATATTTATGCAAACCTTTTCAAAACCAAAGAAGAATAAACCAAACAAAATCAAGAAAAAAAAAAATTAGTAGACTTCTTCAGGAAAATTTCTGGGCAGTCTCTGGAGTTTATTAGTAATTTTGTGACTAAGCTCATGTTTTGAATATCACTCATTAGTATCTGAATAATCCTATAGTAGTAAGAAAATAGAAATTAAGAAGTTTAAGACATATACCAGTGGAGTTGTCCACTAAAGGAGATGTATGGCCACTAAAGGAAAATAAGTCACCTGTTTAAATAAAAATCTCCCTTGTTATTGTGTAGGACTTTGTGGCTGCAAGGATTGTGGCATACGGTACCCCTAAAATTGTTCTGTGTACCACTTTCTAATGAAAAATGGATAGGAGAGGTGTAACATTATCACTACAGAAATCAAATTCATTACTCAGTATTTGCAAAGTTCTGTAAAGATGATAATCAGTTGTTGTAGTCAGTACTTTCAATCTTTCTTCTCTGACACAGTGCATGTAAGATGGCAGACACTTTATTTATCCATGCCCTTGGGTTTGTAATAATTGCCCTTTTCTGCTATTTTAAGTTTTCAGGAGGTAATGCAGGGTAAATTTTAGGTAGATGAGAAATCAGATACATGGATTCATTTGTCTCAATGACTCTTATCAAAATTGGACCTCTAAACTTATTGACATTTCAGCTGTAGTATTTAATAAATAATAAATTCATTCTGCAATATAGGAGATTGCATTTAAAAGTGCATGGTACCTGAAAATTTCTTTCTGCTTTTCCCATTCCAAAAGTCACACTTTCTGTATCTATTTGTCCATTTGCATCTTATCTTAAATAGTTGCCTTGGGGTTATGTACGTCATCACCACCCTTACATAGGACTTATGAGACCTGAAGGAAAATATGGCTGGTGTTTCTTTCCATAGTGATAATAGAATTTTGTACGGAAATTCAGGAAAGCCATAACAGTAAAACTTTAAATTCAGAAGCTTATATGAAAGATGATTTTTATTTATTTGAACATATGTAACTTTTATGAATATAATCCACCCACACCTTGAAGGCAGATGCCACTGGTATTTTCAGAGATTTCCCTCAAATCCTAATAAACACATCTGTGTACTATTTTTATCTATGAGATACAAAAAGATACATTAATCCTGTTACATGGTAAATTAGGCAATAATCTAAGGGCATTTCCATTCTCTAATAAACTGGTGAATATTTCTAGTTTGCCCTCCTTGTGCTAGAACTTTTCAGAATGGTAGAGGTGTAGAAAGCAATGAGAATGGAGTTGCAGAGATTTGGACACTTAATTTTATTTAAGTGAACTATTTTTGGGTTTATTTTTCACTTGAGAGCTCAGGGCTGTCCATCTTTTCAGCTTTAAAAATAAGGCTCCGCTTCAAAGGTGCGTGGTTGCTTTTGACAAGTGGATGCATTTTACAAAACTTGCACTTTCTGCTTCAGAAGGATGATTAAGTGCCTCCTACTTACATACACAGAGTGCTCAAGGCAGGTTAATTAGCCTAGAAAAGAATTCTAAAAATATTTTTTCTTCTTATCAATTTCCCATGAAAACTTCAATACATGCTCTATTCTTTACAATGACTTACTGCTTTGTGGATAGTAGAATACTAAAAAAAATGACCAGAGGTACTTTAGTGATTTAGTCCATTCTGCAAATATTTAGGAAAAAAAAGTGTCTATTAATTCATAATTGTTTTAAAAAGAGGCCATTAAAATATAATACGCCTTCTCCAATTTGATGATGTAATTTTCTCAGCATATTCAACAACCTGTGAACAGTAGAAAATGGGGGTGGAATCCCCTCATTACTTGCTGCCTTAGGAGAGGAATTTTCTCTGAACACCCTGTGTTTTGAATTCAGTTTAGGAAAAAGACTACCTGTAATGCAGAATTCATATTTTTATACTTGTATAGTCTTGGAAAAAATTATTTTTCTTTTTGAGACTGTTAGAATTAGGTCTTCATGATAATACTCTGCTCGATAAAGCAGGTTATTTTATCCTCTGAATTACTATTTTTAAAAAAATAGATCCCTATACATACAACATTCATTATAAATTATGATTATAATGGAAAATTATCTACACTAGCAGATCTCAAGATTAAATATACACCCTGGCACCTATAAAAATTACCGGAGTAATGTCAAGGCAATTTATACACAGTCTTCCAATTTTGCTGCAAGAACTGACTAAACAAATTACAGCCCCATTGAGGCAGAGACTTGTCTTTTTGATATATAAGTAATGAGAAAGGTTTCTTTGGAGGAATTATACTGTTCCAAATTAATTTCTTGTGCCATTTATGACATAAACAGTGTAAACACTGATCATACAAGGTTTTCAGTATTGAAGATTTTTCTGGATTGGAGCCAAGTGGGGAATGAAAGGAGAGAAATCAAAGAAGCAGAAACTGTAACCTACTGGAGAATTTCTAAAGCTGAGTTTCACCTTTATATTAGGCAACAAACCAATGAATATTCTAGAAATTGGACTGATCATTTTGGTTTCTCTCCCCAAAACATTGTTACTATATTGCATCTGAATGGGACGGATTTGTTTCTTCTGTATCTAGTAGGAATTGAATCTGATGATCTAAATTGCCTTGAAGCTTATAAAGTCCTCTGCATATTCTTATGTGAAGGAGAGTAGCTAGGAAGGACATAGTGTATAATATTAAATACTCTATAAGTGCTTTTTTGTTACGTCAGGAATAGTCTTTCCTTTCCTTCTTCAAAAGTGAAAACTGGAGAGTGCTCAAGTCAGGGGTATTGGTGCTCTCTCTTGAGTGTGAGGTGCCTGATTAATTTGTCCTCATATGCTGAGAATTAGGATGATTTATGAATTCATTGGATTTTCTTCCTGAGAGTGTATCTCACTTGCACATAGTCACACACACAAGCCAATGTGCTCATGACTGGCTGTAGACTCATTGGTTTAACCCTGCACTGCCATAAGCTTTTTCAAAGGAAGTTGGCACAGACTTCTTAGAAAAACCTAATGAGAACACCTAATCTGTTCTCTCTAAGATTCAGAAGTGGAGATGGATATTTTCAAATTTTCTTGACTTTGTGGGAAATTGAGTGTAGTTGATATTGGTAACATTTAAAAGGTTCTTATAGCTAGTAGATATGTTACAGTTATAACTATAAAAAAAGTTACAGATAATAGATGTCTTTCAAATGACCAAACCTGATATCTTTTGAACATGTTTTGTCAAATGGTGCAATCTTTTATTCAAGTAAATAACAGTTCTTAGTTCAACAACTCATGTGAAAACCAGCCATAATTATATTATCCTTCAGCTACAGGATCAGTTTTCACATTTGAAGTTTTCAATCAGATACTGCAATAACATTAAAAAAAACCCATTGCCAAATTCTTCATTTACAAAATTTTTCTAGCACAGTAATGGCAGAAATTATTTATCCACTTGTTTGAATCATCAAGTAAAATTGAAAAAAACCCTAACAAAACAACAAAGATAGAAACAGGTACAAATTCACTTCAACAAAATGTGACAATATAAAGGAAAACTACAATAACAAGATGGTAAGCAAGATAGATACTGAAATTGAAATTGTCTTTGCATTCTACTAAATAGGTAATTTGTAATTGTTGTAGTAATTAATAATTGGTAATTAGTAATAGGTAATTACTAATTGTTGTAGTACAAGAACCGAATGAGAACAGATATAATAAACTACTCTCAAAAATTGAAAAAAAAAATGAAAAAGGTGTGTAAAAAACCACAGAAAATAATTTTACTGCTTCTTAAAATGAAATAGGTGGTTGCATTCAAGGATGGTGCCAGGCAGAAGATTTTATGTAAACAATGAGAACTATTTTTGAAAAATGTGTACCTTCACTGTGAAACTTGTTCATAAAGGTGTGGTGTTTAGAAGAATAAATGGAAATAGTAAATGGATTAAGCAAATTAGTTAAGTAGAGCAGGCCAAGCAGAGTCATAGTCTTATTTCTGTGACATGAAAGGACAGAAAAATGAAAATATATTTTGTATTTTTCCTAATGATATATTCCCAATTATTTGCTACTGGCTTTCTTCAGAGACAAGACATGGGAATATTTGGACCTATCATTACAGTTGTTGGTCTACCTAGGAGAAAAGAAACTAGATATGTCTGTCCAAACTTAAACAGCTTTCATACAAAGAGAGGTTACAGGACTAGCTCCCTTCAAATTTTGAGGGAGATGATGGGCATGAAAATCATACACAGGTGTTAGATAACAGCTAATCCTAAAAGAAAAGGAGATTTTAAATCAGGCTTTCAGAAATTTATGAAAACATTATTTAAATGCCTGTTATGCATTTGTCTGTCTATTTTGGGACAAGGATTGTTATTTTTCTTATGCAAACCCACACTGGACATTATGAGAATACACTGGCATAAAATAGTAAATTTTATTGAGAATATTCCAATAATAAAATGAAGAAACTTCCTGATTGAAATAATTTAGATCACATCAAAAAAGCCTGTATGAAAGAAACACACAAAAAATTAAAGTACCTGAAGGTTTTTTAAAGAAGCAAAGCTTATTCCAAGAAACCAATTATCTGCATGATAAAGTATATGAATTATATAATTTATTGAGTATAGTCTCTAGTCACATTAAGGATTTAGTTCAGCATAATGAGCATTTTCTTATGGTGAGAACAGCCAAGCACTGAAATAGGACTGCACAGAAATGTCATGTAATTGCAGCAACAGATGAACTTTAAAATCACTCCTGACAAATGTTAAAAATGGTGCATTTAGACTTGATCCTGGTTTAAAGGAATAGGATGGACTCCATGATCTTTGCCATTCCTTTTTAACTCTACTATTAAAAAATTCTATTATTTTATAATTTAATGAGAGTAATTACCATTTACTCAGCTTCAGTATCACACAGTCCTAGATCCCAAAAAGAACTTTGCTAAAGATGAGATAACAGAACTGAGATCCCTCAATCCCAAGTGAAGAGCCTGAACATCCTGATTAACAGCTACCAAATCCTGCAAACATGTAAGCACCACAGTGCTCTTGAGGACCACACAGGTTTTTGAAGAGCCATGAGATCCTTATCCGTGGGTGTGCAAAGATACAAAACTATTCAGGCAGACAAGTGACTGCTGTGTCATAGAGAGACATGAGCAAGCTGCAAGTTAAAGCTGATGTAAGTCACCACTGGCAAAATAGTCACAGAATAAGGGATTTTTGTGCAGGCAGTTTACCTTGCTTCTCAGACTGTGCTCAACTATATCAGGAACACAAATACTGTGACAATGTTGTCAGACTTGACATGACTGCATACAGTTTACCTCCCCATAAGACAAATCTGAATCTGAAAACTGAGTTGTTCTTGATCTCTCTTGCTTGAAAAATACACATAAGCAAATGTGTTCTGAAAATATCTATTCTACAGTCTCTGATCTGGGCTCATGATATGCCACATGCATTTGACATTCAGTTCAGGCACACAGTGCCTCTTGCCTATTTATACACCCTTCAGATATGTGCAAAAACTAAGAAGGGCAAGAAAACTCAATAAGTCTACATAGGCATTTATCTTATTTTTAAAAATGTGGAGATTGTGGACTATTGTCCTCTCTCTCCAAATAGCCCTTTAGCTATGGGCAGAATATTGTTTGCCTCTGCTTCAAGCCCACATCTCCACCTCCCTAGACAGGGGTGAAACTTAAGATCATACATTACTCTCAAGCCTCCCTTTTGAAATATTTCCACTCTTTAGCAGAATGAGGAAATTTAAAAAATCCTGGCTTTATTGAATGGTTGGAGGAATTCTCTTGTCCACCGTGAATGTTTCAAGGACAGGGTACATTGATTAGTGAAGAACTGAGGAGAGAAATAGGTCTTAAATACCAGCTCTATGTAGAAATGCCTGGCTCTGTGTTACAAATGGGGCCCAATACAATAAACCTATGTTTATTTTTATTCTGCAGCACTAAGTTAGAAACTTTTACAATAAAGCAGGTATAGTAATTCTGCTCAGCTTGTTTTCATGTTCTATGTCTGAATCTTGGCAAGTTGTTACTGAACACACTTGTTATGTTTCCCTCTCTGAGACACCTCACTACATAAACAAAGTAGGGAGCCAATGCATTTAGCCCAAAGATCTGGAGACAGCTGTGGCAACCAGGAATCTAGGAATGTAGCCAATACCTACTCAACAGTCATTGTCACTGGGGTTTGTGGATGTAGCTCATAGTTGAGAGCTGGTGGGCTTATTTTATATGCTTTACTTTCTGTGTCGGGTATTGCTTCTATGAATAGAATCAATTTTAGTGAGATTTCCCAGCTTCCTACTGGTGAACATTTGCCAAGATCATAGACTGGCTCTGCAATTTATTGGTCCTTGAAATGGAGTTTATCTTATCCTTTCCATCTATATGTTCCTGAGAGCTATCTAGTGATTTTGCTCTCCTCTGGGGGAAAAATAGTGTAGAGGATGTGAACACCAAATAAAGCTATGCTTATTTCACTTGAATAGTGTAATAGTTTGGCAAGCTTTCCTTTCTAATTCTGTAAAAGTACTTTGAGAAATAAGTTAGTGTGCTTCCTCTTCCAATACCTCTACCTGATTATTTTAAATTATTTGACTTCTTACATGGGAAGAAACTGTGAATTTAACTTGGCACTAGAAAAAAAATTCCTTACAGTCAGATCTAGTAAGTTAGATAGTCTTCTAGTGGAAGAAACAAATCTCTGTATCTTCAGTAACTTAAAATAATACTAGCCAAAATATATTCCATTACTGCACTGAGAGTTTATATAACAGTTTTCTTAATTTGTCTGTTCTTCCTTTTGACCCGATGGTTTTCTGAGGAACCTTCCTGTAATAGATTTCAGGGCATGGCTGATTTTCAGATTAAAAATAGAGAGCTTTGAAAGTCTCAATTATAATTCCAATAATAGAAGTGAATATCCAGTTTGCAAAATTTCACAGGCACTTTTAATGAAATTAATTAGGTAGATCTAACAGATTATTGCTTTCCTTTTTTCGATCCATGATTTCAAGAGAAACTATTTGCACAAAAGTTTCTTAGTATACCAACATAATGCAGTTGTACACATTTGAGTGGGATTTTTTCCACCTTATTCTGCTAAGAAGAATGAATCTATTTGTCCTTTTGGTGGTAGAGAATGTAACCTACACTTGCAGATGCTGGGAGATTCTCACTGATAGTAGCAGGTGGTAGAAGATGGGAGGCTTTATCATGGGCCAGTGGGTGAATTCCTGTGTTCTTCAGATCCTTTAAAAAGCTTACACATATTGAATTCATAGAGCTGATTTATTTATTTCCACTCCAATTTGTTGTGTTTCATTCATGTTATGAATGAAAATTCAAGTCTTCCCATCAAAGGACATAGGGCTGTAGAATAAGTTAGGCTGGAAGTGAAGTTTGGACATTTTTTCTAGTCATTGCTCCACAGCAGGGCCAATTACAAAATTAGATCAGGGCCTAAGGTTGCACTCACTGATTGTAATGGGACAAAAAGGTGAGAGAGGCCTGCCTTAACAAAAGGCCTGAAAACTTGTATTTTTACTTGCCACCTGCGTCTTTTCTAGGGCAGAAACTTCTTTATCTGTTTCCTTAAAGTCAAATTTTAAAAGGCTTTCTTAGCTGCACAAACTCTGCATGGTCTTACTGGAATGCCTTGAAAGTCACCTTTTCTTATCAGTTCTGTCTATCTCCTATCTCTGCTTTTGGAATCACAGGGTCAAGAGATACCAGTTTCTTTAAACAGTCAGGGGTGCCCAAGCAGCTTGGCAATGTGAGCTGGGTCTGGAGTGGTTTTCAGTGCTTGGGCAGGCCGGTTTCCTCCTCCCGACACACGGACAGCACTGGGCACCTGTGGATGCCGGCAGGCAGCAGAATCTGTGGGGGGCAGCGCTGACCCCACAGGGTCCGGCGCTTCTCATCCTCCCCCAGAATCGCTCTGGAAGCTCCTGCCTTCCCAGGAGGGTTCTTTCTATCCACCATCTTTTCCCTTTGCCTCCCAGACCATGTGGCTGCCTGGAGGGCACCATCCTGGGGGAGGGCGATGACACCCTTCTCCATTTGTCTCCCTACATGTGGTTGGCAGTGGGGACTGCCATGTTGGAAGGGAAGTACCCAGGCATTTTGGGTGTCTCTTTGTTTCCCTGGAATTTCTGAGATTTAGCAATTTTATATCTAGTGATTATTCACTGCTATTTTTTTTCTTTACTTCTTGTCATTTGCTTGTTACTAAATTGTTATTTTTTCACTTATATCTACTTGTATTCATATTGGTGGAAGGGGATTGGTTAAAACTGAGGGGATGTAACTCATTTTAGAGTATCCACTTCTTTAAATTGTCTTAAACCAATTGTCTTGGTTTCTTCCAAGAAGAGAAACTCTTCTAGAAATTCTCACTTGACCCAGGGCAAAACAAGCATAAAGGACCTCACCCACATTTGAAAACAAATCACAGTTTATGATACACTGAAAACAGGCAAATGTGATGTGACTACCGCAATGTTTTTAAGGAGTATTTAAGGGATATTAGTTTTCTAGGCATCCCAATCACAGATAAGTTGTACCCAAACAAAAATATCAAGGTGCTTTTAGAAAGAGGTGAAGTCAAATTCTTTCTTTAAAATGTCCCAACCCCTCCCAACTCCACAGCTACTTCTGGCAACAAATTGCATTTAATTTCTCACATGTGAATTACCTGTTAGTTACTTCATGTAATTGACTCTTATTGATCTTATTTAAGTAAATATTCTAGATCTCATTAATTAGAACCTTAGCTTGTATTCTCCATGAATATAGGTGTGAATTAATAAATTTTGTCAGGCCAAAAAGATTTTGTGTTGTGATTTAATAAATGTTTTGTACCCTTTCAAGAAATTAAATCATAAGAAATACTAGACATCTCTGCGTTAAATGATCCAGTCTATTAAACTAAAAATTTTGTTGGCAGAGGCACAAATGCTTGTAATTTTTCACATGTAAAATTCATAACAATTTCTATTTAATGATACCTCAATATGAGGAAGGCCAGCCACATAGATTAAAACATAATAATATATAAAACAGAATACATTTAAAATATTTTAAACACTTCTTGGCTTAAATAAATTCTTTATGTTTTTCTTTCCCAACAATTTAGCATTTCATAATCAAAGATTTATACAGATTACTGTCTCTGAAATTAGACATTCTGGGACCTATGAGGTAATTCAGAATAAAACCAAAACTATTTATTAATTTCAATTATCTGTAAAATGAAGTTTTAAATGTTTTCTCCCATTATCCACAACTTTTCATGGGGAATTACATTACCTAGATGAGTGCTTACATTCTTAAGATCTAAATGTTTAGCCAGCCATATGATGGAGAGGGATTCAATTTGCTTTTTTTCTTAAGGAAAGATCATGGCTGATTTGCATACACACATGTGCCCTTTGATTGCCATAATGTTCAAATAGTGCATTCATTAATGTTTGCCTAAAAGGATAAATTCTCAGAGATTAAGGGATTAGGGGACATTAATAAACACACTTTGCCACAAAACAGGTAATAAGCCTTGCAGTGACTTTTAATAGATGATTCCACTCCAATATTTTCTGAGACTCCAGCTGTTACAGGAACAGGGGGATAATCACTGTGGCTATGCTAGCTGGTTGTGCAGTACACATGCCCTATGCCATGGTCTTGGCTGCTCAGGCCCAAGGGCAGACTTATATCATGCATAGCAAGTGTTTATTGGTGACTACAGACTGTCATTTTGACATCTCCAGAACACCTCAGAGCACCTTGTGTGCATGACATTTGCTTACAGCTCCCATCTCGAGTGACTTTCCCCATAGATGGCAGTGCAAGAGTAGGAGCTTGAAATCCCAAGAGGCAGGGAGAGATGCTGTCAATGGGATCCCTGACAATGACCACAGCTGATTTGCTCACAATCCCCATGGAGCCTATCTTCTGCCTACTCACTTGTCTTTTTCCTCTCTGCTGGCTATAAGTTGAAGCTATAATTTCCCTTGGTCTATGTCCAGATCTTTATTCACTCTAGCTGTCCAATCCCTTCCTATGGACTGAGGGGAGTTCCAGAGTGTGCTGTAAGGATGGCTGCAGTATAAACTTGGAGTGTAGGAGAGAGGGAGTCTGTGTGATATTTAGAGCCTGTGATATAAGGCAGGCATCAGAGAGGAAGGAGAATCAAAGAAGTCCCTCAGTAAACTACACCTGTAATCAATTTGCTTTTGACAGAAAACCACAAAAAGCATTTTTCCTTCCAGACAGGTGGTTTCCAAGATTTCAGTGGAAGGTTTTGTGTTCCAAAGGTTTCCAATGTTCTCGTGAAGCAAGCCAACCTCATTTCTAAACCAATGCCATGACACAGAATCTGTGACTATTTACATGAGTCATCTGTGGATGCGTAAGACGTGTCTATGCTCTTGTCAAATACATATATTGCATATTGTTTCTAGCATTACTGGAGGGCTGGGCTCTGCTAGACAACTGAGGTTTGATTGCTAAAATAAGTCTTCCTTCTGGGTTGAACAGCTAAATAATCTAGGTAGGCTGTCTGTATTCCTCCTTCCTTTGGCAGTTCTGAATTACAAACTGCTAAGTTTAATGGAAACACTATCTATCCCCTTATCTGTGGAGAGATATGCTATCTACTCTTAAAATATCTGTTCCATTTATTTTTCATGGCTTTAACATTTTCACTTAGTATGAATGAGTTAAGCACAGATTTCAAGGATTTGCTTTCAAATTTTCAGTCTCCACAGGAGTGACTATCAGATGGGATTCACTTGTCTTTGTATAGTTCCACTGAGAATTAGCATTTCTGTAAGTTTGTTCTATTACTTTTTAAATTGTTGCTGATTACCTCTATGATCTGATTCAATAATCATTCCCTCAGACCTGAAGGCTACTGATGGGTAATTTAAGCAGAGCTCTTTGGGAGACTCTTTTTTCCTGTGGATGGTCAGGAACAATGACTGACAATGAAAGACGATGCTCTTTTTCCAGAGGATTAATCAATCATTATACAATGTGAATATATAATTATTTTTCAATTATATTCTAAATAATTGATAATTGAACAATTTTGTTCTTGATGTGGGGTAACTCCTAGAAGAGTAGAAAGTCTTTGAAAATTTAATTCTCCCTGGGATGGTCTAACACACCATGAACCTTACAAGCTTCCAGGCTTAATGGGCTTTCCTTCCCACTTGCCAACTTTAATTAAAGGCAAACTCTGTTGCAGTATGTTATTCTATTAACTTGCATAAAATCATTCACATTTGCATCAGTCTGTCAAACTTCATATTTGATCCTGCCTAGCCTCCTGAATGAAGCAAGAGATCTCCTTTCTTTTTCTTCTGGCCATTGTGGTCTTCTGAATTAATTTTTCTAGCTCTTTGTTTCTGCAACTGTGAACCTGACAGGTAGTACATTTCTCATTAACAAGGCATTTGCTAGTTCTGGTACTACACTGCTACTTTTCTTCATGCCACAGTAAGACTATTTCCTAGTCAAAGAAAAAGTAAGTTGAAGGGCCTCAGAGGCTATCTATATAAAAGTGACTACATAATGGCACAGATTCTACAGACAGAAACTTGACAAAATTTTCTCCCATTAGCAAAGAAATAATAATTGGATTTCCATTGCTCTCTTACTTCCTTTACATCTTAATATACATTAATAACTATAGTTGTGATTATGACTTATAATCTTCAAAATTCCATGGAAAGTGCAGTGATAAGCCAGCAAAACTATTCCTACAAATTCTTTATAAAAATATTGGCTTTTAATTTGTAGAATTGGGTAATGACAATGTAAACCCACTGATTATCTTTTCTTGTTAGATATATTTATTTACTTTCACAATTAAAACATTAATTTTAAAAAAAGGGCCAGAATCTGTCATGATTCTGATTCTCTCCATCCAGAAAATTTGCAAACTACTTTGCAAATCATATGCTTTTGCTCTGCTGAAACATAAGTTCCTTTATAGTGAAATAGAATGTTTATCTATGTAGAACAACTCTGTAAGTGTGTTTGTGGCAGATAATGTAGTGTATGGTATTGCAGCAAGTACAAATCCTAATGTCATTTCTCAGATTGATAAAGTTTGAGTTTTAGCTAGGGCCATTCAGCCATATGTTTAAATTGTTCCTACTGCTTTGTTATATTTGAGTGCCCCATTGAGCACTAATGCCACTTAGAAATGATAGTAAGATTAAGTTTATTAGACAAAAGCAGAACTGAGATGCTGAGAAACAAGGGATCCAAGTTAAAATCAATTGAGAAATTAAAATATTTCGTCAGCTTCAGCTGGCCTTGAATCACACCCAAGCTTATATTTGACACCTGAAAAGACTATCATTGGCAGAGGATCTCTTAAGTAAAAAATTATTCTATAATGCAAGGGAAATAGAATTTTTAATCAGTGGAAGTGATATGAACTGTAGTTTGAAATATCAGGAACACTGAAATGTCAGTAGTTAGACTACACAGTCACCAAGAAAAAAATATCATTGGTAGTTATCTCCTGAAAGAAACACAATTAACCAGCTTTTCTTACTTTTTCTTACTATTCTTATTTCTTACTATATACTAATTGAATAGTATTTGATTTGTGATTACAACAGAATTCCTATTTCTGTAATACCTTTAGGTAGGTATGTATGTATGTATGTAATGGGACCATTTCCCTGCTGCAGGCCCTTTCATAAAATAATATCAGCGAAGAACTCCTACAGTGAATGCATCCATGCATCTGTTATTGGCTTCTCTCAGGAAAGCTGTCTCCTCACAGCAAGGGTTCGTACAGCATCTATGATAGAAAGGCTGCAAGACTGATATAACATTAATGCATAAAATATTGTACACACAGATTGCTGGAAATGTAAATGTTAAGTTGGCAATGTATTATAAAAAGCCTGGTAGAACTTTGCTGATATGATTTAGCTCTTAGAGAATTTACTATGGACTTGTATATTGAGGGTGACACTAAGAAATTCCAGCATTTTATTAATTTTTAAGGATCTTTTTATCCTCTTTGATATTTGTAGCTGTAGTGAACTTTAGTGTACCCAGCTCCAGCTTCTGTCAGGATTAAAAAGCTCCCCAAAGCTCATTACAATTATATGTATCAGAGCAACATCTGTGCTAGAAAACAAGTTATAAATTCCCTAATGAGAGAGGTCAAACAAACTGAAACCTTCAGCTCAAGGTCTCACTCAGATAAACTCATCTGTTAGGATGCTAAGTAAATAAAAGAAATTTAATGATTTTTTAATCTTAAAAAGAGGGAAAAGGCAGAGAAACCTAGTGTTCCACCACATGGGATTTCATCATTCTAATGGATGGATTTGGACCACTGCGATAACCCAGCTGCTGAGCATTTTGTTATGTCAGTTTTCCCAGAGTACTTCTTCCAGACCTGTTCTTCATGTGTTTGCCTCTGGAACCACAGCATGCTCTAAGGTACCATTTTTGCCATTTGGCCAAGATGAAAGTTTATTTAACTCTAGTAAGCAAAATATTCTGTGGACAAATTGCTCTCCTTCCAGCCTACTTCAATAATTTTATTAGTCCTTTCTCCTAAATTTTCTGTTCTATACTGAGAGTCATTTGACACATATTTTACATCATGATTATAGAAAAGTTCCAATAGTAGTTTTCCTTGTATTTTCGTGTTTGTTAAGCAGTCAAAATTATTCTAGTAGCCAGACATAAAAAATCTCAGTGTGAGAGACCTGAAGAAAGAACTGTTGATGGAGCAATAACAAAATTTTATGTTCTAATAGAAAATAAATCACCTTGAACTTTTATCTTAAGTGTTAGAAATTTACATCAGATTGTCCAACAGATTATTGGACAAAATTCTATAAATAACCCTTTTTGAAAGAAGACTTTTCAGTTCTGTCTGTTCCCAAACAAGATCTTACACTTGTGTTGGGTTATGAAACCACATGTTGCAATTTATAAGAAGAATTTCAGCTTTATTTCGTAAGTTGTTCTGATATTTCTGTTACAGTTTTTCAGTCCACATATGAATTTTCTGGTCATCATACTTTATTTTATTTTCTTTTTACCTAAGAAATTAACATTGTACATGCTGCTATCATATTTGAAAAGACTTGTGTGACCTTCCCTCACCTGTGTATATCTTAACTGCTTAGATTAAAACTCCCTGAAGCAATGCTAAAAAATAATATCAGTCTGTTGCAACTTTTCTTGAAGCAATCTGAGTCATTAATAACTTTTGAAAAAAAATTAATATATAATCATAACTGTGACTTATTCATTTCAATAATGATGAAAGAAGAATAATTAAAGATTAAACAATTACTTAGAAATAACAAGAAGGGTCAAAGCATCTGAAGTTTAAAATTATTGTGTGCATGAAAGGTACTTTAATATAATTTCCATCTCTTCAAAGAATGCCATTCTGTTTTTACTTCTGTTACATAAAAGACTTCCTGAAGTCATTGAAAATTGCAGTTAAGGGGACTGAGGTCTGAAGTTGCTTGACTTTAATGTCTCTGGTGAATAAGATGACCAAGCCTTGTGCTTCGATAAACAGGTGAATACAGAATTATCTTATTTCTGCATGCAGTTCTGCTGAGACACTCTGTTATTACCTAAGCTCTTAACACATTGGTAGATAACTGGAATTGGAGAGTCATAAGTCCTTACTGGTCTCCTGCAAAATTTCAGATTTAAACAAATCACAAAATTATACAGGACAGAGAAAGAAGCTTTTTGGCAAAAGCAACGATATGGTGACATGAAAGACAATATTTAATATGGTACTTTATGTGTGGTAAGCCAGCAGAATCTATTTGTGTTGGTTGTGTGGGTATCTGCCTTTTTTCGAGTGGAAGTAGCAGTTCAGGAGGTCTCCAGGGATAGAACTGCAGTACTTCCCTTATGAACCACAAAGGGCAATGGTCTGCACCACCCAATTATTACCAAGCAAAATCAATCCACCAACTTCACACTGAGTGTCCCAAATATAAAGGAACACAACATACAAAAAGCCCCTAAACCTGAATGCAAGATGTATGTAAGAATGAGTGTTGCTTCCTGCCTCTGAGAACTTTTTATAACCCTTTTGTCATCAAATATGAGGATACTGAGCAGTGCAAGAAGATTTAGAAACTGTGGGTGAGGTTGATGGTTAGTGGCCTTGGGTGATGTGGCTGTTCATCCTCAGCACTGTGCAGTGCTGCTGTGTCTGGAGAGCTGTGGCAGAAAGTCTTTCATTAATTCCAGCTTTCACATCCAAGGTGACTTTTGGAGCAGAGTGGATGAGCTAAAGGTTGCCTGGACACAGACATTTTTGCTCTCTGAATCCTGCAAATCTGTCCTGTGCTTCCAGGAACCAGGGTGCCACCTGAATGAGTTTTGCACTTCTCCTTTATAGGTTTATACTTTTAATGAAACAAATTAATTCCTTTCAATGAAGGATTAAGAAGAAGTGGAAAACACTGTGGAGACAGCAGCTCTTCCAGTCCAAAAAAGGACTCATTCTTTCTGGCTCTGCATATTTTGGCCCTGCTTAGAGCATCTCTGAGTGGATTACCTTAGATCTTACTGATTGAGGAGTGAAATGCAGAATCCAGCTAAGGGCATTTCTGCCTTTGAATGTGTTTTTGTTATAGTCCATCACCCAAACTTCTCTGAAAACACACCTCTCAGGTTTCCCTGTCTCACATTAGTCTAACAACTTTTTCTATTCTGAACATTAATCACTGCTTACCCCAAGTAAGTACAAATGTCCTCTAACATTTATAATGAAAGATATGCCTCTACTTCAGCAGCTTCAATATGTCCTTCCTCTCCTGGCAGGGCTCCCTTATGTTCCCCCTGTCCCCTGGCACAGCTCTGCTTTGAAGAGTTAGTGTTCCTTTCACTTTTCTCTTTGGCATTTTCATTCCTCTTGTCATTAATAAACATCTGTTGCTTGAGTTCTGTGATACACTATTAATCATCCAGCTGAAGTTACCAGGTACTTTTTTTACTGAATCAATTTTTCCCTGCTTCTTCTTGCACTGTCACTTTGATTGTGTTTGAAAAATACTGCTGTCTGTAGATTATTCTAAGCAAAGATTTTTTCACTTTTGTTCAAACTGGAAGGTATGCAAGTATTAACAAAATATGAAAGTTCTATTAACCTTCACATTCATGACTTAAAGAAAATTCCATTGGAAGCCAGAAGATAGAAAAAAACTTTTAGAAATATTCTTTCAGGAGAAAATTCAAAATATAATAAATGAGCACTGATTAATTTATTTCTTTATTCTTGGTCTTCAGTCTGAAAAGAGTTCTTTCACTGAATTACAGATAGATCTTTATCCCTTTAAAATTATCAGTTGTAGGTTTTTCATAGTACCACACAATATTATCGCAATTAAAAAAATTAGTTCTAAAAGCTTGAATGATAGAGCTTACCTAAGAATCTATGATCTAATTCAGTATTTTTATTATACATGCCTTGATCTGGAAGTGGAATTTCCAGTATCTACCTGAATTTGCTTTGATTTCAATGATAAAATTTCAGTAGAAACCCCATTTTCATTAAAATTATTGAAACTGTAAATTGTAAGTAGATGAGTATAATAAATTCTAAGAGTCATGTATTCATGCTTTAAATTTTAATTGCCTACATCTCTTGAATTTGAAGCTACACAACTGCGTTTAGTATTCAATCAAAGAATGACAAAAATGCATTTAATCAAATATTGTATTTTTAACCCTAAACCATTTAAGTCAAACCCAAATGATAATGACAATTACTTCTTACGTTGTAGGTAAAGTTAAACTGTGTCCTTTCTGAGAATGTAAAGTATCATGCCCTTCCTCTTTCCATTCCTGAATACTAGTACTTAGCTGATATTCCTAGTATTAAACAGAAAAATGCTTAAAAGTTTTTCTCATGAATTTCCATTCTTTAGTTGAACCAGAAGTCAAAACAGTGCACAAAGTTGCTGCATTAAGCAGCCTTTTGAATTCAGGTACAGAAAGAGTAGTTCTTCCTACTAATTTATTGGCTTATTTACTATTAAAATAACACATAAATGTTTGTATGAGCTAAATTTAATTGATATAATTTTTTATGTTCTGTATAAGGCTAAAGTGTTATGGTTTCACTGAGAGTGTACTCATGTGTGCCTGAATGCCCCTTCCATATGCATGAGAACTCACATTCTGCAGCACCAAGAAATTAATAGTCTGCTCTCCCTTTCCAAAGACAAAGTCGAGACGCATGAGTCACTTTACTATTGATTCAGGGATTCACACTGCCAAGCTGTTACCAATAAAGTAATTTCCTAAATTCCTAGCAGCTGTGGTCTAAAATTTATCACTGTCTTTATGCAGCAAAACATCACTTTTAAAAGACAGCGGAAAATTAATTAGAAATCCAGTGATCTTCAGATGGTAGTCGCAAATTCCCAGAAATAATGAAATATATAAGAAGATGTGTTCATAGTGGGGAAAGAAACTGCAATGGTTATCTGTTTATTCTCCAAAACATCACTAGGGAAAAAGGATTTAAAATAGTAATTTATCTGTAGTATTACAAATCACATTATAGTTCAAGGAAAAAAAATAATTGGAATAATCTCAGACAGTGTTCTATATAGTTAAGGTAAAGTAATTTATTCACAAAATGTATGGTTACTTGAAGTGTTTCTTATTTCTCAGAAATGGTTGCAGATTAATCAGGTGGTGGTCAGATCCACTGTGTTATTTTCAGCACTCCTGCTCTACTACAGGGAAAGCTCATGTCATTTCTCCTTCCTTCATCTACCTTATTGCTGGGGTAACAGAAGAAGCCTGTAGGATCCTGCTGTAATTTAACTAAAAAATGACTCTTTTTTTCACACTGCTATCTTAATGAGATGTTCTTTAGTTACTGACAGTATTTTTCTGCTTTGTTTTCTTGCTTTCCAAACTTACTGTTTTGCTATGGAGACAGAATTTGAAGGCCTAGAAACATCTTCTGCTGACATGTTATTTCTTTTAACCAAGAAATTAGCAAAAATTACATATCTGTTTTTTTTTTTTTCTGATAATGTTAACTCTACTTTAAATTGATATAACATTCTGCTGAAGTTATTAAAACTGTGATCTGCCTCCTTGAATTCATCTCCATTCTCAGTTGGATGTACATAATTTGCTGTTATGAAAGCTTAAAGATATTTTTGCCAGTCCACTTGGCCCAGTGGCACAACAAAATGCCCAGCCACAAAATGTCCTTGATAGATTATCTTGTCTAGGGAAGATACAGTCACAAAAGAATATGAGAATCAACTCTTAGTTTACACTGAAGAGTATTATATAATTCCCCTGAAAATGTCATTTCTGGGTTTATTCTTTCCCTGGATCCAATTGCTACACTGAAATTCAGGCAAGGTACCTTTGCCCTCCGCAAGGCCAAAATATTTTTCAGTGATATTTCTTCTGGCAGCCCCTTTCTCGAGTCCCATTAGCTGTGGCTATGAGCTCTGTTCTGCTCTGAACCCAATCTCTAACCATATATAGGTTATCATACCCCAGGGGATCCCTCGCCCTCCAGGAACCAAACTCCACTGGAGAGTTCTAGCCTCAGCCCTTGGCTGTATGAACATAATTCTTTCCAGTTCCCAGCCCTGTACAAGCTCCAAGCATCCACTCTCTTTAATCTTCATCCTTTACCCAAGGCTGAACTGCAGGGAGCTAGGGCCCTTTGACTCATCTAGAAACAAAATGATACTTATTTAAAAATGCCCAATTTGCTTTGACAGCTATTCTCTATTATTATTTCCTTTGTAGCTCGGGGCTTTCCTTCCTCTCAATCCTAAACTGACTCTTAGACAAGACACCCTTTGCCTTCCTCTCTTCTTCACAGAGAAGAATAATTCTCATGTCCACCATTTGCCTCTCATAGACTCTCTCTGACTATTTTACATCTGTATTTTCTGACCTTTTCTTTCTTTCACCACTTAACTGTACACTGAAACACTGGTCCAAATTCCATGCTCTATCCAGGGACAAAACCAGTAACAACTTTAATGCTGTGTAGTTTCTGGGGACCGCCACGGATTATTCTGAAGTAAGGCTGTGTTTATAGGTTCTTGTGAATAATGTACTGGAGAATTAGGAGAACAATAAAATAGAAAACATGAAGAGTTTAGGGTGTTTGTTATCCAAACAATACTAAAGAAACAAAAAGATTCTTGCTATACTTTGGAAAATTGAAAATATTTGTAAATTTTTCTTACATATTCCTCTGCTTTTTATGTTTGTTTTGGTTTTGGTGTGGTTTTTGTTATTATTGTGCAGCCTGTATTACTAGAGAAGTTCAGACTATGATTGACTTTGCTCAAGAGCTCTCTACTGCATTAGTACAAACTCTACTAACATGAACATTTATGAAAAAAGGGTCATGGAAACCTGCTGGATGTGACAAATCCCAGACACCTGACATAGCTCCCCATTCTGCACATCATGTTCATATTACAATTACCTTGACCGTGTTGCTCATGACAGTAGTGGTACAAAATGACAAAAATATCAGTGAGCTTTGAAGAGTTCTGCCAGCTTGGCTCTAAGGTAAAAGCTTACCCCAATTGTGGGCAGAGAGGCTGGATACTACTTTTCAAGTTGTCTGCTGTCCATGCAGATTGTTTTTAAACCTGCTTCCCACTTTATCCCCAAAATCTGCAGTTGGCCACCTAGATTGAACAAAGATACTTAGAAAACCTTACAAGAAGGCCAGAAGGCTTCATTACCTGAGAGTATTTCTTGTAAGGAGTTGAAATTAGAGGGATGATCTTTGTCCTTAGATGAATGCTCTGGGCACAGTGACTGATTTTGCAACAGCGGTATCCTGAAATACAGATTCCAAGGCCTGCTCAGATATATCCAGGACATGCCCCAAAATTTGCAGGATTTAAGAAATATCCCCTCAGCATTGGTTTTGGCTGCCTCAGCTGATACATGATGCATTTTAAAGCATATGCATAGGGCACTTGGGATTATAGAATGCACTCAAGGAGTCAGAAGCCAAGTTCACCATACTAACTTAAGACCAAAACCACTTCAGGTTCTGAACTTTATTTTGTGCTGTTGAAAGTCTTATATCCTGTGACTCTTGGAGCACATTAGGAAATTTTAACCAGTCAGGTTTTCTCTTCCTTTTCTGAAAGGAATACGAAGAAATAACCTATTATAATAAATAATAAATAATAAATAAATAATAAATGCTGATACCCCAGTGTCATACTTGCAAGTCTTATAATGAAGCATGTTCAAATAAATCTGTGAATTGATGAATAGAGATTTATATAAACAATCTTTTAGTGCAGAAGAAAAGCATTTTGTGAAAAGACTGTCATGTCTTCTGAATGCTACTGGAGACAATGAATCAGTAAAATAAATACCCCATTGCACTGGGTAACTTCATTTCATCTCTGACATTGACTGTGAGTGAAACGAGCTTGTTATTACATGTGAAGCCATAATGCAGATTTTCTATGTTATACCAAAAGAGAGTGCATTCCCACTGGGTAACTGCTATTTGAAATCCTTTTGTTATTATTTCAACACATAAAGTAGAGCTGAAAATGTAATTGTTCTGAAGGAAACAGAAGGAAATAAATTTTCCCTGAAGGAAAGATTTATACTTAGCTATACTCTGTACATTAGAAGGCATACCTTTCAGGCTCTTGACCTCTAGAATTGCTTATTCCCTCTGTTAATTGGTGAAGCCTTCAAATGTGGTGAGCTAGGCACCTAGGGATGGACTCTTGGCAGAAGAGGAAAACCTGCATGCCATCTCTTATAGTTAGTCAAAAGAAAAAGCACAAAAAAGTGTGTTTGAAACGCTGCTGTTCTCTGCAGAGCAGAAGGGATTTTGAGAAAACACCTCTAGTCCAATGAAATTTCAAAAATCATTCCTCAGAATAGGCAGCCATTCTTGCCACGAGATGAACAGGCCTTACTGTTTTGGAAGTATGCAACTCTGAGGGCAAAACATCTCCATGGTGGATGGGTCTGAATCTCTTAGAAAAGTTAGTGACTGCAACTGCCTTTTATATTGTACTAGTTATGTGCTGAGGAAGAACAAAAAATGAAAAGTTTTAAGAGAAAAAATATTCTTTCTGCCTACTTATATTTCTCTGGTCTGATAACTGTTTTTAACTAAGAGCAATATGTGTTGGAATTGTATACTAAAATACATTTCAGTGGTATTTGGTTGTTGAAGTTATAACTAGGCTGCTGCAAAACATCAGAAATTAAGGATTTTCTAGAATACAAAACCAGAAATGAAGCAAGTAAAGTCATCAGTTTAAACAGGAGACATTGAATTGAATGAGCATTGTGAAAAGAATTGGGTCTTGTGTTTACGTGTTAAAGCTTAAACTGTACTCATGTTTAATCTTGATGCTATTGCTTTTCAGATCTTACTACTGAAGCCTAGGTTTGAGTATCTAAATATAAGCCCTGAAAAGCAGCAACCCCCCAAAGTCAGGTGGGCCCTGAAGATGGATTATGCAGCAGCACAATTATTCATGAAGAAGTTAGTCCAAAGGCTACTTAATCCAGGTGATTTTGTTTGCAGACAGTTACAAGCTATTTTTGGTGTGAATTGTCTTTGATTTCCTATCAAAATAAATTTCAGGGTTAAAAAGAATTTTTAATTTTCCAGTACCTGTCGATTTCTTCACACATTTTTAAATGTCTATAAAAGAACTTAAGAAACCAATCCCAAACTTGAAATGACTTCTCTATGAAATTAATAGTAACATGGTGACTATGTAACAAAAGACAAAGAGAATAATCTTTTTTTTTAAACAAAACACAAGGTGAAAACCTAAAAACTTGACAGGTCACTTTTCTCTTTTTCCTCCAACTAGGTAACTGATTGTGGGGATCCCTTGTACAAATTCAGCAGTCTGTTAATCTGGCATTGTATTGAGGAGCAGAGAGGAGGGTTGGCAGTACATTAAAGGTGTTCATGAGGCACTTGTGAAATTAATTTTACAGATTAGACTCAAGGTTGAAGATCACATTATTTAATTAAGTATGTAAAATAATGTTATTAAACAGTAGTTTCAAACACAATCTCAGGATTTCAGGTTTGTTTTCTTATAATATTAATACAAATAAATAGGTAACTGGGAGTATTGCAATGGAGTGGATGCCATTTATATAGGTTCCTCCCTTTCTCTGCGAAGACCTGAAAAATCAGGAACTTCTGCAATTCAGTGAAATAACTATTGACTATTTTGAATGACATGGAATGAATAGCTAAAATTGGGTTCCACATATTTCAACGCAGAATGCTTGGAAAAAGAAAATAAATGCTTCTACATATGAGGATGAGAAAGATCCAAGTACTCTGTAGATGTGCTGAGCCCCAATTACATTTACCCCAGATAACAGACTTGATCCCAGGAGCTCTGGTAGTGAGAAAATGATGTTCACCCTTCCAGATTCCAGGTGCTTGTCCTTTCTTTTCTTATAGATTGTTTTCAAGCAGTTTTCCCTCATGTCTCATCTAGATTGCTTTTCCTTTCTGAGCACTCTGTACCCGTTTCATAATACCCTCACTGAGGAGGAGATGCAACAGTTTTTTTGTCTCCTATGTGTTTTGAGGATTCTCTATTGCATGATATCATAGCTTTTCTTTCACAGGACACCTTTTTCAACAAAAGGGACAGACAATGCTCTCTCCCTGTGATGCTTTTCAGCCTTCTTATTTAGTGCTCTCTTTGCCCGAGTCCCTAATCCTCCCTTACTCCCTGCTGCTCAAAGCAGGTTTAAATGAAGGAAGAAAAGGATCTCAAGAGTGATAATGAAGGAGGATCTTCCTATTTTTTTTACTAAATGCAAACATCAAAATATATTTAGAAAAGGTGGAAAGGTAAAGATGAAGAAATATGTCAGAATGAAGAAGGTTGTTAATTGCCCATGAGTTCATCCTGTTGCAAAATTCTTTCCATGTTGACTTGCTGCTTGCTATATTGTCACTCTTAATTTTTTAGATGACTAGATGAGCTGAAAGATTATTTAAAGAAGCGAGTATGGGACTTCCCTATACAGTAATTCCCATAATGTCGCTCATTTTTCTTCTAGTATATCAGCTTTATTCAGTCTCAAATCTTGGATAGACAAGATAGACTTGTGTAGAATTTAAGGAATTTATGTGCTTGAGGTTTTTCTTAAATGTTACTTATGTAGACTGAGAAATTTCTTTGTGAGCTTAATATTTTAAGGTTGTGGCAACCATTTTTTATTAGATGTGTTTGACCTATTGCAAATATACTGCAGACAAAATACAGAGAGCATGTGCACGGCATTAATTATATTGGCAGGGGGATCAACAGTAGGGAAAGAAAAAAATGCCTAAGGTGTAAATGACATACAGCTGTGCAGTATATAATCTCCAGGACAGTTGCTCTCTGAAAAGTCATCCTTCTTAACAAGTTGCTTTTTCCATCACAGTGCAGTGTCAGTAGACCCAATTATTTTGCTATATGACTATATAAGATTATGTATAAAGTTACAAACAGAAATGTTGTGGCTCATCTTGCTTTGAGTATTGCTGACTGTTCATGTTTCCCCTCCCATAATTAAGCAATACTTTATAACACAATTTATGAAATTGGAAATATGGAAATTTTATTCATTTTTAGATTTTCTTTCAGTGGGAGAAATTACTTATTCTTTAAGTACTTTTAGCATGTGTCTTTTTATCATAGGTCATTATTTCTAATTAAAATATTATCCTCTGTTCTGAACAGGAATTTTCAATATTAATTGAACATATCTCTTTATTGACTGAAGGAAACATTCAGGTAAGTGGGATTACCACAGTCTCTATTGGAGAAAATCCTTCTTCATTTGATACTCTCCTAGTTAAAGTCATTATGACACCAGCTTTGGTGCTATGGGTCAATTAGAGATCTTATTGTAGCATAGCAGTTGATGTTTTCATTTATTATTTTATTTTCATTTATTTGGGAACGAAATATACCTAAAAATTCAATTGCTTAGAATATGGTATATTAAAAAATTTAGAAAGTATATACGAATTAGTCTGTAAAGAGGTTTCTAAAACATCTCAAATCTGCCCAGAAGGAGTTTTTTTACTGGAATTTGTGGATCTTTGCAGTATATAATGCTTATTCATTTCTTTTCCCTTCCATAATTTACTGCTTGGGACAGAGGCTTGTGTTTTGGATTAATGTGAATCCGACTCCTTGGCAGAGTTCAAATGTCTCTGGAAACAGGAAAATAAATAACACTACCTGTGTCTTATTCCCTTCCTGGAGAATTACAATATTACTATGTCATTATACCTAGTGGTCCATTTTCTAAATTTTCTATATCTGTACATGTATTTGAGGCAAAAGTCTATATATTTCCATCTTTTGTATGCGGAGCAGAAGTGCTTTTGCCTTACTGATACAAGATATGTAAATATTTCTGGAAGAGCATGTTTTTCATACCTGAGTTTCAATTCTCCAATGTTGTGGTAAAGTCACCTTTCTTTGTATATATGAGTGGGAATTGAAAGAAGCAGTTTAATTCTCTGCTCAGACATGAAAATGCCTGTATGATATTAATGAGCCAGTTAACTGAGCTCCAGTTTGAGCTCCAGTTTCCAAATATGCAAAATAGAATATTATCAACTGCATGTCTCAGATTCAAGAACAATTTTAAAAGGCTGTGAGATTTGGATTCACTTTTTTTTTTTTTTTTTTTTTTTTTTTTTTTTTTTTTTTTTTTTTTTTTCTTTTTTTTCTTTTTTTTTTTTTTCTTTCTCCCAAAAGTATATGTGAATGACCAAGCTTTTTGGAGAATTTTTGTGAAGTCGTGAAGTTTACCTGGCCTTTCTCATCTTTGTTCCATTTGTATTAGCAGTAATTCTGCAACAAGAGGAGATGTGCAAAGTGAACAGTTGATGCTGAGGACCTCATATGCAGACTACAATTGGTTTTTTTGTATTGGCTTTAGTCTGATCTATGGAGTGAATGCTTAGAATGTAGCAAGCAGATCTTGTACTCCTGTTTCAACAAGTAGGCCAATGGTATCCTGGTATTAGGAATGGTGTGGCCAGCAGGAGCAGGGAGGTCATTCTTCCCCTGTACTCAGCACTGGTCAGGCCACACCTTGAGTGCTGTGCCCAGTTCTGGGCCCTCAGTTTAGGAAAGACCTTGAGACCTGTGGCTGATCAGTACATTGAAAACAACACTGTTGATGCAAACTAAAGCACTGCTGTAATTGCATCCTTAGCCCCTTGCAGGGGTATCATACTTGAATAAGGAGAAATTATTTCTATGTTTTCACAGAAACAAGATATTATAGATTCCATCCTCTAATAAGAACACCTCCTTTAGGGTATTTGCTTCTTTCAGACCAGTCAGATCTATCAGCTGTGATAGATCCCCCCAGTCCCTCTCCCTCAAATTCTCAATGTTATTCTGACAACAGATTCCTTCTCCAAATCTTTTTAATGCCAATTCCGAAAGATGTTCTTCTAAGGATTTCAATTTTTCAGACAATGCTTTTCTTTATCTTCAGCCTCTTAATTAGATCGTTATGATTTAACTAAAAATCTTGTGGAGGACAGAATTTGTAGTTGCTTTATACCTCTGTGTCACTGTTGAAACTTCTCGTTTGGAGAAGACCATAGTAAGTAATAAAAATCACTGCCACTGCCACTGCTTTATTGGAATACAGAGAAAGAAATAGATCTGTGTGCTCCAATCTGGTGCAAAAGAGAGAAGAGCATCCTAACTCTCACAATTATAATAAATGCTAGAAATAAGGCAGGGAAGAGGACCTGTGGTGAAATCTTAACTATGTCATTTGCAAACAGGGATTGCCCCTCAACTGGGAGGCTATTTTGTGAATATTTTCACAAGGATGGTGAGGTAGGAATATGATAAGTCAGAGAAATTTTATTAAAGAGTTCTTGTCATACACACAGAAAAGCAACTGCAAAGTACATTCACTTGTTTCAGTTTGTCTGTGTTAGAATACTAAGTGGAATATCACAGTAACTAGGCATTTATCAGCTTGCACTTGGGGTTTCAAAGTAGTCCAAATCTGTTCTTGAAACAGTCAAAATGTTTATGTGAAACTATGCAGAAAATTACACTAGCAAATTCATATGTAAACTTTAAATAAAATGTTCTGATTGAGTAATCTCTAAATGCCAACCAATTCTACCTCAGCCTGGGAAGAGTGCCCACTCTGATTTTCAAATGGGATCTGTTCTAGTCCCATAATGCAGAACGAGCTAAATCTGGTCATTTTTAAATAAAAAGAGAGCAGATTGTTCAGGCAGGTTGGTATCTGACTAAAGATATAAAGAAATACATTTGTAAAAGTATTAGAATGTAAAGAAATACATTTGTAAAAGTATTATTAATACATGCTCCAGTAGACCAAATAATAGTAACAAAGGAGTTAAAGAGATGTTTGTATAAGAGTATATATTCTAATAGTGGCTCCAAGCCTGATTTTACAAACCACTATTATTCTGTCACTAACAGGAAAGCCCCTGTCCTGCCATGGTTGATGGTCACATGCAATCCTGTGAAGTTTAGTGCATAAACCATCCCAATGAACTCTTCATATATATTCTTGTTAGAGCAAACGTATAAAATTGGTAGCACAACTGCATGAAGTGTTTACAAGTTTAAAGAGACTTAATTCTACCTCCTTGTATGCACCTGGAATGGGAGGATTATCCTGAGAGATATTTTTCCATGCTTCACTTTTTCATCTCCATTCTGATTACCTAAAACAACTGTAAAAAGAGCAAGGAATTGTGAAAATTAAACAAGCTGCTAATGAAGCTAATCATCATTCATGGAATGGAAACTACAGTTGATCTCTAGGGACCAGCTGATATGAATATTAGTTATTGAAGTCTCAAGATCTATTCTACATGTCATAATACAAAAATAGGATGTTAAAATGCTGAGCTTCAATGCTTAAAACTAAATTTTTTTCCATATTTAATTTTTTTTTTAAATAAGATAAAATATACCACACATACAAATTAATTTTCACCTAACATCCTGATCGGAAAGCCTGAAAAGACCAGCAGGCTCAACTTTTTTATATAGTAGATATCTTTCTTATGATGAAATTATCCTTTAATTTTGTCAGGGATCGTCCAATAAAATAACTTTACAGATGCCATGAAAAAATGATCAATATATTTTTTGAGAAATCTGGTTAAGTTTATCCTGACAAAAGGAAAATTCCTTCTGTTGGAACACAATGAGCTGTCTGCAATGAGCTAAGCTGATGCTGGATGTGGCGATCCCAAGAGCCATCATTCCGTAATGTCAATTGTGTCAGAGAACAAGCTCCCTAAGGCGTCCATCCCTCCCAGGTATGTGTACTTGTCTTTATTAACATAAAAATAATTGTCTGGAATATGTTCTCCCCATGAATGCACACCCAGATTTGTTGACATGATTATTATTTTCCCCACTGCTTTCCTTTCTTTGAAACAGTCTTGGCAACCTCCTGTCAGAGAACAGGGGAGCAGAATGGGAACGCTGTCCCAGTGATCTCTTGCTACAATCACAGCTAAAAGAGCTTCTGTCCAGCCTGTCTTAAATTGTACATGCATTTTTATGCATAAGTAACAAGGTTATTTCACATCATCCCTTTAATTTAGCACATTAAGTATTAAGTGGTACGTTATTTAGGTTGAGCTTGGGAAACATAAAACTTTGAGAAGAATTTCCACTGATTCAGTCTAAAAGTACAATATCTTTGGTTTGCAAATATCACTGGATAAAATAATGTGTTTTTATTTGTTCTTAATTTCTTTGCTGATAAGAAGTACAAAATGTTTTAGATCTTGATAACACTGAGGTAACATGCAAGGTTCAAGGTGACGGTTGTATTAAGTTTTTCAAATTAATGTCATAATTTCTGGCTGTGCATAAATACTTACTATGTCAACCAAAATATTGTAATAGTGCTGCTCTTATTTTCTTCATACAAATACTCTCTCTTGGGTGGGAGCTGTGTTATTGTAAGGGGAGGAGAAGAAAGGTGATAGCTCAGAATTGTAAACCAAAGTGTACATTAAAAAAAAGATGAATGCAGAGGGAATCCCTCTGCTCGGATAAAATGAGATCATACTTACATGGGTAAATAAAGATGCAGGAGGCTAGGATCATGTGTAACCAGTAACTCTAACAAGAGAAGTTCATGCATTGCTTTAATTTAAAAATAATTTTGCTCTTATTCTTTTGTATGGAAAGACTTGCTTCTCCCTTTCCAGAAAATGCATTCTGTGACTTCTAGAAGAGATTATCATTAGATGTACCATAGACTATTTTCCATTATCATCTGACTCTCTATTTATCATCTGTCAGTTCATGCCTTTTGAGTTCAGAGCATCATCTGGAGATGAAATATTTTCCTAGGGAGCTGTTTCAGTGAAGAGATCAAAGACATGCAGGAAACCAAACAAAATACTCTATGCAGTTAAGAAGACTAAGTGATATTATTGAAACTTTTTTTCTTTCCATTGTGTATGCAGCTTCAATGATGCAAAAATTTCAATTTTCTATTGTAAATACACATAGAAGAAGTTGAATTTGTGTGAGAGACTGATCTTTTGAATGTGAGATCCAGGCAGCTTAAAACAAAGTGCTACTGAGTAATTTATGTTACTATTTTTGTCTGGCATCTGCCCAATCATCTCAGTCTAAAACTGTCCCTTTGACAGATTTTCATAGTTATTGGGAAGAACTTTTCATTTTCTGCTCTTCTCCAGAATGTTTTGATATATGAGAATCATGCATACAATTGTTAAATTTTGTGTTTGTCTGTTTGTCTGTCTATCTTCAGCCTATCTTAAAGGTGTCATTGAAGAAAATAAAGAAAAATAAGCATATTGTCTCTTATACAGAATAACTTTCTCCTGAGATACAGATACAGCCACATACAGAGCTCAGGAAAAAGCAGTAATAACTAAAATCATCTGATCAAATTGAAGTACTATGAAAATAGAATATGTCATACTGGAAGAGCAGTCATAGGACAAAAGTATGGAAATTTTTGATAAACAGCTCTCTACAATGGGAACACATAGGGTAATTACCTGTAAAGAAGGTGTCAAACCAAGCAAGCAAAAGGGAATTTGGTTTATTCAAACTTGTAAGATATTTCTATCAAACTTAAATGGCCTATGCCTTTGACCACAGAGGTTTTTCAGTCCTACAAGCCTTTTACTGATATCCTTTGTGAATAAACATTTAGGAAGCATGAATAGCAAATCATTGTATTTTTTCTGTAATAAAATGAAAGTGATTTTTGTGGAGTAAGACTTTTGAGAAGTAAAATTTCAGAGTAAAAAGGAACAGAATTGGACTGTGTTGGCAAGAAAAGTCACACAACAATATGGGCAAGACAGACCATTCAATTAACCAACCAGATTCTCTGAATGTTGCTAATACCAAATGGGAAGATGTAAATTCTCAGCAGTGTCTAGTGATAGGACAAGAGACAATGGGCACAGATAAAAATACAAGAGCCAAGGAGAAACTGAAAAATAAATTTTTCTTGGTGTCAATATTTAAGATGGGCCTAGCTAATCTAAGAGTTCACTGACAACCAGGAAGCTCGCACCAATCTCTCCTGTCCCACTGTAAAGTGACTGGATCTATTTCATTGTCCTGGGGGAAGTTTTCAGGCACCTAGATAAACTAGAAGGTAACAGCATATGATCACCTTGGGGCTGGAAGAGAACCTGGAAAAAACAAGGGAATACTGTGCTTCTTTTGGTTATTATATTAGTTCAGCATCTTATTTCAGATGTAAGCATAGAAAATTGCAGAGCCTCATGTTATGAGCAGTGCAGCCTGTGTACATCTCCAGAGAGCCAGTAGCACAGTAGGAATCATGAGTTTAATAGAATGTATAAAGCATGTTTGGTACATTTGATGAAAAGCAGGCCCAATGAAAACAGGGAAGGAAGATTAGAAAGGGCTAAAATTCACTTGGAAACAGGTAATGGATATGGGCAGATACACAGAAGTTAGCTCGTGGGATCTGAAAGCTGACATGTGCCATGGGAAGAAATGACAGGTTCAAAATTTGTCTGTCCTGACATGTGAGATCCCTGATGCTGACTTCTCTGACTGAAAACTTCACAGGTTTCCAGTGAAAGGCTCTGCTTTAGTTAAATGATGCTTAAATTGTGCTTCTTCTATTTGAAAAAACTCAGAGAAACAGTGTTTAGTCTGAATGCTAACCTTCAAATGCCACTAAATACATATTTTCTATGGTCAGCTGCTAATTTCAGCTGTAGCTGAGGGAAAAGTAGATATTGAATTGGTCAGTTGAAGGTTTCTCCATAGATGAATCCAGCTTAGGTATCCCACGGGATATGCAGCTTATTGATGCTGATCTTCTAAGTAACATTTTTAAAGGAAGAAGTTGTAAACTGATATGTTAAGCTTTGACAAAGTGTTGTTTTGGTAGGTGCTAACATTTTCTACAAAGAAAAAAGTATTGAAAAACTAAAAGTAACTCCAGGAAAATCCAGAAATTTAGCATTTCATCTTCAAAAACTTCAATCAAGTTTTAATCAGGTCCCAGGAAATGCAGCATTAGAATAATTTTCAGAAGCCTCAGACACCTGAAACACAAAGTGGCATGTTCTCTCCTGGAGGCTTCAATCAACTGAGACATGAGATTATATTTAATCACTTATACTGGTACTGTCCCAGTGTTTTCAGTGGAGTAGATGACAGTTTATTTCCAAGTATGCTGCCTGTTTAAATGAAATTGCTGAAACTCTAGCTTTCCTTCAATACAGGATAAATCTATTGTTTTTCATAAATGTACACTGATATAAGCATATTGTGATCTAAAATTCATAAAACATTTCAAAGTTTTCTTGCACATTTAGACAACTCTTTCCCCTTCCTCCTGCATTTGGAAGACTTCCTAGTCCAAGGCTGGAAGAATTGTGCTCATGTCCAGTTCCACCTGCAGAGGGTATTACCACAGAATCTGTTAAAGTTTGAGTTGCAGTTCATAAATAAGCACTAATGTAGACTGAAATAGTGACAAAAGAGGTTTCCAAGGCTGACTGCAAGTTCTGATCGACTGCAGAAGCGAGTTTCCATTTTATTAATTTGAATATACATAAGATGGAAATAACCTAATAAACAGGTCAATGGGAAAGATTGTCCAACCATGAGATTAGTTAATTCTTTTTGGTCAAAGGCTATTTGGATTATCATTATTCTACCTAATAATAGTAAATATTCTCTGGCTTATTTAAGGTGAAATAAAATTATATGTTCATAATGATCCCATCTACTGTAAATCAGTGAGTAGAACTGTTCTCTTAATCAGTCTTGCCATAAATAATCATAATTTAGCAGCAAATATAATGGCTTTTAATCAGTAAAAAACATTCTGTGCAATGCAACTTTGATTTTTGATTATGTGAATTTTAGTTATTTGTGAAAGCAATGCAATACATGGTAATTTACTGTCCCTTTCCCTAAGCTTTTTTCTCTGGATATATATGGTTATCAATGCATTTTTGATTTCCTTTAAAACAAGTTTGGAGTCTTCTTTTCAATACTTATGGAGGGCTCTTCACAGAGGAAGATGTTCTGACTCCTATGAACTATTTGCCAGCAGTATTTCAGCAAGGGATCAGAAATATCTGTGCTGATTGATATGTTGGAAACTTTTCAACTTTCCTACCCTCAGGAAGACTTTCATTGCTTTCTCTCCTCTGTGCCAGTTTGCTGCTTTATCACATATATTTTTCAAGTTCTGCTGTCTCCAATGCCTGAACTTGCAAGCGTTCACCACACATGGTTTTCTTTTTTCCCAGAGTTTTTCAATTTATATATTTGAGCAAAAAGTGAAAGAGGTATAGGTCAAGTAAGTTGACTTCAGATATGTTCATTGCTGTTGCACTTGCTAGGGTTTGGAAGTTCAATAAATGCAGAATCACAACAGCAAAACATGGAAGTGGTTGACATCCTGCTGCAGACAAAGTATGTAATTTAAAATACTTAAAGTAAGTTCCCTGCTGCAAAATCCAGATAAATGAACAGGAAAAAAGTATTGAAGAAATGATGAAAGAGATTGAAGAGATAAAAAAATATTTGAAAAATTCTACCTCTTTTGTAGAATCAGAGGCAGAAGAGAACACAGATTTAAATGCAAACCAATGAGGTATTTCAAACACATAATAAGAATTCTATCTGTTGGAGATTAAAACAAAACCACCTGCCATACCAAATTAAACATGAAAAATGTAACAGAAGTTACTATAAAAGAGAAATGTTTATTCGTAGAAGTTTAGACTTATAGTTTGTTTTATTTTATCTATTTTCACAATTTACTATTCTGTCTTCCAAGAACTCTTTGTATATCTCATCTAAATATTGCTTACTGTAAAATCATAATTAACTTGCTCTCAATTACCTGTCTTGCAATTACTCATAATAATCACCAGTTGTGATAGGTCATCTATTGTTAAAGGTATTCTTATGGAAAAGAGACAAAGAAATCTAAAACTTAAAAGAGCAAATACCAAAGGGAAATAATTCCTGTAAGTCTGGGATTTCAGGAATTTGGATGTGAATGCTGGGGATAGTAATTCCAATGATGAGTTTTCATCTGTTGAATATGAAATATAGTACATCATACATTATGGGTGAATTCAGTAGTCACCAAAATTTTTTGCTGATGGCAGAATTACAACACAAGCAAGCAAGAAACTAAAAGCAAGTAAAATTCAAAGATACTCTGAGTTACAAGTAAATATCTGACTGATGCCATTGACTTCAGTGAATGTAACACACTTAATGGGGTTTGAAATGGAGTAAGTGGCATTATACTCTTCTTTTTGGTGTTCATATTAGGATTACAGTTATCATTTACACAGTGATATATATTTTGACCTATTTTATATTTTTCAAAGTATAGTTTCCTGTCTCAATATTCATTTACACTATTCTTATAATAGCTTTTTATTTTATTTCAAAAGAGCATTTCTCCTATCTTGTGCGTTCCTCTAAAGTGCTTTAAGATATTTACTAACTGAAATCTTTCTTTCCTTTTAAAGCTCCTGTTTATTTCTTCATGACTCCGACATTAATGCTTGGTGCATATAGGTCTGCTTTCACAAAATTTAATGGAGGAAAGTCAACATTTACCTTTTGTAATTTTATTCTCATTATATGCTAAAATTATTTCTGCATTTGACAGAATCAACAGATTGGTTATATAAAACTGTTTTGCTTGCTCAGGTTCAGATGCCCCAGTTTGCTCATAACCAAGAATCTGTCTATGCTGTGAGACTTAACAAGCTTGAGAGGAAAGCACCTGTTACAATCCTAAGTTCAAGAAAAGCGTTCATCCTATTAGAACCTGTTCCAAAATAAGAACTACTGAGAAAGATGTAAGGAAAAAAGCTGCCAGGTCTTTCTAATTTATGCTTTTTTTTCATCAGCTGCTGCCTGTTTGCAGTATTTACGTGCCAGCAACAACTTTTAGAAGCTCATTATTCCTGCATGGCCAATAAAACCACAGACTAGTGTGTAAAATCCTGTGTATCATTTGTTGGAAGAGGAAGCAAAGATCTTGAGGGTGAATTTTTAATTTAATTGGAAGCATTTATGTCTCATGGATGAACAAGAATTATGGTTTAGTGGTGAATATTTTATATTTGCAACAGTCTTATAAAACCTCTTTTATTCTTGCTGCAAGAAACAAATTGTGGGAGAGGATGAGGATGTACATTTACATTTGAAGGGAAAAAAATTGAAGCCATTGTGGCTAAGTAACACTGATATAGATTTGAATGTTATATGCTTCCCTGTGTATTGTCTATATAGATCATGTGGCTGAATCTTATCCTCACAGCAGAGAGCTAAATACAAGTAACTGCTCCTGTGGCAGAAATACTGGCATGTTTTGAGTGTGCTGCCATTGGAATTCTAATCCCAGGTTCAAGAATTATTTAAGAACAAATGCAGCTAAATTAGTGAATGTATTTTAAATAGTGTATTTTAATTTACAGGTAATAAAATGGAAAAAAAACCATTTGCTCTGTCCTTCATCTCTGAAGCACATCAAAGCCTGACTGAATTCTCTGCATGAAGACAGGAAGAGAAGCACTAGATGACAGCATTGGGCTGCTATTTAGACAAAGTAGTAGGTCTGAACCTCATGTCTAACTTCACTGTTCAAGAGGAGTACAGCTGCAAAAACCTTAATGGACACATTTGCTTGAGAAGGTAACCAACCACTATGAACTCCTTTTATTCTTTGCTGTCAATATCATTGATAGAACTTATCCTAAGGAAGTAAAATGGATAGACCTAAATATTAGAAGTATGTGCTAAATAGAGCTGACATGATTTCATCCTTCAAATGGTACCAGATTGCCCTTAAGGATAATTCTCAGCATCAGTAGAAATCATGAATATCAGTGGGAAAGGAGTTCCCTAGGAACTACAGCTGCCAGTTTTCCAGTTGACATTATGAGTG
The DNA here is from genome assembly GCF_965231275.1 of Zosterops lateralis. Taxonomy (NCBI): domain Eukaryota; kingdom Metazoa; phylum Chordata; class Aves; order Passeriformes; family Zosteropidae; genus Zosterops; species Zosterops lateralis. The sequence goes on along the minus strand of NC_139766.1, from coordinate 22,357,204 downwards.
AATACTTGGGCTAAAAAAGTGATTTACTTGATATTTTATGGACAAACTATTTTTAAATATCTAGCAAATCAAAATTTATCTCTGCATTTTTGAGCTGTTATTTCTACTCCTGGTGATATACCCCAAGCAATAATAGCACTTTTTGAAGTCCTGAGTTTTAGAAATTTCAAATGCCCATGTTTCTACCTCATGCTTTGTAATTGTTAAGCAAAGACACACACAGGCTTATGTTAACACACATATTCTTAAATATCCAAATCAAATCCTCTAGACCATTAATGGCTTTCTTTAATTTTTTCCTGAATTACTCATGCAATCTAGAGTTAGTGAGGTGCCTCCTTTTTCTCATACATACATGATTGATATAAGTTATGGAAAATGTCAGTGTTCAAATATGGACTGTTGTTTCTTCACATCTGCAAGAACAAAAGCTTTTATGTATTTTTAAAGATGCTATGATTTTAATTTTTTACTATTATAAGTTAAAAATCACAACCTGAATAAATAGTCCTCTTCATGTTTGCACTTACTAAAAAGCTATACAGAAACAATCTAAAATCTTTCATCATTTTTTTTTGGTACAACAGCAGTTTCCACTGCTGTTCATTGAGAGAGAAGTTTAGTGGGTTTATATTTGCTTTCCTTTCATTTAAAACAAAAGGATTAGTCAGACACTTCTATTCACAAAGTTAGAACACAATAATCTGGAAAATTTAATATACAAGTATGTTACAGGACAGTATCCAATTATCTCTTCCTTGACACTCTATTGTTCTAAAAGGGTAACTGTGTCTAAAGTGTATATTGGTCTGAATTACAACCAAAGATCTGGGCACTTTCATCCTGGGAAAAGTTGACATGCATGCTTGAATTTTAATCAGTAGGGCCTGTATTTCTCCAATGAGCTTCATCAAATCTGACATACAACAGCACTTTAACAAATTTTAATAAACTAAGACATTTTGTGATAATTTCTTCAATGTTTGGTAACAATGCCTAGTGGCTTCATAGCTCTAGGATCACAGACATTTGTTCACAAGAATCACACTCCATCTATTCCAAAATAACACTGTGAAATATGTAACATATCTGTAATGAGTTCCTCGTATAAATAAGAAATTTCAATACACGCTGGTTTAATCCACCAATTTATTTTTTTACATTTACTGATAATGCATAATATGCTAATAATATGCATTGGATCCTACAGGAACAAAGAGTGTTTGTGTTGGGGAAATATTAAAAGGTTGTGACCTTTCAAAAGACAGTTTCACATGGTGTAGTCTGAGACTTACTCTCAGTTTCTCACCAGCAAAACCTTACAGGAACCATAACCATCATGATTTAAAAAAAAAAATAAATATAAATTAACTTCTCTGTTAAAAAGAAGAGAAATAACAACAGCAGAATAAGCACAATTATTTTTCTTTCTAGAACTCACAGCTTAATCTGTTAGAAGTAGTTACTTTGTCAGCCAGATTTTGAAACCAGCTCCTCATCTATGAATTACTTGCCTGTTTGAGGCTATGTATCATTATGCCAATATGCATATTGCTAAATGACCTTTGTGGTTAAATTTAGATGATCACTTAAGGAAAAACTGTCAGTTTCATTTCATTTCCCCAAAGTCTTTGTCAGTGCATTTATGGATCTCAGTCACCCTGGAGTAGTAGTTAAAAATATGCCAAAATGCATTCAAGATATGTGATTAGCAAAACTAACTCAACCAGTTTCCTTTTGGTTCTTGTGGCATCTTTTTGTTTGAGAGATGCTCTTTGATTTGTTTTATTTAAAAACATGCACTACATAAATGTTTTATGATAGATATAATTTAATCTGCATTTTCCCTCAGAGGCTTCAGTCACATTTGAGAACAAATTTTTCTGAAGTAGTAGCTCTTGAGACAGATGATAGTGTTTTTTTTAAAAATTTAATGTTTTATTGTAATGAACAGGTTTTACTTCCATATAAGTGAAAGCACAGGCCTTCCAGGTTTATAAAAGAGGATGCAACAGTAAATGTTTTCTTAAGTAATTGAAGTGGATTTTCCAAGTAGAAATGCACTGATACTTACCACATTAGTGATTGCAAGGCAATTATAAAATCACACCAGCTCATTAAAATTGATGAGAAGTGTTATAGATACACGTGATTTGTTAAAAGTATCATTGTAGCTGATAATTTTACAGCGTGTGCAGTGAGAAGATTAGTAAGTTATGCTTATAGTAAAAATAGGAATATTTAAATTCTTCAAAGCATTTTTTGCTTACTTTTTTTGAGTAGGAAATCACAGGAAAAAAACCCTTACAATTAAATATTTGGGGTTTTTCCATTAAAGTCATAGTAATAAGTCCACTTAAGACCAAGACCTTCCCTGAAAACAATTCTGTATGTTTTCTGTTTCCTTTATCAGTTTTCCAAAAACAACATCAATAGCGATACACTTTAATTTGTCTTTCTGGTTTAGACTGAAATTTTAAGTTTCAAATAATGCAACTATTCAGATAAGTTCGCTTAAGAAATTACGCAGGCTCTTCTATGATCTTAAATAAACTACAGTTATTTAGTACTTCAGATATGTTTTATTTGAAGTCTGTTGAAGACCATGGGGTTGTTTCTACTGACCCACAATGGCTTAGGACACACACATTTTTTATTCCAATTGTTAGGGTTTGCTGGATTCAATAACTGAGCAGGGGTGAGGCTGCTGAAGTTCTGTGTGAGCTCAAGATGAGTCTGAGCATGTAAGTCTGTGAATTTGTAGAGTGAGTGAATTTTAAAAGCATTACTGCTGAATTTTTTTTAAAAGAACTGGTGTCACAGCCATATCTAAAAATATTCTGAGCTATGTTTCTATAAATGCACAGGTGCTTGGCCAAAGGGCAGAAATATTAGCAGCATTATCTAACTGATATCCAGTGTATAATACTTAAATTTGGAATAATATTAATTATATCACAAATATTATACAAATCTAGATAATTAGCAAGAAGTCGTATTTGCTTCTAAAATTTCAAAAGCAGAAACAGCTATTAAACTACACAGATTGTTCTTCATAAGATGTCTGCTCAGATCTAATATGTAGCTAATTCAATTTTCATACCAAATGTAATAAGCAAACTAGAGAAACTAGCATAGCAATTTCAGGAAAAAGTAGGGAATGATTCCATCTAATATTTTGCTTTTAAACTTTGCTGTTCATCCAAGAGTTGTAAAAGTGACACCTTGTGGTAACAAAGAGCATTATTCCAGTGTTGATTAGCCACTGAAACGGTGTTTTAAACTGCCTTCCCTGTAATACAAATAGAATAATGTTATAATTTAATCAAAGAGTTGGCCAGTAATCTTTCACTATGAAAGATACCCTTTGAGCATGAGGTTAATGTTATTTCTGATTCAAACTGTCTCAGATGTTTTCCTAACCTTGCTCTTGTGCTTTGTAATAATTTCACATCTTTAGAGTACTAACTGGGTTTAAACAATGCTCCTTGGGTTCAGCTGAATGTTGGACTTACTGCTGATGTAGATGAATATACAAAGAAAAGAAAACCCGAGAATCAGATTAATTGCATCTTCTTTATAAAAATACCATGTGCACAAACATATCCCTCCAGGGCAATACAGAGAGCAGATTGTTCAGCTATGTCTGCAGCACACCCAGGGACTGTACAGTTATATCTCTGCCACTTTCCTTTTTGTCCATGCACAGTCATTGCAGAGCTAAAGACTAAAAGGATAGTTCAGTGGTCTTAAACAATATTGATAAGTGGGTAGTCAATCTGCTTCCCATTTAAAGCTGCTCTCCTAGCAAGTAATCACAGTTTGATCATTACGTTCACATAGTGCAGAGCCTGAACTCAGTGAGGTCTCTAATTCTGATAAGAATCAGCTTGTCTTTCTACAAGATGTGGTCAGAACTTACTTAAAAACCTAATTTATTAAGAAATCTGATTCCTCAGCCTTCTTCTCATTCTAGTTTTCAGTCCAGCTTTAGCAACCCTAACACTACAGATAAACCTACACATAAACCAGGCTCCCCTCACTTGGCAGCAGCTCACGTACCTAGGAGGCATCAATAAAAAAGCATATTCCAACTACCTTCTCATTGTCAAGCTCATAGATTACAGAAATTGAGGGCTAATGTGAGAGAAAAGTTGGTAAAAAAAATTTAAATGGGTAATGGATTTCCCTGAGTAGTTGGCCAGACACCATCCAAAAAAAATATTAATATTTCTGAAAGCGGTAGTTAAATGAATTCCATCTTTGTTAAATGATTCTTCCAGGAAATGACATTGAAAATTTTGAAATACTGCATGATGTGAAGGGAATTATTAAAGAAGTAACTGTGACAGAATGATAATCATGGTTCCTACTTTTAAAGCCTTTGTTCTACTGGGACAAAAAATGAAATATAAAGGTGATATTGACTTAATAACACTGTAACAAACTACTGAAGAAACAAGACAGAATGGGATAAAGATCTTTGCTGGTTTATATAATTTTAGGAAAGGATCAATTAAAAATTTTAATTTAACCTGAGTGGTATTCTAATGCTGCATTTAATTTATTCTGAGTGGTATTTTTGTGGTATTCTAATGCCACATTTGGTTGTAATAAGTTGTTCTGTAGCTCTATATGATATTTTTTAAGCTATATATTTGAATATTTGAGAAATATTAAATTTTTTTATGTTGCTGCATTGCACAGATAGTAGAATTAGTAATGCAAAAACAGATGTAGACACTGATGACTGCTCTAGCAAAATTCAACATTAAATATCTCTCAATCCAATGAACAAATAACATCACAATATGGTAGGAATATAATTATGAGTTAATACAAATTACATTGGAATATTAAATGAAGAAATATTTAAATCTCGATACGCAAGTTATGGTGGAATGAAGTGAAAACTTGCAGAGTTGTCAGTTGTACTTATGGTCATACTTTAAAGTCAGATCAATTTACTCTTCTTTTAGTGAAGGATGAGGCAGGTACAAGGTACAGATGGTTACTGTGGAGAGGCTGGCATGCTGGATTTTACTGCATAATTTATACTTATTCATATACCCCTTCCATGAAGTTCTCAATTTCAAAAGGCAATCTTTCATTCATTGAGGGAACTAATTAGAATCAACTTGTTAAAGGACTAGTTGATATAGAGCTGGTACAAATCAATAAAACTACAAGGAGTCAGGATTTCAGGCAAAGGGGCTATGGAAAGAACTTGTAAAATTGAGGCCTAGCCTGAATTACCATCTGTGAAGTGCCAAACAAGCTGGTAACTTATATGGAACAGAAAAAACATCTGATCCGAGAAAAATTGCTAACTCTCAGAAGTCATATGCAAGGGTAACAGGAGAATTGCCAAAGTTCAAGGAGAATTACTTCTTACCAAGTTAGTAAAATAAAGTATAAAATAATTTTCTATTTTATTTTAAAATACACCTAAGCCATTCACACTCAGTTTCAGAGTCCTATTCCTGCTTCCCAGGGAGTAACAAAATTGGCAGGTGTTGTGTAGGACACAAAGGATCAAATAACTCCTCAGGTTGCTAACAGCTAGGAGTGGAGCATCAGTCTCATCGTACAGCAATAAGAACCAGGATAGGCAGTAGGTTTGAAGACTGTTACCATTTTCTCTTTCTCCAGTGAACAGTTTCAAATCTACCTGTCAAAGAAACCCACATATTTATAGGAGAACCAACACATTCTAGAAAGGAATTAGTCTGCATCTACTACTGAGCTTTGCTTACATGAACTCCCAGACCATTGGAAGAAGACTTCTCTTATCCAATACAATAAAAAAATTAAGTAGATACGATAATTCAGAAGAATCCTTACTAGCTGCTGCTATAGAAGAGGAGCAAAGCAGCATCAAATCTTGACCTCTCTGAAGGTCAGTGAGTAAACAGTGGCACTGTCATGAGGCAGGTCTTAAGGCACATTTTGTACTGACTTTTAATATTTGACTGATTCAGTGACCCTCCCATATCAAGCCTGGCTAAGTGTGCAGCTGGCAGGCAGGAAACAGAATAGACTGATTGTGCTGTGGATAGCAGCTAAGGCTAACGCATAGACAGACACACACACACACACGCACATTTACACACAACTCAAAAAATGTAGATTCCTGAGAATGCAGAGACACTCCTTGGACTGTTTTGTCACTGTCACAAGTGCAGCCACCAGGATCCATTGTGAATAAAGGTCTTGTTTAACATTTCAACTGATGTCTTCAGAGTAGAATAGAAAAACGCGAAGCAGATAAGTACACTAATAAAACAACATGGTAGAGAAGAACTGGAGAAGAAAAAACCAATACAATCAAGGAAATTAATATAAAATTCCAAAGTACAAGGAGATACACTAACAGATCAGGGAGGACTGGCTTTGCCATCAAAACCTTGCAGCTAAACACAGCAGCTGGAATTATGTCTGTGCAGTATTGAGTCAGACAGTGACAACTGCTGAGACGCAGCTGCAGAAAAGAAAACTTAGATATTTCAATCAGGTGAAGCATTTAGCAATGCCAGGAAAAATCTAATTAAGGCAGTCTTAAATAGTCTATGCCTGATGACATTTACTGCAGGATGCTTAGAGAATGGATGAATTATCTTTAATGCAGTTAGAAGATATCCATGAAAATCTTTGCAGCTTGGGAAATGCATCAAAGTCTGGAGAAGCTATGTACTCTTTAAAAAGGGCATATTGTTGGGCAGAAAAACTGGGTGATATTTGGATTCTAGCTGTTGAAAAACAAAATAGCCATAAACTATAAGTCTCAAGAATTCTGTATGTAACAGATCCGTGTTATTTTTCAGGGATGCAGTATGATAATTAGCTACTTTGTGTGTTAGGCTAGCAGTTTTGCTAGAGAACTGACACAACTATCTTTTGATTATTTTCTGGTGCAGGTAACAATTCTGGCTTTGGCAGTCCTATAACTTTTTTTCAGACAAAGTGTATTTTCTCTCCTTGCATAGAACTAGATATTCCTTCTTAAAGAAAAGGATAAGTTCTGATGGCATAAGTTAGGCATCAGAAATACCCTTTCTAAGTTTCTAAGAGTTTTCTCTGGACAAAAAAAGCACCCATTTTCTATTTTTCCCTATAGGCAGATTTCTATTTTAGTTTATTAACTCTGAATCATGCCTCCCAGATGATTTCCAACATCTGTATTTCTTCCTAGAGAATAGCAGATGCTTGTTTAGAACCTTAGATGAGTGCTGTAATATGTTGTTCTGTTATAAGGTTAGAGTTAGAAATAATCTTCAAATATCATGTTTGTTCTTGCTCCTAGGAAAAATTCTCCACCTATGTATATGACACTCAAGATACCAGTAAATCAGTCAGGGGTTCTGTGCTTCTCTGTGCCTCTAAATTATATCACCTTCTACATGATTTCCAGCAACTTTAAATGAGCATGGTTAATGAATTGAAAGAAAAGCCCTTTGCAAAAATTCAAATATTTAAATTCTTTTGCTGTAGAGCACTTTTACTTCTCTGCACTGTTCCTCCTAAAGATTTTGATTGCTATATAAAACAGTCTGCACACTGCTGTTAGAATTCTTCTCTAGGGTACTGTTTGGAACCTTTATAGACAATTCTTATTCAAATCTGAATATTAGGCAAGAGTATCATAAAGAGCTTTTAAAAATCAAAAAAATAGATCTTGGAAAATATGTATGTATAGATAGTTTAATTGTAATACCTGTTGCAGAGGGACAGAAACAACACCCTTGACCTACTGGCCCAAGGTGCAGCCCGAGAGACGATTGGCTTTCTGGGCTGTTGGCTACAGGAGACTAGAGAATTGATAGAATGAGTCAAAACAATTAGATTGTGTGTATGTGTGTTTGGGGAGGGGCAGGGCAAGTTCTGCATAGGTGGGACAATTCAGTGCTTCACATCCTGCCCCTGGAGCCTCTGGTGCTAGAATGTCTGCCAATCCATGTGGCACACTGGCAGCCCAAAATTGCTCCAGATGGTCACATGGGCCACTGAGGTACATTAATGTGTAGGCATGTACCTGGGGGAGGGCTCTGGGAGACCAGAGAAAATAAAAAGCAGTGGCACCGTTGTGATGCTGACGAGCCTCACTGCCTTGGATTTACAGGTAGCTAAGGCCATGCTGGATGTAAGGCATTGACTATATATCTATATCTATATCTATTTCTGTCCTTTTTTTCTTTATCTTTCTCTCTTTCTTCTGATAATTTATTGAAATATGTTTTAAGCCAGATTAAAAAGTTCCAGTTAATGTTTTAGTAAGGGCCTTGTTGTGTCTGGCTTGAAGTTGGCTAATTCTAAGTTCCTAAGATAAAGTTTATGATGTGACTTACTTTGAACTGGTTGTTTTTTTTTAAATTTGCCAAGTAACTTATTTTACCTAAATGTTCTAAAGTTTGCAAGTGAAACTTTGTTATTAAATCTCCTGAGAATCTGGATGCTTCTCTTGTGCACCACCACAGTGAACACAATTATCTTTCCCCTTACCAAGGGGAAAGGTAATTATCAAGCCCAGCAAGCTTGCAGCCTAACAATGGAGCACATCACTTGTCCTTGTTTCAACCACCTGCACATTTAAATGCTAGTTTCCCTTTGGTTTCACCAGCAGTTCCCTACTTTGTCTTGTTGGTTTCTTGCCTTCCTTGCCCTGCTTCTTTCTCCTGGGATTGCCAGATGCTGCCCTCTATGGAAGACTTTCTCAAAGATGTGCCAGCTCCACTGGGCTCCTTTGTCCCTGCAGGCAGTCTCCCAGGGGATCCTGTTGACTATCGCCTTGAGGAGCTGGAAGTTTATTTTCCTAAAGTTCATGATTCTGACTGTACTCACTACCTGACCCATATCCCTCAAGACTGCAAACTCTACACCACATCCCAGGCTGCCTCCAATCTTGACATCCATGATTAGCTCACTTGTGTTGGAGACCAACAGAACCAGTATCACCTCTCCTCTGGTAGGGCTGTCTATTACCTGCTTCAAGAAGTTGTCCTCCATGCACTGCAGGAGTGTCCTGGACTGCCTGCAGCTTGCTGTGCTACTTTCCCAGCAGATACTGGGGAGGTTGAAATGTCCCAGCAGGACAAGAGCCTGCGACCATGATGCCTCCTGAAGCAGAAGCAAGAAGGCTTCATCAATAGACTCCTCTTTATCAGGTGGTCTGTAGTAGACATCAACTATGAGGTTGTCCTTGTTGCCTTGATCTCTGATTCTTACCCATGGGCTTCTGACCTGTTCTTCAGACAGCTCTTCACAATCAATTCAGCCCCTGATGCAGACAGGCAATCCCTCCACCTCTCCTTCCTCTCTTCTGAACAGTCTGTAGCCATCGATAGTCACACTCTAATAATGGGGCTCTTCTCACCAAGTTTCAGTAATGGCAACAAGGTCGTATCTTTCTAGCAGCACAGTGGCTTCTGACTCCTGTCTGTTGTCCATGATGTGTGCATTAGTCACTAGCAATATCCAGCCAAAGAGAGAAGGAATTTGTCTGGTACTTGATACTGCCTTATTTGTATCTTAATTTTTTATTTCCTTCTAATTTCCTAATTATTGTACTAGAGTGTAACCTGTTTGGCATTAATCTATCTCAACAGTGAGACTTTCTGCCTTCAGTAATGCTGGACTATTTGAACCTGAGCCAATAGGCTGTCAATTGCTGGGTTCCCTGTTAAAACAAACACAAATGTGACCAAAAATTGACTGATTGCTTCAGTTCCTGTTTTCCCAGTGTATTAACTTAATTAAAGTAACTACAATAGGTAGAAAAAAGCTAGAATAAAGTGTGCTGCATCTTGTTCAAATACCCATTTACATCAAAAAGTTAGAAGTTGTGAAGTAAAGCCTTGCCAAAATCAAGTTCCAGCATTAAGCACAAACCAAAAGTGAAAGTGTGAATTACAATATTGTTTTAAAATAATGATAGCTTTTTTCCAGGATGCTTGTTCATAGTTCAGTTATCTCTTACTGAACAGCTATTCTGTAATTTAGCTTAGTCATTCTGGAGCCATGATCCTATGCTTTATTTGCCGTGCATTATTCAATATCTGCCTCTAACACAACTATTGTTAAATTTCTTTTCTAGGCATCACTTCACTACAGAATGTGCATGTCTTGAATGATCACATATAACAGTTAAAGAAGGTAGGTATTTTATGACTGTGGATCAAAGACATAAAATCATTAGTGTCAAATCTACACGGTAAAGGAATGTTTAACTGGAGGTGTCTAAGATGTAGGGTTTTTTTCAGACTACATGCATTCTGTAAAAATGAATTACAAATATCTTTAGTTTCAGGTGGATTTCTGGCCTCTGAGAAATTCTGCAACTGGGCTATGGGTGTTAGTCATGTAACATAGAATGGACAGAACCTAGAACAGTCTAGTTTAAATAGAATGCCTACTATCATATGAGATCTACTTTCAGATGCCAATGAAACATTTTTAATCAATCATTTAGTATTCTTTTCCAGCAAACTTCCACCCCATAGGCCATCATCCATATCTAATACTGCAACAAAAATGTTTACTTTATTGCCAGAAAAACTCCAGTCTGGACTTTGGTCTAATCCTTCTTGCAAACAACTTTGACAGCTGGTCTCACTGTGTTGGTGTTCATCATTGAGCTCTTCAAGTATTGCTGTATTGGCCAAGAACCACTAAGTCATAGCAAGAACTATCTTCCTCACAGTAAAGTAGACCCAGCTAATCTGCGTGGCTGGAACCTGCCCCTGCGCCCCCTGCAGCTTCAAGCATTGATTCCAGCTGCCAGTTAACCACATGTGTTTCCCCTTGAGATTTCTTTTCTCATGTATTTTATACCACATGGAATTTCATGCCACATTACCATTTTTGTTGGAACAGAAATTTACTTTTTATTTCTAGGTCAAAATGCCGAACATTTGAGTTCCCTCCTTCAAAGCATAGTCATTCCAGACTGAAGAGAAAAGGTCATCAGAATTTCTTTTACCCTCTAAATTTTATTCTTCAAAACTGTTTACAGGAAACAGGTATGGCTGCCTGCTGCAATTGCTGTGCAATCCTTAATTGGACAGGCTACTGTCTTAGTATCCTCGCTGGACCTCAGCCCTTTTCTCTGTCCCACAAGCATCGGTGCTAGAGGCGCTGTGGGCTGCCCATACCGGTGCGGCGGGACGGGCCCTGCCTGGGACAGCCCTGCCCTTGCGGTGATGCTCTTGTGTGCACATCTCTGCGGGAAACCGTAGGGTCAGAGGGGCCCTTGCCATCCTCCAGAAAAGCCTTTCACTCCTCTGAAATCACATAATGCTATTTCATACTAAGCAAGCTGTGCTTTCTAAACAAACTTGAAAAATAATTGTTTTACTCCAGTTCCTTTTCCAGTTCCAATTACAATAATATGAACAAATTAACTCACTATTGCAAAATTATTATTGGGATATATTTCTGAACCTCTCGCAAAGTCGTAGAAACTGTACAACTTAATTTCTATCAGCTTATGGCTCAACATCAGCCAGGCAATAAGTTTGCTTCTGACATATTTCCATACCTTAGATAAAGTTTTTTCTGTAGTATTCATGTGTCTGGAAAATTCCACAAACCCTATGCTAGTACATCTATCTTTCAGTGTTGTTTTGTTTCACTCCACATATTGTCCTGTGCTATATCTTCTAATCACATATAATATTTCTAATGGTTTATGGAAAGCCAAAGTTTTTGTTTAAAAGAGTGCATTTGCCCACTTCTCTTAAAAATAGATCCAGATTGTATTTGTGGTTACAGCTGGTGGACATCCTCAAGGACATCTGCCACAATAGGAGGAATGGCTGGAAAGTGCCATTACAGAGGATAATGTGCGACTAGCTCTGCTCCATTCTAGGGTCTGAGCTGTGAAAGGGGAAGTAAAATTCAGTCATACAGCAAAAATTATCTACAAACTATTGATTACTTTAAAAATGTAAACAATATTTTTGCAAAGAATTTTTAAAGCTGTCTCTCCTACAATAGAAGATTAACATTCGCTTCTTTCCAGTAGTGACTTTCCACCATATTTCCATCTCCAGTTCCTCCAAAATAAAGGTATGAGTGTATCAAACCCGTGCAAACATCCCTTTTCTAGAGAGGTTTCAGCCCTGTAGGAATGCTTGCAGGCAACAGAATGCACATCACATTTTCAGAAGGTTACTTCAAGTCCTATTTCCTTCTGAAAGTTTCATTCCTTTTAAAGCCAATTGAGATTAACTATATAAAATTGAAAATAAAATACTGAAAGATTTCTTTTAAACTCCTTTGTTTAGTTAGTAGTGAGTCATTTGGCTCTTAGGATCTGGCCTTACTTTGTAACGTGGAAATACACAAAAAGCCCGCTAAGTTTCTCTGAGGTGTAGTTTATTTCTCTAAAACACCTCTACAATATACATTACATCTTGTTCTATCACTACATTTCAAATTATTTCTCTCATACTCTAAGAACTATGCTCATAAATGCAGATATTGCTATATTGAATTTTTTCCTTCATTGATTGATCCTGCCTTCCTTAATCACTTATTGAATCAACAACCAAATTTATCAGCATTGACTGAATTACTTTTGTTTTCAGGTCTATGAAAATACAAATAAATATAAAATCAGTCCCAGGAAAATGTGATGAAAGAAAAATAGACATTGGTGATATTCCCTATTTGGATAACATGTTGAGATTTAAGATGCATATTACTCAGTCATTAAACCCTTATGCCTTGATAATTTTAATCAAATGCATTTACATTGCATTAGTGTAAACATAGTAGTAAACTGAATAATATCCTGTCTCACATTTTATTTGGTGAAAGATTTGACCAGAAGGTTCAGAAATACTTTAGTCTGAGTTGTCACTTCCCTAGAGACTTGGGACTTTTCATATTCAAACATATTTTTGCAAGATTTCAGTACATTAAACAGCTTTTTCATAACAAAGGAATACATCCAAGGCCTTAATTTTCCTTCCTGAGAATTCTGTGTTTTTCTGTTGGAAGTTTCAATCTGTAAGAATTGATGACTACATTTTATGTATCTTTTGCAGGCACATGTTACATAAGGAAGAAAAGAAGCCCATGAAAGTCCCAGAAAGACTACAACTCACCTGACCTTCACTGATCCTTCAATAATATTTTTAGATGCACCTCCCAGAAAAAGCAACTGGCCTTAAAGCAGGGGTAGTATGGAGAGAATGAGGGATGGAAGGAATCTTGACTACCTATCCTCTTCTATAGTTTTTCCTAAGAAATTAAGGTTTATTAAATTTCTGTATTAGAGTCTATATATAATTTAATATCTTTATGCTTTCACTAGCTAAACTGTACTTTGAAAATTTTATTTTTGTTGTCTGCAAAGTGTCAGTTCCCTGATAGGTTTTGTCCACAAAATGTAGTCTAGTATACAGCTATATGTTTAAAACCAAGAATCATTTATGTTTCTACACCTACAGGAGACAGGGAAATATTTTTCTGTATCTTTTTGTAAGCAGACATCTATTTTTGCCATTCAGAATATCACAGGCACTCCTGTGTAAATAACATAATGAAGAAGAAATTAATAAATTAAAGATCAAAGTCAGCTAGATATTTTTATCCTCTGTGTACTCTTAGAAATTTATTTCGTCCAACAATTGTATTGTTTTATTTCCAGTTAATATAATAGTTTGCAATAGCCTATGCCCTCAGATATCTGAAGAATGGCTATTCAAGTTAATTAATTCTGTTTCTGGTTTTGTTTTGTGATGATTTTATTTTAATAATACAATGTGATCAATTTTTCTTTTTATCACATTCTTTCATTAATTTTAATTAATGAAGTCATAACATTTTTAATTATAAGAAGCCTTTGAACACAGTGGAAAATCAGCATCTATAGGATAAATGAAAGTCTTTGGAAAGTTCAGAGACTAATTAAAAGACTGGATCTAATACATCTCTTTCCCTCAGTGGTGCTGGATTTATACATGTGTTGTGGTTTAAACCCAGCTGGCAACTAAGCCCTACGCAGTTGCTCGCTCACTCCCCCCCGGTGAGATGGGGGAGAGAGTCATAAGGGTAAAAGTGAGAAAACTTGTGGGCTGAGTGAAATACAGTTTAATAAGGAAAGCAAAGGTTCTGCATGCAGCAAAGCAAACCAAGGAATTCATTCACTGCTTCCCATGGGTAAGCTGATGTTCAGCTATCCCCAGCAGAGCTCTGTTGTGTATGATGGTGAGTGCGAAGAAAATGAACTCTGCCTCAGTCAAAACGAGCACAACAAGACCTTAAAGGCTTAAATAAATGTAAAACACTTAATACTGAGGCAATAGGTTGATATATTCTAATTTTTTTTAAAAAAGATCTGAATTTATTTGAATATGTGACTTTGCTACTCTTCTGGAACACTTGTTTCTTTTTTCTGAACAAGAACTTTGTTTCAAATGTTGGGTTTTTTTTCAGATCAGTAAATATTTAATATCCTTTTCAAAGTAGTTTCTTTCCTTTGGAAGAGTCTCTTGAAAACTGATAATTTTTTCTGAGATAGCTTGTAAGTATGTGATTAAATGAATGAAGTGGATCTATACTTCTGTCCTGTCATGATCATGGCCAAGCCAGGATTGTTTTAATGATAATTATTTTCTCAAATTATATTTTTTTTCTGGCACTGCTATTCAGGGAATGATTTTTCTGGATTTTTGTCTGGAAGAAATAAATGTAATATTTTGTATCACCCTCTATTCACTCAGTGAGAACTTTCTTTAGCATTGTAAATGTCAGTGAAATTGGAGATACATGTGAACAGGAGCTTGAGTAAAGGTGAAAAATATGTGAGTGCTCTAAGATGATGATGCTTAATGATTTTGAACTGAGAATGACAAACATTCAGGTTTTAATAGCTATTCTTTAGTGATTTTTAGTGGTTTAGTGGGATAGGAAATTAAGTTGGTGGCTGTTTCTTGCATATAAAGGCAGGAATGTTTAGTTGTGGATGCTGAAAACCTCCAATTACATGTAGGAAGTAAAACGTAGAGCATATTACAAAGAAAAGGAGCTGTAGATCCTTAGCTACTCTTGAAGCACAGTGATTGATATCAGATAGGTACATGATCCTAAATAAAAGACTTTATCTGATAACTGAGAGATTCTATGTTCTCTCAAATAATATTTTGAAAGTTGTTTTGTTTTTTTTTTCCAATCGGTTGTTTTTAGAAGGTGGTGGGGAGGGGTGTTAATCTTTCTAAATTCTGAATCCAGAATAGCACATCAATCTGGGAGGCTACCAAAAGAGGATTATAAGATCTATGCCTGCTAAAATGTTTTGTATAGAAAAAAAAACTATTAAGTGATTAAGAGGTTATTTTTTCTTACTTTTTCTCTGCAAAACTTCTAAAGGGAAATTGAGTGGTAGGAAAAAAGTTTTAAAAATATTTAAAAATATTTATTGAACTTTTGCAATTGCTGTTAAAATCCAATACTTCAGTTCAAGCTGAACTGTATATCACTGACTAACCTTGAACCATCTTTAATGATCCTTCCTCTGTACCTTGAACATCCTTTGAGTGGATTGGCAGAATGTGATATGCAGGGAGGATCCATTCCCACACCAAGTGTCCGAACACTCTACACAGGTGCAAGGCTACTGCTGAGGAGTCACAGTTGTTTATGGATCTTATTAAATCCAACTGAAGTAAAAAACAAATTGAAATGGCCAAGTGACTGCATCATCCCATGGAAAAAAACATCTGTTTGTCAATGATAATTTTAAACTTTCATACATGTAGAAGTATGCATTCTAGTGTATCACTCTCAAGAAGTAACAGAAGGTTGAGTTGCCCAGTGAATATTTTCCAGTGCCAATCTTAGTACCCGTGGTAACTGGGATAGTGTTGGGAGATTAGAAGTGTTCAAAGGAGAACTATCAGACCTGCAGCATAGGACCACTGATGCTACGTCTTATTTGACAGGGGCCGTAATTCGGTCCTCCAGGAAAGAATTGCTATGGTGTGCTGTGATTACATATTTTCCTAAAGGAAAGCTGTTAATAATACAGCTTTGAAGCATGGCCTAACCATGCACTAGGCTATTTAATTTCACCTAATGTAACTCTGGAGGAAGGTCATATTTATGTGGACATCTTTGACTTGTGGAGCTTCACTATTGTCTGTCAGTCTTATTGTGGCAATTATAGATCTTATTATATCTAGTGTCATGAGTACATTAAAAAAAAAAAAAAGAAAGCTGGTTTACTTCTTCAGACACTAAATTTTTCTGGTTTCTAAGAAACATTATGGGATTGCAGATAAATATTATTCACCTGGCTATTCTAGGCACATGGAATTTGCCCAGGTTCCCAGTTATTGTTACAGACTGAGACACTCCAGAACATTGTCACTCCTGTGAACATGACACTTGGATGGAAAGAGAGTGATGAGAAATGAGCCCTTGTTCTCCAAGTACAGGCAGTCTTCAGTGCATTGCAAAACGAAATTCCAGATTTTCTAAATCTCAGTCTTCTCAGATAATAGTGGGATTTGTTTTATTCTAGTTTTAAGGAAAGTCACAAAACTGCTCACTTATTTTACAGTTTCAGACTTGCTGTAATTGTGACTATCTAGTAAGAAATAAAGGGGTTTTGTAGAATTTGAGATTCATCAAGAACGGCTGGTTAGATTTCAAATGTAAAAATTGCAAAAAATAAAGTTGGCTGCAATCTCACCATAATTTTGATTATAGTAACAGAAGGACTGCAACAGATATAAAAGCTCCAGCAGCATTAAGCAGGAGCACAAAAAAGAAGTCGGAACTGTAATTCAGCATACTACAAAAAAACTAAAAGGGTAAAAATTACCAGAAGAAGTCTTCTACTTTGGTTTACAAGATTGTTTGAAAGATTTTCCTTGAATTTTTATGCCTTAGAGGTAATATGCTAAACAAAATTTTTAGAGAAAATTGCAAACTGCATGCTTTAGGTGTTTTGTTTTTGTGGGTGTTTGTTAGTTTTTTTGTATTTTGAAGTTGCAAATTATCAGGGAAGATAAATTCCCCTGCATCCATATCTGACAGATTTTTATGGCAACTTAATGTAAATCTAATTTTTTTCCTCTTGTATTTCATTTTATAATAAGAAACTCTAGTAGATCATGGGTGGACTTAGAGGCCTGTGGAGACAAAACATTTTAAAATTCCTTGTTGTATTGGAGTAGTACCATGGAAAAGAGGAAAAATAAATAAATACTTTCTATTCCATGGCATGTTATACTTCATTAAAAAAAAAAATTAAAACTGTTATAATAAAATAAACTTATTTGAAGCATCTTGTGAAAGCATGTTCTCAAGGCATATTTGTCTAACATGTAATCTCAATTCTTCCAGATTCAAGCATCTAGAGGACTGAAATAAATGATCTGTCAGGGAATCAGCATTTTATTTGGTGTCACTAAGATTCTGTCCCACTTCATAGCACACAATGGCTGAATTTTAGCACAAGTGGGAGCAATTTATGAGAGACATTCTCACCAGTACTTAAAATTAAAAAAAAATTAAAATTCAAATACTTTCGGTTTGTACTATAACAACAACTATCTTTGTGGCTACTGGGAATTGCATGTGTATGGTACTACAATTGCCTTCTGTCCTCCCCACACTACAGATATTTCTACAGATACCCACTACAGATAGATTGATTTCTAAATCTAGAGATTTAGAAATATAGATTTCTATTTCTAATCTAGAATCTGCCTTCTAGATTATTTTCTCTGACCAGAGGTGACAGAAAGTCCTGTCTTCTTCTAAAGAATCCCTCCTTATTGAACATATTTTACTGCTGAGCCTAACACTGGACCACTACCATAAGAACAATCTGAATTTTTTCTACTTCTAATATTTAAGCCTGTATCAAACCTTTTAAAAATGAAGTAGTATTAGTCAATCATGCAAGCACCTTCCAGTATTAATTTATCTCAAAATATACTAGTTCTTTATACTTAATTTTCTAGCTTTTAAAAAAATATTTAAAATTTTCAGACTAACATTGTATATAATCCAATTTTTGAATAGATTTCTTGCTCATTGAGTTATTTTTAGATAGTAGAATGTCTGTTTAGTGAATGAGTCCTCATACCCCAGACAAACTAATTTATCATCATCAGGGACTAACATAACAAATTTATGAGCTGAGTTAAAAAAAAAAATCTGAAAAGCTATAGCAGTAGAAGAATAAGCAAGAGGTCACTGTCTACAAAATTTGGTTTTAGATTTTAAGACTGAAGTTCTGAGACTACTACAGATAAAAGATTTTGAAATAATTTCTTATAGATGAAATAGGAAAGAAATTATCTCCTTGTCCTTTTATTACCAGGGTGCTTTTCATGAAAATTGCCCTCACCCAAGCCATATAGATATCTAATGAATTTTATGGGCTTTTGAAGAAGATTGTTTCCATTCCTGAACAGAATGATGAACGTACAAATAAGTTGTTAACACTGTTTCTGTAGTTCAGAAAGAGCCGACAGATATAGATCAGTCCTCATGGAAAATTCCGTGTCCACTAATTCAAACTCCATCAGTTAAAGGATCCATGTTCCTGTCCCTTTGGATGAATCAGTAATAACATTTATTTTCCCACTCCTTACATTTCTACACAAACCTGCTAACCTTAGTTCTTACATGTTTTTTTTTTTTTTTGTATCTCTTACCCCAGAGTTTACCCTTAGTCCTGACATAGCTAAGTAGAGATAAAAACACCATTCATCAAGTAAATGCTGATGTTCCAAGAGGCCCATCAGGAATGCTGTGATGAAGGCATTCAAGAAAAAGGTGAAATTGGAATGATATCTATACTATCAATTTCTATACTGTTTGTTGAACAATAGTTAAAACTAATCTTAGTGATGAAAAGCAGCTAAAGTAGAAATTGTTGGATAAAAGAATAAACAGCTACACAGTGGGAAACAACAAAATAATACACATCAGATATATCACAGTCTGCTCAGAATAAAGTGAAAATTTATAGCTTCTATAAACTTAAACTTTGGAAAAAACACTAATGTAAATGCAAATATTGCATCCAAACACTTGTAATTGAAACACTTACGCTGTCTAGTCCAATTAGCTAAAAATCTATCTTTTTTACAAGATTTTTTTCCTGCAGAAGTAAATTTTAAATTGATATGGAAATATAATCTGTATTATAGAGAATAATAATGTTACTGCTATTTCAATGAACTAGAGATGCTAATTTATAAATTAAAAATAAAAAGGATGTTTTATATAAAGCAGATTTTTATGTTTGTTAAAAGGAGCAATGGGTTAAAATATCACCCTAGGTAATCTATTCAGTATAAAATGGCTAGAAGAGCTTTGACAAGCTCATTAAAATTAATATGAACATTTCAATGGGGCAGGCTGGCTTTCATAAATTATTCAGGGAAGTAATTATGTTGTTCAACAAAGCATGCTTTTTTTTATTATTAAAATGCAAGCAAAATCTTAACTAGTAGCTAATTTCCATTTCACCCTGAATTACTAGTTTTATCTTCTGGGGGTTCCATAACAAAATCAGCTGCAATAAACACGCCCTGAATTACAGCATTGTGGATCAGTGAACTTTATTGCCTTGGGTATCCATGGCTACCAGTCACTGAAGAACAAAAGAGACAAAGATTTGACAGCAGTTTATTCTCAGCCAGGAAACCACAAATCAGGTTGATTTTACATCTGTTTTAGACATGAACTGAGGCTACTGCCCGTCAGGTTTAGGAGTGTGTATGTGTGTCTGTCTGTGTACAGTTTGTAATGTGGTAAGGAGTGGTGGGAGCCTGCTTGCAAGAGGAGCTGGATTGAGAAAACCAGTATAAAGGATATGTTGATAATTCCTGTACAGTTTTCATCAGTTTGTATAATCTAGTGCAGTGGTTCGGCTTTTCCAGTGGGTGCAGTTCCGGCCAGCCCTGCCGCCACTACATCCAGGGGCTCACTTTGCCAGAGGCGTGGGCAAACTCGACCACGGTGCGGATAGTGCGCAGAATAGAAAGGCGGGACTCTCAGGGTGTGCAACCAAGGGATGCGTGGTCCCAAGGCCGCGCTCCGGAGACAGACGCTGGCCTCGAAATGGCACGGCTTTTTATTGAGTAGGTTCGGGGCTGGGATCGCGTGGGACCAATTAAAACTCTTTGCCAACGTATAATGAGGGGATGCACAACTTTTGAACCAGTAACAGGTAACTTGGGGAGGAGGAATACATGATGAGGGGGTGGGGAAGTTATATAACTTAAAGATTGACAGGTAACCGAAAAGTGGTAAACAGCTATTATGGGATGGGGTTACCAGGACAACCAAGATTTTGGCGGGAAGGTTTGAGGGGGGGGGGGAAGGAAAGTCTGAGGGAAGGAGAGAAGGAGAGGGAAGGAGAGGCCATCTTAAACAATAGAAATAAATACAAAATTATAAAACACAAATTATAAAACCAAACCGGAGCAGTGAAAACCCAATTGGAATTGAATTTAAGCACCACCACATCTCCCCCTTTTTTATTTTTTTGTGATGGCTTTTGGTAGTGTCTGCTTGGGGGATAGATGTTCTGTTCCGTGAGCCACCTCTCGTCATCAGTCTCCGGTGAAGAAGTCCTCTGGGTCAGGGTATTCCTCATCTTCCCATGACGGGAGCTGCTGCATCTCGATCTTCTCGACGGGAGGAACACTGGCCCAGACGTTGTTCATGCTGAGTGACGAGGTGGCTGCAGTGATGGTCTTTTGGGTGACTCGTCGGATGATGCCAAATGCAATTCCAATTATAAGCAACAAAAACAAAATTAGGAGTCCAGTTTTGACAGCAGAATTGACCCAGCCTGAGAGTCCCCAGTTCCCAAACAATTGGTCAAACCAGTCCTTCTGGGGCTCTCAGTTGGTATCTGACTGGTCTCTCCTGTAACTTAAAATATAACAAAATAAATTAATTAACAAAAAGCCAGTGAGGAATGGGGAAGGAAGGAGCGGACCTCTCTTCCTCCGGACTAACGGGCTTCCTTTTTCTTCGCCAAGTGACATTTTTCACCTGATGAGCTGACTCTTTGGAGGCCCTGGGAATGTAAGGTTTCACCCACTTGGCCGGCACCCATTTAAGTCCGGTGGGTGTCGATACGCAGGCGTACCCGCGTCCCCAAGTGATTAAATCGTGAGGACCTTCCATTCTCATGGTCTCCGGGTCCTTGACGAGAACTGGCGGTTTGGATTCTAATTTTAAATTTGGGTTCCCTCCAAAGTGCCTAATTATTGGGGGATTCATCAATTCAAATGAACAATTTAGAAAATTAATTGTGTATAAGGCCCTGGCCAATCGAATTTGGGGTGACTCCAATTTCAGAATTTGTCCCTGTTGATTGAGGACTCTTTTGATGTTTTGGTGTGTCCTCTCCACAATTGCTTGGCCTGTCGGGGAATAGGGGATGCCAGTCTTGTGTTCTACTCCCCATTGCTGGAGGAAGTTGCGGAACTCCTTGGAAACATAGCTTGGCCCGTTGTCCGATTTGATGACTTTAGGGATGCCTAGGAAAGAGAAGGCTTGGAGAAGGTGTTTAATGACATCTCCTGCTTTCTCCCCTGTGTGGGCGGAGGCATAAACTGCTCCAGAAAAGGTGTCCACAGACACATGGACGTACTTCAGCCTCCCAAACTGAGGGACATGAGTAACGTCCATCTGCCAAACCTCGTTGCTGCTCAGCCCTCGGGGGTTCACCCCGGCATGCAGGGTTGGGACTGCATGTCGCTGGCAGCTGGGACATGTCGCCACAATGGCCTTGGCCTGATCTCGGGTTAGTTTGAACCCTCGGACCAAACCTGGCACATTCTGATGGAAGAGTTGGTGGCTGAGCTTTGCCTGCTGGAAAACGTCGGGCAGCGGGGCCTTCTCGACAGGGGCAGCAAGAGCATCAGCCCTCCTGTTTCCCTCCGCTATGAACCCCGGCAAATCCGTGTGCGACCTGGTGTGCATCACGTAAAACGGTTGCTCTCGGTGGGAGATTAGCCTTATTAGCTTCGAGAGCAACTTAAACAGAGCAATGTTAGTCACTTCTTGGAGAACTGAGTTCTCCGCTCTGGACACTACACCTGCAACGTAACTCGAATCGGTTACCAAATTAAATGGTTCAGAGAACCTTTCGAAGGCCCTGACGACTGCGGCCAACTCAGCAATCTGAGGGGATCCTTCCACCTCAGCAACATCAGACTCCCACTGCTGAGTCTGAGGATCTTTCCAAGTCACCACTGACTTGTGGGACCCTCCGGACGCGTCTGTGAAAACTGTCAAGGCATCGAGCGGTCTTTTGCTCTGAACACTCCTTAAATTTAATTTAAATTGAGCATCCGAATTAAAAATTTTGTGGGCAGGCCGATGGATTGAAATTTGACCAGTGTAACTGTCCAGGGCAAACTGAAGTGCTTCGTTCTCTTGAAGCAAGTGCTCTAACATTGCCTTTGAAATTTGGCCCGAATTCAACCGAATTGGTACGTGGATCACCTCAAAGTCGCAGCCAGCCAGTTCTCTAATTCGGACTCTGGCTTTCCGAATTAATTCAGCCATCAACTCCTGTGGGCGTGTCATCCTCTTGGACCTATGGTGGCTGAGAAAGACCCATTCTATAATAAGAAGAGGATCTCTCCCGCCTCGGTCCTTCCGGGGTATGCTGGTCACCCCATTGTCCCATTGGAATATCATTCCATGGAGGTGCGGCAGATTCCCTAGAATGACAAATCGGAAAGGCAAATCAGCATGGCATCGATTTGCCTGTCTGGTGGACATCAACTCTTGAACCTTTTCCAGTGCTTTCTGTGCCTCCGGGGTGAGTGACCTAGGGGAACTCAGCCCCTCTCCCCCTTTCAATAAATTGAAAAGAGGTGCTAGGTCCTCGGTGGTAAGGCCCAGCCAAGGCCTCACCCAGTTCAAAGCCCCACACAGCTGGTGCACATCCGCTAAGGTCTTGATGTTAGTTTGGATCGCCAATTTTTGCGGAACAATGGTCCGCTTATTAATTTCGAGGCCAAGATATTTCCATGGTGGCATCTTTTGAATTTTTGCTTCCTGCAACTCGAACCCTGCAGCAACCAGTGCAGACACTGTCAGGTCAAGCGCATGCGTCAACAGATCGTCGCTGGGGGCGCACACGAGCACATCATCCATATAATGCAAGATGATGGCCTGGTGTGCAGCTGCACGCACGGGGGTCAGCAAGGAAGACACGTACCACTGGCAAATGGCGGGACTGCTCTTCACTCTTTGGGGAAGAACCCTCCAGTGATACCTCTTCCTCGGGGCCTCTCGGTTGATGTTAGGAACCGAGAACGCAAACCGCGGAGCATCGTCGGGGTGAAGAGGAATTTGGAAGAAACAATCTTTGATGTCAATCACGGCCAAATTGTAATTTTGGGGCAACATGGCTGGGGAAGGCATCCCTGGTTGGAGAGAGCCCATGTCCTCGATGACCTCGTTAATTTGTCTGAGGTCCTGGAGAAGCCTCCATCGGGTCTTATCCGATTTTTGTATTACGAACACCGGGGTGTTCCAAGGAGAGGTGGTCTCCTCTATGTGACCCTTTCGGAGCTGCTCTTCCACGAGCTCATTCAGCGCCTTTAACTTTTCCTTAGAAAGCGGCCACTGCTCCACCCAAACTGGAGAATCCGTTTTCCAATTCAGTTTTTGGGTGGGGCGCCGTTCAGTGACCGCAGCCTGAAAATTTTGTGGAGGGTCAGGGAATTCAATTGTTGCCCCCCACTGGGCCAGGACATCTCTCCCCCACAGGGGTGCTTTGTAATTCAAAACAAAGGGCTGGATGTTTGCCAATTGCCCATTGGACCCCTTAATTTGCACCATGTGCTTTGATTTTTTTGCCAATTGAAGGCCTCCAACACCCTCAACTTGCTCCACCACTGTCTGCAACGGCCAACGTGACGGCCATAGGTGTTCAGGGATCACCGTTACGTCCGCCCCCGAGTCAAGGAGACCCTTAATGATGGTGGTCTCCCCGCCCACCCTTAATTTGCACACCTCCTCAGGTCTGTCATGTGTGATGTTTATGACTGTGTTTATCTGGGGGTGGCAGGTCCTGCAGTCGCCCTCAGGACACACCCTCTCGGGGAGTGATGGTATTGCCTGGGCGACTATCTGTCCCTTTGACAGATAAATGGGTGGAGTCGTGCAGCGGAGCCAGAGTTCAAACCACTTGGGATCCGCAGGAGTGGTTTGTGGAACAATCTCAATCTCTGGCGGGGTATGTTTACAATCCCCCACGACTACATATGTTGTGCCAATTTTGTGCCAGGTACCTCTATTTTTAGATACCGCCACGCGGTGCCATTCATCATCACGGATCCACAGGGCATCAGACAACTGAAGATGAAAGGGCACTCCTTCGCTTGTTGTTGTCAAGGACTTTCCTGTGAAAGGAACAGGCACATTCGGGTCAGGATCATCAGGTGAAGGACTCCTCAAAGGGGAGTCTCTTGTCTTGTCCGGTGAATTCCCTCTCAGAGGGCTCCTCTGCTGCCTCTGGGAAGAAAAAGTCAAGTCCGTTAAAATGTCATGTCCGGTACAACTCAAATCATCATTCCCCATTCCTCCTCCCCCGGCTTGGGCCACCCGATTGGGGTCATCGCACTGGGTGGCTCCGCGCTCCCTTATTCGTTTTTTTGTTGGGAGCGTCCTCCCCTCCCATTTCCTCCTCCTCCCTCTTTGGCTTGTTTAAATTCCTGAAACTCCCGTCTCAGGGGACAAGCCTGCCACCAGTGTCCTTGCTTGCCACATAAGGCGCAAGGCCTGTCAGCTGAATTTCCAGATGGACGCCTCCCTTTTGGTACCACGGCCGCGTTGTTCTGATGGATGGTTGGGGTCTCTGTGGTTGCTGCATTCACCGCTTTCCGTCGCTGTTCCGGCCTTTCAGGTTTTGCTGATGTCATCAGGGGGACCACCTCAGTTACCACCTCGACATAGTCCTGTAATGTCGGCTTGGGAATCCGTGGAAGGGTCAGCATGGCTTGTTTGCAGACGTCATTGGCATGCCTGAACGCCAACGACGTGACCAGCCTCTCCCTTGCCACTTCATCCTCTTCCTGCTGTTCTATAGCTACCGTTAGCCTTTCCACAAACAGCAGGAAGTTTTCCTGAGGTCCCTGAAAAACATCTGAATACGATTCCATGGGGCCGGAAGGCCGCATGGTGGAAAACGCCTTGACAGCAACCTTAGCAATTTGCCTTAACAACGGCTTTGGGAGGCTTTCAGCTTGTTTTTGTGGCATCTCCCATTCTCCCTCACCCATTACATGTGCCAGTGTTATCATGTTCCCTTCATTGTCCACAGCTGTGTCAGGGTCATTTGACCATCCTGGGAGAGCGTCCTGCAAGTGCCTTTTCCAGGTTGCAAACCAGAGCTGATACTCAGTTCTGGAATGCAAGCACCTGAAAAGGTACTTGATGTCATGTGGGACAACCTCACTCCCGGTAACTTGGCCATCTAACAAACCAAGGAAGTACGGACTCATGCGGCCGTACTCCTTGAGGGCCTTCATGAGTTCCCTGACAACATTCTGGGACAACTGCTGCCACTTTGCCTCCTCATGCCCTCCCCTACCCCTCCTGTAGGTAACTGGAGCGAGAGAAGGGACATGGGGTTCATCACTTCCTGGATCCCACCCCTCCCCCTCAAAGCCCCAAGCGTGGGAACCGGAAGAAGGGGCGTGGGAACCGGGAGGCAGTGGGCGGGACTTGGGCGTCACCAAGGGGAGTGGCTTGCGACGGGAGGGGGGCGTGCCAGGGTCTGGGAAAGACACGCCTTCGGAGGAGTGGTTTTGGGTGGAGTCTCGGGAGGAGCGGCAGGTGGGGGGGTCATAGGAAGGGGTTTCAGAACAGGGACAGCCTCGGGGAAGAGTGGAAGGGGACAGAAAAGGGTTGGGGGGGGAAAACTTGGGGGACTGGGAAGGGGAAGGGAACGGGAGCGGGGCAATGGCGGCGGCGGCGGCGAGCGGCGCCTCCGGCAGCGGGACGGCGGGCAGGGCGGACAAAGAGAACGACCGCGCCATGCGGCCGCCGCCATTCCGTGCCTCTGCCGCGCGAGCGCCGCGTGCCAGCGCCTCTGCCGCATGGCTGCCACGCGCTTCTCCCGCCTGGGCACCGCGTGCGCATTCCACGCGCGCGCCGCGCGCGCCTTCCGCGTGGACGCCGCATGCGCATTCCGCATCGGCGCCGGGGTCTCCTTCCGCATGGAAGCCGCGTGCGCCTGTCGCATGGGCGGCGCGTGCCCCTGCCTCATGGACACCGCGTGCGTTTGCCGCATGGAAGCCGCATGCGCCTGCCGCATGGACGCCATGCGGCTTTTCCGCATGGGCGGCGCGTGCGCTTGCCATGCGGTCGCCGCGCGGCTCCGCGCCTGCCGCGCGGGCTCCGAGCGGCTTTTCCCCCGCGCCCCCCGCGCGGGCGCCGAGCGGCTCCGCGCGGGCATTTTGCGTGCATTCTCCTCCGCTAACACTGAACCGAACTCGGGGTTTGTTTAGGGAGGTTTGGGGAAGGGAAAATTCCTCGGGAGCGTGGCCAGTGCTCCGTCGGACATCCCGGGCAGACGGGTCTGTCTGCCCCGGGCGGGGGGATGGCATTCTGAAGAAGCCAGGGCTGGCGGGCTGGGTTTCGCCCGCTGCATTCTTGAGAATGCCACGGCGGGGAGAAGGGGATGGGGACACAGAGCGGGAGCAACGGGGGGAAACAGAGCTTTCTCCGGGAGACTGCTCTTTCTGCACTCCTTTCATGTTTTTCACGGCGGTTTGAATTTGCCGCGACCAGAACAGGTATTTCGCTGCATTTTTGTCCCCGGAGGCAGCTAATTTGGTAAGTTTTAAAACGACGGGCTCCCAATATCGGGGGTCCATCACAACTTCCGGGTTCGTTCTGGGGAAATGCAGACAGAGCATGCGCACAAACTGCTTCAGTTCTCCTTTAGAAAACTTAACATGGTTAAAACTGAGAACTCCAACAAAACAACGAAAAACGCCTTTCTGCTCTGCCGAGAGCTTGGCACCCATTTCTCACTTCCAAACCCTACCGCAACACAAAATAAACTAAAAACCGAATTCCAGCACGAAAAACTCCGGTCGGCAGTCCTCTCCCCTGCCTCCCCTCCCGGAGGTGCCTCATAAAACAAAAAAGCCCCGCTTTAAACCCTGTCTGTGCCCGTGCGCAGACAAAAAGCGGGGGGGCTCTGCGCCGGGACCCGCCGGGTTCGCCGCGCCTTCCGCGGTCCCGGTCCCGACCGGGAATCGAACTCACGTCTCCCGCGCCCGGGCCGGCAAAAGGACGAGCACGGCGCCGCTCCCGTGATCCCGGTCCCCCGACCGGGATTCGAACCCGGGTCGCCGCGGCGAAAGCGCTGAGCCCTAACCACTACACCACGGGCTCTGCCGTGTCGCTCCTGCCTCGCGGCTTCCTGATACCTGCCGTGGCGTGCCCGTGTCGCTTCCCCCGATCCCGAGCGCTGCTGGGACCAGCTCGGAGCCGCGGAAACTCAAAACATAAAGCAACAAAACGAAATAAAAACAGGAACCGCGAAACAAAAACCCGAGAGAGGAAAACAACCCCCCCCCGGACGCCGCGCGGCTGGATCCCCCCGAGGACAGTCTCTCCTGGGCTGAATCCTCCCTTTTTGGGTAGGGTGAGGGCTAGGGGCTCACACGCTTACCCGTCCCTGGTTCCTGCGTGGGTACAGCGGTTTGGTCTGGGGTAAATCCGCACTGAAAAGGACTTTGCTGGGTGCTGCAAAGCTACCCTTTTGTTCCTCCCGGGAGCGCAACTGACCACCAGGAGGCGCGACGACAATGAAAAATCCGTAAAAGGTCCCGATGGACCGGATTTGCTCGCGACGCCCTCAAACCGCGTGCGCCGCGTCAGTGCCGCTGCCGTCGAGTTGCCAGATGTTCGCCCACGCGTGACAGCCCCACGTTGGGCGCCAGCTTGCAGTGGTTCGGCTTTTCCAGTGGGTGCAGTTCCGGCCAGCCCTGCCGCCACTACATCCAGGGGCTCACTTTGCCAGAGGCGTGGGCAAACTCGACCACGGTGCGGATAGTGCGCAGAATAGAAAGGCGGGACTCTCAGGGTGTGCAACCAAGGGATGCGTGGTCCCAAGGCCGCGCTCCGGAGAGAGACGCTGGCCTCGAAATGGCACGGCTTTTTATTGAGTAGGTTCGGGGGTGGGATCGCGTGGGACCAATTAAAACTCTTTGCCAACGTATAATGAGGGGATGCACAACTTTTGAACCAGTAACAGGTAACTTGGGGAGGAGGAATACACGATGAGGGGGTGGGGAAGTTATATAACTTAAAGATTGACAGGTAACCGAAAAGTGGTAAACAACTATTATGGGATGGGGTTACCAGGACAACCAAGATTTTGGCGGGAAGGTTTGAGGGGGGGGGGAAGGAAAGTCTGAGGGAAGGAGAGAAGGAGAGGGAAGGAGAGGCCATCTTAAACAATAGAAATAAATACAAAATTATAAAACACAAATTATAAAACCAAACCGGAGCAGTGAAAACCCAATTGGAATTGAATTTAAGCACCACCACAATCTAGGAACACAAAAATGAACAAAGAAGGCCTCCCCATGTGACTTCAGTTGTCTACTGTTGAAGACTGCTCTTCTAAAAGAAAACCCTTTCATGAACTATAAAAACTGCATTTTAAAATGCTTGTAGTATTTGGTCCTTTTAATTCTGCTGGAAGATTGTGATAGCTAGGGACGTACCTCTAATTTTCTACCTGTTCATGCTCTGCAATGAGTACAGTATTTATCTGATTAAAAATAACTTTACAAAGTTTCTTTTTTTTTTTTTTCCTGGCTAAACAATACTTTTTTAGTTTCCTTTGAAGAACCTTTCTCTTTTTCTTTCTCCTTTTCCTTCTCCTTTTCCCTGCACTTCCATCTCTGCAGAAGGACTCAGCAAAGATTTGGTACTTTAAGTTCACTCTGTCTCAGCCTCTTCTAGACTGGCAGTGACAGTCTGCTGTGCCTCTTGGAAATATTTTCTGAGTACTTACTGGGATTTTATTTATATTTGAACAGCAGTGATGAAAAAATTGTGAAGTTCTTGATTAAAACTCACAGTACTTATATTGTATATAACCAATGAATTAAAAAGACTCACCACCAAGGCCTGAGGGCAAAATAAATGGGGTAGAAATGGTTGAGTAAACACACATTAGCTTTGCTGACTTTAAATTTTGCATCAATGTAGTATTACCTTGTCTTCCCTTTTTAGTTCAGCTGAATGCACATCTCTTGGTAGCATTTGTTCTGGACCGTTTTGGAAGTTTAAAGAAAAAAATTGCAGGGTGCTTTCACTGTTTTACCTCCAGACTGACAAAAAAATTTAGACATTTTAGGAGTTTCTCTAGGTGTAAAAGGAGATGAGCTTAACTATTCTCATTTTGAATTTAGTTTTATAAGTATCATCAATTCAGTTGTTGTATCAGCTTAATTTATTTCTTTGCAAATATTCCAAATAAACTTCCAGATTTTTGTAGTGTCCTGTTTTCTATGAGAAATGACATTTCATCAAAACTTCATAAGAAAAATTTAGAGAATGCTCTGTTCATTAGTAATTATTCACTTACCTCAAATAAATTTGCTAGTTTCTTAAAATCTTTAGAATTATGTAGAACTATAAGGTTTTCTGATTTTGTTACAAGTTTCCTCACTTTAAAATAGTTTCCTCGTTGTTTTTAGAAACAGAACATCTCAAAATATTTTTACACATTTGACTCTCTATCACTTCAACCTTTTTTTATTCCTTCCACCCTTTTTTAAAATTTCCTTAATTCTTCAGGCATGGACATTAATTTTAACAAAATATTAATACTAATAGAATGAAAATATTCCTATGTCTGATTGAATAATATCTGCATCTTAAATTATTTGCCTCTGTTGAACTAAAGATACTCTAAAATGGGGTAATTCATTAAGAGACAAGTGAAAAATGAACAGTCTTTCAGGAGTTTCTCTTCCATTGTCTTAGTAAAGTGACTTTAACATATTGATTTTAGGTCTAAAAATACAGAAAATAGCATCTTTGTAGAAGCTCTTCTGTGATATCTGCTGTCTGAATTGGCACTTGCAGTGTGAAACTGCCATGTAGGAGTACTAATCCTGGCTGGAATCCTTCCAGTTCTATTAAATTCTTTCAGTTTCCGATAAATAATTAGTCTGCTCTGGTCATAATCTGACAAAAGGACATTTCTGGAAGTCATACTATCACAATTGGACTTTTAAATAGAGTACAATGATGAAAAAGTTTATGTATGGATTTTAAAGTATGATAACAAGTTGAAGAGTCACCATTTTTTTCCACTTGGGAAGCTGTAGCACAAAAGGTCTTCATGGGAACAATGCTGTGGTAGATGTTCAAAGAGCAAAAAAAAGCGAGTGAGAGGTAGACACGTAAGACTTCATATGATGCTTTGAAAAATCTTCTGTCAAGAGGATATACCCACTGTGAAATAAAGAATTTATATATGTAATGAAGAGTTCAAAAGCATATAATTTTTTAAAGACTAAGAATAGGGTTACAATAGTAATGATGAAGTCTTGTCTTTCACATAGACCAGAGATAAGAACAAAGTCTTGCGCTTGCATTATTATAGAATAATTTTTCTTACGTTTATGACATTTTCATTGTTCAGGGGGAAAGGGTGGAACATGAACTATGCTTTTCTATTCTTGTGAATTTTACTATAATATATTATAATATTACAGTGCATTATTAATCCATAATAAGTCTTTTGGTTATCTCTAAAATTATATGAGAAAGTTGAAAAATTTTTGAGGAATTGCAAATATTGCATTTCTTTGGTTGACAGTTTTTCTAATTGTATTGGATGTGCTCAAGGACTTCTTGTATCTTCAAGTAAAGTGCAGAGAGATTATAGAGAGGAGGGAATGATATCAACTGAGCTATTTTATGCCACTTAACTGAGTGCCCCTGCTTTTTCAGGGGCTTATCTCAATGTGTTTAAGACATGCTCACTGAAATGAGCTGTTGAGAAAAGCTGATAGGAGCCTCTCCTCTGGCTCTCCCATCAAATTACTCTGCATGTGGGCTCCCTCCCCATTCACTTGGGAGAAGCTTTTAAGTTGAGACTCTCATGCATGAAGATGACTCCACTATAGATAGGTCTGTGTAAACAGTACTTACTGAAGGCTATCTAAAGAAAAAAAACAACTTATTTTTGAAAGGGGTTTGGATGGGATACTGATCAAATATCATCTTCAATTTTTTAATTAAGCATCTGTTGTATTAATCAGTTTGCTGATCCTGATCATTGAACCCTGTTTTACTAAGTAGAGAATTTGTTTTAAATGTTGAATATGCAAAGCCTTTGCACTTCATCATCTCAGATGCAGTTGGCAATCCATCTGTAAAAATGTCAAAAAAGGAATAGTGGTTTTCTTCCTTTTTTATTTGAGTAACTATTCAGTACTTAAATAATGAACTATTTTCTTCAGTTAGCCAAATTATAGCTGTCTAGGTGATTTCTTTCTGAGCAACTGGCTTCCTATCTCAGCTCCTTTTCTTTTTAGTTGCCTTCACTGTTTAGCAGAAACACAGCATTTCACCTTTTCTTTAGAGTTAGAAAACATACAAATTCTAAGCCATAAAGCTCTAAAGCCATAAAGCCATATTGCTTTTCATGCTACATCTTTTTTCATAGTAAAAATACCCCCACATAAGGAGTAGATTTCTCCCATGCAGTTCTCATTCTTTTCCACATTTTGCCGCATTTGAAATTCAGTGAGTTTGAATCCCACTAAAGGAGCCCTTTCATTTAGGAGACAATATCTGATTGCCTGAAAAGCAAAGAGCAGTGTTGATAGTAGTTAAGAACTTTACACATCAGTAATTGAGCCATATCAGCCTGTGACTGGCATTAGCTATTCAAAAAAGGTGGAAGTTAGGTATTCTTCCTTTCATAAGGTTGGAGAAGCAGCTCACTTGACATCCCACTAGGACTCTCCTTTGGAAAAGGTCTCTTTGGATCTTGCTACAGCTCGATCTTAATTTACTTTAACCATAAAGAGCTACATTTTCATGTCTCATTGCTGCTGATGTCATTCAGTTGTACAGAAGGCCACACAGTGCTCTGAAACCTATTTTGTCTGGAGGTTTTTTTTACTGCTTATGAACTTAAGAGTGTGAAGAATCTCTTTTCTGACCATAAAAATAGAATCAAACCCATTTCTGTGTGTAAGCTTGCTCATTGAGACCTAACATAAAGGAAAATACACACATCCCACACCCTGAATTTCCTCCTCCTGCCAAGAGTCCCTGAGGTCAGTGAGACCTAGACAAGGAGGGTGCTTCTGTGCCTAAATGGTAGAATAAAAGAAACAATGGAGGAAGGCATAAGAATATTTGGTCTGCATGTATTGTTTATATATATATATTTTGTTAAAGTGTGCATTTTAAATATGTTCTTCTGTCAAAATGTTTGTATGAGCTGAGAAAGTGTGTCCTCAATGCTAGTCATGTTCTTTTCAGGAGATGAAATAGCAAAAAATAAAATTAAATGAAAGCTGTGAAGGTTACATGGAGCAGCCAGGTAGGAAAGTCCCAGCACAAGGCAGAACTGGCTGGAGAAATGAGGAAGGAGAAGAATAGAGGAAAAGTATGTCATCAGCCTGTTCAGCTTTGCTGGGCCATAGCAAGACTAGTTACTCATTTCAAACTGCAAATGAGAATTACTACAAGTAGAGAAAAATACCCAGGAGACCTAAGGCATTCCTCAGAGGAAAAGAACATCAGGTAGTATATTTAAAATTTAATATTTTATTCTACCTCATTAATAATTTTTGCTATATTTATTAAAATATGTTTTTATTTAGTCACTTGATTAATGCTTGTTAATAGTAAAAATTAGATTTTAATATGGCAAATTTCATTTAGCTTTACTTTTCAAATAATGTAAACAATAATTTGTTTACAAATTCCATGGAATGCAGCTTTCCTTTTCTACAGATGTTACTGAAGTGTTCACAGTTCTTACTGCCTTGTCCTAATGGTGTTTACCATATAGTAATAGAATGGTTTGTGTTCAAAGGGATCTTAAAAATAATGTATTTCTACTCTCACTTCTTTAGGAAAACCTTTCACTAGACCAGATTGCTCATGGCCCCATCCTGACCCTGAACACCTCCAGGAATGGTTCATCCACAACTTCTCTAGGCAACCTGTTTCAGTGTCCGATACTGTGCGGAGTATCCAGGCCTTTATAGATTACTTTTTAGCAGCGCTTTTTGCGCGTATTTTTCAGCCTTTGAAATGCACGCATTGTATTTTTTGTTAGACAAAGGTGCCATCTTGTGGCAGAATGTTGGAAGTTGCACCAAACAATTTTAATTTTGGTGGAGAAAGGAAGTCAATTTTTTAGCAATATTTCCAGTATTGTTTGTGCTACCGTCATACATTGATGTATATACATACTGAAGATATCTGATGAACTATCTGGTGAATGTTTAGTCCTCGAAAGAAGGCACTCATGGCAAATACCCGATGGCAAAAATGTTGAGCATTGGAAAAGTGTGATAATTCTTTCCTCTACTAAGAAGCCAGCTTACGGTTAAAAGACACGCTTTATTAAAAAAACAAACAAACAACAACAACAAAAAACCAAACCCAAACCAAAAACCCACCAAAACCCAACAAAAAACAATAACAAAGAAAAGATGGTTGTTACGTTTCATTTTCAGAAAAGCGGTTAAATTACTTGTATATTTCTCTTGCATCTAAAAACTGATAACAACATAGGATGAGACATTAGGAACTAGATGAATAAAACTAACTAATACTATTCCTATTTTTATTTTTTTACCATGCAATTTTCTCATTTACAATAGCAACGTTGCAAATGTATGATCTCTATAAATAAAATACACAGATTATGCATCAAAATTAAGATTTGCCAGCAAGACATACAGAGTTTCTAAATACCCTAAAAATGAATAAAGTTTAGATCAATAACATTTTGAGACTAATATTTAGATTTTTATATTATGTGATTAAAGGAGAGGTGAAAAAGGAAAATTATTGGTGCATCAAATCAGTATCAGAAGAATAACAGTAATTAATTGTGCACAGGTGGGCTTGAAGAAAGAGACATCTGTTGCATGTTGCTGAAGCAATGGGGAAGTCACACAGATGTGACAGCCTTTGTAATCACAATATATGTAACTACCAAGGAGTCAGCTTGCTCTCAGAACTGTTTTTCACTGACTGTTGCCAGCTACTTTTTGCCTTTAATGGAAATCAGTTTAGTGTTTAGATAAAATTTTGCTGTGTTTTATGAGGTGGGTTGCAATATAGAAGTAAATAACAGAAGAGGGTAAATTAAATATTATTTCATTAGAAACACCATTATAGAACACCAACCTTGCTCTTGCTCTGACTTAAAAATTACATTAGTCCTAGTAAGCATTTTGGAAAGAAATGAGTTTTTAGAGATTTAAAAGATGAATAAGGAATGGCAAAAATACTTCTGATTTACTATTTGTACCTTCAATAC
This sequence comes from Zosterops lateralis, assembly GCF_965231275.1. Lineage (NCBI taxonomy): Eukaryota > Metazoa > Chordata > Aves > Passeriformes > Zosteropidae > Zosterops > Zosterops lateralis. The sequence continues at coordinate 22,322,646 of NC_139766.1, read as the reverse complement.
AAGAACTAAATATAACAAATAAAATGTCAAAGCCATATATTTTAAATTTTTTATGAAGAAATAGTTCTTTTTCCATGTTTGATGTAACCTAAAAGATTCCATTACAATGACAGTTTAAAATGAGGCAACAAATCTCATAAATTCAGGAAAGAGATTACATATTCACATGAGCTAACACTAAAATCTTGAATGATATTCACAAGAATGAAAAATATTCATGGAGAATATAAAAGCAGAAGTACTAACAAATTAATTACTAACAAATCTGTTAATTACTAACAAATCTGAAAGTAAGAAGAAGTTACCTCTGCCTGTACATTAGGCTTTAATCTGAAGAATTTGACAGTTATTAATACTGGACATATAATCCATATATTATAGAACAATTCATATGATTTTGATATAATGAATAATTTCTAATGTTTAAGATATGTAGAAATGTTGTGTTGAATGAGTATGGCATGTGCAAATAGTTGAAGTCCTCAGAAATCTATGTAGATCAGTCTATAATTCTTCATACCTACATTTTCAAAATCTCACTTTTCCGTATGAGAAATGTTCACTTTTATCAAGCAAGGACATGCCTATTATACTTTGCTTTAGTAAAGAGGTCGCAAAGTAACAAATTATTAATCTTTTCCTGACTGATATCCCTGTCACTTTTTCATCCAGAAGTATCATGGAAATATTCATACAGTTCAACAAGAAAGAAGAGCAATTGGGCTGTGAGTTGCCAGTGATTCTGTCAAGTGAAGACCTTATTTTGCCACTTAAACTGAAGTTCTTCTGAAAGATCACTTCTGCCACTCTTCTGCAAATAGCGAGACAGGAGCTGCTGTTTATCAGCTGACTTTGGAAGGGTCTTCTTCCAGCAGCAAAGCAGCTCATAGATCTGGTGTGTTAAATCATCAGGGCACTTCAGCCTGACTAGCTGAAGTACGCTCCGTCGAACAGGTAAACGTAAAGCAAACAATGATGTATTATCTTCTGCAAGCTCTTCTGCAAGCCAAAACAGCAAGTTGTCCCATAGGGCCTCTGAAGGGCAAAAAATTAGTGAAGTAATAATAAATCTTCCTTTCTTCTGAAAAGCTTTTTAAAGCTGAAGGCTCAGTGGGTAAACTCCCCAGCTAAATAGGGTGGGTATGTTTTATACTTTGTTGGAAACATCATCCCATCTCATTTCCAATGTCATTTTTGGTAATTGCTCTGCAGTAGGAAGTGAATTTAGTCAAGAGCAGATTCAGCCATGATCTATAATTTTTGGAACTGAATGGGGGAAGTTAGCAAAAAAATACAAGGGTTTCAGTACTTACTGTAACTGATTCATCAATTATACTGAAACTTTCCAGTACAAACTGAATTTCCTTATACACAAAATTATATGCTGTTCAAGCATCCCAACACAACAGTATCTTAAAAGAGTTTTTGTACTTCCTGATAAACATATCTTTTTTCCTTTGACTATCTCTTACCACATTAACCATTTCCTTCCTGAATATGACATTTTTAATGTCAGTATCAGCTGAAACAATTCTTGGAACTAAAAAAAACCAAAACACCAAGTATCTTATTTATATTGATATTAATTTAATGGTTTTGTTTTCTTACCTGATGAATCAGAAAAAAGTCTTTTTGTACTTTGTGGACGTCGGATCAATTTTTCATGCTATTAAAGAAAATGTGTTGAAGAAAGAGAAATGATGATGAGTAAGAGGTGAGCCATATGATTTGGGAGTGGATTTTATTAAAACCTTGAGAATTTAACTCTTAGCATTTAAAATTTGTTCTACTTAAATAGAATAATTTTGTCCTTACTAAAAACCAATTAACATCATCAGCAGGTATAAAACAGTATATAGCTATTAAAATAAAGAAATTAATAAAATTTTCATCTGTCAAATGGATGTTTATTATCTCTTATAAAAAGTTCATCCTTCATGCAATTTTACAAATTTTTGATTAATAGCATTATGCCACATTTAGGTATAGAAACTGGGTGTATAGAAAATCTGTATAGAACTTTTGTAGATGCTACAGATTCTAATTTTGAATAGTGCACTAACATTGCCTTCCTTTCAAGGAAAAGAGCAACTTTTAGGTATGCAGTAGCTATTGTTCAGTCAGGTAACCACACTGTATTTGTAGCTATAGTTATTCATTTTACATGGTTCAGCTTTTAATAAACATCATCAAAATTTTTTTTAATAAAATCATCAAAATTCAAAAGATAAGTTCCATTAGAAAGTAGAAAGTTTTTCCTCTTTCTTCCTGTAAACATTGGAGGGAAAGAAAAAAAACTTTGTCCTGTTTTACCTATGGTGGAGAAAGATGAAAGTCTTCTGGGCTTTAGTGTTGTTTCCTACTGAACAAGAAATTACTTACATAAGCATTGAACTCAAAAAGAGATTAGTTTGTATAAAGTGAAATTCAGATTTTTGTTGTTTGAAAGTGAAATTATCCTTTTCCAGTGCCCATGTTACTTTTGTCACCCACATTCAGTTATATTACCTGGCTGGTAATAACCTGGTTCATTCACAGTTCTCCCAAGGAGATTTGCCTGAGGTTTATTCACTGATCTCCTGTTTTTTATTTGGGAATTAAGAGCATGAAACCCTGACTGGAAAAGTTATTATTTTCTTTCTGATATACTGAGCCTTATGCAGCTTATCTTAATCACTTCTATAATACAGACTTTAAATATTGTTTAATATTTGGAGTGTCTCAAATGTACTGAACTGCACAGCCATAAGGTCAATATATTAATAACCATTACCTATTGTGAATTAAACAACTTTTCATGAGGCCTGTATGCAGTTATCCTGGGGGGTTATTTCAGTGTGCACAGGATGCACACATTACATGCTGCATGGCAGTGCAAAACCATCCTGTGCTGTACTGCTCTTGAGATCTTGGAGGTTGGATTAGGTAACCTTTAAAGGAACTTCCAACCCAAATTATTCCATGATTCTATTGTCTGAATCTGCCTCATTTTGCATGCTTCTACAGCAATTCTTGTCATTGGATGTGTCCCAGTGTGAAGATAGAATGACATAGCTAAAAAGCTCTCAGAATAAAGGGAACATAAAACTCTTCCAGGAGGGGGCATTGCTTTTCTTCCAAGACTCAGCTCTCTCTGGCTTAGTTTAATTATGCATTTGTATTTAAACTTATTTTCATTCATTAATGAGAATTTACCACCTCAAAGGTCTGTATTAGATTTTCAAAGTTATTGTACATGAACTCAATTACCCATGCATTGACTTTAATCTGAGCCACTTTATGCTACTTAAAGTTAAAATAGTAGTAAAAAATTACAAGAATTGAAAATTACTATTGTCTAGAAATAGTGTAATAATATGCAACACATTAGATCTAAACCAGTAAATTGCCTTGAAAGATTAAGTGTCTGTGGTGAAGAGCTAAATTCACCCTCAGTTCAGCTGCACTGGCATGTGGTCCTGCTGTTCTGGTTGACAGTTTAAGTAAAATACTCTTAGCAGCCAAAGCAGTTTTCTAGTCTGGAAGACCCTTCAATTAGCCAAGCAACTGCCTTTCTGAAGCAGGGGTTAACATGCTATTCTGCTGTTAGTCATTAGACACAAAACTTCAGCAGAGTAGTAATTTCATAATGTCTATATGTATTACAGCAATCCATTTTTGCAAAGCATTCCCAGCCAGTAACATTGATGTGCTCTGTCAAATGGACCTCTCATAAATGACCATATCAAACACGACAGACAGAAAAGGAGAAATTAATCTTTTACCTCCTTAGCCCATTGTGTCATATAAATACAAGATCTTTGAAATCAGTAGATATGCACACACATACTTGACATCAGAACCTGATGCGCTGTATGTAACTCATATTGAGCATAATAGGTTGCAGGAGCAAGTGTTTTCTATTGCTGAGGAAATGAAAGCACCATAAATAGGAATCATCAGTGAAAATCGGATTACTTCTCTAAAAATATATGTTTAAAGTAAAAACTGATGTAAATGTTTGCATACAAAGTAAACAAACACTCTTTTGACCACTGTAAGCAATCTATTTGTAAGCGGATAATGAGAGTATATACATATAAAAATGATTATGATTTTATAGTTACTGCCTTCTCTATAAGAGAAATCTGGGTGGGAACTTTATAGAAATTAATGAAAATGTAGTAGTAAGAAAGGTTGCCTTAAAAAGATGCAATCTGTCTTTGTCACAACCAAAATCAGACATTCCAGATTCTTTTAATTATCATCTAGAAAAAAAAATTGTTGAGAAAAGTGTGAAAACAATTAAATTCAAAAAGAGAGACATGCTACTGTTTGTCACCAGAGATTTAGACCAAGAGTTTCTGTAGATATTTTGATATTAAAATATAGGCAACTTTGATCGTAGTAGTTTAGTGGCAGCATTTTGTGTGGTATAGTGTGCTGGTACATAGGCTCTTTGAAAAGTTTACAATGAGATTTCATTGCAGGAATATGAAAGATTCATTTACATAGCATTAGCTTTCACCAGGGATGGAGATAATTGCCCATATGAATGTACTGCAGAGGCTAATCAGGACTAATAGAATAATCAGGTGATAGGCGGAAGACAGGGTATACAAATCATTTAATGATCCTACAATTTGCAATTCTGTGTTCCCAAGACAATGAAACAAGAGTGATATAACAGAGACTTCAGTAATAATTTCACAGTGGCATAACAGCTGGGGAGAGTAGGTGGGTGAAAATTTTCTGCTAGAAATTTTTCCATGCTTATATTTGGATGTGGGTCCCTCCCTACAGCTAAGAGAAATTCTGAGAATGTTTGTACATTGATGATGCACCAGAAGTCCATCAGTGACTCCTGTGTGTATCTGTAAATCAAAAATCATACCAAGATCCTTTTTCTAATAAATATATGGTAAGGCAGAAATAAGAATAATTATTATTAATAATAATAATTTAAAATCAGTCTCTTAATAAGTCTCTATTTAGACTAATCTAATTAATCTCTAATATTATCAAGTGAGAAACACACCTTTGGCAATGTTAATGCTAATTTGCACAGTGGAGACTGGTGCTGATATCCATCATATGGTAAGGCTTGTTCCCATTTCTTTGGTATCATCTCTCTGGTAATTTTATAAAACACTGCTGTTCCTTTGTAATGAGGTGAAGTGTGGTTACCAAATTCATCCACTTCTTTAATTTGGAGTTCCAGTCTTGGTTGTCTTTGTGAATGAAAAATCAGTCTGTAGACTTTCCTGAAGTCTCCTCCATTCTCTGCAGCCCATATAAAAATATTTTTTTAATTTTTTTTTTTTTTTACCCTGCCTTCAGATGTATGGCATCCAAAATAATTCATTAGCATGAGTCAAGTAAAGGTAATCACAAAATATTTGTTTGTTCCTTGGTTGTTCTTTATCATTATATTGCTTTATTGAACATCTGAGTTCAGCCTGCTTCTTGGTGACTAACCTTCTTAACCCTTTATTAGTTGGCTTAAAGAATAAGTGGTGAAGGCAGTGCTACAATCCAGGAACAGAAAAGAAGTATGTTTGTAAATTAGAGAAGAATAAAAATAAAAGGGTGTTGTGAATGGAATCAGAAGTATATGCTTTCTGGTTATTCAGAAGGGATGTCTATCTGTAACAAAATGAATGGTAGCAGACAGGTAGATGTATTTTTAGGTTTCTTAAATCCATTTATTTCATACATCTATATACACTCTCCTTTGTGTATATGAGCAGACATTTCTCAGGGGCTGGAGACTTCTTTTTTTGAAGAATATTCCTTTCTTTAAGGTACACTCTTTAAGTGATTTTACACAGACAAATCAGCAGACAGAAACCTGTCCCTTTAAAATAATTCTTAAAATACCATATGTTTCTGAGGGACCAGATTTCACAGAATCCACAGGGGTTTAAGGGATCTCTAAAGATCATCTTGTCCAACTCTTCTGCTCAAAGCAGGGTCACCCAGAGCACATTGCTCAGGAGCTCATTCAGGTAGTACATTATCATTACAGTTGGAACAGTTTACCATTAAGCTCCAAATTCCTTTCTTTGAGAAGAAACAAAACACTGAAATAACTAAATGTACTGTGACTAACTTCAGTCTACCAGTGTTCCCATACAGCATTTTTTAATACCTGAGGTAATTGATAATATTCATACAGATGCATGAATTATTTGCCTTACCTGAAGCAGAAATATTTCCTCTAAATCTAAAATGAATCTGTTCTCCTTGTCTTAATGGGAACTGCTGTGTAGGTTCAGGGGGACCAAAATAACCCTCCTCATGGAGATTTTGAAGTTCATTGGTCAAGTCTCTGGATGCAGACAGCAAAACTACTATTTTATATGGGTTTTCTCTATTCTGATACAGTATCACATTAGCCATTGTGCTATGGAGAGCTTCTTCCAGAGCCTGAGCAAAGAGGAGAAGGTACGTGTTTTCCAAAAGGAATGAAAGGCGAATGACCACAAAGCTGTATTACAGGGAAAAAAAAAAAAAAAGAAAAAGAAAAAGAAAGAAAGAAAGAAAAAAAAAAAAAAAAAAGAAGAAAATCAAATTAAAAAGCTTTATTTTCATTACTTTATCAACTGCCAGTAATATATTCTTAAAAAATAATATGAGGCTCACTCTCCAAGGGAACTTTTCCTACCTTGCATCCTTGTTTCCAACACATAGAAAGGTGGAAATTTGCTTGCATTTTTAGTGTAGAGTATGTTGGCTATGTAGGTATGATTTCAAATACATGTGAATTTTACATGAAAGTAAGATGATCTTTCGTAATAAGAATGCAAAAACCCACTTTTTTTTAGTTAGAGAACTAAATCACATTTGCCAGTTAGACTGATATCTGCATTTCCTGTTTCAAATTTCTATGTACTACATTGTGTACAATTCTATAAATGAAAAAGTGGGTGTATTTTTTGAATTATGAGCAACAAATCTAAGAGCAAATTAATAATTAAAAATGGATGATTTCTTAGCACTAGTTATTTCCACTTATTTGTAAACACAGAACTAAATATTTCAGTAAATAAAATTATTCATACATTACCTTTCTAAATGCTCATTTAGTTCAAAAGATACAAGCCCATTCTGTGCATTCTGGATAATAACATCATCAAAGACCTTCCACCCCTCTTCTTTGTTTCTATGACCTAATAATTTCAAAGTATCACTGAGATTGTCCCCACTTTTTCTCACAGAAGTGCTCCCAGCCCTGGAAAGACAGTAATTATAGAAAAAATAACATAAAAGTAGTTCTGCAGAAAGAGTAAGCTTGTGTTTGTAGCTGTTTTCCCCTCTGCTTTCCTTGATGACTTTTTCTGATTTTCCCACCTTGCTTAAAATCTGTATCTGGAAATATACTCCAGAGTATGTGAATTATTAAGAGATTGTTAATAGAGATTATTAATAATTATTAAGAGATTTTTTTTCAGTTCTCAAGAAACTGCTGAAACTTAGAGATTATCTTCTTTTTTTAGGAGTCCCCATGTCTTAATGATTTTTAAAGATTCCAAAAAGTCTAAGTTGTAGGAATATTGTACTGCATACCTTCTAGTGCACAAAACTGACCTACTATAAACCATTATGCCACACATTTTGATTCAGGCAAGCATTAAAATGTGTAGAAGTAGAGAGGAGAAGGTTCAAAGATCCATTCAAATCAACTTGGTGTGTTATGAATACAGCAGCTTTAAGTCATGTTTATTCTTTGTGTTCATTGTTTGACTTTGTTGAAAATGCCTAAATATTTCTTTCTGAAAAAACCTCACACAATCTTCACTCTGACTCCTGCTAGAAATGTAGTGGTCAGCATATATAAAGATTATACCTCAAATATTGTATTAATTTTTCTGGTGAAATATAGCATGAAAATGTTGAGGGTTTGCCTTAGTGTTTCTAACAGTGCTAATAGGTATTGCAGTCTATATTAAAGAACAAACACATATTTAATACAAGAAATTCTAAATCAACAACTGTAAAAATTAATTGATTTGGATGTTTTAGAAAATGGTGAATTGGAAGTGAGGCTCTTACCGAGGATGGTATAGTGCAGCAACCCTCTTTACATTAGCACTGATGGCTCTTGTGTGTTCTGTCTCATCTCCTTGCCTTTTTTTGTCTGGGCTTGGAGGACATGGTAGAGTAACAGTGACTGAGCTGTTAAAAGGTTGGGCAGAAGGATGCTGGACATGAACCAGTGCACTGGTAGATATCACTGAGTGATACATGTCATGTCTTGCTTTCAATGCTGAAACCAATGATGGCTCAATTGGCTGAATCTAAATATAGAAAGAAATTGTACAATCAACTTGCAAAAAAATGCATCTTCCATTACATGCTTGGATTTTTTATCTTTTGGAGTTGGCTAGGTTATCACAGAAGAGTCAGACTCCTCTCTTTAACCCAAGAACAGCCTTACCCAAATAACAGCACTTTATACAATGCACAGAAAAATGCTTGAAAGTCATAAAAAATTGGAACTTCTGTTGCCTAAAATATTTATATTTTTTTTGTTCCTGATTTGAGTTCATTTTGAAACTCATGAGCTTCCTCAGATTTTGAAAAATTTCTGAGATTTTTTTAATCTGTATTTTTTCATTTTTTTAGTTTCTCCATAATTCCAAATTAACATCTTAATGGGGAAAGAGAGAAACATAGCTGAAGCACAATTGGAGAGTACACTCAGCCTAAGACTAATGCATAAGAAAAACCTTCTGTTGCACTTGCTGGCACCAAGGATGAAGTCAGGTGAGTAAAATGATTCCATTAACTTGGCCACTGGGCCATGCAGTTAAAGTTTTGAGTTGACACATCTTTACTGAAAATAACTATATTTTCTGAACTATTTCAAACAGAGGTAGATCTTCTTTTTAGCTAAAGATACCCCTGACACGTGGTTTTAATAAAGCTGACAGGAAATCCGCATGTACAGGATGTGAAGCTGCCACTTTAGGATGTGAAGCTGCCACTTTTTGTAGACTTCTGATGTTGGAAGAGATTGCACTTTAACGCTGATGGCATACTCACTTCAGAACTGAGCAGACAGCAGGCTTATGGAACAAGTATTACATATTTCAAGCTTACCTTTAACTGCATAGGTGCTGGAGAACTGAATGCTTCTGGATGGTAACAGAAAGATATTCTAGAATCCACGTTCAGCTTTTGTAAGAGTCCTACCTTTGGAACAGTAAATGTTTCCTTCTTTAAGCACAACAACACAGAAAAAACACCCAGATGATAAATTTTCACTTCTGCAAAGCTTTCCTGAATAAGGAGAATATAGGGTTAGAACACTGAGGGAAAGAAAGCTGTGTTTCACAGTTTGAGAAGCTAACATCCTCTATAGAGCAAAGTATTAAATGAAAACAAATTGAGTATTATTGCCACCTGTGTGCCCAAACACCTGGTGATCTCTAATCATCATATGATGCCATTCACATTCCAGTGTATGGTTGGGGTGAAATGAAATAAACTTATAAACTGGGTGAGCAATCTGGTCCAATACAATATTTTTCATTTAAAAAGAGAGAACTATCCTGTTTTCATTTAATTTAGTGTTTGTACTTATACTCATGGAACTGTGTTACTTTGTTGTGATCTAAAAGCACAGTAATTCCCCCTAAGTTTTACTTTTATCAAACAATGCAACGCATTACACTTACTTACAATAATCATGAAATATTACTCAACCATTAGTATTGTGGGATCAAGCATTTGCTTAACATTGTAAGGGAAAAAAGAATGTTATTAAATACTAGTTCTCAAATAGAATTAGTGCTTGATAAAGTAGAAAGAAAAGTTCTTCTTAACCATGCATAGTAGGCAATATGACTTAATAATGAGAACTATGCTTGAAAAACTCCAGAGAAGAGACTTAACTGGGAACCTCAAACAATGCTTTTACAATGCTTTGATGAGAGTGACCTACCTTATGGTTTCCTTGGTATCCTTGCAAAGAAATAGGAGTTAAGTAGTTTGACTGAAAGTTCATATCAGTCACTTTCACCATAATCTCCCGATAATTTCCTCTGAAGCATGACGTAAATGGGATTGCAATATTGATAGGGAAAAGTAGTTTTTCGTAATCATAACATTCAATACTGATGACCTTGCTGACCAGCTCCTCAGAATCATCCACCACCAAGGAACTAGTGTCGTTGAGTACATTGCACTTTAGATTCTCCAGAACAGTTGCAGGGGCTTTAATAAAACAAGCTATTTCCTGTTTATTTTTACCACTCCCTTTGACTAGAAATCTATTAAAAAAAAAAGTATTTTGAGTGAGATAGTGTCTTGTATTTTTAATTAAATCATTCAATGTAATGATGTGCTATAACAAAGCATAAGAAGATAATTCAGAAAAAGATTTTTATGAATAAATGAGAAAAACATAAAAATTTTTGTTTAGCCTGTTTCAGAACAGCTTATGAATGACTTTAAAACTGGTGAATTGTAGTTCTTTGCTATTAATTCCCAACAATTTGAGGATTATTGACTTTACTGGCCATGACTCAGTCCCTCTCTGGCATAAAAAAAATTGTACAAATAGAAACGTAGAGTTTACTTTAGAGCAAAGGGAAAGATCTTCACTGCGCATGTTCCAATTGTGAACTGCTGTTATGTGCACAACCAGCAGCTGTTTAGAACATATACTGAGTTTCTGTGCCCACACATTTATAAGTTAATAAGCAATAATTATGTGCACCTGTTCCTAAAAAATAGAAGAATATGTGCTTACTCTTTGTTCATCCAGTATCTAGAATTTTGCGCTTCTGAATCACTCACAGGAGGATTCACATCAGTAAGTTCATAGGTTTGTGCTGAAGATGTGAAGGTACTTAGGTCATTTCTAAAAATGTCATTATTTTTTTCCATTTTATTGTCTTCAATTTTCTCTGTTAGTCTGTGGTCTTCACTTTCTAGCCCTTTTAAATTGTCCCTGACTACTTCCTTTTTCTCCTGTTCAAAATGATTCATGATGCCTCTGTCATAAATGTCTTCCAATGTCCCAGACAGAATGTCTTCCTCACTGTGTGTAAGAGCATCCTGAAAAACCAGTTCTGGAGGCTTTTCAGTAACAGAGCTACCTCCATGAACTTTATCCTTTCCATTGCACTCTTTTTTCTCTGTAAAAGAGATGATCAATAGTTGGTGTTCACCATCTTCCATTTTCATTGGAGATTCTCTGCTGGTGTCCTGTTCTTGAGAAGATTTGTTTGCAGCTAAGGATGCAGCTTTTCCCAAAGTTTTAATTTCACTTGTGTGGGTTTGATTAACATTTTGAGTTTCTGTCTTGTTCAAGGAAGTTCTTTGGAACTGCTGACTGGAACTGGGAGATGCTTGCAAAGAGTCTGTTGCTTCTCCTCCTGAAAAACGCACATCTGTTTCTCTAGGAGCATTTTCACCAGTCTGGTTCTGAGAATTACCATCTTGTCTGCAGTTTGCAGCATAAAATTTGTTTTCTGACTCTTGAAGGTGTGAGATTGTATTTATCAAGTACTCCGTCACTTTCTGCAGATAATCTATAATTCTATTGTATTCTGAGGCAAAAAATAAATAACCAGTCAATTTTGCTATGAAAGCTAGACAAAAATGTGAAAACTATTATTTGCATTCTTTTTGAATTCAACACAATCCCATGGTACCATTCATGAAGGACACTCTATTTCCTGGCTTCCATTTAATGTTTTTGCATATATTGCTGTTCAGGTAGAGTTAATTTTTAAAGAACTGAATACAGAAAATTACATTTTTGTACTTGCCTAAGAACAACTGTATGTGTATTTGTCAAAGTTTTACTCTGGCAACTCTAATGAATACTTTTCTAATGATCAGACACTAGCTAAATTCTTAATTCTTAATATCAATCCAAAGCATAAAATATAGTCAAATTAATTTGGGAAGGTCTTTAAAACTAAACATTATATTTCCTGAAATTGAATCCTGCACAATTCTAATGCATAGGTTTCTAGCTGTTATACATGGATCTAATTTTAAACTCAGACCTTAGCAGCTCTGAATTTTTGCTATGAAGAATAGATGACAACACAAAACCACCAGCCCACATATAATACTGAAGTGCAGCAGTTTTTAATATTGAGTTATATAAAGGGTGAAGGTTGTCCTTGCATGTAATTAAAACTACTTTGTGAAGAAGAATGCATGAAAAGCACACAATCACTATGTGCTATTCATTTAAGATTTTAACTTATATATTTTATGATCCTTTGCTTTTCTTATCTTAAAACTTTTCTTAGAAATTATTCCAGATATTCTCTGCAAGGATTCATATTGTATTACTTAAGAGTTCTTTCTGCATCTTATGCTGTCAGCCCCTATAACTGGAGAGGTATCTTCATTAGTTAGATATATTGCAAACCTTGGAAAAGGTTTGCTTATTTCTGTTTGCTGCATGAGATCCTGGATAAATTTGTTTTGCAGGTTAAATCTCATGAAAGCCAATACAAATAAGACAACAACACCACACACTATGGTGTGCTCTCCACTTAATATGTCAGATACACACAAGGAAGGGAAAACAGTAAGGGCTGATACAAGTCTTACAGGAAGCCTTTGATTTTCACTATTTTTAACAGTGTCATATGAGGTAAATAAATACCTCAAGATTTTCAGCTTGGAAAAATAATTTTATTAAGAATGCCATCACATATCAATGAGTGATATTTTGTGATCTAGATAGGCCTCTCATCTCTATTTACATCTGATTAATTTAAACCTACAAAAAGTACACTTCAGAATAGTTTTTTTCTTATTTAACTTGGTCTAACACTTACTCCTTTAGTACTTCCTTAGTTTCCAAGTGACTTATTAGACTTTGACTATATTTGGAAAAAAAATAGAGAAAAAAAGGAGGGAAATACACTTTTAAAATATTGTTTACACTGGTAGTTTTTAAAAAAATATTTTTTTTCCACAGGCACTTTTATAGTAGTTAAGAAATTCTAGACAGTTTAACAGGACTGAGAAATAAAACAAAAGGATTGGAAATAACAGAGCTGTGTTTGCAGAAGAGGTTGTAAAAGACCACTTCCCAGTTTCACTGTAAGGCAAAGTTCAAAATAGGAAAAACTGCCAAAATTTACATTTCCCATCTGAATTTTGCATTTTCTAAACCAAACAAAAAAAATTCTCAAACAAATTTTATAGCACTTTAAACTTACCTAAAATCAAATTTTAAGATAACAGGCTGATTCAAAACAACAGCATTTTCCTATGCTGTAAATGTGACTTTTCTAATATGGGCAAGAAAAGATATGGCCTTGTAACCATATACTATCCAATTGTGTTACATGGAAAGACTTTTTGCTTTCAGTTACAAGGTTAACCATGAAATAAATCTTTTGTGTTTTTCCCTTCCCCCATCTCTTTTCTAACACTTTGCTCTCTGTGCTGATGTTTGATAACAGCTTTAGAGTATAGGGGTAGTTTATATGCAACTGTCACCAAACCTGCTGAGTGTTTTAAGTGAACTTTTCAGGCAAATAATGGCAGCTTTTTTTTGAAGAATGATTCTTGGAAACCTGACAAAAAAAAATGAACTTAAAAAAATCACATAAACCATGAGGCCAACAGGACAGTTAGCATGCTTGGAGCCCAGAAGGAGGCTTTTTAAACCCAAATGTTTTGTTATTATTACAGATATAAATCTGTAGGTCAAGACTCAGAAACACAAGCATAGCTAAACATTTCTGTCTGTACTCTCTTTCTTTCTCTCTCTTTGCATCATAGAATCATCATAGAATGACAGAATGGTTTGGATTGGAATGAGATGATTTTTAAGATTCTTTCCAACCTTCCTCCCTGTCATGGGCAGAACATCTTCTAGTAGACCAGGCTGCTCAAAGCCTCATCCAGCCTGGCCTTGAACACTTTCAGGAATGGGGCACCCACATTCTCTGCCTTCTTCTCCCTCTTTCTGTGTCATTACTCTAAGAATTTCTTCCTAACATCTAATTTAAATCTCTCCTCTTTTAGTTTAAAACTATTCCCTCCTGTTCTAACACTATATGTGATAATGTCCATGTTAAAAAAAAGAAAGAAAGAAAGAAAAAAAATCACTCTTCCTCTTTTTTAAAAGCCCCTTTTTAAGAATTAGGAGGATGCAACAAGGTATCCCCAGAGACTTCTCCAGCCTGAAACTCCCAACTCTCTCAAGCTCTCTTAAAAGGACAGATACTCTGATCCCTCTGATCATCTTCATGGCCTTCCTCTGGACCTGCTTTGACAGGTCCATATTCTTGTGCTGGAGACTCCAGATCTTTATGCAATACTTCAGGTGAGGTCTCACAAGGGTGGAGCAGAGAGGGAGAATCACCTCCCTTGGCTGTTAGATGCTCTTCTTTTGAGGTTTAATGCTGACAGACCTTAGATAGAAATGTTAGTTTTCTCTTCTCCTTTGATAAATGTTCGTTAATATATTGATGTCCACATACAGCAGGACTGAGCTGAGCATGGAGCAAAGCTCCTGTGAAAAGATATTTAAGAAAGGATAAGAACACCAGAGAAAATTGAGGACTGATGAAAAAAGTGTGAGAACCAGCCCTGCAAACAACAAGAGAAGAAGGAAGAGAAGGTACTGCAGATGTGGGGCAGATATTCCCTTGCAGCCCATGGGACCAGACTGGAACAGATCCTTGCAGCCTGAGGAAGACTCAATACTAAGAAAAGTAGATATTCCCTGAAGGAACTGCAGTCTGTTTAGAATCCAGTTTTTCCTGACCGGAACTGCAGACCATGGGAAGGACCTACAGTAGAGCATGGAAAAGAATAAGCAGGAAGGAATGTAGAGGGAACTGTTATAGACAGACAGCTGCCCTCCTTTGCCATTTCCCTGCACATCTCAGGAAGGAGAGAAGGTAAAGGAATTGGGAATGAAGGAGTGAAGTTGAGCATGGAAAAAAGAAGGCGTGGGGGAAAGGTCTTGTTTCAATGTTTTGCCTTTGCTTCTCACTAGCTAAATCTACTTTAAATCGACAATGAATTAAATGAACTTTTTTCCATAAATTAAGTCTGTTTTGCTCATGATGGTAATTTTAAGTGATTTTCTCTATATCAACTCAGGATTTTTTTTCCATCTTATATTATTTCCTTTAAAGAGGGGAAGTAGGTTAGTGGGTTGGCATCTGGTGTCTGGCCAACATAACCCTGCTAAAGTATAGTGTACATAAAACTTTGAACAACTCTTTTTAGTTAATTTTACTTTCATAATTGTCTTGGTCACATAATGAGAATTATGAGTCTCTTATTGAATCTTATGGAATGGACTCAAAACCAGTGTGATATGACTGTGGGAATATGAGTTAATTTGGTCTAATCAATTACTAAGTACTGAAATACTAACAGATGAAAATTAAGGTCCCCCAGCACCGTCAGACAACAGAACTCAGCACCCAATGTATACCCAGTGTGTCTCCTTACAGATAAGTTCTTCCATACTTGCCTCGACTTCCAGTCAATTCCTTGTGTTTATCATGGAGAGCGCTCAGTGAGTGGCAGGTGTCTTGAATAATTTCTGTAACATTCTCCAGCTGCTGGCTGAGAGATCTGCTCAGCTCTTTTGCTAAAGAGGTCAGCCCCAGCACATACTCCTCCAAACCTCCTTTATCCAGATCACTTTTCAGAAGCATGTCTCTTGCTAGAAAGTTTAGGTAACAGATTTCTCCTAGGACTTGTCCTGATTTCCCTGCAGGTGTAATCTTACTTTCAGCCGTATCCATTTTTTGTTCAGAATATGCTACTACAATTTTGTCTGCTCAAGCACTTCCACAAGTTGTTGTCCTTGGTTCAGGCTACTACACTGTTTAGCAATTCTAGCCTAATTAGAAATTTTAAAAGCACTGTATTCCACAAACCAAACTTAGCTGAGAAACTCTGAGTTGATGTTGACTATTAAAAAGTTACTAGGTGACAGGAAGGAGTGGCTGTTCTGTAACTTCAGGCAAGGATTACCAGGAGACGCCAATGTACACCATGAGCCTTTAAGGGAGGTTATGTAATTCAGTTATGTAGCAGTGGCTTAAAATTTCAGGATTTCTGAGCAATTTCTTACTTTGGTGGCTACAAATGATCATTACTTATGAAATCAAATTTAACTAGTTATTTACAATTATATATTCGCCAACAATGACAGACACACTGAATCACTATGTTGGAAGAATCATTGAGTCCAACCCAGCCCTAACGCCCCAACTAAACCATGGCACTGAGTGCCACACCCAGTCTTCTTTTTAAACACATCCAGGGATGGTGATTCTGCCATCTCCTTGGGCATATCATTCCAGTACTTTATCATTCTTTCTGTAGAAACCTTTTTTCCTAATATCCAACCTATATTTCACTTGGCAAAGCTTAAGACTGTGTCCTCTCGTTCAGTCAGTTGCTGCCTGGAGAAAGAGACCAACCCCCACCTGTCTACAGCCACCTTTCAGGAAGTTGTAGAGAGTGATAAGGTCACCTCTGAGTCTCCTTTTCTCCAGGCTAAACATCCCCAGCTTCCTCATTCCTTCCTCACAGGGTTTGTGTCCCAAGCCCCTCACCAGCCTCGTTGCCTCCTCTGGACGTGCTCAAGCGTCTCAAGGTCTTTCCTAAACTGAGGGGCCAGAACTGGGCACAGCACTCAAGGTGTGGCCTCACCAGTGCTGAGTGCAGGGGAAGAATGACCTTCCTGCTCCTGCTGGCCACATCATTCCTGATCCAGGCCAGGATGCCGTTGGCCTCCTTGGCTGCCCAGGCACCCTGCTGGCTCATGTTCAGTCGGCTGTCGACCAGTACCCCCTGATATTTCATTTTCAAACAGAAGATTCTCTACCAGATCTCATGACAGCAAATGAGGCAGTAACGGACACTTAAATGACAGTTGACTTTTCCACGTTTTTTACTCTTCAGCAATCTAAAAGAGAATGTATATTTAGGCTGTCTGATGATCTGATGATGAGCATTTGAATGTTTCTAAATTCAATGATTCATATAGGAAAACCATTGTTTTAGTTAAAAAAATATATATATATGTCCCACATCCTACCTTAATTTTAGTTCCAGTGCTGCACTATGAAAACCTATTTATTATATTTTGCTATCAAATTGCTGTTTCTCCTTAGTTGAAGAATGGTGATAAATTATGTAAATGGAATTTCTTAATCTTTGATGCTGTTGACTGAATAGTCTTATAATTTAAGGCTCATGCTTATGTACCATATTGACAGGTATCGGATAATATAACTGTAAAGTCTGTGGGAACAATCATGTAGTTTTTACTTGACACAAGCTCTTGCTCAAAGTGCAGTTGGTGCAGTAGCTGGTGCAGTAGTAGCTTTCAGGGCTCTGCAAGCGCCCATGGGTTTCATGGTCCAGATCAGCCTCAGCTGGTAAGTGCAGGTGATTAGCTATGCCATGCTTTGAAGCTTTCTGAACACTACAGATTGTAAAAGAATACGTTGCTGAAATTAGTATATTATAATTGGAAGATGGGAAGGGTAAATAAAATAGGCAACACAAGTTATTCAGACATACTACAGTGTATATCCTTTGAAAATATATGGCTGCCTATATTAATATATAATACATAGTACACTCAAGAAAATAATAGTGTAATATCACATGTGAATTCAATGCAATGTGATAAAGAATTCAGTATAATGTTTTTTTAGATAGAATAAAATTTATATCACACAGTAAATGCTGGAATCACTTCAATCTTGTACTTTTGTAAAGTTAATTCAGCCTGGATCAGTTACTGAGATGATGTACTGTGCAGCTCACCAGTTACAATGAGGATGTTGAGACTTTAGGAATAAGTAGACTTGATAAGTATAGTATTATTCAATTCTCCAGTAGTGAAGTTTAACAGTGAAACTATAGATTGCTCTTTCAGCCTTTACTATAGAAAATCTGACCAGAGGAAAAAAGACACAGGTACACAAAGGGACACACAAAACCAGTCCAGGGATATCTGATCAGAAGCCACTCTGGATCCTCAGCCTCGCTGGAAATCCCTGCCTGAAATACATCTCTTAACTGAGAAAGAATCAAGCCCATAGTGGTAGGACAAAGCTTGTGTCTACAAGCTGTTGTGTTATCCACTGCCCACAGACATGAGTTAATTACTATTACAACAACAGACTCACAAGAAAAGAGACATGGGTGTCCAGCACCCCAATTTTTAAAGTAGGGCCCTATGTCCAGGTAGGTAATGTAATGCAAAATGAAGAAAAAGAATATCATTTGACTATCATATATGTGAGAAATAAAAGTGCAAAACCAATTGTGGTAAATATAGAATTGTTACTAGATTCTGTTTCTTTCAGGTCTTGTGATGTTATTTATTTATTTATTTCATGTGAAAGAACTTATAACAAAAGACCTGTGCACTCATTCTCAAAGTCTAGTTATACACTGAAATTTGATTTTTTAAAGAATGATCTTCAGCAAAGCTACCTCAGCAGAATAAAAATTCACTGGAAAAATTTGCTCTGGACTTGATTTTGTTTTAAAATAATTCCTCTTCCTGGGTTACATTCAAATTTAACTATATTCTTTAAGTATTTGAAAACTCGTTTTAAAAAAGAGCTTTTTCATACATATTAAATAATATCCTTGGATGTGGGAAGAACAAAATATCCAATTTAGAAAATTAAGGATCAAATCATACATTTAAATTAAATTATCCTTTAGCAGATATTCATGTTCTTTTCAGAATACCTTAGAAGTGTTGCATAGCTGATAACAAAGGAAGTGGACTTTGTTCCACTAGGAAAAGAGATTAGAGTGTATGGTGCAGATCCAGTAAGTTCTGCCTATATACTCTGCATAGAATGCAAAGTTCAGTATGTGACAATGAACGCATTTTGGTGTGTTTATTTATCTATTGATATTTGAAAATACGTGTAATGGTTATTCTTCCCACCTCTGCTATTTTAAAGCCCAAGTTAAAAAGCAATAATAGTGTAAGAAAAACTAAGGAAGTGCAACAGAGGCACTGTGCCATAGAATTTATATCATATGTTCATGTAAATACTTCGTTTAGCATTCTATTACAGTGACCAGTGCTAGTCACTGACATAATCCCTTTGAAATACATAATTATGAAGTAACATTAAAAAAAGATGTCTTGCTCTGAGTGCAGTCACAGCACTTGATTTTAAGCAATCTTAACTACAAATCTAATGTTCAAGAGCCTCACATTAGGAAAAGCAAATCTCCAGAGTTGAGGAGGGAAGGGAATCTGAGCTACCTATGAAATATAATGATAATGAAGGAGAAAATAAAACTATACATACTCTCAAATCCATATACTGTATTATCCTATTCACAGTCTTCTACAGGAAAGAATCTTGGAAATCCCTCTGAAAATCTACTCTACCTGAAATCCCTCTTGAACAGAAAAATGCATAAGTAATAACTTAATTATAAGCTTTAGGAAAAACTAAATTTTGAAAGAAAAATGCCTTTTTCATGTGATCAGCAATAGTATTTTGTAGTTATTAAAAAAAGATAAACTGTATGCTTTTCTACCTAATATTGAAATAACACTTGTTTAATTGCAATATTAATTAAATTTTAGAAGGGGAAAGACAGTAGAGACATGACATGAAAGTGTCATTTCCACTTGACAGTGTTTCTTTCCATAATGAGAAAGCCCTAGTCCATTGTAATGCTGTCCTCAATACTGAAGTTAGACCTTCACTGCTCCTAAGAGATACCTTTGGTACAAAGAAATGTTTGAAAGAAGCATGACATTTTCTGTGCAGAATAGGTGAAAAAGAAAGAACTATCTAGATATAGACTCTTGTGTTATCATCAATTTCAGTAGAGTTTGTAACATAAGCTGAGCATTTGAATGAGATTTCTTAAATGGTAATCTAATTCAAAATTGTAGGCAGAATACTTATGCCATCCTTTGTTTATCTAAAAGAAGTAATGTTACTGGTAGTTTCAGTACCACCTGGTACTGAGGCAGCTTGTCTACTTTAAACAGTCAGCATGTTACATTTGAGGCTGTTGCTTAATTTGCCCTCCAGAAAAGAGACAGAAAACTAAGGAAACTGTTTTTGAAATGGGATGTATACAGTAAAACTTCAAAGACTCAATGCCACTCAGCTTCTAACTTAACCTAGCAACTTTACAAGAAATTATTCATGGACAGATGGGATATCTTCATATTGAGTTTTCTATTAAAGTGTTATTTGTATATACACTCAGCTTCCAGATTAGTACCTTTGATCATATCAGAATGATGGTGAGTCAGCTATCATGAGTTGCTTTGTTTGGTTGGGCAGAGAGCAGTGAGGAAAAGAGAACACAGAAGACAGAGAAGAGGTTGTCCAGATCAGTTATTCCAGAGAACACTATCCTGGGAAGTGTTCAAGGCCAGTTTGGCCTAGAACTAGAACTAGACCAGGAGCTCTGAGCAACCTGGTCTAGTGAAAGGTGTTACTGCTCATGGCAAGGGGTTGGGACTAGATGGTCTTTGAAATGCCTTCCAACTCAGGCCACTCTACAATTCTGTGATTCTATGATAATGTATTTCACAAGACCTAAATAACAATGTGAAATTGTATTTAACTGTAGACAATTTCAATTGTGATTGTACCACAGAATTTTTTTCCTCTAGAAATAGTTCTCTGATGTCTATTTTATTTCATTACTTTCCATGACAAATTTGCTTAAGCAACAAGTAAAATGAAAGAGAGAAGGAAGTGCCTGAAATGGTGACCTTTAAATTGAATAGTGTTGTTAAAAGTGTCAAATGTGGTTTCTGTTGAGTTCGAACAAGCCAATGCTGTGGAGATAAAATCTTAATGATGTGTGAATCATTACAATTCAATGAACTGTGAAAAGATAAATATGGGGAAAAAATTAGCATTTTGATATGCAGGAAATTTCCTCAGAGGGATTTATTTTCAAATAAGTTAAAGAATGCTCCATTAAACTTCTCAAAGATGACAGAAAGCTATGTCAAGGTAACCAAATCCCCTAAGTAAAAGCAATTGCAAAGAAATTAAAAAACCCTGACATGCCACATGCTTTGAAGATGCATTTGTATTCAAAAACTACTTGGAAAACTAAATATAAATGAGAGACAGAAGTGCTAGAATAAGGACCCACTTGGAACACAGGTACTCTGAGAAAAAGTATGAAAGACACTAGATTTTCTAGTGAGAGATTTCTTGGACAAACCCTAGTCAGAATCTAGAAACCTTCCATTTACAGCAGGAGCTTAACTTCTTTGCATTGATAGAATTAATTGTCTGCTTTCATTTCTAGGCTTGTGAATTCAATAAAGCAGTACTGCAGAAGATTCTCAGCTTGTCTGTAGTTTGAAACATGTACCAGTACATGTGAATTGGAGGTTAACAGCTCTTAGGGCTGTAACCAGAGGTTTGGGTGCAGGCCTAGGACAGGACTTGGAGTGGGTTATTTGAGGCAGCTGTCTGTCCAGTATTGTGTGGTCATTTGTTTCAAATGTCATATATCAGTATCAAAACAGCTAAAGGGATTACTTCATGAGTCCATCAGTAGTTGTAACAAAACATAGACTGCATTAAGGTCAAACTTATAGCCATTAACAGAAGATGGCAAAACTGGATATCATTGTGTTATCATACCTGTATAAAATTACATTTCCAGCTTATAAAATGATAATCTAAAAATTCGTCATATGGTGCAGGGAACTATCTTACGAAGCTTCCTGGAAATCAAACTGACTATTAAATACATTAAAATATGGGGTATGGGTCAAAGTGGATTACAGGTCTAAGTAAAAATGGAGGGTGGTATCCAGTATGACACATAAAGTAACTGACTTATAATACATTGAGTAAGTGGCTGAGAGAAATCCCAAGGATACATGAACAGTTGATAGAAAATGCAAAAACTGAATTTAGTGCTTATTTTTATCTGCAGTCCTATCATTTTTCTGAAGCTTTGTATCATTTTGCCTTGCTGAGTGAAATATGTCACCTCATGATGGAACTCTGATTATGAAAATTTTAATGCATTATTTAATTTCCAGGGTATTTAATTTCCTGATATTTTATTAATAATGATATCAATGTTATAATACTATAACAATAACAGTGAGGCTCAAATCATAAAAGGCCTAGATACTCACCTGCTGGTTGATTGAGGTGTAGCTAACCTTTCATTTCTTCTCTCCAAAATTTAAATATTTACCCTTCTCAACACCTTGAGGAGACTGGTAGATGAATTTTATTACCTCTACTTTGAAGAGGAGCAAAGGAGACTGAACCAAATGCAGAAAACCAAGTTCAGAACTTAGACTTTACTTGGACTGTGTTCATTAAGAATATGTGGTTTGATTGGGGTTTTTTCCAGGAGAAAGTGAAATAATCTCATTAAAAGTGACAAATAAATTCAGGTCTCCTGTGCATTTTTAGGTAGCTGACAAACTTCATGGGAACATCAGAGCTACTTGTAAGCCACCTATAAAGGAAGGAGTTGCATTTGTTTCCCCTATTTTATCTTGTCAATTGGTTGTTTGTGGAGCTGGATTTGGAGTTCTTAAACAGGACAAATATGCAGCAAGTAGAACTGATCTATAGTTTTAAAAATATATACATCTAAAAATGACAATATTTGAATTTGGAAAATGTCTGACTAGTTTGAATCCATTTCATTATAAGCTTAATGAACAATAAAAAATGTGGCAAGCATCTATTCTGACATATGACAAACCACACAGTGTGGAAATCCAGGATATATTTATATCTTAAGGATTATTTCCTGTACAGTTTGATGATACTATTCCAGCTTTACTTAAACACAGGCTAATAGGGTTATTCTTATGGTTTGATGTTAAAAACAAACAAAAAAATCAGGTCAATGTCAATCACTGGAAAACTGGATTTTTGAAGGGCTGTGTAATGATAAATATGAGCTGGAAGGTATTCTTAGCATGTTTACTATGAATGACCTTCTTATACAGTTAAACATATTTTAGGATACAAAAGCCCTAATGTCTATCAGAGAATATAGCAGAAGTCATGCAGCTCCTATTTAGAATTAATTTCTTGACTGAAATTTTGTCTTGATCTACTAAAAAACCACCTGCCTACCTAGCACTTATTCTTGATAGCAACATAAAAACACAAAGGAAGAGGAAATTATCAGATAACAACACCTTTGCAGTTTTCAGGCCTATTAGCAGATTTTTCGAAGCTCAGTCTTATCAACAAGTCTTAGAATAGTACTCTGCCTTATGTCATATTTGAATTAAACCAAAATTAGTAAGATGCAATTTCCTGATATATTTTTTAAGACTTCTTTTTTACTGCAGTGTTAGAAAGCTGCCATTCCATGCTCATCAGAGAACTATATGCTGCACATAATTTAGAGACTTGAGAGCTTTCTTAAAAGATGATATATTATGCTACTTGACTTCTAACATAGAGTAAAACACCATATATCATATTATACTACTTTATTTCTAAGAAAGTAAGAATTTCCTTTCAGAAAAGGTAATGAAATCTTGTGATTTTGATGAGGATTAATTGGGCAAGGCTTACTTCCTTTCCATGCACTTTTTGTAATCCCATTCACTTTCATTGTTTTCACTTGGTTTCTGAATTTTTTCTGTCTTTTTTTTTTTCCACTTTTCATTTCTTCAAATTCTTCTCCTGTCCCTTTATTTACATTTCTTCCCTGATTTCAGGATTTGAATCGGAGTAATTTTGTTAAGTTTTAGTTGTTTTCACTGGCCTCCCACTTCATCTCAGTCCATTTGATTGCAATCACTCCATTTCCAACTTTTCTTGGTTTTTTTCAGTTGCACTGCTTTTGATAATATCTCCTTTCCAGAGAATTTGTTAGACTTTGTTCTCTGATTTCAAGATTTGTGTATTTCTAACAAAGAATAAAACATCATATAGATTTGTGTGGTACTAATAATGTAACTTAGATATACAGAAAATGCCAAGAAAAGCCCTTAAATCCCTAATAGCACAACATGACTTTAAATGATATTGTGTATATTGAATTTTTTCTGGACATAATGCAAACAGAAAGATTGTTAGCACAACGGAGTATGTGATTAATGCCCATTTTTCCCATTACTCTCCCTCTCCCAAAAAATACACTGAAAAAATTATCTCAATTCTTCAATCCAGTATTGTGGTCAAGGAAATCAAGTAAGTAAAACCCTGGCTGAGACACAGTGTGTCAGGGTGCAGTGTCATGCTGTGCTCTGAGGGAAGATACCATTACTGTACAGGTAATACACAATATTGTACAATACAATACAGGTACTGTACAATCTTTTTCAGGGTGTTCCATGTGAGGGTCTGACACCTGTTTTTTAAAGACAAATGCTGAGCAGACAGTTATCTACAGTTTCTGTCACTGGCCCAGTGACATGGGCAAATCACGAGGGTCCCTGGAAGAGGAAGAAAAGTGGGCTTTATAGAAGGACTTGGGAACTAGTGAAAGAGAAAAGAGAAGAGCTCAAGGATATAAATCAATGTCCATACTCTTAGACTTGAGGAGAAAGAAATCCTACCCCACCACAAACTTCTAATTAACTGAATTTTTGCATGGTGAGGTAAGCCTTGCAAAGGAGGCTGATCTTTTGTCGTTTACAGGGTCTGAATCTTTCAAATAGTTTAGGTTACTGTGGTTGAAATTCCTTTTCAAAGTAAGTTTTCATTGGCATTCATACTGTTGTGAAAGGAAGCTAGGCTTAGCTGGAAATGTTAGGCAAATCTGTGATCAGATGACTCTGTGAGTCATTAGGTTACAGTCCACAAAGGCGATGACAAAAAAGGGTGTTAGTATACTTACCTGAATCACATCTGTCCACTCACTTGGTTGGGACACATATCAGCCCCTTAGCAAATGATTGGGAATGACAATTCCTTGTCTGAGATAGATTCTACAAAAGCATTAATAAAAAAAAAAAAAAAAAAAAAAAAAAAAAAAAAAAAAAAAAAAAAAAAAAAAGGGCAAATACAAAAACTCTAATAATTAGAACTTGCAGCTGGATTTTCAGAAGTGCTTGGGCACAGGCAAAATTGGTGCTGTAATACTGAACTGCAAACTTCTAATCTGGAAGTTTTGACTGAAAGTTGGAGAGTGGAAAACGCTGCTTGCATTCAGAATTATGATCCTGAAACCTCACTTTAGTACCATGGCACCAGCAGTTCTTAACAGCCCCTCTACTACTAAGGCAATAGTAAGGCTATTCGGTGTGTAGGAAGCAGTCTCAAGAAGAACCCAGGTTTACTTGCTCCCAAATTAGCACTTTAATAATTGGCCTCTTTTTCTCAGTATATCTTTGCTTCTGTTCTGCTTCAGTAGAGTGAATGGCAGACCTCAGATTTCAGCTGCAGCACTGCAAACCCCCTGAAACATCCTTGGATCTAATTAGAAAAGACGACAATTGACACTTCAGGAGGAAGATCTGTATGTCCATTAATGGACTACATTAAAGTATTTTTGTATCATTTTCTGTAACAAAATGCTGGTTTCATCTGAGTAACAGTTTGTAAACGATATGGGGGAGTTCTAAGAATTGGAATTCTTGGAAATCACTGTAATCTTCGTGCCTTTGGTGTTTGTAAGCCAGCGATCTCCGCCGTGTCCCTGCTGGCAGGCTGTGCTGCTCCCCGGCTGCGGGCGGTGACAGAGGTGGCGCCGGGAGCCCTTTGCCCCCGGCCTGGCAGGGAAGGGCAGGGAGGGGAGGGGACACCCGCCCCGCCCGGGCCCGGCACCACGGGCCGCCCGTGAAGCGATGCGCTGGGGCGCACAGCGCTCCGGAGCCGGAGCCGGAGCCGAAGCCTGCCTGCCCGCGGGCGTCCCAGTGACTCCTCAGGAAATATGCGGCCGGGCCAGACCGCCCTGAGCCGCGGAGGGCGGAGGGCGCGCCCAGGTGCGGCCGCCTCCTGCGGCGGGCAGAGCTCCGCGGGCGCGGCCTGCCGGGGAGCAGCGCGGGGGTGGGGTGGGGTGTGGGGCCGGGCAGGAAGGAAGGAAGGAGAGAAAGCGAGCAAGAGAGTGAGCGAGCGGGAAGCCGGAGGGAGAACTGAAAGTTGGAGCGGTCTAAAAGCCCCGCGCTTCCTTCCTCTGCCTCCCCGCTCCCGTCAGGCTTTTGCCAAAGGTAAGGGCGGCCTCGGCGGGCGCGGGGCGTGCGGGGCTCGGGCGGGTCCGGGCAGGGTCCGCCCGCCCCGCGGGCCGCTGCCGGGGCTGGTGCTGCAGCTCCCGGGGCTGAGCGCTCACTGCCGGGCCGGCTCTGCCCTGCCGGGGCTGGTGCTGCAGCTCCCGGGGCTGAGCGCTCACTGCCGGGCCGGCTCTGCCCTGCCGGGGCTGGTGCTGCAGCTCCCGGGGCTGAGCGCTCACTGCCGGGCCGGCCCTGCTCTGCCGGGGCTGATGCCGCAGCTCCCGGGGCTGAGCGCTCACTGCCGGGCCGGCCCTGCTCTGCCGGGGCTGATGCCGCAGCCCCCGGTGCCCCGCGCCGCTGAGCGCTCACCGCCGGACAGGGCGCGTCCCGCGGGAGCGACAGGCACCGACTGGAGCTGGGATCGGACTAGGAACAGCAGGCAGGCAGGTAGAACATAAGGGTGTATTGCTCTCTGTTTTCTTTGTGGCTTCAATTGTTTGAACGATTTGTATGTAAAGGTCATGCTGAAGAACAGTGCTTTACTGTTGTTTACTGTGAGTTGTTTTTGTGAAGTCAGACATGAACAGACCTCATGTTAGCTACCATTGTATAGCTGGAAATTTTATCAGAAAATTTAAGAAAGTCAAAGAAGCTGTATTATGTCCTGGATGGAGAATATGAAGTGAAGGGGACAGCACCCGAGTGTTGCCACAGCAACTTCCCAAAGTTCCAATTCCACCTCCAGTTTGCTTATTCACGCCATGCAGTTCTTACTCCAGCGACTCTACAAGTTGTTCCACTGGAATTTCTTGCAGTAATGAGGTTTGACTCCGAGGTAACGAAGGTTGCTGAACCTTTTTCTAGAAGGAAAGTGCTGTGAAGTTTTTTATAAAAGAAAAAAAAAAAAAAGAAAAAAAAAGAAAAAAAAAGAGTCAAACAAAGAAACGGTTTGACAGAGGACGTGATTAAAGTTATTTTGTAATTATCCACTAGGTTGACCTATGCTTAGTAACTTCCTTGTATTGGTAAAGGCAACAGTTCTATCTGAATTGTTGCAATCAGTATCTCTCTCTCTCTTTTTTTTTTTTTTTTCT
This sequence comes from Zosterops lateralis, assembly GCF_965231275.1. Taxonomy (NCBI): domain Eukaryota; kingdom Metazoa; phylum Chordata; class Aves; order Passeriformes; family Zosteropidae; genus Zosterops; species Zosterops lateralis. The sequence goes on along the minus strand of NC_139766.1, from coordinate 22,295,427 downwards.
TTTTTTTCCCCTTTTTTTTTCCCCAATCCATATGTTGATTGTATAATGTGGGTTTTGGAAAAGATCTTTAATCTGTGATGTTTTATATGTTAATCTTGTCAGTTTGTATGGGGTCAATCACAGTGTAAAAATGAAATTCACTACTTGCAGATTCCATTCTGCTCCATGGTAAGACCTGTTGTATTATTTTATTTTGCTTTGGTTCCGCCCCCACCCCCCCCAACATATTTATGAGGACCTTAATCTAGTATGTGGTTTAGCAGAAGTTGGGAGCAAGTCTGAACTTGTTTATGTTTGTCAAACTGATTGCTCACAGCGTGATTATCCTGACATACTTTTAAAGGTTTCTTCAGGCTTGTAGCTGTATTGATATTAAAAAAGGAAAAATAAAGCCTAGTCCCACCTCAGTGTTTCTGTGTTCATCTATAACCTGCTGTTCACATGTTTCATTATTAAAATTTGGTTTGCTTGTTTGCTTCAACAAATATTTGTTTATCTCCCAGTCAATTTTGTCTTCAAGAATTTTCAACTTGAAAAAATCATAGAATGAAAGAACTTTAAAATTAGTAGATATAGCTCTTCAGAATGTTGGATGCAGGTGCTTACCCTCCATGTGTGGAAGGGTCATGAGAGTTAGAATTGCCATTTTTCTTTGATGCTATTTAGCTGTCAGTAAAAGAAAAGAACTGTTAGGCCACTCTGAGTTTTTTTGCCAGTCCTTGTCTAAGTCCCTTCCATAAGATGGGAAGGGGAAGAAATTGAGAATCAGCTTGTAAAGTGTGAGAAACACTTTTTATGAAAGAAAGTTGGATGATCCCGTAGATGGCTTGGGATATACAACACACACGGAATTCATCCTCTGCTGAAATTTTTTTCTTAGAAGAAAAGCCCAAATGGTTTTCCTTTTATTGCTTTTTTCACGTAGCAATTTAGGTGTTTTGAGCCTATTTTGATAAAATAGAATGGTCAGGTGTCTTCCAAGAAGTTTGATTTTTTTTTTTTTTTTTTTTTTTTTTTTTTTTTTTTTTTTAGGCATGATAGCATTTTCCTATTTTTAGTTGAAAATGGTGATTTTTGTCTTGGTTACGCTACTTAGGAGAATATAATATTACAACAAGGATCAGTTTTATTTCAGCAAATTCAAATTCCCCCTTTTTTATTTTTTGTTTGTTTGCTTCTTTGTTGATTTTTGTTTTTTGCTGTTTATTTAGAAGTAGGAAAAATCTATTTTGCTTTGCTTCTGAGAGATTTGTTTTACAGAATGTATCCAACCATGTGCACTAATGTTGTTTACAAATGCCAAATTTGTAGTGGTAAAAATATGGGTGTGAAAGAGAATGAATATATTTGTACAGATGTGTATGTGCCACTCCATTTCTAATACTGTACATTCTTTAGGTTTTATTATGACTGACTTTGCAATCAAAGCTTAGGAGAAGATTAAGTTCTTTTTTAAATTGGTATCAATCATATCAAAACAGAGTAATGTATTGAATAAGGTGATCCTTGAGTGTTGCATTTCTGTATATGTGTTGAGTTCAAACCTTATAAAACATTTTAAGAAGAAATTACATATTTATATTCTAGCCTGCAAAACGCTCACCAGCGTGTGTAGATTTGTTCAGCTGTTTGTTACGTTAATATTTGCGTAAGTGGTGAAACCAAACCAGTTGTCTGTATAACCCTCTTCTTAGACCCACAAAATAAGATCTGATCTTAGTGGTATTTAACCAGTTGCATAGCTAGGCTAGATCTGTAGCATTTTGTCAGAAATCTCGATGGATACACTGATAGCTTCTGCCATAGACAACTACAGAAACAGAAAGTGGTTTGGGCTTTATCTTCCATCACTGTTGGCATTTTGTGGTCAGAATGTCTTCTCAGCAAGCAGGTCCTTCCTTCCTCTGCTACCTGCATTGTTCATAAAATACACAGCAAAATATAATCATTCTTACAGATTTGGAAGCAAAGTTTGTTCTCTGCTAGGTAACCCTTTGCATTGGTATGTGGTTTATACAAAGATGAGTTAGAGTCCTAGTAGCTGATAACACATGGCTATCTGAGTTCCTGAAGTAACAACACTGGAGGTGTTCCAGAATAAGGTGTAGGCGTTTAGAAAAACCAGTATTAAGATAGAGAAGAGAGTGTGTGTGGGTATAAATATATATATTTGTAAATAACACACATATATATATTTATTTATAAATATATAACTAGATCTACTTTCCTAGGTGCATTTTTTGTTATTATGGAAGGTGGAGGGATTGAGAAGATGATACTGTCTGAAAATGAACACTAACACCTTAGGGAAAAAATAGCCAAATGCTGCCATGAAACCCAGAACTGTCAAGGAAGGTGGGAATGGCTGAGATAACCACCTGCAACTGCAACTTTAAAAGTCTTAGAATGATATGCTAATGCTGTAGGGGTTTTTCTATACTTGAATATGAGTGTGGTTTGGTTGTTGTTTTTTGGTGGTTTTTTCCTTGATTGTGTTTTTTTTTTTCTGTTTGTTTGTAGTCTGTTTGGTTGTGTTTTTTATTTAATTACTGGGTATCTGAAAGACTATTTTCTGGCTCAAACAGCACTTGTTTGATAATTTTTTCTTCAGTAAGTAATTTCTATACTATTTTTTTTTAAATTTTGTACTCAGAATCTGAGAATATATATTCAACCATTTAAAAGACTATACACTTATATTTTCCAGAGTTTAGAGATGGATGGAGGCCATACCGTTGAATTTATGCTTTATGACTAGAGGCTGCTCTAAAAATTTTGAGGAAATGCTGAGCTTTCAAATTTTTACAGGAATAATGAAAATTTATATAAGCATACAGGTTAGGGTGGGACAAAGGTAAATATGAAAGTGGATTGTTAGTCAGTTTAGATCAGTCAAAGTCTTTTTGAATTTAAATGACTTGAGAATCTTTAATTGAGGGTTAACTCCATAATAAAGTTAATCTTTCTTGAGAGGTTGATATCTGATTGACCTATAGAGCTGTCTGTCTAAAAGGTTTTAATTGTATCAATTTAATATTCAAGATAAGTAATTTCTCAGACTTGTGGGTCGTGATCAAAGCTGATAAAGATATATACAGAAAAATGAAGCTAAAGACTAGAGAGAATCCAATGATTTATTTGAAATAAAGGAACATTTATAGTAAGTGTACTATGTTGATTTTTATATCTTCCAGAAAAATGTAGGTTTGTTCATCTTTTTTCTTATTATTATGTCATATACATGTTTACATGGTGTAAGTCTGTTTTTTTCCTTAGTTTTGATTACCACTTTATAAAAGTGTGGGAGTAATGAAGATATTTACAAAATTTCTCAAGAAAAGAGGTCCAGTGATCGAGGTAGTTATTTAATAATTTATTTCATAATCATAATCAACTACAATCACCAATAGCAGTGATACAGCTGTGCTTCATACAGTAAATTATTTTAAATTTAGATTTATCTGTATGTGGCTTTGGTAATGAGGAGGAGCATAAATATTTATTTATCTATTTATTTATTACTCCCTTTCTGAATAATGACTTAGATATTCAAAAGACCTTGGAGAAATCTTATAGGAAGGGGGTTTATCCTTTATTTAGGAACTGATACAGTAAAAATGTAGTCAATGTTTTAAACTTCATTTCTAGATCATAAGTACTGCATTTTTTGTCAAGAAATACTTTGAAGAGTTGGGTATCAATGTCTACTACTACAGACAAATCTTGGGCAAAAGATTTCTACTCCTTCTAAATGCTACTTAAATCTTAATGCTCTTCCACTGAAGCTGGTCTTTCTTTTCCAGGCTGCTTAAGGCTAGTACCAGCATGCCAGGACAGCTGCTACAGTCAGCAGGTTTCCCTAAGGCCAAATTACTCTTTATACAGAAAGAGAGAGGTGAAAAAACCTGTTGAGTGTTGCTGATCTTAAACCTTCTTTGAAGAAATATGATTTCAGGCTGATTCAAACACCTTCAGAAAAGTAGCATCTGGATTTTTTAAATTGTGAATTTAGATATGGCCCTAGAAGAAAGAATAACTCAACTAGATGAAATTTGAGGTGTAAGAGCTGAGTTGGAAAAATACTAAGGAAGAACTCATGGACAGCTGGAACTTGCCTATGTGGTCGTGCCTTTTCTCTTTGTGGCCAAGGGAAAACTGCTTCCATGTCAGATTTGGGATGCTGCTGGTTACCTGTTTCCTGTGTTCCTGCAGGACAGTTTGTTTGAAGGGCTGGATCTACTGTTGCAAACCATGTTATTGAGGATAGTACTTGTTCAGTTGGATTCTCGGTTGAAGAGGGATTGAATGCACAGTTCACATAGAATGCTCTAGATGGTCATTTTTCCTTTGTTCCATTGCAAGTGTGCTTCTATGCTAAAAGGATTTTGCAATTGGAAGATATGGATGCAGAAGTCCTGTTCCATAATTAATTGGTGCTTGTATGGAAATGGGAAAGCTTTAAGTTCCAGTTGTGGTCTTGGATACCTCTTTCTCTCCCTGATATCCAAGTACTGTGTAATAAGAATGTGTGTGTAGATAAGTGGTTCATCTTAATGTTTAACTACTAGGAATATGTGTTTTAAGTCTGTATTACTTTTGCTGAGACTTTAATTTTGCTATTTTTTTATATTGGCTAAGATAAAAGGATGGGCTTACCATTGTTGAAATTATTATATACAAAGAATTAAAAAATATTACTGTTCAAGTGACAGAGAGTCTTTCACAATTTTATTGAATGTAATTGTGAGGTTTAGGTGAGAATTTTTTTAAATGTCCTTTTTCTTTTCCATATGTTTGCAGTCTTTAAAAAAAAAGTTTGAACTGAAGAAACTTGAAGAGGTGTCGTGAGGAAACGGATATTTTCTACTGGCTGGTGGACACCAAAATCAAGGGGGTTTTCTTGCTAGTGAACATGCATGCAACCTGACTATTTCTATGTGACTGTGTGGGACAATATATGAAATGAAGTCATGTCATCTACAGGCAATGGCACTGATATTGAAGCATTTTTGGTCAACATTAACCTTGCACAGTATCTTTCTAACTTTAAAAAATATGGCTATAACACTGTGACAGATTGCATGGGAATAAATAACAGTGTGCTTCAGCAAATGGGAGTGTTGCCTACAGGACATCGCAGAAGGATTCTTAAGCAGTTAGACAGTCTTTTGAAAAGTCAAGGAAATTCTCTTTTCCATGAAAATCTAAAATTCAAAGATGTGAAAAGTTTAGAAGAGAAGCAACATTCATCCTCAGATCAGGAGTCTCCTGTAAGCAATTCAAGTTTAGATGGGACTGGCTTGATGCCTGCAACATCATCAGAGCAACTTCTTAAAAAATCTTGTGTTAATACAGAAAAGTTTGAACTTGCAGAGGAAAACTCAAAGGAGGCACATGATGATAGCTGCACAAATTTGGATTTTTCCAGTTTATACCATAATTCAGACAGCATACTAAAAGCTGTCAGTCAAAGCAGAAATATCAAGATGAATACTCAGCCAGATGCATCACTGACAGAAGCTGCTGCATACCAAGCTGATGAGCACTTGACTGGCCCTTTGGTGTTTCGTGATCCTCCTTCATTTGTTCGTTCATGCGAGACAAAATGCAAGGAAAACAAACATCAGAGGTTTGCAGATGAGGGTGATTTGTCTGATAGTAAACCAGATTCTCCATTCTATAAGTTTAAAGGAGAAATGATAGACAATGACTTATACGATTCCTGTACACCAAACTGCATGAAAGTATTTCCAAGAGCAACCCGATCTTTTATCTTAAGGCATCGCCCCGTACCAGAAATACCCGAATCAAGTAAAGTTCAAGCTTCATCAAGGTAATTGTTGCTCATTACTAATGAGAAATAGCTATCATGGTAGAACTTATGGTTTGGGGTTTCTTGATTTTCTTTTTTTTATGTATTTTCTTTTTTTGGTGTGAATTTTTTTAATATGTGCTGTAAATACACTGGATCTGATATGAATATGCCCAGATTTATTGAAGAGCAGAATTAAGGTTCGATGTAATTTAAAAGCAGAAATGAGAGTGCAAAGGGAAATTTTAGAATGGTGTGTCTTTATAACCTCCCCAATTTTCTCTGCATCTACATGTTAACAAAGAAAGGAATCTTTATTGCTTTAGAGATACTACTTAAAAACAACTATATAAAGCATAAGCAAGAACTTACTTCAAGATGGCTTTTGGGTTAATTTCTGAACTGGTAGTCATTTAATTGTTAACTTTGGAGAATGAAGGCAACCATTTATTCATGTTATGTGTTGGCTTTTGCTGGTGGTATCATAACAACAAAACTTTAGCTTTTAATTATATTTCTAGTATAAAAATATTTGAGACATTCCAGCAGGAGAAAACAGCAGTGGAAAAAGGAGGAAAAAAGGACGATAGATGTGGAAGATTTACAGAGTTTATGGAATCTTTGAATTTGTTTCTAATTATTCAAATGATGTGACTGTGTATTTTTCTTCCTTCAAAATGGTTGAGTTCATAATTTGGATCCACAAATTACTGAGTGGCACTTATTTTTTTGAATAAGTGTTAGTTGTAGCTTGTCTTGGAAAAATATGATAGAATGTTGAGAAAACTATCTATTGTTGGGGACTTAATTCAAGACCTATCTTAATAAAAGTATAATTGTTTGAATGTTAAAAATAATAGACACTGAATATGTAGTCAATCACAATACAATGTTACAGTCTGTGAGCAAAAAATATCTCCACACAGGTTAATTTGTAAAATTTTTTGATCTATTAAGTAAGTTTTAGTTGTCATGCTGGCTATGTGTCTCAAACAGAAGAAAAATTAATGCAAAGGCATATGCAAAGTTTTGTTGGTGTAGCCTTATCCAAATCATTAGATTGCATTTATTTTATTTTTAAATTTTTTTTTTCAACCACAAGCTGTGCCTGGAAGGGACATGTCTAAGAATGTTTTGTATTTATCTTGGGTTTTTCATCTGCATATCTCAGCAGTTAGAAACATCATCGAGTTTATACATGCTCTAAATGCAGGGGTTTCCCAGCATTAAAAGGTTTTTTTAGATTACTGAAAGAAGTCAAAATTAATCTTGTAATGCAATTGTTTGAACAGGTGGAGAGGCAAAAATTCTTTGCAACAGTTAGAGATTTCTTTTGTGTGCCTTAAAAACTGCTTCATTGTGTCTTCTAAATGACAAAAAGTTGTGCTCATTGAAACTTAAGTATATGTGTCTATTAGTGAGGAGCAGATTTATGTTAACTTTTGTAGAGTGATTATCCATACTTCACTTAATAAAGCTATTTATGCTGAAACAAAATGGGATTTTTAACCTAAAAGATGATAACTAAGTACTAAAAGAATACTCTTGCTGTCTTTTGAGAAACAATCGTCCAGTTGAGAGAATATGCTGTATTTGTAGTCTTCCCACCAGTGGAGTAAATCCTCCAAATCCCAGTCTGTTGGTGATTGATACGTGACTGAGTGACTAACTGCATTACCCACCATTTTGATTTGTGAGCTCCAGCTTCTTTTCTTGGTCTTTATGCTCCAATTATAGTAATATGGAAATCCTGAGGGACCAGTCTGTCTGCCAAAGATCCAGGCTAAACAAGATCTTCATAGCAGAACTTAAACTTCGGAGAAGCATTCTTGATAACCTTTCTGACAACCTTTTCATAGGGACAGAGAACTAATTCATAACGTTAAAACGGCATTATGCAAACACCTTTGGTCTCAGGAAAGATTGTGTCTTTATCACAGAATTGCATAGACAAACAGCCTCAACTGATCTTATTGCCAGATGCTGGTTTCATCCTTATTACATTGGATAAAGGCTGTTCCATAGAGGCAGAGAAATCTTGCTGAAATCTGGAAGACTCAGCATTTCCTTCTAGTCATTCATGGATATTAGTAATTAAATTTCGATGCAAGGAATACTTTTCTCATCACCTCCTGTGTGCCTTTAGCACAAAAAGTTCATACAGTGGGTCTCCTTGTGCCCCATGGTAGGGCTATGACCATGTCATTTGTTATTACTAATAATGCACTTAGCTCCCTTGCAATTTTGTCTCCTTCCCCGTGCCTCACTTCTGCTCCTGGATCTTGCCTGTAACAAAGCATGCTGGCAGCTGAAAAGACACCATAACATTTTAGAAGTTGAAAATACTTTGAGTTTATTTCTTTTTTGAATTATGGCACTACAGGATGGCATCACTGTAGTACTGGGGGGGGTGTGCAGAATTAAAAAAAAAAAAAAAGAAAATAAAAAAGTGTCAATTACACAATTTTCTTAATAGTGGAGTTATTGTGCAGATTTTAGTTCTGGTTTTTATTGCCCAGTATTGATGTGTAGTTATACTAGATTATTTTCATCTAGACTTTTTCTTATTGTATCATTATGATCTCTCTGTTGTTAGAGAATTAGTAAAGATCAGTCAAAAGGTGTTTAAAATCACAAAGTGAAAAATTGAAGGTTTTTGTAAGACAAAATAGTGAAAGTATTGCAATGGATGGAACTAACCACTCGTGCATCTTTAGGACAAGATTGAAGATAATTAGTTTTGAAATAGTTTTAGAAGATTTAGATATTTTGGGTCAGCTAGCAGTCACTCTTCTGTGAAATAGTTACCATTACATCATTCCAGGAAGCGATCTTTTCAAACAAAAAGCCAAAGTAGATTTGTAACATGGTAGATATGATTTTTATACAGAATAATATGCAGATAAAACTTCAGACTGATGAATTCTATAATTTTTTAGATGTTTTCATGTCACCCGTCTTTGTTACTCGTGTTGTGCAGTAGTGGGGTTGTTCTGATTATTAAGAGAAACAAGGAAAACTAGATGAAAATTCTGGGCAACGCCCTGCATCTGGAAAAAGATATAAATAAGTAAAATAGATAATGGTGCTTGGCCCAAGCAGGCACCATTTGTTTTCTGTGGGTAGCAGATCCTATAGTTGGAATCTCTTGCTTGGTACTGATATCCTTTAGATTCCATTTCTTAACATACAAGTGGTCAAGATTGCTAATGAGGTGCCAAGCTCTCCACTGTGTTCTGGCACACAAAATAAATGTTTTAGAAGAGAAAAGCTGCTCCCTCTCTTTTCCTATGGTGAAGTATCACTATTACTTTACTTTTGCTAGCAGTCTATGGACCCCAAAGCTTTAACACAGCATGCTAGAGCTGTTTTGATGTATTTGCATTTATGGGAGGGTTAGGTCTTGAGATAGAAAAGAAAACATGTCTTGAATGAGTTTGAAAATGAAAACTCCTTTCCTTTAAAACACTCAGCAGATGAATGCCAGTAAAGACTTTGAAGCACTGACTGACCTCCTTCCCTTACTTTATTTGCAAGTTGACAGGGATATATCAAATAAAACAGCTTGATGGAAAGTTCTGTGCAAAGTTTTAGCTTTCCAGCCTCTCAGCATTTAGCAAGACCAGTCACTGCCTCATCACATCCTTTCATCCTGTTTATGTATAACACAGGGTGCTAGAGAAGTGTACGCAGCCTGGGCTGCATCCGGTACCTCTTAATATGTGAAAACAGTTGTAACAAGGTCAACATTGAATAATAATTGAAATTATTATTATATTTTTGAAAAATTGGTGCACTTTGTGATTGGAAGACTGATTGCACTAGTTTTACATTAAAGAGCAAAATAAAAGAATATAATCTATCTTCTTTGAGATACTCAATTTCCAAATTGAAAAAAATTAAAGAGAAAAATTCACTTTCTGAAATGGCTAAGAAAATGTCAAATATTGATATTGTTATAAGTATTTTTTCCATCTTTTTCCTTCAAAAGACATCTTCAGTATTTTTCACTCTTTTAATCCAGGTAATTTGTACAACAACTAGTTTGCTATTTTATTAAACATGGACAATTATTATCATTTTATAGCTTGCACTGTAGAGTTTTTATTACACATAATCTCTCAAGCAGATATTCAAAGTGAGTTCATTTCGTCTATGTTATATCTTGAGGCAGTTTTTAATTTACATAGGTTAGAAATTTGCTTTCCAAAAATGACAAATAGGTTATATTTTTGAATGCTGGGAGAAAACCCCTAGAATTTGCTTTTTAGCAGGATTTTGTGCCACATGTACATAAATGTAGGTACGTGATCAAAAAGAATACACAAGTCCTGAAAAGTATATGGATTTTAAAATATTGTAGGGTATTTTATGTGTGTGTGTGGGTTGTTTGTTTGGGTTTTATTTTTTTTATTTTTTTATTTTTTTATTTTTTTAAGCTAACTTGTTATTTTTCATTACCTGGTGAAATTATCCATCCACCCTGAAACGAAGCAAATGACTCACTCTTTTATATAAGGAAAGCCTCCGTAATTTTAAAAGCTCTTCAAGTCAAGGCTGTTTATCTGTAAGTCTTAACTTAGTTCAATGCTGCTAATAACCTTCAAAAGATACCAACTGAGCAATAAAAAATCTGATCTGTGTTGAAATACATTAGGTTAGGTTTTGTATTTCTATAAGCATATTAAGTTCTTTAAAATTTGGGTTGTACAAACACATGAAGTTAATTTGCTCATGGAGCTTCAAAAGATGTAACTGTATGAATTCTAGTGAGATGTGTGATGGAACACAGACTTTTAAAGTATTTGCTGTTTATTTATTGTAATTATGACTCGAGAGAGTAGGCAATTGTATATGGCAAGTAGGCTGTGACCAGCTTTCACTGGCCAAACTCACCCTATGTTTTGTTTTCAAACCCAGAATTTTATGAAGTAATCATTGGGGAACTTAGTTTATGTAACCTGGATAACATTTGAAATTTCAAGTAACTTTATAAGGTGTGGCCTCTGTCTTGAATTGAATCTAATAAAATTTTTGGGGCAGATTTAGGTGTGGAATAAAAATTATGTGAAATAGTAGTTCATGAATGCCTGTCTTCTGTAACAAAAAACCCATAACTTTGTAGTTAGGAGTAAATCAAGTTGGACTTCATGAGGCAGTAGGTTTAAGTTCTAAATGTAGCTTATCTTAAAACAATAAAATTTCTCAGTATGTAAAATGGGTAAACAAAAATTAGGAGATTGATATTTTTAGTAGAAGATAATTGCCTTTGACTTTAAAGGATAGAAGGCTCACAAACTGTTAGGAAAACCAGTAAGGATCTTACATGGCATTTATCAGTCTCAGAATATTTCATAAAGATGCATGAGAACATTTATTAAGAGGAAAATTTACTAATTATGTTAATGGAGGAATTCAGAGCTTGACTGAAAAGACCTCTAATACAGACCACTGGACCAGTGAAGATGGGTTAGAAATTTTCTAATTCACACATTTATCTTCCTTTGTTCTGATTATAAAGCTGCTCGGCCTGAAATATTAATAATAGCAATAATATTGTACTACACATGATATTACTGAAATATATGGGGCCAGCACACCACTAATAAAATAACTTTTCTGCTGTGCATGGACATGCATTCTTACCCATGTATAAAAAGTGTAAGGATTGTCACAGGCAGTTGCAATGCCTTGCCATTTACCTCTTGGTTTTAAAACTTTATAGGGGCAAATAATTCACCTTAGGAAAACAAAACTTTACAGCAATTTTTTTTTTTTTTTTTTTTTTTTGTGGTTGGGAGCATGTTTTGCTGGATTCTCAGGCCCATTACAAGTTTAACATTAAAGTAGATTTTCATAGCACATCCTTTTTCAAATACAGTAATTGGTAATCATTGTGAAGAAGGGAAGGAAAAGGCTGGAGAAAACTCTGGGATCTTCATTCTTCAAGCAATCTAAATGTTTTTAAGGTCAATTCAAAACAAAACAAAAAAACCCCGAATTTGGGATGCCTGCTAGGATCAGAGAAGTATTCAGTGTCATAAGGAGAGAAAAACATATTGTTGTGTGACTCTTAAAATAAATCAGAAATTTTCCCAAGATTTAAAACCTATTGTTTCTATATTTGCATATAATTTTAATTGTTTAACTGCATGAAATGGTTTTGCTTATTTTCTGGGAAATTTCAATTAATGTTTTCATTCTGTGCTTTGTTCTGTTCAAGTTCCCTTCAAAAAAGAAGAAATATGGACCTTGTAAATATTTCTTGCACTGGGAGGCAAATTTCACAAAACAGTGAGTTAAGCATCCTGATATTTACATCTTGAATATTAAGGAAAAAGAAATCTTGGACTGGTTGTCTAAAATAAGTATTACTTTCATATTTTAAGAAATATTGGGTACCTCAAAGGTCTAGAAGGATTGAGTTTTGTGATAGCAGAGTATTTAATCACTGCTGCATTTTTACTTATTTTTTGATTATTTTTACTTTTTTTTTGACCAAATAAAGTAAAAATTAGATAATCTAGTATTTAAGCCCCATTTATTTTAATATACTTTTTTAGTCTAGTGTGTTGAGTTTCTAATAGCAGAGTTAACTTCTTGAAAGATATAAGGAGTATATTTCTGACTAATGCTGCTTAATTTGTTTATTAGTGCTGTAGCTCCAGGAAACAACAGGAAATTTATTGTATTAAATAGCTCGCTGAAGCGTTTAGAAGTCTTGTGCAGTCAACTGGAAACTTCTTTCACATTCGAAAAATGTCTTGTTTGAACTTATGTATATTTATTTCAAACAAATACTTGGTGGCAAAATGAAGATTGTGCGCAAAAGGGTTGTGTGATGGTTTATTTTTGGTACTTTTTTAAAGTCAGAATAAAGAACACTTTGGAGCTGTTGCTGCTTAGACTATGCAACTGAAGGTTTTTTTATTTTGACTTGATGCAGGGTAGGAAAGAAGAAAATGCCTGTATGCAAGTTATATTTAAATTACGTAATAATAATGAAAATGTCTGTGGTGAAATGAAGGTATCTGGAGTTCACTTAGAAATAGGACATTGTTTCTTGTTCCTCAAAGCTTTTTATGGGGAGAACTGAGAAATTACAAGCTGAAAAATCTGTCCCTTGTTGGTTTTATTATGACTTTAGCAGAGCATTTGTGACTTGCAGTGGGGCACCGTGTAATTGTATTTATTTATTTATTTATTTATTTATCTATTTCCTTTAAGATACTTCCATGGAAGAAAAGCCACCCATTATCTCTCCATATGGGGAAACTTTCATTTGTGACGACTCTAAAGAAGCTAAAGTAAGTTGAGAAGCCAGAATGTATATAGTCTGTCTTCACTTTAATCTTCATGCTACATATTTCATACTGGCCTTACTTTTTTTTTTTTTTTAACTTTGTGCTTTTCTAGTTGCCAGTACTTTTTCTGTCTTTTTAGGTATATGCAAAAGGAGTGTGACGTAATATACGAGGACTAATGACTTCTGTTAATCTCAACAGACACTTTGTATATTCAATAGTACTAGGAGGCTGTGGTGTGTGTGTTGGTTGTTTATTTTATTTTTTCTTTTCTTTTTTTTCTTTTTTTGACCCCAGATAGGACATATAACTGATTTTTTTTTAACCCCATTGACAAGAGCTGCTGTTTTTATGCTCTCAGGCACAATCGTTTGTGCGTAATTGAGGTTAAGCCGTTGAGATTTGAAAAAGTTAGAATTTACTAAGAAGGGTAAAAGTGGTTTTTTTCTCATCTGAGAATTGCAAATCAAGACTAGGCATCTCTACACAGACTTCTGCATATCCTGTGAACGCAGCCTGCAGATGAGGTTAGGTGATATTGATGGTCATATTTGGCCACCCTTTTTCACACCCTTTTGATGTATATGAGAGTTCTCAAGACTTCTTAGTTCTTGCTTGATGTTTTTCATGCATCTCCTAAACTTGCTGTATACCCAGAAAGTCACTTTTCTTTTGGGATTCTCTGAAGTAAACATTTTTGTTGGGATCAGTAGTTGATGGTGTGAATGCCACAGATGACATGTGGACAGACTTCTGAATCACATGGAGGAAGATATGGAAGCTTAGTGAGGCATCTACCAAATGTTATGAGTTTTCAGCTCCTGCTTCTGTCTCAGTAGGAAGCAGACTAGAAATTGTTGATTCTGTGGTTACTTATACTTTTCCCAGCCAAGCTCAATCCATAGAATTTAAGATAACAGAAAATTCTTCTGTTCTGGTCTTCAATCTAATGTTTCATTTTTAAATTATTTTGAACTATTGACTAAAATACAAACTACTCAAATTGATGTCTAGGGTTTTTCTTTCTCCCATTCTAATTTCTTAAGAATTGATCAATGAGAGTAAATGGTTCACATTTCATCTTCTAATGAGAGTAGTTTTATAGGAATAAAAGTAATCTCTTTTTGATGCATACTTTCTTTGGAAGTTTACTATGTTTTTCTGTTGTCGACTTTTTAATACAGTACACATAAAATCGTACCTTGTCTTTCCTTTTTGTTCTTGTTATGTGCATGCAATGCTGAGTTTTGAGTGTTCATCTTTTTTCCTTGAATGCAATGTCTTGTCTGTGCTAGTTATTGTTGTCTGCGTCAAGGTCTTTAAAAATTCAAAATTTAACTTCTTTGTAATTATTTCCGTAGTTTAAGCTGATTTTCTAGAAGAAGTTTCCTAGCCCTTTTGTTGCTTCTTAGCATTATTCTGTACATTTCATTGAAATGGTTGTTTGTGAAAAAGCATACCCAGAAAGGTTGTCAGCACTCTTTCTTATCTTACAAAGGCACAAAGTACAAAAATACCATGCTGTTAAACTGGATTTACTGCTTGAAACTAAATTGCAGTATATTATAACATCCTTTACCTGATCTGAAGATCTGGATTTTAATATCACTTTCGTATATGTGGACAGTTTTTTGTGTTATGTTTATCACTTGCCTGTTGGAAACTTCATAGGTGATTTTAATTCCATTAACACTTAATTGTGGATAATGGTCATAAAGAACTGTAAAACAAACATCTTGAGATACATTTCACTTTCAGATTTTTTCAGCAGAAGCAAATATCCTAGGAACAAATATTTAGATAACACTGTAAAGTATCTCAGATTTTAAAGCTTGTTGCTGCTGCTTCATGTTAAATCACAAGAGTATAGTTTGTCCATATAGAATAAAAGGTGTCGAGTTGTTATACTTACTGACTGAAATTTGTTCTAAGGGCTTGTAAGTAAGCCACCACCCTTCTTTCTGTTTCATTGGTGTAAAGAAAAGGATTCTGTAGGCTTTTATGAAGGGAGTGCCTGTAGAAATAGGTAATGAGTCACTACAGACTGGAAGTAAGTGAGCATGAGAGAACAGGGGAATGAAGGTTATAAAGAAAATACGTCTTTGATTTGAGTCAGGAAGAAAATAAGTAGAAAGAGAAACCTCTAAAGGGCAACCTCAACTAGGAGCTGTTTTTTATAATATTGATATAAAAATAACACAAAAAATCTAAGTGTTTTAGAGACATTTTATTGTTGTGTCTAACTAAAAGAGTCAAATATATTAGAATTCCTTCAGAGGAAGACTCAATTCTCATGAGGTGAAATACTGGCTTTATTTCTTGGTATAGACAGACTAAATCAAACATGCCATCTGAGCTTGCTAAATTGTATGAGCTCCTGAGCACTGGGATACTGTTGAAGGCTGGCCTCATTGCAAGTCTTACCATTTTAACATAAGAAGCCTTAAAAGGAGGAATTTATCTTCATGGACCCATTATAAAGCTGCATTGCCAGACCATGACTCAAGAGTCAACCTGAGAACTGTGTGACATTTCCTTTAATAGGAGATTTAGGTGTTATCTCCCGAGGAAGATGCCTCTCCTTTATGCCGTTGAATCTTCATTTAATGTAGGCTCAGTCCTGGTACCTTTCCTGCAGTTTGTGTTTTAGCTTTCAGGGTTCTTGCCTTGCTATTGAAATCAGAAAGACTACCTGTCAGAAGCAGCTAAACCTAGAAGTGTGTCTGCATTACTTCCTGATTAAAGGTAGAGGGTTTTTTTATACAGGCCTGAGAGCAGGCAGTTTCACCTGTCTGGGATCCAGGAGCCATATTTCTTCCTTAACTGTAGGTGCTTCTTATGCATAAGAACAGTACCTATATGGAAGAAATACTTTTCTCTATAATGGTGTCTGCATGAGAAAATGCTGCTATCTTTGTATAATACCTCAGAGACTTAAAGGAGGTGGGAATTTTGTTTTGTATTGAGCCTGAACATCTAGGGTATTTCTGTAAACAGGACAATGCAAATGCTTGGGTTTTAATTTGTTTGAAACAGATTTTTTTTTGTTTGAAACAGAGCACATAGAGCTTCCTTTACCCACAACCTTTCTTCATTTGCAGGCTTTTACATTTTAAATTCTACTGAAAATAGAAATGCATTTCTTAGTTATTACTTGGAAGATATTTGGCTCTCTGAATTCACTTGCTCAAGTACTGAAGATTATGGCATGAGAGGAAGCAGGACATCAAACTGTTATTTTAGTGGTTCATGACAGGCAGGGAGAGCTACTACCGTGTAGTTTCAGTGGGTATAGTTTGCAATTGCACCCTGATAAAAAAATGAAGATAAAGGATACTGACTATTTTTACTCTAAGGATGTTTCATGCACCGTGATATTAGCCTCTTGATTACTGTGCAAAAGTATGGCCATTTCCCCTTTTGGGAGATTCCAGGCAATGCAAGCATTTGATAAGCAGTGGATAGATTGCTTTTGAGTTTTTTATTTAATTTGTTTACAAGGTATATTGATGATTTTTGCTTGGTTTTTTGTAGGGTTTGGTTGGTTGGTTTTATTGATGTGTGCGGGAGTTTGTATTGTTGGTTTGTTGCTCTTTTTTTATTTTTTTTTTTCTTCTTTTTTTAGCCCTTGGTTACTACAGCATAGCACTGTATTATGTGGGTGGTTAGGTTTTGGTGGGTTTTTATTTTTCTAATGGGACTGGTTAGCAGAGGAAGGCAGACAGTTCACCTAGATTCATCCTAGCATCAGGCTGTGATTGCTACATTTTTGCTGCACGCTTCCTCTGCTTTGAACTATGTCCTTTTTTAGTCTTGCCTTTCCATGTTGCCAAGGTACAGTCCTCAAGTACAAGATTAGGTGCTGCTATTCAGAAAACAAATGGCAATGTTGTGACAGCTTACCCACTTTATTTCTGCCATTGTTCAACTTCTTTACACATAAAAGCTTAAATGAGTTAATTAAAACACTTCTATCAGAAAGCAGAAAGATGTTAATTTTGTTTTTTTTTTAAAGAAAGAAAGACACACTGAAAAGCTTAGTAGTGCAATATGATTGTTAGATTGAGTTTAGGAAGTGTGAAATGAAATGTAACACGAGCAGTGTTAACCTTGACATTTTGTACACAGCAAGCAGTTTGTGATAAAGATTTCTAAGCAAAAGTTAAAACATGAACATTTTTGGAAGAAGATCTTGGCAAAATAAAAACAAAAAACCCCAATGAGATATATTCAGCATGGCTGAGTTCAGTGTTGCTTTAGGATTTTGAATTTACAATTACTTTTAGTGTTCTATGAAAGCTGTACATTTATTCCAAGAAGAAATATTGTTATGAAAAATAGGCTAGCAGTGACAAATCATGAATGGTACTTAAGCTGCATGTAACGTGTGGCTCTTGAGCTTAAAAAACATTCAGTTGTTGTGTTTTAACCCCAGCTGGTAATTAGAACACAGCTGCTTGATCGCTCCCACTGCAGTGAGGAGAACTGGAAAACAAGTAACCTATTTGATGGTGGAATAAAAACAGTTTAATAATTACAACAAAGCAAATATAATCATAATACTAATGCTCTAGTAGAAAGGAGAGACCATGATGTTCTGGAGCATCTCTGTGGTCAGTTTGGGCCAGCTGTCCTGGCCATGCACCCTCCTGGCTTCCTGTGCATGTGCTGGCAGAGCGTGGGAAACTAAATAGAAAGTCCTTGACCTAGAGTAAGCTGTACCCAGCAACATCAGTGTGTTATCAATGTTATTCTCAAACACAAAACATAGCCCTGTAACAACCACTGGGAAGAAAATTAACTATCCCTGCCAAAACCAGGATGTCAGTGGTGCCTTGAGAAAAATCAGAGCAGTGGTATTTCTATACACTGAATTTCTTTATCTGATTTGTTTGTATCAGGTGTTTTGGGCCATGCTTAAATGTTGAAAGTAACATTTCTTAGAATACAAAAATTAGCTCTCAAGTGGATGTCTGAAAATGTGGGAAGGAACAGCTTTGCTTTGTGCGTGATTTACATCTACAATAATTTAAATATCACTTACTCTTTCAAGACAAATGTTGGTTACAATATATTTATTTTCTAGGAACTTCCTGGAAATGAATTCCTGGCTTGTGAAGATAAATTGGATCTAGGAGTGAATGAAGAATATCCTTCCAAAAATCTATGGTATTAAATAAGAATTATTGTGAAACTCCAAATGTAAAGAAGAAAATATTATTTACAGATGTCACAAGTGGATCTCTAGCTCTGAGGGCACAACCATGACTATATTTTTTTCTTCTATTTGAGGCTTTACCCCTTCCTATATGAGGCAAATCTTGGCACTGTGGCTGTTCTGAGACTGTTTAAACCAGCTTCCATAATCCCATGTGGATTTGGAGAGTGTCCCTGTTTTCCCCAGGCAGAATAAGAAAGACCAGATTCCATTTTTGTATGTCTCATAGTAACTGTGTCTGAATGCTCTCATAATTTACCTTGTCATTAGAAAAAAACCCAACCCTTCCAAACAAACACAGCTGAAACACATTCACCACTCCTGTCATTGAGACAAGGCCAGTGGCTTGGTGAAGTGGGAGCTAATGTGGTTCTTGGTTATCCAGTCTGCACCAAGCTCCTGTTGAGGTGGGAGAGCAAAGAGAGAGGTGAGACTGGAAGTCATCAGAATTATTCAAAAGAGAGCAAAGCTAGTTTTCTGAGGAAGGAGAATTTAATTTTAAACTTCTCTTCAGGCTTCCAAAGGAGTGTTATTTTGGTACTATTCCTGTTGAATGGAGAAAGTAGGATTCAGGATGGTCATGTTTATAAGCTAGATTGTGTTTAGCATGTCTGTGGTTATCACTGTGATTGTACATAAGTTATAAACATATTTATAATGTATCTTACCAGTATTTGTTCCAATTACTAATTTTATATATTAGTGCATGGTAGTAATACATTTTAAGAATAAAATTCACTTTTTCTTTCCAGTTACTTTAATAATCAGAAAGAGAAGACAAAAGAGTTTGCAAAAAATGAATCCTTGGCTCAGGAAGACCCATCATTAACACCAGAAGAATCTGAAAGTGAATCTGTATATTCTGTTGTGGAACAACATTCATTGTCTTTAAAGAAAAAGAAAAATAAAACCAAAATACATTCAGCATCTTACAGTAAGATACCAAGTGGAGATTCTGATCGGTTGGCTAGTGAAAAAATGAATTTTTCACAATTTGCTGGAGATCAAACTTTGACTGGAAATGAATCAATATCACCATATGCTTGCTTTTATGGACCATCAGTAAAGAAGGTTAAAGCTGGATGGCTGGATAAATTATCCCCTCAAGGGTATGATATTTGCAGTGGTTATTGTGTAATTGTGACAATGTATGTTTGCAGGAGAGATATTAAGTTTGTATTTAGTCACTGCTTTATATTTGTAGTGGAAGGAGAAAGGGGGTTGTTTTCATCACAAGAGCACCAAGCTTTTGTGAATCTATAAGTTTTCAGTGTTGTTGCCTATCGTAAAGTTTCTTTAGGAGATGCACTCAGGAAAAAAAAACTTTTCCTAAAATTATTGATCACTACTCATGACCTATAGTGGAAAAATACAGAATGAATTTGTACCAGTATGTCCTGTTGCTACATTTTTGCTGATTTTTTTGTGGGCCACAAAGTAAGTGAAAATAAACTCTGATTCTGAAATATTACTGAATTGGCAAAAGATTATAATTAAATAATTAGTTTGAATGGATGCCCTTGTTGCTTTCTGTCTGTTTTACTTGAGCTTTGAGTTTAGAATTTATCTGGGGTGAATTCCTCCTGGTTAGTTTATTTTTCTGCCTAAAATTTTATGGGAGAAATCTGAGCTCGAGTCTTAAGATTCCAAATAAGGAAGAGAAGGGATCACAATAGAAAATGAATTCTCTCTGTCACAATTGGAAGTTACACGACAACAACAACAAATTTTATATTTGATTTCTGTTATAATTTTTTTGTTTTATTTTAACTGATTTTAAACTCGAGCTATCCCTAAACTGTTTCTCACTAAAAAATTCTTCATTAGCAGATCTTCCATCATAAATACTTGCAAACTCT
This sequence comes from Zosterops lateralis, assembly GCF_965231275.1. Classification (NCBI taxonomy): domain Eukaryota; kingdom Metazoa; phylum Chordata; class Aves; order Passeriformes; family Zosteropidae; genus Zosterops; species Zosterops lateralis. The sequence continues at coordinate 22,275,234 of NC_139766.1, read as the reverse complement.
GATGAAATTCTTCTAACTTACTCCTTTTAAATTGTAGTTTTCAGTTTCCATTTTTTCTTATGACTTAGGTTCTTATGAATTCTATGAATTCTTTTTTGTATTGAAAGTGGCACAGTTTAACTTTTTACATCTGTTTCTGCTCCTCACTGGGTCCTATCATCCAGAAATTAAAGCTCTTGTACTTGTTAGTGCTATAATACATCTACTGCACTTCTGTTCAAGCCTTTGTAGATCTGCATTCTTTGTTCTTAGGACTGTATATTGTCTTATTATATTGTATATTGTGCTGTGCTGAAAGATATTAAAGTGCATGGCCTTTCCTTTGATTTTTTGTCACCGTAATAGTCATCAGCAATATTATACCATACTGTAACAATATTCAGCAATATAATCCAGTACATAATTTTTTTTTATAGTGAGAAATTTATGTAATTAAATTGTTTTAGAATACAATCTGATTTGAACTCACTGGAAGCAGCTCTGTTGTATAGCAATTTCCATTTCTTTTCTTGTTTTTTTTTCTAGGGAATCTGATTTGACGTTTTATCTTTTTTAATTTTGTTTTTGTGTTGATATGGTGATACATTGTTGAAGGCAATTAACAAGATGGAATATTACGTTTAATTAAACTCTTTTCCCATTGCAGAATTTCAATGTGCTAAAAACTATTTAAAACTATTTTCTTTCCTTTTAAAATTGTTTTGTAAGTTTCATCCATATTTATGGGTTGCCATTGTTCACCTCTGCTAAAGAATCAAAGAATAATTATAAAGAGTATTTCCGCTCCCCCCCACCCGCCCCCACCCCCTCCAAATTATTAGGATACTGACTTCTTGGAGAGCTGCAGTTGTAACTTTTATTTTACTTACAGGATTTTTCTTAAACAACAATTTTGGCAGTTAGCTAGCAGAGTGATGAAAACTATAGTTCTTGGTTCCATCTGGCTTGTCTTGCTCTATTTGAAGGGATAGAGTTGAGAACAAGCTATGAAAACTTCAAGAAAGCGTAGTGTGAGAATATATTATTTGGAAAAGATAAGAGTTAACCACAAAATTAATAGTGATTAGTACTGAGTAGAACAGTTCCATGGTCATTAGCCTTGATCCAATGCCACTCTGCAGCTACTTCAAGGGCTTTTTCTCAGGAGTGTTTCAGTGAATATGTTTTTGTTTCTTTTTCTTACAATACCATTTCCCAAACATCTGAAGAATTAAAAAACCCTAACCAATTAAAAAGAAGATTTTTTTTTTTCAAACTATTGAAGCACTGTCATATTTTATTTCACTTCCCATCAACAGAATATTTCATTTTGTTCTACACCTACCATTCTTTTTATAAAGCTCCAATTTACACCTGACAGTTTGTGACTTCTTGGGGAAAAGAATATATACTTTTTTCTTAAATTGCTACAAATCATGCAATTAAAGTACAGCCTCTCTTTTTTTAGGTAATTCACTATATATTGTACAGCCATTCAGTTTTCTCACATTGTGTGTGGTTCTTAGGTTTACTCATCCCTGTATAATCTTGAAGTTTATTGACATTTTAATGCAAAATAGATGGTACAATGGCCTTGCCAGGTTATGAATAATGATGATTTATTGAAGTCATATAATGCAAGTTAATTAAGCCAGAGTTACTATTTGATTAAAGTTTTGATAAGCTATCACAGTCTACTAGTCCTAAAGCAGAGCACTCATTTAAAAGGAAAGGAAATAATGTTGGGAAAAAATATTAGTGGGCTCTTGTTCTTGCTTAATTAACTTGTTTAATAGATTTTAGAACTGAAACATTTATAGATGATAACTAACAAGCTGTCAACATTTTTAATGGGTGTAATGGACTACTTCAGGTTGATGTAAAAATATATTTTTAGAAGGTCTTTATAGAGCGTGAGGTAATGGCACACTGAAAGTTTCTCATTAATGATGTCCAGTTGATAACACACATTGAAAATTAAATTTCATGTTGTACTTGTTGGGAGATATGGTGTGCTGCTATTGATTAATTGGCCAGAAAACAGATTTTTGGGAAGATGTGTTGGCATTGAATGACTGGAAGTACCATAGCCTGTAAACAGAGATGTCCTTGTCATAAGCATGACAGCGAGATGGTCATTTGAGGTTCTTAACTTTCGTTTTTGGAAAGTGTCTTAATAGAGCTTGTAGCACTTAAAGTTATGCTCTGTGTTCAAAATATTGATTTGAACAGAAAGCTAAACAAGATTTGACCTTTCTATAATTTGTGATTGAGACATTCTTAAAACCAGTATTAGCTGTGTATTAATTGTGTTAATTTTTGATTCACAGGAAACGTGTGTTTCAGAAGCGCTGGGTTAAATTTGATGGAGAGAGCATTTCTTATTACAACAATGAAAAGGTAAGGGTCATGTTTTGGTCATGTTTGGAACAAAATGCATCTGTGTAATACACAAGGTACTATAAAGAAATTATTGAATAATTACAAATGGATATTGAATATTCATCTTAAGTTAATTTTCATTTTTAAAATACTTGGGTGAGATGTAATTAGATATTTTAAGGTGTCTTTGTCATCATGTATTGTTCATCCTTTTGTTTCCTAGGAGGGCTTGTATTGCCTTTCCATGTAGATATCATCAGATTTTTTTTTTACTTTTGTGAGAGACTAACACTGCTGCTGTCCTCAGAGCAGAATAGAATCATGCTAAACACTTTTGAGAGATGTTATTTTGATGGTGTTTGCAAAGTGTCTGGTCATGGGAACCTAGCATGCTGGAGATTGTCAGAGAGAAATTAAAAGTATCATGGAAGACCATTTAAAAGAAAACAACCCCAACCTATTTGCTTGTTGACTCTGATTAAAAATGTCTTTTTCCTGTTTGTCTTCTATGCATAATTGCATGTCATGGAACTAGGTTAGGTTTGAAAGGGAAGTTTAAAAACAGCACAGTACTTCAATGTATATGGCTGTTTTTGTTCCTGTACCTGAGGATTGAATCTTGCTGAAACATTTGCAGACTCATGAGCTGCTTTGATTAAAGTAGATCACTTCTTTTATGTGATACAAAAATGCATTTGTAGATCATGGTTTTCAACAAAGCATATACTCCTTGTAATTTTCTTGTAATTCCATGTAATTACCCTTCAGAGCACAAAATTCTTTTGCTCTGTGGTTTACTAATTAGTTTTTCCTCTTGGAAGTAGTGAAGGCCTTCCTAGACTTAAAAGTAATAGGTGACTGTACAATATGCATGTTAAGGGAAGTTAAGGTTCCCTTCCACATTCAGATGTGTTATTTTAAATGCTGGAAACTATTTCCTGTTGAAGATGCATTAGGAAGAAAATACAGTTTCAGATAAAAGTTCAGACAGAGTATGCAGATTGTGGTAAGAGACCTACACATGCCTTATGATGGGGTGGGGATGTAAGAACTGAAGTATAATGAGACTGTTCATTTTCTGAGGGGCTGAGGAACTAAGAACTAGCTCAAAAAATTATTTACATTGATATTTGTGCCTACTAATTGCTTGAAACAATCTGATTTTGCTTGCTTACTTTGCTTCACTTACAGTCGAAGACATGATTTTGTAGGGGAAGGGAACAATAGAGAATAATGTTTGGATTGCAGTGACGAGAAATGCATTAGTGCATTGCATTAGTGATCCCACAGCTTCAAAGGAACAGAAAAGCAGGGTTAATCATTAAGAAAGGCTTGAAAAAATACAGCAATGGGATTTGCTTAACACTATTTGTAGCATAATTAGGGAAAGAAATGTTAATAGAGAATTTAAAGTCTTGTGTCTGCACTGAGAATTTGTTTTCATTTCTTTTCTTCTCTTTGAAAGACACTGAAAGTATTACTTGGAGGTCGGTTGTGCTAGAATAGCACTTCTTATGCCTCTGTTTGTCATAAGAGATTGCAGAAGTCTTCCCTTCTGCTAAAATGGATGTTTATTTGTGTCACAATGCATAGGAAGCTAACAACTCTTCATCTTCTATTTAAAAGACCTGCATGGTAGATTAGGCTATCAGCAGCTTGGCAAACACTTGTGTTGAAGCCTCTTAGCCTCACTTTTCCTGGAAACTGAGTCCAAGCCTCACTCTGGGTATTGAAGTGGATGCTACGTGGTCTCTGTGTTTACAGTTTGACCAAATCTGGGTGTCTGACTTGTTAACTTGGTGAGTCACATACGTGAAGAAATGTTATATCTGAAAACTGCAAGGCCTGAAGCAAATTGTGGGCACTGAAGACTTGGTGAAACTCAAATTGGCTTGCAGACAGGAGGAAAACATAGTTGGGTACCAGTATTTCTTAGTGCCCAATGGGATTGTGCTGAATGAGCAGTGGTGTCACTTGAGAAAATGAGTTTTTGGTGCAGTGGTCTCTGCTGGATCACTGTCTCCCCACCTGCGCTGTTTATATTTCATATGAGATGGATATCAGCATTTTCCTGCTGTTGCTTGTATGTTGTTATCTTGACATTATAAACAACTATTTGCTGACCCATCAAAACCTGACTGCAACTTGAGCTCCTTGCAAGGTCTTCCAAGTCCCCCTTCCTACCTACATAGCTGGTTATTTTTATACTTAAATGGGGAAGTTGCTATTTTAATTTTAGAACTTAATGGCAAGTTTTCTCTGTTCTAATGTGTGTTTGTCTTAGGACATTCCTACACAGACAAGCATGTTATAAAGAAATTATACTTTTGGTTTCATGTACCAATTAAAAGTAGTTCTCAGAAGGAAACCAATCCATACTTGATATTTTTCTTATTATTACAAGCAGAGAAGGTTAGACTCAGTGGAATGGAACTATTTATTTTACCCAGAAACACTACCAATATTAAATAGCTCTATTTGTCATTCAAATTAGGAACTAGAGATGAGTAAGGTTCTCAAGAAGGGGAAGTGTACTACATGGCTAATGAAGAGTGAAATAACCGGAGACTATAGAGGGAAGACACAGAAAATGTTATTCCTGAAAATGCCCATATGAATGTGTCTTCAAATGGTTTAAACATCAATTTTATAAATATTTTTCTAACCTTGTTTTAGTTGTATATCCACTTTTACTTAATAGAGATCTCTTCTTTACTTTGTATCTGCATACATGAAAAAAAGATTCAGCTTTTAGTGAACAGCATCTGACCTAGGGAAGGTTTTGGGTTAAATCTGTGTTGCTCTCATTTCTTCTGTGTTCCTGGTCCTGAGATAGCTGATGTAATCAGAGCAACATCCCTTGTGGCTTTGTCTCAACAGTGTGGTTGACTGAAGAGGGAAGGCAGAATTGGAGAATTTTTTTCAGCTACCCTATATGCACAAGTTTTGTTTCAAATTTCTTCCTACTTTTGCAGAACTCTGGTGTTTTACCATGCATTTTATAGTAAGGCAAAACCTGCTGGTTATGTTGAAAGTTTTTATTTAAAGCAGCTTAGAATGCCTGACAAATATATTAGTAACTTAGGAAAAAGATTTCACTCTTCAAATGGAGAGCTTCAGTATTCTGTTGTGGCACAGTACAAGTGCATGTTACAATGAGCAAAATTCACTGCAAAACAGGTGAATCACTGTCATTCTTGAAATAGGTCATACTTAATCTGTTGTGGAAGTAAAACCAAAGTAGCCCAATACAGTATTTTCCAGGAGCCGTTAGCTCATCTCTAAATCACAGCTGTCAAGGAGTGACATGGGGCTTTATTTGAAAATAAAAGTCTCTGTCGAACTAGCTAATATAAAAAAAACCCCACTCAAACATTTTGCTTTCCCTACTAGAAGATTTTTTTGTCAGAGAATTTTTAGCAGTTCTAAAACTAGTTTACACCACTCAGTAGCAGAATAAATAGCTGTGAAGTTTTTGGCTGCATTTGTTTGGGTTTGTTTTCTATATTCTTAAATAATTCACCTAATTTCTAGTCTGGAGTATTTCAAAGAGAGACATTGTATCTTGATCTACAAGAGCTTTTTAACAGGCATTATTTTTGCACATGAAAGAAAAGCTGCTGCACAAGAAAGATAGATTGATAAATTATTATGGTTTAAACTGTATTTGAAAATATGTGTGCCTTGGAGAACAAAGCTTTAAAAAGGATGATGAGTGATTGTTTAAATAGCTAAGCAAAACTTTACTCAGCTTAAAAGGAAATGGACTTTTTTTTGGGCAAATGGAATAAAATAGTTGTAACTTCCAGCAGTCTGTTATTCTCTTGCAGTAGTACCAAATACAACCAGTAGATGCCTGCAAACACCATAACATATTTATAACTGAACACTTGCAGAACCAGTATATGTAAAAAATTTGTTTTACCACGGGAAAATCAATAGTAAACTTCATATCCAACCTCATTAAAATTAGTAAAATCACTCTTTTAACAAATATAGCCATAATGCTATGCAATATATAGCTATGCAATTATATCTGTGGTCATTCTGACTATTCCTTGTGTGTAGATATAGTAGAATGCTTGATTCTGCTCTATTTCAATATTTCTATTTATTTATCCACTAAACTACCTTCACTGACATGTATTAGTATCTCAAATTGAAACAACATTAGTACATTAAACTCAGTAAACAAAGAAATAATCCAGTGTATCCTTCCTGCTTCACACTCACAATGTTCCTCGATTGTTTGTATGAAGTCTCTTATAATAATTTATACTTTGGGAGGGAAGTTATTACAGCACAATTTCTTTATGGGGAGCTGACTCTTGGAGTATTACTGCTTCTGGATCATAAATTTTATCAGTATATCTGAGTTGTCTTGGTCAGAAAATGAATTGATGAAAGCACAGTGGAGACAAGAGCAGCGTTAACTCTGGAGTCCAAAAATGATGCAGGTGTATTTCTGAAGTGCACATTTGCTTCAGCTTTCCTTCCTGTCAATCCCCACCCCAAACCCTTAGGTCAATTAGATTAAAAAGGTGAGCTGCTTGAAGGGAAGTACTTGTAGCTGTTTCTTTTTCCTATCTTGCATTTGTGTTCCATTCAGTCACCCTATTACCTAGTTGGAAATCTAAAAATATTGAGAAAAATTGTGCTGACCCCAAACTGTTGTGGTTCGACCTCAGCCAGCAACCATGCCCCGCACCCACTCACTCTTCCCCTAGTCAGGATGGAGAGAGAATCAGAAGGATAAACATGAGAACTTGTGGGTTGAGATAGAGACACTTTAGGAGGTAATGCCAAAGCTGTGCACAGGCAAACCAAGGAATTCATCCACCACTTCTCATGGGCAGGCAGGTGTTTGGCCATCCCCAGGAGAGCAGGACTCTATTCTGCTTAGTGGTTACTTGAGAAGACAAGCTCCATCACCATGAACATCCTCCAGCTTTCCATACTAAACATGATTCCATTTGGTATGGATATCTCTCAGGTCTGCTGGGGCCAGCTGTCCAGGTTGTATTACTGCTCATCTTCTTGTGCATCCCCAGCCTCCTCAGGGGTGGGGTGAGGCTGGGAGTAGAAAAGGCTTTGACTCTGGGTCAGCACTGCTCAGCAATGGCTGAAACAGCCCTATTTCTATCATCAAACATAGCCCCATACCAGCTATTGTGAAGGGAATTAACTTCCAAACCAAAACCAGCACACACATATAGCAGAAAAGCACATACCTGATCCAAGCTAGAGCATTCTTGTTAGCACTGACAGAACAGTGTATTTTTCCAGTGTGATGGGAGATATTTTTTCTTTGTGTTCAAACTTAGGGATAAATTCATTGAATTTGCATTTCTTATTGACTACCTGCTGAAGTGGCAAGGTGCAGAGGGAACAGCAAAACTGTTTGGAATTCTCTGCCTGGAGAAAGTATAACATGTCTCATTCTATCATACAAGTATAATAATTATATATTTTTAAATTATTTTTCTGTGAGATAGTAAATGTAATTTACTTTGACATAAAATTGTAAATTAAAGTGTGATGTTTTGCAATATTAATGCCATGAGATAATTTATGATGTTGCATCTCGAAAGTGCATAATCTATCTCATCATGGGATTTTATTCTATTTTAGAAGGTAGTAGATGTGCACAGATCCAGAACAGTGAAGTTGGTGATAGGCAAGTAGTGAAGGGATTCACTTATTCAGTTATATTAAGTGTGGTGAGTTTCCTAAATATCATGACAAGTAGTATTACATCAAAGAAATTTAAAATTCCATGAAAATTGAATATTTTGACTACCTTTTATTACAGGAAGTGTTCTCTAAAGGAATAATTCTACTCTCTGCAATAGCAACAGTAAGAGTTCATGGGGAGAATAAGTTTGAAGTTGTCACACCCCATAGGACTTTTGTTTTCCGTGTGGATAAAGAAGGTAAGTAGATCTGTGTTTCTAAAAATTGCCAAAGAGCTGTGTAATCACTGTTGATAAATTCTGTTTGTGAAATATAACTTGTTATATTATGAGAAATATTTCTGGAATCCAATTGGTTTAAGCTCATAGAGTGAAACTGGAGATAACTAGACTTTGTAAGAACAATGGAAATTGTTGGGCAATGACTTTTTCAAATATCAAAATGAGAAGACTATTTTCCCAACTCTTCTGCCTCCTCCCCCATCCTTCCTAAAGATTAATTTGTCTGAACCTTTCTCAAGTCTCAGTAGCAGCTTTTACAGCCTGTGTGCTCTCAGACATCTCTGAGTCACCACTTGATAAAAAAAATGACAAAGAGACAATGAATGATGTCTGGGATGTGATGCTGTGATCAAAAGAAATCCGAGTTTTTCTGTCCTGTATAGTATTTTCAGCCAGGTATTGATAGAGATTACAAATGTAAATTGTAGCAAGGAAGTTAGTACGCCTTCTAATTGAATGCTTTATCAACCTACAGCTATAATATGTGGAATCAATATCAGTGCATGTGTGATTTATTTATGGAAAATCAAATAAAAATGAACACCTAGAAAAAAAAGAGTTGTGCAATATGTATTTACAGCAGTACATGCCAGAGCCATTATAGCTAAGGGTCTCTCAGCATTTCCATTATCAAATCCCATTTTTATGGGTTATAGTTGGTTGTAAACATTTGCTGCAGGCTGTAACAGGAGTGCAGCATCAGTGAACAAATCCTTAGCAGGTTTGGCTCAAATATTTTCAGTCATTTTTATGCTCTAGGCTGAGTTTAAAAGTATCTATTTCTTTATTATTTTTGCATTTCTCCTCCAAATATATATATATATTCATAAATTAGAATATAATCATCTTGGTGCAATACATTTTGTAGGGCTGCATTTTGTTTTGTGGACCTTTGCTTTAGATACTATAAAAATGTTAAAAACTTATACTGACTTGTAAAATATATTCAGAGCAACCACTTGTTATACATGAAATTCCATTTTCACGTAATATATAAACATCTTTGGACATAGTAACATGTCTGAAAAGCTGTTCACTTGAGGTTAGAAATGCTTATTGTATAAGGAATTTGGCCATTACTGTATCCAGAGGTGAATGATGTATTCCAAGTAAAGTATGTAAATAACTCTACTTGATTTCTGTAATATGCAAAAAATAAAACTATTACTTGGTGCTATTACTTCGGTCAATTTGTGGTTGGGAATTGTTCTGGGACTATTCAAAGGGTACTTAACTGCTTTCAAAGATTTTTAAATGGAGACTTTTATATGTATTTTGAGATACCAGAAATGCATTACTTTTTGGATGGATTTAAATATCTAGAGGGAAAAGCACTATATATAATGGCTTGGAAAGTTTAGGGGCTTTTGGGGGCAAAATAAATAACCAAACAAGGGATAGCAGTGAATTAGAACATAATTTGCTCAGATGCAGTGAGATTTTGTTTCACCAGATTGAAATACCATAGAAAAAAAACACCTCTACAGTAATTTGATGCCCTCAGCTATTCTGATGTGCTTTGAAAAGATTACTGGAGTATTTCAAGACAGCATATATGTATCGTAAAGCAAATCTTTTTACAGGAATGCTTGTATCACATTCCCTGTGCTAATCTGTCAGGCTGCTATCTTCCTTTTCTACAAAGTATTTTATGATACCTAAATTTGTGTATTTGTTCCTTCGTGTTGCACACATGCCATTTATAAAGTAAGCACTTTATTATTTCAGTGGTGCTCCCTGCAATCTTCCATGCTAATTTTGCCAGCTTTATACATACTATGTATAGAACTTCCAATCCCTCCCTCTTCCCCTCCAGTATACTTTGTGATCTGGCTCTTTCAGAGCAAATAGTTAAAATATTCATGCTCTTCCAGTCACATAAGGCAAACCTAATTCATTTGGACTACTCAGCATTAAAGTATATTGATCTTAGTCCAGTGAAATGTCTGAACATAGTGAGTGAGACTGAGTGAAACTTTATTACTTCACCTCCTTGTGTTCATGTATTTGTAAGATGTTACATTAATAATGCATGCAAAGATGCTCAAACATGCATTTTCTTAATTACTCAGTACCCTTGACAATATCAAGCTTAACCACTACACCTTAATGGAATAGATTGTAAACTAACAAGTGTTTTTTTTTTAAAAGCATGGCCAAACATGGAATAGCACTGGTGCTGGTTTGCCTCCTCAGTGACAGATGATATTTAGACTCCCTGGTTTCTGCTTACATAACTGCTGCAAATCTTTCCCCTTGGTCTGGCTTCCAGAAGGTGAACATGCCAACTGTCTGCCACCTCAATCTTTAAGCTGTCTGGAGTACACTATCTCAGAACTAGTAGTAGTGGTTTTAAGAATCTCCATCATCAGTTTGTTTGGATTGATGTGTTGATTGTTGGGATTTAACTGGATGACTGTCCTTCTAACACTTCCACTGACAAAGATTCTCATTATTTTTATTTACATCTTCTCCTCAATGTTGACGTTCTCTCTTATTTGGCATAGCTAGACCATCAACCAATGTAGAAACAACGTTAGGAAAGCCAATGGGTTAAGAAGAATGAAGCTGATGCTTAACTAACTGTCTTTGACCAATGTTTTTTCTTGTTTAGAAGAAAGAAATGACTGGGTTAATACGATGCTCAATGCCTTGAAATTGCAATCTGATAATAACTCTCAGTCTCGAACTTCTGTCACCCCTGAGAAAAGCGGATATCTTGAGCTGAAAGGATACAAAACCAAAATCTTTATTCTACTTCAGGGGAGCACTGTATGGATCTGCAAAAATGAGCAGGTAAATTTTTCATGTGCTTTTTTGTGAATGAAAGCTTATAAAAATGGTTTAACTAGTGAGTTGGAAATTGATGGTTCTTTGTGAATAGGTGCATTTCAATATAAATGCATATCTCTTTATATGTAGTACTTTATTGCTGCAATTCTCAGAAGGCTTCACAAAGCAGGCAAAGAATCATTATGTCTGTTGTACAATAGAAAAAAGTGAATATATAGTGAGGTGAAGTGAAAAGCTCTGAGTGTCACAACATGTTAGTGTCAGGGCTGGGATTAATTCATTCTTAAAATGTGGGCCATAAGCACTCAACTTAATCAGAAGGCTTATTTTGTGCACTGGTTTCAGTGTTTTATAATACACTGCCCTGGCAAGTGTGCTGTAAAGAACACATTGTGGTATTTAACTGATACTTCAGGGAAATGTTCAGAAATGATGGGTTTTTTTTCTTTCCAAGAATAGAGACTGTCCAGATTCTGTTGTGCACTGTAATATTTTAAACAAATTCAGTATTAAAAAATGTGAAGTAGGCCTATCTTTTCAACTTCCAAAATCTAGGGCTTTTAGTTTTGTTTTGGGCATCACTATACGATAATAAATAGTGGGACTCCCTAGGGTGCCGCAGGCAGGGAATAAATGAGGATAGTTGGGTTCAGTGAATAATTGTGTGAACTAGTGGAATAAAATCTATTGCCGGACATTAAATGGCAGGTGCTATTTCTTTGTGAGGCAATTGATTACCCAGAAGTAGCTGAAACTTGGGATGGCATTGGGGGAGGTGGTTTTACATGCTTGCCTTCTTCTGTTTTTTTCAAAGTTGTGACAGGCAAATCCTCTTCTCAAAAGTGAATGGTCTCTCTTGGAGTTGATCTCACTTCCTCCCCCGTTATCCTCCTCTGTGTGAATTTATTTAGGTGTGCTTGAGGGTCCACATAATGTTTGACATTAAAACTTACCATTCTTTCCCAGGGTATGGCAGGAAATTAGAGACTGAGAAAGAACAGTTTTTCTTTCTACTTGCTGTACTTCAAGGAAGTTTTACTTGTTAGGTACATCCTTTGAGGTTAGTCAACAGCCAACAAATCAAGAATGTTGTAATTGGGTTTGCATGGCAAACCTGAGGAGGGAGGACCAGTGGAGAAAAAGTGCAATGAGTTCATCACAGCTCCCCATTCCCCATCCCCCTAAGTTGCTGAGTGGCGATGAGATAGAGAAAATCAGGAGCAAAGTTGAGATCAGGAAGAAAAGAGGGATGGGGGAAAGGTATTTTAAGATTTCAGTTTATTTCTCATTATCCTACTCTGGCTGGACTGGTAATATAAAGATTCAACTGATTTCCCCAAGCTGAGTCTGCTTTGCCTGTAACAGTAATTGGTGAGTAATCTCACCCTGTCCTTGTCTCTTCCTTCAATACTTCTGTTATATTTTCTCTCACCTGTCCAGCTAAGGGAGGAAAGGAATGATAAGAGCAGCTTTGGTGGGCATCTAACATTCATCCAGGATCAAGCCACCACAAACACGTTACAGTTTATGGATTTATGCTGTTCTCTAACTATAACAGAACTCCATAAATTGTTTAGATATGAAATATGATACCAAAAGTGTATTTGCTATGCGTCGTTTGAATTTAAGCCTGCAGCATATGTTTTGCTGAATGAGCATCAAGGAGAGAAATTTGTCTTCATAGCTGAGCACAGTACTCTTTATATATACTGAAATCTTCAGGCCTGATTATTGTAATGAATGGGTGACCTGTCAGTTAATACGTTTATATAAGTTCACAGCTTATCTTGAAGGAGGAACAAAACCAAGATGCAAACACCACGCCTCCTTTGGGAGACCCTGCATTTCACTGAGGTGCTCTTGCATTTAGAAAGAGTGAGGTTGATCAGTTTTATAGTAGTGGCTTGTGAGACTTGCACTATGAGTGTACTCAACATTGCTCTTCTGTCATGGAATTTCCAGGGATTTTATCAGTGAGGATCCATGGAAAACATTCTCATCCATGAAAATCTTCTTTTTGTGGATGTTCATTGTTAATGAGCCACTTTTCCTTTCAGAACTTATGCTTTTTGAATCTTATACCCCTGAATATTTTTGAGTGGTCCTTGTAGATGTTCTGGGATTTTTGATTGAGGGGTAAAGACACCCAGACTTGTGGAGGAATTTGTCCTCCAGAGTGATATGTTGTTTGAAATTAGTTATGTCCCTCTTGAGAGTTGCAGTACCAGGCATCAATTTTTTTGCTTTTTTCTTTCATTCTTACTCTACTTGAATATAACTATTGGGAGCATCTTTCTTGCCTCAAGTAGTGCTTTGAACTTCTGTTGATGTGGGGCACTCTCAGCTCTGCCCAATGTGTCGAGTCAGTTTCTTCTGACTGTATGTTGATACAAAACAGAGCCATTTAATCTGGAAGAGTTCTTGATTGCTCTTTGCTGCATTTTCAGAGTGCAGGTTGTATGATTCAAATACTCTAAGACTTCTCCCCTTCCCCATCACTTTCTGTTTTTACAGATATTTTAATTTCATTTCTTTTGTGTGTGCACGTGTGTGTTAGTTCTATTGCTTGTGCTGCTGTGTGGCAGGTTGTATCTGCTCTGCCCTTTCAACATCATGCATTTCAGAATTGCTTTAGCTGATCATGAAAGCACATCCTTATACAGCCCTTTTACTAGATATTTATTCTCTCCTACTACATGGATGCTCTGCAAAGATTACTGACTGCAGTGCAGCAGAAGGCAAACCAAATTCAAACCTGAGACAGAATGGTTAGATGTGCTGCCAACCTGTTAACTCCTCTTTTGTGTATGAATATTGCAAACAATGGTGCAAAACAACTTCACAAAGCTTACTTACCTAACCCCTAGAAAATTAAAATGGTCCTAAGATGTTTCTTTTCAGACTCTGTATTTGAACAATATCCTTTCTTCGTGCAATTTCTGGAAGAAATTCTGCAAGAAGAAATAGCTTCTGTCTTTAGGCTTTCAAAGTCTGCAATTCTTTGTCTACCTTTTTGGTATTAGTTTCAAGTGGAAAACAATGATTTTTACTGCAGTACTGAAGAAAACCATCACAATACAGCACGAATCCATTAGAGGGCGATGTTGATCTAAAAATCCTTCCTTGTCTCCAGTTTGCAGTCGAGCCAGTAATTATCAAGCAAATCTGTCCAGGGATGTCCTCAAATCCTGTTCATATTGGAATTCACATCCATACTAGACTCCTGGAGAGCCTTAGAGGGGTTTATTATAACTGCAGTGCTAAAAGACACCTATTTAGACTTCTTACAATGTTGAAATGAGATTGGATTGAGCTTATTCATTGATTTCTAATAAACTTGATAGAGGAGAGTCTGCTGTTACTTTAAAAAAAAATTCTTCAGTGTTAAAAGTGGAGAAGATCCTAAGCCAAATGCCAAATTGTAACATAACCACTGTGAACTTTGTGAAGTTCAGATTGAGATCAGAACATCCTGTCTCAGGCCTCTTTCCAGTTAAAAAGTGATTGGTTTAGCTTGAACTTGTGGCAGTGATATACTGCTAGTACTAAACCATCAATTTCTTTGACTCATGTAGTGTAAATTTCTTAAACTTCCTCTCTTGAGCAAAAGTGAAAAGTAAATTGTATGGAATCAATTTGTTCAACCTGCAGCTTGCTGAAATTCCCGTTTCTGTTTCAAAGTCATTTGCGCTTAAATAAAACCACGTAATCTGATCATTCATAGCAGTTCAAACATTGGCTTGAAATGTCAATCTCGGTGGCAGTGCCAGTGACAACCTTCCCTTGGTTACCATCAGAAGGACTCTGACAAACACTTGTCTGGTCTGCTTAAATATATTGGCTTTTGTTAGGCTATATTTAAGATTTACTGGTATCTAATGTCAGGGAAGGCCTAGGTGTTGTAGTGTTTGTGCTAGAATTTGGCTTTGAAAAGAGAAATCAGGATCTTTTTTTACTCCTTTGGGTGGTTAGATGTATTTACCTGGGATATTTGAGGAAGCTTTGCCAAATATAAAGATGGGAGACTGGTATGGCTGTGTGCCGTAATAAATCGTGACATTTTTTCTTCATTCCTGACTCTAAGTTAAAGCTAGAATGGTGATGAGTATTCTTTTTGTTAAATATAAGCAATAATATACATTACTTATTAAAAATCTCTTCTTTCATTTTGGCTCAATGATCCTATTGATTTCAGAGGATGTTTTGTTTTGTCAAAGATTGAAATAATTTGCTCTGTGGCAGATGGAAATGTTTATTCATGTTGAGTGAACCAGTGAGGAAGCCTAGTAATTTTAATTTCTTCTGTGATGCTAATGGTGCATTTAAGGCAAAACTGGACAAAACCAAAGGATGTATTACTAGAAAGGAAGGATATTAAATAGGCAGAAAATTGAAAAGGGTGGGATAATGTAGAGAATTGATACAAGGATAGCTGAAGGGACAAGCCAAAGCTGATGCTTGAGATTGGCATCTTGAAAGAGAGGAAGTGCTGTGAATGTCAGTGGAAGCAGAAGGGATCTGTGCATGAATCTCTGTCTGCATAAGGGCAGAGATATGTTCTTATCTCTGTTAAGAAGACTTAAAGGGGAGCATTTTTTAACAATCTGATCTAGTGAAAGATGCCCTTGTTGGATATGTGTTTCAGGGGGATTGGATTAGGTGATCTTTAAAGGTCCCCTCTAACCCAAACCATTCTATGGTACTATGAAATACATTGCTAAGGACATTATGGTTGGGATTTGGGAGCAGACTTGGAAGTCTTTTGGCATACAGCAATGGGAATTTATAGTGATACTCTGTAAAGGGGATTGTTCATTAGGAAATGTTCTGGTTTTACCTGGAGAAAATGGAATCCTGATTAATAATGAAGAACATGATGAATGAGAGAGAAATCCTTTTAAAAAGGAAATTATCTATCTATTATCTAATAGTCAAAAGTGTTTAACAATGGAAGGCTACTAAAGAAGAGCAGTTAAATGAAATCCTGAAGGTGAGTAGTAATGATTGGTTGTCGTGCTAAAGCACAGTGAGAAATTCTTTTTAATGTATGTAGAGTCTTTGGTGTGTCATCATGATTATATTTGTGAATATAATGAGTACAAGATGGTGGAAACAGCAATACAAAAGAAAATTGGGGAGAGGAGTTGAATGCAAGTTGAGCAGAAAGAAAAATAGAAGTTTTGAGGTCTAATGAGGAACCCTGAGAAAAGCAACTGAGTTCTGAAAAGGAAGCTAGGTAAAAAGACAGGGGAGTAAAGGCAACAAAAGGAAGCAGGAGGAGGAAAAAGAAGACTGTTCAGATGGCTGATAGAGGGTGAGAGGAGAGAGAAGTGCCTGGTATGTATGGGGTGTGGCAGTGGAAGGAGGAATTATTGAGAATGAGTAAACAAGAAGCAGCACAATCCTTGTAATTTTGTTTCTCCTGTTCCCCATTCTCATCCAACATCCTCATCTCCCTTGCCCCAAGAACAGGTGTGCTTTTAGAGATTTTCTGATGAAAAACTGTGGTTTATAGTGACTGGGAAACTCTAAAGAAACTGTGCTGTACTTGACTGCTAGTGCAGACTGTGATCAAACATGGTTACAAACATACAACTGAGCTTGTCCTGGAATGCCTTAAACAGGTGGCGGTAACAAAAAACCAAAAGAACATTTGCGCTTTGTTGTTTGATTCATTCCAGCTTTGCTTTTCCTTCATAACAATACAAATCTGTAGCAAATGTTAAAAAGCAGAAACAGAACAACCCAAAAATATACCAAATAGATTGGAGGGGGAAAGACTAATATGAATAACAGTTTTAAGGCAAAATATACTGATACATTGAAGTGGAATCAAATGATCCAGCCTCTTTTAAAATAGTTGTTTGCATCAAGCTGTAGTTGAGATGATAGATTAAGGTCATATCCCTAAATTTCTAGCAGTTCTTTGCAAGAAATTAATTCCAATTTTCCACACTCAAAAACATAGTAATGATCAATTGCGGTGCATGACATAAGAAACAACTGAACAGGAAATAACTTGAATTGTGTTAGAAAGCTTTAAATCTTTTGGTTTTGCTTGTTATAATACACAATTTATGATTACAAGAAATCATGTTGAGTGGGGAAAAGTTTTGTTGTTTATGACAATTGCTTCTTCAGTTTTAAACTAGTTGCATCCCCACTTCAAAAAAGAATTAAAAAATAGTTTTAAAATAATATGCTGCTTAAGTGGTTCAATCAGAGAAGAAAAATGTGTCAATGACTACCTTTACAGGAAAGATCTGCATTTAGATTAAAAAAAATTCTGTGGTGTTGTTCTTGGTTGTGGATAATATTAACACAGAGAAGAGCATAAACAGAACTTCTATTAAAAAAAAAAAAAAGGTAAAAATTAGTGTTAAGTTCTTCTACATGCAGCTAAACTTTGAATCTGAGGATTTTTTCCTGTTTGTTTGTTTTAGTGCTAAGATCTTGTTGAGATGTAAGTACGTCTAAAGCAGTCATGAAACATGGTAAAAAGCCTAATGCTTCTACAATGATAAAAAGCTTCCTGATTAATCTCATTTGGAGTAAAGTTGTCAGTTTTTCAGTAATGCTCTGTCAAACTTTATGGATGACTAATACATATATAGCCAGCTATCTTAATCACTTAAAAATTAACAGTGAAGAAAAGTGGAATTTGTTTGAATACCATGAAGATTTTACATAGTGGCAGAGCACACACCTAAGCAGCTGAAGAAGGTTTCAGGTCTACTTGCTGTAAGGCTATAACACTATTAATGCAATGTTGGGGAACATACTCTTCCATTTACTTGTAAGAGTACTGTAATTTCCCTAGACCATTGTTCATCACTATCTATGTTGCTCGTTTTTAAGAGCTGCTGCTTGGCTTTAAATCCCATGGTAAAATTATTGGATCAAAAGCCCTAATTATAGGAACCAGAACCATTGTTATGGCAATTTCCTTTTATAATGTAGACTGAGCTTGCACTTATCTTTTTATTTTAAATCACATGAAAAAATTATTTCTGCATTCAATTAATCCAAAATGTTTTATAATCAGCATATATGTATGTATATATGTAGTACACACTTAAATAACGAGGTCTTCTTTTTTTGTGTGTGCAACGAAGTTTGAGGTGACAATGAAACTGAAATAGAAAGTATTTTTCAAGAAAACTTGGATCTCTTCTTTCAATAGCTCGATATACTGTAGAAATATCTAATGTAAACCTACTCTCTTTTAGTTTGGATCCATTCCCGTTGTTCTGTCACTACATGCTATTGTAAAAAGTCCCTCCTTATCCTTCTTAGGGGCTCTCTTTGGGTGCTGAAAGGCTGCAGTTAGGGTCACCCCAGAGCCTTCTCTTCTTCAGGCTGAACAAACTCTCTCAGCCTTTCCTCATAGGAGAGGTATTCCATCCCTCTAATCAACTTGATGGCCTCTTCTGGACTCACTCCAACAGGTCCATGTCCTTCCTGTGCTGGGACCCAGAGCTGGATGCGACACTGCAGGTGGGGTCTCAACAGAGCAGAGGGGCAGAATCCCCTCCTTGGCCCTGCTGCCCACGGTGCTCTGGATGCAGGACACGTTTGGCTTTCTGGGCTGTGAGTGCCCATGGCTGGGTCATGTCCAGCCTCTCATCCATCAGCACTCCTGAGTCCTTCTCAACAGGGCTACTCTGGATCTGCTCATCCCCCAGACTGTGCTGATACTGGGGGTTGTTCTTATCCAGATGTAGCACCCTGCACTTCATATTATTAAACCTCATAAGATTTCCATGTGTCCACTTCTCAAGTTGGTCCAAGCCCCTGTGGATGCCATCCTGTCTCTTGGGAGTTTCAACTGCACCACTCAACTTGATGTCATCCTCAAGTTTGCTGGGGGTGTATTTGATCCCTTCACCTATGTCATTAAATGAAGATAATAAGTAACAATGGTCCCATTACAGACCCCTGAAGGGTGCCATTTGTCATTGATGTCTGGTGGGTGTCTGAATCATTGACCACTACTCTCTCAATGTGACTTCCCAAGCAATTCCTTATCCACTGAACAGTCATTAAATTAGGGTCTCTGCAATTTAGAGAAGAAATGCTGTGGGGGACTGTGTCAAAGGCTTTACAGAAACTCAGAAAAATGACATCTGTGGCTCGTCCCTTGACCACCAATGTAGTCATTCCATCATGGAAGACCACTAGGTTACTTAGGCAAGACTTCCCCTTGACGAAGGCAAGCTGGCTGTCTCAAATCTCAGTCTTCTCATGCGTTGTCACCAGACTTCCATGACAGAGTATGTGAATTCCATGTCATAACTAGTTAAAACTACTGTAATATGCTATTGCAAATTTTTGTTTGGTATATATAACTTCTGTTAACAATTTGCCAGGTTTGAAATCCATTACAACTCAATTAAGTAGTTGGTGGTTTCTGAATTCAGTCTATACTTCCTCTGGCAAAGTTCAGACAAGTAATGTCACAAAAGGATATTTTTCTCTTTTGGTAGGTACATTACCTATATGATAAAGAACTAAGTTGTATGGATATCCTTCTGTGCACGGTTACAGGTGGGGCTATTCTTTTGTCTAATCTGAAGGGGAAGAGCAATATTGCTGAAGACTGGGATTTGCCTAATCTATAACAAATATCAAATGAGCACTGGCAGTCATTTTATGATGATTAAAATTCTCTCTTTGGTTGCAAAACTAAATAAAACGGATTAGTTTGCACCAGCAGGAGACCAAAAAGAATATGTCTGCAATTCATTAATGTGCCTTGTAGCTGACACTGTAATGTTTAGAAACCCAAGCACTTAAAAACAAGTGATTGATCATAATGCATTTAGATTGCAATAGCTGATCATGCAGGAAATGCACAGTGTTCATAAAGAAAACAGTGTTGGCATTCATGGATTTCTGTACTCAGTGGTGATTTTTGAGACTGGGTGGTCTTACTTCAATCTTTGTTGGAGTTCATCAGAGTAAGGACCATTACAACTTTTTGAAAACACCCAGAATTTGTAGTACCCCCTCCCTTTTTTCTTCTTCACGCTTTTTCAGCTTTCACCTCTTTTTGTGTAAGTGCTTAATTCAACAATAGACAGTTGCTCCAAAACTGTTCTTTTCTCCACAGCATGGGCTGGAAATGGAAATGGCGGGAGTTGTTTTTGGACTACTAAAATAATTAGGCCATTGGAGTTTTCATTAGTTATGCAAAGTGAATGGTTTAAAATAAGAATTATAGAAATAATCCTTAAAATACTAAGATCTTTAATATCATTGTAGCTCAAGTGAAATTTTAATATTTTTGGGTTATAAATATTTTATTTTTCTTCATCTGTGCTGGTTTCTTAATGTTGTTTGGAGTGGTATGGTATTGTTCAGGTAACAAACATTTTTCTACTCCACTATGTTATATCTACAAATATTATTCTAAATAAATGAACCATCCTTATAGCAAAAGGAAGAGAATTTATGATTTATAGCTTAGTATGAATGTAGGGAATATCGCAGTGTGCTTTCTCAGCAATAATTTCTGTCCCTACTTAATAAATTGCTAGGCCAACAAATTTGAACTTAATCAACTCAAACTGAATTCTTACTACATGAAATGCTTCAACATCATGGTTATTAAATTAAATTCTCCCTCTTAAATATTTTGCATACAGAGTAACATCTTTTTAAGGATAGTTTAAATCTCATTCATTAAAAAGCAGTATCTTAGAGATATTTCCAGAAAGCTTCACTCAAAAGTTACTTCCATCTCAGCATGTGGGTTAGGACCCCTCAGAGATCCATCAGAATGATTGATTGATTGATTGATTAATTGGTTGATATCTAATGCTTTTAAGGAAACGTGAAAAATCTTACATACACTGAAGAGCAAAAAAAAAAAAAAAAAAAAAAAAAAAAAAAAAATCAAGTTTTGTTGCCTTCAATTAGGATGGAACGTTGTTGAAACACTGCTGTGGGCATCCAGAGAACCATTTGAACAGGCCTTGGACAATGGTTGAAAGAAAAATATATTCAGGAAAATATGTGGAAAACTATGATTCAGGAAATAAATGTAGAAATAATCTTGCTTATATTGTGCATCATGACACTTTCATTGTTGACTTTACTTATCCTTTTGGAGATTCTTGTATGTAATATTTAATTATTACATTAAGTATATTCTATGTCCATTTCTTGCTTAAGGTGAGTTAGACTATTAAAAAAATAGTACAAAAAAAACCTTGCTGCTGTCTGTGGGTGTGACTATTACAGTTATTGCAAAATAGTTTGTCTTGTAGCAGCCAATGTTTCCAAATTGTAGAGGTTTCTGTGCTCTTGCAAACAGGCAGAGAGGAGTCTCTATCCACTATTCTGCATTTGCCCACATTTATCCTTGTCTGTGGTTTCAGACTGGTATGCAGACCTGTGTTAGAGATACATGAGTGAGGTTTAAAAAAGGTTTGAAGCAGAGTGGCTGCATTGGTATAATAAATATGGCTTTGTGTCCTGCTTCCTGGTTCACAGTCAGCCTGTCTGGCACTTATTTGAGAGGCTCTGCAGGATGTTGTATGTATGATGCGTTTTCCAGCCAAGGGCTGTTATTCCTTGCCATGGGGTCATAAAGAAGTTCAAAGGCAGATAAAATGACAGCAGTCAGCAACAGCAGCTCAGTTCCTGCAACACAGGAGTAATTGCAGCCCATTATTACAATTGGCTCTCCCTTCTTTCCCCTGAAGGAACTGAGCAGCTGCCAGTTTACTGGGATGCAAGAAAACTGATGAGACAGGAGATCGGGGTCATAACAAAAGTTGAGAAACTGATCAAGGCAAAATTCATTAGTCCTGAGTAGCTATAAGAGAAGAGAAGGAGACAGTGCTGTGACTGGTCATCATCAATGCACATGTGGGAAATGGATTCTGACTTCCAGGTTGGTTTGTTTCACCTTGCACTTCTTTTTTTTCACGAAGAGAAGCAAGAGGGATTCTGTCATCTTATTTTGTAAAAAACAAACCAACCGCACAGCAGAAGGAAGGAACTTCTTTATGCAACTTAGCTAGAAAGAGTTTATTTCAGCCTGAATAAGTACATCAGCTGGTTTTTTGTGTGTGGTGCAGCTAAAAAACGGATGATCTACAACTTGTTTGGTTTATTTAACAACAATGTGCAGTTGGATGATGCTTAGGTACTTGCTTATGGTAAATACATACAATTAGCTGTGTGGAACTTGTCTGTCTTTACTGGTGTTCAGCAATAAATGCTAACGTAGACATGACAGCATTACATGTAGGAATGAAAAGGTTACATCTGCACAAACTATTTCAGGCTGTTTCTTTATCTCTCACTGGTGTGGTATGGAATATCAGAAACATATTTCTTAATATATGCAAGTAGAGATGTAGGGGAATTTTACAGGGAAAAAAAAAAGTAAAGGTTAATAGAGTGCACTGTAGATACAAAACCAGAGGATGTTATCACAGTTCTGTGTGATTCTGTGGTGCTGTTCAGGTCTTCTAATTGTGCAGGCCTTTTATCTTCACACCTAAATTTCATTCTCCTATACTGCATGTAGATCTGTTTTAAAATGGACCTAAAGAGGCATGTGCAGATTTTGTTGTAGCTGCTTGTCTTTCTAAATAGAAAAGCTAAAGATGCATTGCATTTCCAGTATTTATGGGGCCTATGAGGAAAGCTGTTTCTTGTGGGGTCTATACACAGATATCTGGAGTGAATTTCTATCTCTTTCGATGTCAGTTGGAACTTTGTCATTCATGTCAATGGCCAGTTTTTCATTTTAGTGCAGTATTTTGTTTCATTCCTGAATCCTTTTTCATCCTAGTTTCTTAAGTGATATGTTCATGCTGAGAAAATATACCTTCTTGTAACTTCAATGTGTTCCAGATTGCAGCTGCCCATTCCTACTAATACAAAAGGGTTTTTTGGTAGATTTCCTGATCTTAAAAATCACTGTAGCATGTTACAACCCTCCCTACCCACAAATGGTACAAAATGTTGCTGCTGTGTTTCTGAATATCCTAAAAATTTGAGTGATTTTGTAATTCTAGTTCTATTTTTGCTGTTTGTGAGATTCTCTTAAATGTGTTATCTTGATCAAGTCATTGCAATTTTGATGCAACTTGTGTGTGATGAGATGCATCTTCATGGTTTCAATTATGAGCCAGA
The DNA here is from genome assembly GCF_965231275.1 of Zosterops lateralis. Lineage (NCBI taxonomy): Eukaryota > Metazoa > Chordata > Aves > Passeriformes > Zosteropidae > Zosterops > Zosterops lateralis. The sequence continues at coordinate 22,251,952 of NC_139766.1, read as the reverse complement.
ACAGGGTTTTTATCACTGTACTTCCCCATGACAGGAAATGGGTTCAGTTGGCTGCTGTCTAGGTCAGGATGTTTCTGTATGCTCACCCTGTAAATCAGTGCTTCCCTGTTTGCTTTGGTCACTTTCTGTGAACAAATTGCCACTACAGATGCTGCTCTTCACTAATCACTGATTTGTAAGGTGTCTTGACTAACCTGAACATAGCAATATATGTTTCAGAATTTATTTTTTTTTTATTACTGCGTAATTTTGAAGGCTATTCCAGCACAACATTCAGGAAAGAAATAAGTTGTAATCTAGGCCTGTTGCCCCTACTACCCATGAATGTGCTCTGAGGCAGGAGTTAACATTGCTGTTGACAAATTTTCTTTTTCTGTTTCTCATTAAATTCAGGTGAGTGAGATTTATTTCTTGCTTGTAAGGATTTGGGCATGAGTAGGAGATTGGAGAAGTGAAAAAAAATGTAGTAGACAGGTGGAATCAGTATGCTACAAAGGAGCTATGTGTATGTAGCTTGTTGTGGGTCCTAAAACACCTTCCTGTATTGTTCAGTGGGTGACAACAGGAAGCTTAATGAAACAAGCAGAAGATAAATGTGTAAATGGAGATAATTTGTTAAAGATTTAATTTTTAGGTGTTCTTTCTATTAACTAGCCGTCTAGATAGTAACACAGAGTAAAAGGTTATTTGAAAGATATATGTAGAGGACTTTTTTTAAAGGATTTTGGTTTATTTCTAATTTGTAATCTGTTGAAGTATATTTTTTAGAGAATGGCTGCTCCATTTTTAAAGATATTTTGTCCTTTTCTGTTAGATTTTAGCCTTTGATCCTCGTTAGCAGAAAGTAATTTCATTGAAAGCTCGAATTTACTTTATTTTGAGCTAGAAGCACCTTATGTAATACTTTGTGATCAGAGGTGATATTCCTTAAACTATTAGATTATATTCATTAAGATGAAGGCATTTTGTTTGTTTCGAAGGGTATATTAATTCTGTACACAGTCCTGAAACATGAGATATTTTAGAGCTGGATCCTTCTTTAGCTGTGATAGCTGCCCATCTTAGCTTTTACCATTATAAAATCAAAATTTTAAAAAATTAATCACTAAAATCAAATGGGAATGGCTTTTACATGGACTCATAATAAAACTTGTTTACTCTGGATGTACTAGGAATTCAGTAATCTAAGTATTTAATACTGTAACCACTTCAGTATTTAAGTACTGAGAAGTAGATTACTTGTTTGTAAATTGTATTGATTTTTGAAACTCTCTTTTATATATTTACTTTTATACTAACTGTTTTTTTATGCGAAATCACTACCTTCATGGCATAAGGCTAGGCAAGTATGAAAGTGAATAACTGCTAAGCAGTAGCTGTATGTGTGTCCATAAGTGATTTTGCTTTACAAAAACTCAAAACGGTTGCTCTAAATTTATCTGTTATTTTCATCTTTTTCACATAGAGACAAATTAGTATGAGTGAATCTAAAGCCAGCAGAAGAAAAAAAATTCTTTATAAACAAAAGCAAAGAGATCAATCCCTCAAAACAAACAAACAAAACCCCAAACCCACCCCACTGTATTTGTGGCTGAACTAAATGTAAGGAGGTTGTCTTCCCAGGAGAGATAATGCTGGAATGACTGGGTGAGTTAGGGAAGGCTTGGGTATATAAAGCTGTGGTGCAGCATTGCTGTTGTCATGGCATCAGCCCTCTCTAGGTCCAGGCACAGAAGAATGTATGGCAAAACTGTTGGTGCTGCTGTCCCTTTGCTGTTTTAGAATAAGTGTTACAGAAGTGGGAACAATTCACAAATCATAAATTGGTCTCCCTAGGTTTCTGTTTCTAGGCATTAGCGGGAAGTTTATACCTTACATTGGCTTCTAGAAAAGGTCTGAACCTCCATGAAGTCTGCCACATTCTTCAGAGTTAACAAATATGTGTGCACACTCAACATTTAGATCTACTAAATATTTATTTATGTATTTCACAAGAAAAAAACGTTATCTTTTTGGTTCAGGTAGTCCAAAAATTTCTGAATTTCAAATAAAAAAAAATAAATTGAAATTTTATGGGATTTGATGTTTCTTTCCTGCAAAGGTTTATTAAATAGATGAGAGCTTATACTTCTGGCCAAAAGCTTTTGTGAGAGTCTGTACTCTCCTTAGCTTATTTTTGTACCTTTAAATTTAAGATCATAATGTCAGTTGTTAAAGTGGAACATTTTTCTTCATGGCTCTCTAAACAGAAGGTGTCTAAAATCTCCTAAGCTCGGAAAAGTAGGTTGCACAGTACAGAGCTCTCCATATTTCATATAATTCATTCATTTATTCTTATAAGGTGCTTGTGTGTTTGTGTATGTGTTTTGTTGCAATATACACTATCTCAGAAAAGTAATTTAGTTTGATAGGATCAGAAATCTAAACTGTTCATTTTATCAACATCAGCTGGAAAATCCCATGAGATCCAGTTATGATAAAATGGAGTATGTTTGCAATATATTCAGATAGTCATAAATAGATTTTTTTTTTAGAATGTGAAAATGTCTATAATAATTAGTCCGATTTGTATGGTATTGTAAAAACTGTTGTTTTTTTTTTAAAAAAATTAATTCCCCTTTTTAAGTATTTTGAGTTATGCAGATTACTTGGAAATTAGGTTTGTGAGTTAAAAAAAGCTTTGGAAAACTTTCTCCATCAGGAAATTCTGGTTTTGCTAATGATTATTGAAATATTATGAATTATGTTAGTTATTAATAATTTTTACTTGTGAAACATCATGTCATACAATTAAATTTCAGTTTATTAAAGAAGGAGGTAGTAAATAAAATAAGAAATCTTCATATTTACTGTGAGGACCATTTGTCTTAACACATTACTGTTTGTAGTCAGTAACTAAAAGCTCTGTGCTTGGTCAATGATAGTTTATTGTCAATATCATATTTGTTTATCTTCATGGGCAAATTTTAGAAGAAAGCAGACACTCCATTATTTGGAGGATTTCTTGCTTCGTTAGGGGAATTTTGCCAGTGGGGATGTCGTAACAGTTTTCTCTCTTATCTAGTGACATCTGTACTAAAAGTCCTATGAAAAGATTTGCCATTTTTGCATGACAACTGTTGTAGATTTTAAGCTATTGCAAAAATGTTCACAGTCTGTCCATTGTGTAAGAGTTCAAACACTTTTTTACCATTTTTTCTGGATTATGAATGCATAACAAGATCTTTGGTGTGTATCTAAAGCTTGGCAGGAGGACTATAAAGGTATTCAGAAAATTATAGCTATATATGGTATCTGAAAATTCACTGATCCTCCTGGTCTCCAGAGAACAGTCTTGCTAAATCTAAGGTTTCCATTTGTGAAGCACTTCCAAAGAAGAGTCCAGATGGCTACTTAAAATTGTAATAGTAATGTCTGTGTTTAAAAATGTCCTTGTATGAACAGGAGTTGCTCTGGGTGCTTATCACAGGGAAATGTTTAAAAGGGTGTGTGAATTTGAGGTAGTGACTGTAGGGATAGCTGTTTCAGCTAAATGAAAAAAAGAAGAAAGGTTGAAGGGCTCAAACACTGATAGTGAGGAAAATTGAGGCATTGCCACGTAATTTTAGAATTTGCATATATTAAAGTGGTATCCCTTTGGGATAAAAAAGATGTGAATTGAGTAGCAAGAAATGGGTTCTAAAATGGAATGAGTTTTTATGTGTCAAAAGTTGTGCATCTTAAGGAACATGATTGCCTCTTTAAATATGAGCCAATGTTATGAATAGCTATTGGAATAAAAGTAAAGGGGAAAGCCTTGAATATAGTCTGTACTTGCTCCTGACAGGCTTTGACTTTTATATACATATTTATTTAGCTGTACCATCTTCATATCATCTCATGATTTTTCATGAAGCAGCAAAAATAACGATCATAGCCCAGGCAGCTGCAGTGGCTTCAGCCCCCTTAGCTGATAAGATGCTGATTTCTGCATGAGCTCCATGCTGCAGAGGAGCCCTGATGGAAGGGACTTACTGTAATTGTTCAAATTGGAACTTTGCCTACACTTGTTTTTTGTGTGTGTGGTGGGGGAGTGGGTGACACAACACAGAAAGCAGCTTTGTCTCTCTTGCTTGGTACCTGTCAGGGTATTTGGGAAGGTAGCAAGGGAGGTTTTGTATGCAGTATTACCAGCTTGATTTTGATGCTTGGCTCTGTCTTGTGTGCCTCAGATGTGAGTTGCTTTCCTGGTATGTTGAGTGAAAAGAAAAAGAAAGCATGTGTCTGAAGACTGGAATATAGCCTGAATCACACTTTCTGTGATTCAGAAAGCTGAGCTCTGAACTGTAGAATGGTTGAAGAATTCAGGCCCTTTGGTATATTTCTAAATCAGGAATGCAAATGACTATGGTACCTTTGAGTCAAGAAATCTACTTTCCACTAATAACTTCAAACTGCTTTGTGTTAAAATGTACATGTTATGTAGAATTCAGGTTCTTATATTGTAGAATTCAGGTTATTATATTGATGCAACAACTTGCAACAACGTGATATTTCCAAAGTGCATAGTTTCCATACATACGAATTATTCATAATGGCAAGGCATGGTTGCAGGATGGTTTATTTCTTCCTTCCCCTTTTAGCATGTTTCAGCACAATGAGAAACCTATAAATATTTGGAATTATGATCTTTACTCTCTGTTGTCTTCTCTTTCTGTTTTTGAGGATTAAGAAATAGAAGCTTTTAATTTATATGTATTTGTTTGTGGCTGTTGACTTTGAACATCCCCTTCCAGATTGCATCATCTTGTCTCAGTTCACTGTGGCCATACACTAAAGACTTTTCTTATGGGGGCAGTAAAGTAGTGGGGAAATGTGGACTCTGTGTTCTCTGTTCTGATCTACTTTCCTTCAATCTTGCTGAGACCTCAAGATTCATTGGCTGCTATTATGCTGAAATTGATTAAAGCCAAGGATCTGTCTAGAGTAAGAGTTTACTTGGGATTACATGAGGAGACAGATGCTCCTGTGTTGTATAATCCTAATTTTTTTGAATACTCAGCTAAAAACCTTTGATAATATCACCTCAATTACATATTTCTGCACCCCTCTAATCATGGGAAAACTGGTCTTATTTCTAAGACCTTAATTTCACCCAATTATAATATTGTGTAGTAGATACTATAATATGCTATTTCCTTTCACAAGTTCACTACCTATTTTGGTGCATTGTCTATTTATTAATTGTCTGGTAGTTTTAATTTCTTTTCATGATGTAGCCCATGCCTTTTTATAGCACACTGTTGAAAAGTGCCTTACATTCAAATGATTCCTTCACTGAAAAATGAACTTTCTTTGAGGAGCAACAAGGAATTTATTTTTCATCAGTTCCTGTAAAGTAAAGGAACATGATTTTCTCCTTCATGTGACCACACAGTTCTGAGAAACACAATAAAATATTAAAATATCCATATATTTTGCATTCTCTGTTTTTCCAGTCTTTTATGGGTTGTTGGGAGGGAATAGTTCTCTGTCAAACTATACCTGCTCAAAATACTGCTTTCACAGGTCTTGGCTGAAGTTCCAATTGCTCAGCAGTTCTGCAAATCAAACCCTAGAGCATAAAGTCAGATACTAGGAAATGAGAAATGTGCAGTGAAATGACTGTATGCTAAGGCTTTGATTTACGCTGAGTAGAAACTGGAAAAGGCAAAGATAAGAGCTAACTCTCCAACACAGTATTCAGTCACTTTAATTATGTGATTCTCCCCATCTTTTTTTTTTTTGTTTTGCAGCCTACAAAGGCAGTGAGGTTTCATCTTCATGTGTCCTAGATCCATCCCATGCAACAAGCAAGCATGGGCCTGATGGTGCATAAACAAGCAATATAAAATTGTATTGATATTGCAAAATACATACACATAGCTGCTGAAGTGAGGTTTCTGAATTGCTCCTGCAGTAGGTGAATAGAGAGATCTGTAACTTAAATGAGAGGTAACATCTAAGGTTGTAACTACCTTAGAGAGTTTGTCAGGAATGCGTTTTTTAAAGTATTCTCTTAGTTATTCCCATTTCTTATGTATTGAATTTCATCATAGAGCCATCCCACATCAAAGTACAGGTATTACATTTTTCTATAAAATAATGATGTAAAATGATAGAGAGAGGAATGCACTCCAGCAGTATATCCAAAATACTCTACTGCAGATGAGCTTCCTACATGGTACTGACTAGAGCTAGTCTAAGTGGCCTTTGTCTTTTTCTGTCTTCTTTCTTTGTGACCTCCAAAATTTGGGTGCCAGGCTGTCATTACAATTATTTTTCAAAAATAGTGTGAATCATTTTTAAGTGGTTCTCTAGTGGGGAAAATAATTTTGCCTAGTAAGGAACTTAATACTGATGATGTGACTATCTCACATACTGTAACAGATGAGCACCCAGCTACAGATTTAACATGCATAGACAACTGGAATTCTAGCATCACCTTGCTCATCAGGGCTTTATTTAACATAATAATGTTAAATTCTTTTAACATTGTTATTTGAGTGTGTAATTATATACTGGATGGTTCACCATGGTTTTATTTTGGGACCTTGCTAGAAGACAGTAAGGCAGAGTACATATGTGGTGGTTTTATTACAATCCACAATATGTAACTTTCACTGGAAGTCTATATTAAAAGTTTTTGGCTCTGATGAGAGATGTAGAGAAGCCTGATGAAACATAACTGGGAGTGCTAAGCTCAATACATATAGAAGGAGAGGAAATCAATATAAACTTGTGTAAAATTAATATCATCAAAGCAATTTCTGCATTACTAGTCACTCTCTTTAATACATAAAAAGGTCCTAATTTTTCATTAATAAAGAAGCCAGTTTTTTTCCCATACTTGTGTTGCAGAAATTAGCCCTCCTTAATAGCTGGAAAGGCTGAAGTATAATTCCTCCAAATAATGAGGAGAGGAAAGAAATGATGAATGCTTCATCTGAATGATTCTAGTTACTGGCTTTTAACCTCTCTGGAATAATTTGGTTGTTTGGAAGGAATCAAATGCCATGGGGTAAGAATGAAGGAAAAGACTAAATCATGCTAAATTGTTAAGGGAGTTTTCAGATCTTGCAGGAGTAGTGCAATTGTTACAAACTTTTGTGGTAACTTCCCCAAAGAAAATCTAAAGTGGTGTTGCAAATTAAATGGTAATTTCAAGGAACCATGTAATTAATGTCCTGTTTTGGAAATCTGATCAGACATATTGTGTTTAAAGGTCAAGAACTTTCTGTGTATGGGCAGGAGGACAAGAGTAGTTTCAGAAATGTGAATAGTCCTTTTATAAATTAGTGTTGGGGTGATATGAAATATAACTGTTAAAAAGGAAACAAAAAATTGTGCATTTATAAATGCATCCATATACATTTGCATGTAAATATATTCATATATGTAGTATAATGTTCTTGATCTGTTACCTCTTACCACTTTTAGAGCTTTATTTTATATCTATCTATCTATATCTATATATCTATGTGTGTGCATGCACGCCTAAATATTGCATGTCTTCAAGATCAGACAACCATCAACAAAAAAAGCAAACGCACCATGACCTCAATTCACAGGAAGGAAACTGATGTGCAGTGAGAATACCCAGCTGATGTAGAATTTCCAAAAGTGCTGTGTTCCCAGCATATATCAGTGCTATTTCTGTACTTCAGAGTTCCGTACTTCTGTATTTTTTTTTACTTCTAAATAAACTACAAACATACAAATATATATTAAGGGATATACTTATGTGTGTATATGCATTTGTGAGTAAGTAGAAAAATAGTCTCTTGAACTCACGTCAGCAATTTTCCTTTTTCTCTGCTGTTGCCATTATCCACTTTGTTCTCCACAAAAAAAAAAAAAAAAAAAAAAAAAAAAAAAAAAAAAAAAAAAAAAAAATTTGATATTTCTAATATGAAAGTAGTAGTTAATTAACCTTTTATTTTCAATTATTTTTATGGGAGGAGTATGGGTAAAGTTACAGTTGTGGGTGCATTTTTTTTTGTTTCATTTCTCAGAGATGTTTTCCTGGGCAAGGATTTTTTTAAAATCATCTTTATACATTGGGGAGCTAATGTTAGATCCATGAAAAACAGTGCATCCAAAGACATGATAATAAATGCTGAAACAGTAAATGTTGAGGAACACAAGCAGCATCTCTAGAACTCCTGTGTTCAGATGAATTTTGGTTTGAATCAACCAATTAGAATGCCAGGCCTAGTGTTACTGGAAGAAAACCAAATAGAAAGGAAAAAATAGAAAGATAAATAGTTATAATTTTTAAGTAGGAGAAGAGTTTTTTTAGAAGTGCCGTTTTGTGGAGAAAGTGTGTTCAATGAGAGTCACAAGGTTCAGCCTCTGATTACAAATTTATTTATGACTTGCATGCAGAAAGGTGCTCAGTGTTGTCTTTTTAAGACAACATACTGAAAGCTAAGTGTCCAGCAGCTTTGAAAATTTCACTTGTTCAGATATAGTTGCATGATTTTATACATATATACCTTAGTGTTTCTTAACCTTGGCATTTATTTCTGCGTCTGTAAAGCAGTGGTGGTATATTAGAAAAGGTATGAGACTAATTTTGAATCTCCTTGAATTTCATCCAAAATAGAATTGAAGAAATGTTAGTAAAGCCTGTCACAGGGCAGCTTTTGCCTATGAAAAGATAATATGTAATATAGAAGGCAGTTTTGTATACCTAGAGGCACTTTATAGATACATCTTAAAGGTATGTTTAAAAATAAAAGTTAAATAATTCCATGGTTTATATACAGATGACAGGTTTTTATAGGTTATGTCTTTTTCAGACAGGTGTGATAATGACAGCAACACTCACACATTATTATCATTCACCCTTCAGAAAGGAAAAACAGTAAATCAGAAAGCCAGTACTCATCTTAGTATTTTTAGCTTTCAGTTAACTGTGCTGTTTAGTGAATACTTTAGGTCTATTATTATAGCTATAAAGATTTTTTTTTAAAGCTCTTATTGTCAACTCATTTTTCAACCTTTCTTAGAATTCATGAAGATAGTATAACTATAGACATTTAAGTCATGTCTATATTTAAATTAAAAAAACCCAAAAAACAAACCCAACCCTCATCTTTCTGTGCATTTTTGAATCTTGAAGTTTTCTTCCTTTGTCAGAAAGCCTAGCACAGTTCAATGAGGTTTCAGTGGGTAGAAGCAAGACAATTCTTATTCTGAAAAGATACTGCTTGCTTTTGCTGTCGATATTTTTTGTATAGTTCTTGAATAGTCCTATTGTCCTTCTGTGCACTCAAAGTGAATGAATTCATCTTTCAAAGTGGAGCACTTCTTTCTTCTCTGTACCAATTCCCACTTCTGTTTCTGAAGTAGAGAAGAAGACTGCACTCCTGAAAGCATATAATTCTGAGCACTGAAAATTCTAGTGTACCTGTCACTCACAAAGCCAGGTTTTTGCCAAGTGTTGTGCAGTTACCTTAAGGAGGTTTTTTTTAGCCATTATGTAAATAACTTCACTCTAATGTACCAATGAAATTGCTTAATTTGCCACCACATTCTGTTCTGAAAAGTGCATTCTAATTTCTTAATGTTTCTGACTTTCCTCGCACTGAAATTCAGTATTTAAAGTTCTCAGGCCCTTGCTGAATGTAAAACACGAGTTATTCTTTCTTTAGTGGGATTGTTCAGACACTGGGCACGTGTGCAAATTTTGGAGGGGTTGGTGCTGCACCTAAAGTTAAAGAATTTCAAATTAATGCACTTTTTTTCCAGAGTGCTTTCTTGGTTCTGTATTGTTAAATGTAGTACAACAAAGTTTGATGTCTGCTTTCACAGACATTAAAGTATGTGTGATCTTCGTGTGGCAGGTTGCTTCCATGCAGCTTGCTCCATTTTGCACCAAGGAAAAGAGGTGCAGCCAGCTGTTTGAATGCATAAGAAAGAGACTGAAAGGAATATAGAATAAATATTGTCAAGAAGGAACATTATGGAATAAATAGGTGAATGAAGTTTAGTTGGCATTTCTTTCCTCTTATGTAATGGAATTCTCAGTTGTCAGGCAAAAATTTGAAAATTCTCAGTTACCAAGTGGCAATATATATATGTATATATATATATACAAAAGGGCCTCCTTTTTTCACAACCAGTATTTGGGAAATTTATGAAGTAAGATCTTGCAGAGACCTCAAAGCGTGTTGTTCTTGTTGGGATTTTTAACTCTTTGAGGATGTGTCTATCAATGGCTAGTAAGCATAATTTTCTTTGCTGCAATTGTTTGTTTAGGGACTTTTAAGTGCTTAGATTTCTGGAAGCTTATTTAGAAATATGAGCATGTACCTTTTCTTATTTGCATTATTTTTATGACTGTCACCAGTAGCACGCCTAAGGGGAAGCTGCTCTATAGAGGAATTTTGATCTGGCTCAATAAGGTAGTTATTATTTTGGTTATCTTGGTTAGTCATTTACCTTTAGTGAGCTTTAAACTGGACCTAAAATTATATTAAACACCTTTTAACCATGGCTTCTGGTGGTTTTTTCAGCTGTTATTTAATAAACAAAGAATGCATTGCACTGTGCGGATTCAAGGATGGGCTTGTTATATCTCCCTTGAAAATCAGGATTTCTTAAGGCCAATTATTTTAAATAATTTGCAATATTTAAATCAACAAATGAAACTTGCATCCAGTTTACATCTCAGAAGCGTAAGCCATTTAGTTCTAGACAGTTAATGGTTTTGGGTTGTTTTAGTTAGATTTCTTTTTTTTTTTGTTTCACTGATAGAAATAAAAGCTTTTTTTATTTTTCTATTTTTCTATTGTCAGTCTTTTCTTTTTTTTTTACTATTTCATGCTCCTCTTTTTCTCACTGGTGATGTGAAGTTAAGAATGCTTCACTGCTACAGAGAATGCTGTCAAGTTCACACTCAAAAAGAAATTATTCTGCCCACTCTTTTCCCATAGAGGGTGAATTAGGGACTGTGTAGGCTTAACAGAACTTTCTCCTCTCTTCTGAGGCAGGTGTGTCACTATGAAACCCCTTGATTTATAGGAAAAAGGAGTGGGGGCTGAAGATGAGGGGAGAAAATTAAAATGTCTAGATTACAGGATAAGAAGGTAGAAGAGAAGTAGAAATATTTGAAAATATTTCTATTTTTTCTATTTTCTAAAATAAATTATATGAGGACTAGCTAAGCCAGATTAGTCATTGAAAAGCTTCTACTTTTTGTAAAAGGTTTGTGTCAAATTCCACACCTAGTTCCTCATTGTTACTATCAAAGGTAATGGCATGTAAAAAAACCCAAAAAATTCTTAATGAGAAGTCTGGCAAGGAAACATAAACTAACTTATCCTATAGTATATTTAATTAGTGGGAATTCTGTCGTTCTAAAAATCTCATAATGGACGTTATTTTGCTTTTTGGGGCATCATTCTATTCAATGCCTCGTGTGATACAAATGATCCTTCTGCTTGTGCATAGACATATACATGTGTGTCTTTTGTCGGATTTATCCTTAGCAATCCTGGCTAAAATTATATTTTTATTTGCTCATACCTGGAATAGGGAAATAAAATTACAAGAGTTTTGTGAAGTATTTTCTCTGCATAGGCATTAGTGCTCAAAAATTTGTGAATCTTACAAAGAGAAACTTGTCAGTGATGCAGGTTTAACTATGCATTAACTAGCAAAACAGCGCTCTCTTCAGAGGCAGACAACTCTGAAGTTTTACCCTTCGGTGCTTTTATTTTATCAGTCTATACCCAACTAATTGTTATGTGAGAGGTTACAATGAACATGCAAATGGTAAGATATGTGAATTTGGCTTTTTGTTTGGGTGATATAGTTTGTTTCTGATTTTTTTACTGTTTTCTAGAAGTATGGTAGTATTGCCAGGAATTAAACTTGTGGAAGTGACTGCCTTGAGATGGACATGTAAATAAATTTAAAGAAGGAAATGCTGATAATATTCCAAATAGATAAGAAATAACATATGTATTCATATGTTTTTCCAAAATCTGTACATTTGAGAGGCCCTCACAGGAGCTCAGTGTGAGCTCACATTTTATTTTCCAATTCTGTCAATACAAAAGTTATTTATATTTTTAGTACCTTTTTCCATGTAGCAGGAAAACAAACAAACAAACAAACAAAACAACCCCAAACAGTTTCACTTGGTTTAAGGCAAAAATACTTTCTTTTGACTGAGTCACAAATAACCCTTTGTACCCTGCTGTATAGGACCTTTTTTCAAAGACAGGTATCGTTCATGTACTACATCAGAAGCATGAGGAACCAAAAGAATTTTATACACATTAAGTTTGTTAAAACACTGATTTAAAGCAAGAAAAACTGCTGTCAGTGAGCAGGATTTAGATGTATAAAGTTTATTTAGACACTAAAGCATGATTCAAGCTAGATCCTTCTGTAATTTTGCATTCACATTTTAATGCAATCTATTGTTTAAACTCTTGTTTTTATTCTTTCCTTTACTAATAGTTCAATCATGCATTTTTTTCTCCTACCAACAATCAAGTAAGGTCATTCTAGCAGTTGGAAACTTAGAGTCTAGACAAAATTTAATGGAATTTTATCAATTAGTAAATTAGAGGTGGCTTATATGTTATGGCAAAGATGTCTATTACTGATCTTGGTTTTTTTGGACCATGATGAAATAATTCTTCTTTACATTTTTTATTCTTGAATGATGATCTCCTAAACTTTTATTATCTTTTTTCTAGGACTTTAAGACAGGATTTGGTATCACTTTAATCCCTATGAATGTGGCAAATGTAAAACAAGTCGATCGAGCTGCAAAACAATCTTTTGAAATAATTACTCCTTATAAAAGCTTTAGGTAAGAACTTTAATATTTATTTTACAAAATATGCAATTAACTAAGGCACTTAATAAATACTGGTTTCATACTGCGGTGCTGTATCTCTTTTGGATGAAAAGGTAATTTTATTAAGGATGTTCAGCAATTTTTAGAAAAATGCAAGGTTTTTCTTTGATTTGTTTAGTTGTGCTTCATCTGTTAGCTCCTGACTAGGAATATTATGCCCACAGGTTCATACTTTTATGTAGCCCTCTTTGTTCGCTCTGTGCAAGGGCAAAAGGGAAAAAAAAAGAGAAATTAATTCCTTCACTTTCACAAATTGACTTCATCCTAAGGAATAATGAACTTCAATCGTGAAATAATGCTGCATCCATTTAGTATTATGCATTTTACTTGAAAAGAAGCTTTCATGTGCTATCCCTTGTAGAAATCCTTGGTTGAAAACAGTTGAAAGTTTCACTTTGGCTGATGTCTGAGACTTGTAATGATTTTTAAGAAAATGAAAGTACATACCTTTTGTTATGTGTTGTAATGTTTCCTAAATGAAATGTTGGAATGAAGGAGAAAAAGAAATTTCTTTGTTTTCCTGGGCTTGTTAAATGTTAGCAAATATTTTCATTCTCAGTCAGCTAGCAGGTAAATTAGCAATTTGAATCTGTTGCTAGTTGGTATCTAGCTAGTTCTTTGATTTTTTTCTTAAGACGTGACCATGTTGATGTTTGTTTACTATTTAATTTTTAAAAAGATAAATTTAAATGAAAAGAAAGTAATTATTTAATTCTCAGTAATTTTTAAATTATCACTCTTTTTTTTTAAATTTTCATTTGATTCTCCATATTTCCTTATATCATTCTATGCTTTTGTTAAAGTTCAGTCTTTAAGTTTGGTAATTGGTAATGTAAAAGGATTGAAATTAACTCAGGGATATTACATGAATGTTACAAAAACTATGTAGCTTATATTAATAGTGGCGTTATTAAAACAACACTAAAACAGAGAGAGTTTCATTGACTGAAAATACAAAATAATATACTCCATCTTAGAATTTATATCTCTATGGAGGAAGATTTTTGACTGTGATTTCGGGTGTAAATGTAATAAATAAGGGGACTACAGACCATGTTTAATTGGGCTTTAAAATAAAGATCAATAACACAGAAAAGTCAATTGTTTCAGCTTTACAGCAGAGTCAGAAAGAGAGAAACAAGACTGGATTGAAGCACTCCAGCAATCAATAGCAGAAACTCTATCTGATTATGAAGTAGCTGAGAAGATTTGGTTCAATGAGTCCAACAGGAGCTGTGCCGACTGTAAAGCTCCCGGTCCTGACTGGGCATCCATCAATCTCTGTGTTGTCATTTGTAAGAAGTGTGCAGGTAGGGTAATTAATGACAAGCTATGTGGGTTCTACAAAATGTCATATTTGCATAGCTATCTATGTCCTTGGATTGGTGCTTTTTTTTTTTTTTTTTTTAATTTTTGAAGTGTTATCTTTGTGGAAGTTTTGAGAAACCAAATGTGAGCATAACTTTTTTTTTTTACTACTGAGGGCATCCTTAGAATTTCTAAGGCACTTCCATGCACAAATGACATTTCTGGTGATTGAGTTCTCTCAGCTGAATCATCCTTCACAATTAAGAAATTAAGACACAGTAACACTTCATGGGAATGATATGGCTTTGGCAAGTCTAGATGCCAAAGAACAACAATTTTTAGTGTATAAATTTTGGATATTAATTTTGTTACATCTGCACATATTTTACTGCTATTAGGGATAGCTTTTTCAGATAAATAGTTCTGAAAATATAGTTCTGTCATGTTTTATATTGGCATGTGTGCTTAAGTGGTAGATTCAAGGAAATAATTCATAATTCTTCAAAACAAACTCTCCCAGAAATAGTCTACATGAGACAGCCTACTTTGTTTATTCATTACTATCAAACAAAATTAACTTTTTTTAAAAAGAGGTATATTTCTGCTTTTATTTAACATCCAAATGTCAAATCCAACTTTTTAAAAAATAAAAAATAGAATAAATATGGCTTCATCACATTTTTTGATATCTCTGCAGAAGAGAAATCCTGTTTAAGTGCCTTAGTTAAGTAATGCTCTTGGATTTTCAGGACAACACAGATCTTTAGGACCAAGAGATTCAAAGGTCCGGAGTCTAAAAATGGATGCCAGCATTTGGAGCAATGAACTTATTGAGGTGTGTTGTGCTATTCTAACTATTTTTTTCCATCTTGAAACCTGCTGTATGAAAAGGAGTTATTTACTGCTTTATTCACAAGAAAACAGAACACTTAACTGCTAAACCATATGGTGCTGTTACAGTAAACTTGATGTTTCTGTGCATCATGCACCTCTGTAATTCCAAGTATTCATTTGTTTTGCTGACAAAATGTACAATTTCTGTTAGCATTTTTCCAAGTATCCAATATTTTGGGGGAAAAGGAAATAAAATGCTTTTGGAGAAGGCTCACGAGGAAGAAAGGGGAAAAGAGAGGAAACTTGTTGCTACCAGTTTAGCTGGTTGGGATGTTAAAAAGTGGTGGTGGTAAAATTGGTTCTGATAGAGAGGATTGGAGCTATCAGTGTTTCTTTAAAACACATGGTATGCTTTTCTCTAAACTTTAACTAATATTTTCTAATATATAATGAAATGTTATAACTGATTAGCCTTGGAAGATGTAGCTGCTATTGATGGTAAATGATGACTGCCGGCCTTATTCATTTATAGATGACCATAGGCAGTGACTGAGAGAGGCTTCTGTCTCCTGCAGGAAATTTTCTTTAAAAACTTTCTTTTTCAACATTTAGCAGCTGGAAACTGTTTAGAGGCTAGCTTCATATCCTTCATACTATTTTGCTAATTTATTCCACGCATCTCATCCAGCTCTTTATCGTCATTGGAAATAAGAGGGCAAACAGTTTTTGGGCTGGAAATCTTCCTCCAGATGAAGAATTGCATATTGATGACTCTGCAGAAAAAAGGATATCATTCATTACACAAAAATACAAAGAGGGAAAGTTCAGGAAAACACCTTTTCACTACAAAACCAAGGAACAGTTGAATAAGGTAATATAGCCTGAGTAAACCCATAAAATCTTTTGGATTGTATTGTATCTGTGTCCAATTTGGTCATCTTGTTAAACTGGTGAGAAATTAATTCAGCATCCTGAGTGACATTCTGACATAGCTGAATTAGGGTTATTTAGGAACCTTTGCAGAAGTCATTGCTTGATTACCTAGTTTATTGTTTTTCCTTTTAGTTTGTTTAAAGACAGTTATTGTAGTTCTTCCTGTGTTTTCTTTAGACATCAAAATATGGATCTTTATTTTAATTTAACTGGAGTCTAGGGATGCAAATTTCCACTTCACTTCTTTAGATTACTTCTTTGTCTTTTTTTTTATCCCACATACCTGACATCTAACATTCAAATACAGTAGATGACTTATTGTTATCAATGGTGAAAATAGCTGATACACATTTTGTAGCTTATTGGAAATGAAAAAGCTAAAATTAATGATGGAAAATTTGTGTTCTCTACTTTTAGAAAAATAACAAATATTTTAGAGCTGTAGAATGGAGAATTTTAATTATCAATGTCTCTGTAAATTTTGGTGTCCATTTGACTGAATTCTGATGTCTAATGACTTGAGTCATGATTTTCCAGGGTTAATGAATACAGAAGAGTTTTAATGCATTTTGCAGTTTTAATGTATTCAATTACATGAGTCAAGTTATCTCAAAGGGTATGCACAGATTGTGGGGAAGGATATATATGTCAAATAATAATTTAAATACTGGGAAAAGTTATCAAATTCACTATAGAGACATGAAATTACCATGTAATAAGGTGTTCATTGCCAAGTAATTCTAGAATTCTTACTGAACTGTGTTCTCTGTTACCTTGTGCCTCCCAGATGCTTATGTGTTTATTAGAACAGCTAAATTTTATAGGAGTAATCTTTCTATTTTGATTTTACTTTGGTTTTCATCATTTAAGAAAAACTCAATCATTAACCAAATAACAAATATTAAATAATAAAAATTTTAATAGAAGGGGTTGCTGTAATTGTGTAGCTATTTTCAGTTTTAAGGTTTTGGACCAATCTTTTAAAAGAAAAAAATAAGTTTATCATGTTTGGCTTTGTGTATACAAAAATAAAAGAAAATTAATATTTTAGCACGTGGTGAGATGTTTAAATTTCAAGGAACATGAACAAGTATCAAGATACATCTTAATAAAAGATTAAAAGACTCTTAATATGTATTAATAATCTTAATATATCTTAATAGTACATTTTAATAAAAATAATAGTTTGTCTTATTGACTGACCATGGTTTTTAAAAAAACTACCTAGGAATTTCAATATATGTTCTAGGAACAGAGTTTAAGAATCTAATCTCATGTCTTTGGCTGAACTTCTGAGGTCTGAAATAGTAATTTTTCTTTAGTAGTTTGATGTAAATAAACAGCAAGCTTCTGCTCCGATTGACTTACTCATGTAATCTTTCCCAATTGTAATTTGTGAAAGCAACATTTTTCTGGGTTAGGGTTGATATTTTAGGATATTTTTGTTGTCGTTGCTGATTTTTTCTAGATTCAGACCATACTTCATGATTTCTGATACTTATCAATGTTTATGGTCCAGCTATATCAGAGGTGAAAGGATTTGCATCTACTTTGCATGTATTTGTTGCCAGTAACTTTCCAAATTAAACAGTTTTCCTATTTCCCCTCTCTGTGACCAGGCCCTGTGTGCTGCTGTAGTCAAGCAGGATGTGCTGGAAACTCTGATGCTGCTCTTCAGTGGGGCCGATGCTATGTGTGCCACTGGAGACCCTGTTTACAGCACCCCGTACTTATTAGCCAAGAAGGCTGGACAAAGACTGCAAATGGAATTCCTGCACCATAATAAGTTTTCAGGTATGATGCATTTCTTTCTTTTGATCTAGTTTTATATTGTGAAAAGGAGAAGGAAAGAATTCAGAAGCAAATTTGGCTTTGCTTTGAAAAATAGTGGTATAGCAGAGGGGCAGTTGTGATGGCATCAACTGTATTTTATTAGTGCACAGTTTCAGTTTTGTGCAGATTTGCTATTTTGCTCAGACTTATAAACCCCCCAGACAACACAGTGATAAGTTGAGGATCTCATACCCTTAGTTATAGCACAGAAAAAACCTATCATCTTCTCTGCCAATATTATTAGTCTTTTACAGAAAAAAAAAAATGGATACATAAATTTAACATATGTCTAAAAATTCATCGAATGCTTTTTTAGTTTCTTATAGACCATTTAAATTGATATCTACTCCTATGGCACACAGATCTAGCTTTTTCTCAAAAACTGTCCTCCCACAATACAACTCACTTCTTGAACCTGCAATATGATCTATCCCAGAAACCTCTTTTTTCCCATCACAGCTTCTGTTGCAGCTTGGAGCAAATGATAAACTTTGGCTTGGAAGTCAACAGTTCTGTTTGCAGTGTGTGGCTGCTATGATCTTCTTGAAAACAGAAAGCTGCTCTTAACAATAAATATATTTGGGTGTATGGGTGTGACTGAACTTATCTTTTAAAAGCACTGGACAGTGTCTGAAACCATCAGGGCCTGAAAGTTCATATGCAGATCTACACTCGGAAAAAAAAAAGCTATGTGGCTGTAGTCCTGGGCCAGCTTTCCACTGGCTTGCATCACTCTGCCAAGTAACACTGCATAGCCTGAATGAAAAAAAGGTTTAGTGAGAAACAGAGGAATGAATTAGGACTTCCAAGGGAAAACACAGTGCCTTGACTTCTGCCTGAGTATTGTTCACACCAGTGCCCTGCGCTGGATCGTTGGATGTTGAGCTCAGTTGGGTGCAGACATGTAGCTAGGGTGGTTTTTTTTTTTTTGCTACCTATGGTCTCAAATGGTCCTAAGATTATAGAGAAGTTTGCTTGTCTTAGCCCTGTCTTTTCTACTTTTGGCCCTCCAGCCAAGGCAGCACCATCTTGTTCTTATCCCTAGGGAGGTGGAGATCAGTCCATCTTGATGATAATTCCCAGAATCACTGTCTGTCTGCTGCCAGAGTTGCTGATTAACTCTACATAAGCCCTCAAGAGAAGGAATCTCCTTCTGTTGAAGTGTGTTACACAAGGGATGAAAATTGAAGTTTAGTACATCAGAAAACAATATTTTATATTGCCTTGGCAAGGGGTGGTAGACAATGGCAGCACTGTAACAAATGTGAACAAATTTTTAAATAAAGATATTTTCTAATTATAAAAATAAAACCAGTAAGCTTTATCAGTGTTGTAGTAAAGATACTGCAGAGCAACTACATATTTTATGCAACACATGAATTTAGAAAGACGTGGAAAAATGGCTTTAACTGATGTAACTGAAGATCTCTGGTTTTCACTCCTTTGTCTGAATAGATTTCCCAAACTATGATCCTTGTTTTGAAAGTGGCTTCTCTGAAGATTCTTCACATTCCACCTTTCTTTGTGAATTCTTGTACAAAGTTTCTTCTAATGCAGCTAAGCTTCCTACAGAGAAGAAATTAAAAGAAGGTATTTAACTTTTAATTTATGTATTTGAATAACACATGAATATGTATGATTTGGATGAATTTTATTCCTTTATCTTCTTGCGTTACTTTTTTTGAGATAAAATATTTTGATATGACATGTTCTCTTTTGATTCAGTAGACCACTTTCAGATAAAGAAAATACTGTTTGTCTTGATCTCTTCATTCAGTAGTTGACAGAGGAAGAAGACTGAACTTCTAAAAAATTGTTCAGTTAATGTAGTGATTGATAAAAAACAAATAGAAACACTTTGTGCTTTAATTATATTTAGATTAATGCAAAAAATAATTTTCATCTAAAAAGTTTCTATTACAGAAATCATTTACGAGTAGCATTGACTTTTTAATAGGATATTTCTCAAGCTCACAAATTTACAAAATCTTCCAAGTAGAAATGAGCATTTACAAAAACTCTATGGCAATTTGAGCTTTGTGAGATGATTAAGCACGTATACCACAGTAGATATACATGGTCTCCTGTGCATATCAGTCTTCTGGGGTTTTTTTCTGAGAGAAAGAGGTGTTAACAGATAATTTTTCCCTTTTTCTTCTGACTTGTCTTCCTATATTTTTCTTCCATCTAAACAAATAACACTGTTTTTTAAAATCTGTGGTGATTTATTATTGAATTTATTGCTCCTAACATTCTTACGTGGCATGCTGCTCTAATGTACACATTTTTGTATGATTATGTCCATATTCTCATGGTGTATGCCTTTAAGATCCTTAGTGGACAATAAAAGCATGCTAAAGCATAGAACTCCTGCTTAAATATGCTTTAGAAGAATCTGTATGTTAGTGTGGTTCCAAATTCTTGAAAGCTTTGGGTGATAACTGAGCTAATGCCTGATCCAAAGGCATTTCCCAGCAACTTTGCAGCTCTTAACAAAGGTGCCTGTTTTGACAGAGGACTGCTTCTGGATAGGACTTTTTCTGGGATTGCTCTGAAATTGCAATGAGCTTATTTGGGAATCAATGTAATAACTGCAGACCTCATTACTACTTGCTCTGAGTTCAGGCCTGATCTTCTGTGCTGTGGGTATCTCTATATATTCATAAAGAAATTTATAAAAAAACCCTATAAGCCAGTGCTTATCCAAGTGGGGAGCAGACACAAGGCAATCTCTTCTCACACAATGGCATATTAAAAGTGCAGTATATTTGTAAATACCTGTATATCACAGAATGGCTTCTGTAGTCCTTTTCGGGAGAGATTCACTGTGGCTGAGCATTGTTAGTAGGATGTCTTAAAATTTATGAGGAAAGCCCCCAGGCAAGAAGTTTTGGCTGTCTTCTATTTCAAGTCTTTAATGGACAGAAATAAAGCTGCTTCGCAAGTTTGTAGACTGTTGCCTAGCATTGCACTTGTTACTTGAGGGAACATACAGTAAATGGAAAGGAACCAGATTTCTCTCAGCTCAGGTTTTGTTCTCTGAAATTATGATTGTATCTTGAAGATGGTGGATGTGCTATTGTTTGCTTTTTTTGGGGTGGGCATTTGTTTACTTTGTTTTTTTATTCATGCTGAATTACATATGGGTTTTTCAGGGCTGATATTTCTGGGATGGGCTCTTTACAGATACATAGGAAAATATGTTTCTCTAACCATTTGCAGTTCAAGGAGACAAATGGAACAAGGGAGGGGGATTTAATGATGTCCTTTCAAAAACAACAAGAAAACCTGGAAATCTGAGGAAGAAACTACTCTTGCCTTAGGGCTCTACTCTATCTCTACCATATTTAAGAAGCAGTATGACAGAAGTATTTCTTGCTATTCAAAACATAAAGTATACAATCTTTTTCTCTTCTTTCACCGAATCCAGAACTGTTTCTAAATTTCACTAACATGAAGTAATACTCATTGCAAATTATTGTGAATAAGTGGAGATATTATTTTTCTTTCTTACTCTTTTTAGGAAGTAATTTGAGGGTTAGAGTATTAAGATGTAGGAGAAAATTTCAGTTCCCTTCTCTGCCTGTATATATTCAAATAAGGTCATGTTAGTTGAAAAATCTGATCTGTCTAGTTCTAGAGAAGAGAATTCCTGTTGAAACAGTTCTGACTTGCTGTGAACTAATTGAGGTCTCTGCAGGCCAGAGAGGGAGCACTATTCTGTCACAGCATTTAGACAAATTTTGGGCTTTAAAAAAAAAAAAAAAGAAAAATTATTATTATTATTATAATTATTATTATTATTATTATTTTCTTATGCTGTGTGTGGATAGGCCTCCAACTCAGAATTCTGTGAAGCTGTTTAACCATTAGAATTAAGTTCTTTAGTGCTAGGAATCTCTGAGGCAGTTGACAGCCTTGCCTTCAGCACCAAGGGCTGAAAATTTAAGTGCTTGCTTCTTGTCGCAGAAAACTGTTACCCCTTTGTAGACTTGGCCTGAATGGTTAAAGGACACTGAAGAAATCATTCAGTGCTGTGAATTAACCAAGGGTTTATACCAACCACGTGGAACACCTGGAAACACAGCCTTGTTTTTCATTATGTGTGTCTCAGTGCAGGAGAGAGCCAACTCTGTGTGTACTTCTCATTATAGTGGCATCAGTGTTTTCAGCAGGGGTGTGTAAATTTTGAGGAGAGTTGTTGTTAATTAACAGCTGTTGATATCAGCAGGAAGAGAGCTCAAATGTCGGTGCTATTCTGATGTAGTGGATCAAAAAGTAAAGCTTAGAGGTTTAAGGGCTCAAGTTTGATTTTTGCTTTTGTTTCTAGTGTAAAAGGTTTTGTGGAACCCTTTAAAAAGCCTTGATAGTCCAAAACTGTCCTTGAGTGTTTAATAGTTTAGTGAATATTGAAGGAGTGAGCTGTTTTGTAGAATAGGTTCTGGAAGATGGGAGAGGGAAAACTGGGGGACAAAACCCCTGAATATTCAAAACCTTAAAATTTGGTGCTCAAATCCCATAAACCTATACATTATCAAGCCATTTATCTTACGCTTATTTTAGTACATAACATGTATTTAGACAGGATCTAGGTAGTACTGGACAGCAAATAGCATGATACAGATAAATATTACTAAATAGTACCAAAATATTTATTAAAGTTATGTAAACCCTATAGAAAACAACAGAAAAAAATTGTATGGAATATCAGATAACATAGTATTTGGAAATTGCAACTGTTTTTTTGTTTGATATTTGTGGACTTCTTTTGCCAGATCTACCAAATTCTCAGAAGAACTTTGCCAGCTGTATAGGAAATTTATGACTGTGGAAAATAGAGTATTTTCTTTTAGGGTGTACTACTCTTCAGTAGTGGAAACAGATAGACCTCTGATTTTGGTCTAAGAACCAGACATAAGCTTGAATGAATTCATGACTATTTCAGTAGCAAATACACATCACTATACTATGTCATGTGTCATATTCATATTTTAGATCATAAGAGGAGTGAGCATTTAATTGTAATTCAATATTCCAAATAATTCATTGAAGTTGCTCTGCAGAATTTTTTCTCCATCTTGTATTTACTTATTTAAAAAAAAAAAAACCCTTGAGAAAATCTGACCTTTCTATTATTTCTTTAATCACAGATTGCAACAAACGATGGTGTACTTTGGAAAGTGGTTTTCTGAGCTATTATGAAAATGATAAAACTACCACTCCTAATGGTATGATTGACATCAATGAAGTTATCTGTCTTGTAGTACACAAGTCAGACTTCTTTTTAAATAGAGGGTAAGCTCCTGAATTCATATTTCTATAAACAAACTGTTAATTTTTTCTTGAATTTTGAATAGGCAATTTAGGAAAAAAGCTGGTTTTATTTGACTTGAAATAAGTGCTATGTGATATTTAGGGATTTTTTTTTATAGTGTTAGAATAAAAATATTAGGGTAATTTAAAAGGGCTGCTTAAATTAGAAACACCTGTTTCTTATTAAATTTATAATGCATATTTCTCAGTGCTTGAAAGGTTACATGATGATTAATTGAACTGTTAATACTCTTTTTTCCTTTCTGAGATTGACCTCTGCCTCAAGCCAGAATTCTTGTTTTGCTTCTTCCTTCTAATGCAGCAGACTAGAGCTCTCCAGAATGCTTCTGGATTTGGTCACAGTAGTATTGGTCTTTGAAATCCATTCTTTGTTCTGTAGCTGAGGACAACAGTGTAATTGAGGAACATTTTTAGTTGGAAGATACTAGCTTCTTTTTTTTTTTTTCTTTGGTACGGTTTTGTTTTTTCTTTTATAACTCTCTCACATCCCATTTATACATGAAAAATATCACATGGAGAGTGACCTAAATTTGGTTCCAGTCATATGCAATTTCTTTAGTGCAACATTTGTGTTTAAATATACTTTGTATTTGTCTAACAGACTCCGTAACGCTTTCTTTTTATTTTTTACCATATGCATCTGCACCTAAAATAAAAATAACTTTCTACAGTATAATACTTTAATGCTTTTAGTTACAAAGCAAAATTGTCTGCAAAGAAAGCATAGTCTATTCAAGTAAGCTTCTGAAAAAGATAATGGGGATAAAGGACTTAAACTACTACAGGGGAGAAAAATCCTCAAACATGGTGATGTCTCAATATGCTATCAAATATAGAGAAGTGATCTTCACTATTCTACCGTAACTCTCTGATACCCAGAAAAAAGAAAAAAAGTTACTTTTTTCTTCTGCCTTCAAATCTAAGCTATTGCTTGCTGCTTTTCCAAATGGTTCCATTTCAGGGTAATACCTAAATTAAAAAACATGTTGGCTGAATACTTCACTCTTTGGAAATAATTAACCTCCTGTTGTGCTTTATCTGTGATTGAGCAATTTTATGAGAAATTTTATTTAAATTTGATATTTCATGTAGTGAAACAGCTGGTCCTTAAAAATGCCTATTCTGTTAGGACTAGGTGTTTATATAATTTTTGAAGTGGGTATTGAAAATGATAGAAGTGACTTATGCTCAATTCTCCACATTTAGACAAATCTCAGTTTTCAGCATTGAAAGGAAAAAACATACTCCATCTATTTGGCATCTAACAAGAGGTCACAGGCAAAATCATACTATAAATGGGTGAACCATAATTTTTAAGTTAAAGACTGATCGACCCTAACTTCAGCACGATATTTACTTTCCAAATTCCACACCAATTTTAACTGGTTTGCTTTTTCTTCTTTTACTGTCCTTATTTGTCCATTAAAAATAGTGGTATAATTTTAAAAGGAAAAAATTCAAGAACCTCCCTTTTAAGAGCTTCTTGAGCTAGAGCAACTTCAAAGTATTCCTACTGGTCTTGGTGATGGCAAGTGATACACAGTGATCCCACATTTCACCCCAGCAGATTCAGGCTGTCTGACAGGAAAAGCCTCTTCAATTAGAGGACAGGTGGAGAGCAGGAGCAGGTCGGTGACAAGAATAGTACTCTCCATCCTTGGCTGTTTTCAGGGCTTCTCATTGTGATAATCCCTCTTTGAGCAGGAGATTAGACCAAATGACATCTCAAAGTCCCCATGAACCAACATTTCAACTTGTTTATAACATCCCATTCAACTAGTTATTCTGCTTATATTAAACATACAAGAAAATATTTTGAATGCATCACAAAAATATACTTGATCAAAAAACATGTGTTTGCAAAAGCAAAAATTCCCTGTGTATTTTTGATGACTATATGTAAACATTTTTATGCATTTTGGAATTATTCAAAAAACTATTAGACTGTAGCCTTTAAACATGTATTATTGACCTGCAAAGTACTTTGATCCTATTTTACTGTAAAGTGGTTTATTATTGGCTGGGCTGTACTTATAATAATGGAGGAGAAATGCAGATGGATTCCATTCCATATGTATGAAAGAATGAAAAAAAAATAGTGAAATAAAACTCTTGTGTGTCTACTCTTTTGAAGACTAAATACAGCTGTGTTTCTTCTCTTGCTTGCTTCAGGGAAATCTTTACATTTGAAATATACCTAATGTCAGAACGTGTTTTTCTATTTGGAGCTGAAACTGCATATTCACAAAGAAAATGGTCTTCAGCAATAGCTAAGGTAATAGTGATAATTATCTTTTTCAGTTAGGCCAGGAGCCTTTGCACAAATAATAAAGTGCCATTGTTAGCTTAAAATCTTTGAGAAGCCTTTACTGATGAATACTGATCTCTCCTGCGTGTAAAGGTTTCTTGTGCAGCAGGAAGAAATAACTTTTGTGATTTAATGTTTGAAACAAGATAATAAAATAAAATGTGAAAGGAATTGAAGCAGTATTTTAATGCTGACCTTAAGAATATATTAAATATGCTGTAGTATAAAGATATATACTGTATGAATATATTTCAGCTAAATTTTTTTATGGTTTCAATTTTATTAAATTTATTTGCTGAAACGGAATTCATAAAGTTATACCATATTTTATACTGTTCCAAATTTTAATAATCACATTACTAATTAAATCAATGGTTGTTTAAAAGCAAAAATGTTTGAATTGTAGAGCATGAATGGAAAAAAAATGTTAAACTTGATTTTAAATTTAAATTTAGTGTATCTATGGGTTTATAAGTATGGGGTTTATATCTCAAAGGTTTTTTTTTTATTTATTCTTCATCCTAGAATCCTATAGATTTTCAATATTTTGATTTTGTTTTTTAGGGGCAGAGGGTTTTTTTCTTCATCTGACTCACCCCATTTTCTTTGGTAGCATTTTGTTCCCCCGGTGGCTGAATCATTGTTAGAGCGAGACTGTGACCTTCTTGGGCAGCTGTACTACAAAGATTGCCATAACCTGGATCAGTGGAGAAAAGGCTGGTTTGCTATAGAGAAGTCAAGCCTTTATTTTTGTCTTGAAATGGAGGATGCTGAAGAAGATTCCATATATCTAAGGAGGTTGCAAGAACTGAGTAAGAACATCTAGTAGTCAGAAAATATGCTATGGGATTAATTCGCTGTTAAGAACATTTCTATTGCATTTCAAAATAATAAATATTGGGAAGCTCAGTAACTATTCCTTCACATGTGTCAGATGTTCTTCCAACTCTTATCTAAATATGGAGTTGGTTAATTTCTGTCTTGGGGTTTTTTTTCCTACTTTTTGGCACATGCCAGAGAAATTTTATACAGCTTTAAAATGAATGATGACAATTTTTGTTCCAGTTGCAGCAGTATCTTTTTTAGAAGAGTATAGTATTGAATAATAATATATAACCTTTTGGGATTATTGTCTCATATTTTTGACAGGGCAGAAATACTCACTGCAGAACACATTCTTGAGATGATTGACAGGTCTAGTTTTAAAATACTCAAACACGCTGGAAAATTATAATTCTCTTGGAAAACTATTTCACAGACTAATAGACTTTTTTCTGATACTAAAAATATTATTTGCTCAATATCATGATGTGGAGAGATAAGAATATTTGTGCAAATGATCTTCTATGACCAGTTTTATATAATTGTTTGTAATTATGCTCTGAATCCTCTTTTAAGCGTATCTGCCCTACTTGTTTTTATATTGAACAAGGCAGCATGTTACATAGAAAAATACATATAATTTGAGGTTTATAATAAAGTAACATGGAGAAGATAATGCTGACAGATTGTGGACTGTTTTACAGGAGCTTACCTAAATGCCATTGGAATTTTTACTGTTTATTTACTGCCACCTTATATTTGGTGTGAATAACACCATGAAGGTGGTTTTTAATCAGGAATGTTTTTATGCCTCTAGGTGTCTTTTAACTTGTGAAGACTTTTGATCCTCATTCAGAATTAAAAGATTAGACAGTAGGAGAACTGTTCCTGATATTTGTTTTGATGATGCAACTGTAATTGCCTCTGCCAGAATCATAAGGGCATGCAAAATCTGTGTGTATTATATCTCATGTATAAAAATGAAACACTTTTGACTTTCAGTTGAGAATTTGTTTTGCTTGGGGGCTTTAATATTAGTTGTATTTCTTGGAAATATTATACATCCATACTCTTTTCTTTGATTTCTGCTTTCTCCAGAATATATCTGCTCCTCTATTAATACTGATTTGTATAAATGAAACTTGAAAAATAATCAATCATTTGTGGATGTATAGTAACTTACCTTCTTGATATTTGACTCAGGAAATATAGGTAGGCTACGAGTATGTGTGATGCAAAAACATCATATAACACGCTGTGTGTTTATTGTATTTCATTGGTATTTAGGACTTAATTTTCTCTGGGAATTAGTTGAAATAAGATGTGGATTATATATGACATGCACATTGAGAAATTAAGTTTACAGAATTTCAAATTATTAAGCGGGTTGCATTTACTTTACTAGTTTTAGTATTGTGGATGGTATAGTTTTTTAAGCAGTGCAACTGAAAACTATCCAGATGTATTTACTGTGTTATGTACAATGTAGGTGTTTTACAGGATGCTTTTTTCAGCAAGGATAACGTAAGGCAACATAAAGAAGGGTGGCACTGATCTTCATGCTAAACAGATAACTTGCATTATCTTATTGTAAATATGTGCAACCATTAAGTGCAAAAGTTAATGGATACCAAAATCTAGCTAACTTCTGAATCATTATGTCTTCTATGGCTTGTGTTTACAAGTTTAGTATTATAAAACACTGTAGCATGTTCTCACATTAAAAAGTACATGTTTAAACTTTCTTGATAATGTTCTGTGTTAGTTTTTCTTTTAAATGTAGATGTGGTGTGGTATTTTTATGAGTTTTATTTCTATTATCAGCAGCATTCTTTATTTGCAAAGTTTAAGAATTCCATGCTTCTTTTGCCACTGGAAATAATTTTGAAATAAACATGTCTGTATGTGCATGCATGTATATGTTTGTATATAAATATGTCTGTGAAGGTCAGGTGAATGTGTGTGTGTTTTGTTTTCAGCAACCAGTAGTGTGATGCAAAATGGAGAGAGAATAGATGTCCTGCTGCTGGTTGAAAAAGGAAGGTAAGGTTCCTATCTGAAATTCTTTGATCTGTTTTTATATTGGTATCTTAAAATTATTGTTGATAAGTTTTAGAGTCTTTTCACTTAGGGTTGCCAGCAGGAGAGTAAATTTGCAGATTTTTTTAAAGAAGGGAATATCTTTGTGCATAAATACATTTTATGCCTGTGTCACGAAATGTTAACAAGCACTACTTAATTAAAACCAATTTTCCCACTGAGAAAATTATTCCTAGATTAGTCTGCCAATAATGATTTCTTCAAAAGGAATTAATGCCTTTTACCCTGTAAAAAATAGTACTTCTTAGGAGCATTTACAACAAACTTCTTGATTTTTTAAATCGTTCTTCAGAATTCTGTGTCTCAATCTGCCTAGGTCAGGTTTGAGAGTATATGAATGAGTCCTGTGGTTAAACTTACTGTAATATCTGATCTCAGTTAACAATATACTATCTTGCAAAAAGCATACTTATGAAACAAACATGATCCGTATCTTCTTCCAAGTAGGTAATATTCAGTGGAAATGGCTATGTCATATTTATAGTGATAGAGGAGGTTAGAACTAGAGGTGAGGTATGTATTTCTGCCTCACCTATATGGATACAACTTCAAAGATGAAAGAAAAGATTGTGGAAGATAATTCCTAGTTTTTAATACGTTGAGGCTTTTTTTATTTCAAGGATGGGTTATTGGGCCAGAGTCTGTCTTAAGTGGTGCAGTATTTATAGTCTTTTGAATACAGCCAATAATAGGTTAATAAATGAAGAGTGTTTTTCTCATTGGCAAACGAAATAAACCCCATAGATACCTTTGACATCTATTCAGAGTTGGAATAGCTTGTCAGAAATGCATTGTAACTTGCGTGTTCTAAATTTTAACTCTTTCTAGGTTATTGTATAAGTTTCAGAACGGAGTAAGGCTATGCAGATTAGAAGGAAAGACTATTATCTTTTGAGGGGCAGGATTCTGTTTTGTTTTGGGTTTTTTGTTTGTTTGATTTATTTTGCTTTGTGTTTGTTTTTTTCTTAAAAAAAAAAAAAAACCATATTGAAAGAGGCAACATTAAATAAGCTACATACACAAAACAGGGAACTTGAGGTATCCTATTCAGGGTGCAGTCCAAAAGATGGATATAAACCATGCATATAATTTCATAGGTATTAATGCTGAGCAAAACTTTTAACTCCAGTTCAGGGTTTATTTCATTATAATATTTCTATCAAGTGAGGGTAGGTTTTCCCTGAACCACTTAAGGAAAATTCTGCACTATTTGAAAATAATTTCAACAGGGATGCTGGCTGATTTAAGGTGGACGTGTATATATTTAATTTTTCTTCACTGAAGTATGCCATAAAGAATTTAAATGCATAGTCTTCACATTATCTTAAACATTGAAAGCCATATGGGTGTATAGGCTTTGGCATGGTGATTGTTGTTTAGGATATTACTTCAAAACTATCTACGTGTGCAGTGCAGTTGTATGAGATTACATCTTAAAGTGATAAGCAATTTAATGTATGTGGGGAAAATGATTAAATATACAATCACCTTTGTCTTTAGACTCAATTACTTTAATTTGAAATAAAACCACTAATCCTCTTTGTGCTCCTCCTAGCTCTAGATAAATTAATATCCTTGAGATGTCATCAACATCAACTAAATGAAATGTCAAAGTTTCTAGGTTTTCCTATTCTGTCTGTTTTTTTGTATCTCTGCTTGTCTAATGTCAACTCTGGCACAGACTGATCACTTGGAAGAGATTCTATGTAGCTGATGACTTGTTAATTTGTTAGTCACGTAAATCCAGGATAATTATAAAATAAATAAAAAGTAATATTGAGATAATTAAATGAAACAAGTAAGATTTTTCTGGAATTGGAAAAATTTAGGAGAAGAAGGAACCCAATGACCATAAACCAAACCAAAAAAGCCACACTCCTTTGCAAAAAAAAAAAAAAAAAAAAAAAAAAAAAAAAAAAAAAAGTCAATGTCTTAAAGTGTCTAAAGTGTCTGGTTAAATTTTATTAGAAAATATTATGAAAATTCCTTGGGGTATTTTTCTACTGACTTTCTGTTTCTTACAAATACTTATGCCTTTTTTTCAAGTCTCAGTCTTTGTGATAATTAATTAGGGCAAGTCACACATTTACATGTATCTTTCTCTTTCACACCTTTTCTTTTAATTACTGTAGGTAGAAAAATGACTTCAGTTGTTACGAATGGACTTATCACTTAAGAATGATTGCATATGCAAGTAAACATTTTCAGAAACAATAAAAACTTCAAATCTTCCTGCTGAAATTATTACTATGTAATAAAGCTATGAATTCTTGATTCCTAAAAACATAATAAATTTGAGATACAAAAATTTAACATTAATCTGCTGGATATTTACTCAGATGAAGAATTTACAATTGATTTTGGGCTGTAATGCACATAATACTTTCTAGCTGGTATAAAATACAAGAATTCAGAGACAATACTACCAAAAAAGGCATGTGAGATTTTCCT
This sequence comes from Zosterops lateralis, assembly GCF_965231275.1. Taxonomy (NCBI): domain Eukaryota; kingdom Metazoa; phylum Chordata; class Aves; order Passeriformes; family Zosteropidae; genus Zosterops; species Zosterops lateralis. The sequence goes on along the minus strand of NC_139766.1, from coordinate 22,221,128 downwards.
GAAATATCTTAGCTATTAATACAATCCACTCCTACTTTTTTTTTTTTGCCCCCTCTTCCTTTACCCTGCTTTCTCCTTGGCACCCTGCTGTTCATTTATTCTCTATATGGTATGTTCAACTGATGACGTCTGTCAGCTCAGAAATAAGAGGTGGCAATCATACCAAGTACTAGCATACAATCAGAGGCTGAACCACACTAAAAGATTTCTGAAACCACAAGACTGCCTCTTTTTTGGAGATTGTTGATTTTTTTGAGGTTCAGTGTAAATTTTCATGATAATTCTAGATGACTTTTAATTCTACTTTTTTTTTTTTTTTCAGACATGTTAATGCTTGTGTATCTTTGCTAAAGTGAATTACAGAACACACTCTTTTTAGCACCTACTTTTTGTTGAATTTTATTTAATTCTGGTCTCTACTGGAGCATATTGTCTGTACTGCTGAACTGTATCTAACTCAGCTGGGAATCTTGACTTCTCACAACACTGTATAGTTTTACACCCTAATCAGATGGCCATTTGCCTCTTCTTGCTTTCCACTTTCATAGTTGAAATATTCTAGTTTTGTAGTTGAAATGCTTCTTGACTTCTTGCTAGAAGTGGCAAACCATTTCAAGGTTTTCGGTATTTGAGGCATCCCTTCATCACACAGCGGTGTCCTCTGATTTGATCCATATTCAGTTTGGGTTTTTTCCCTTGATCTCTGTATTTTTAAAATGCTTGAAGTGACTGGTGATACTTGACCTCCTGTTGCTATCCAAATAGAGGTTGAGTAGCATATTGGTGAAACAGCTATTCCTGTGTAGTTCAACAGAGGCCAACAGAGAGAATGCATGATGAAAAGAAGAAAGTTGTCTGGAAACATCTGTAGTTTTAAAATATATCTTCTATATGTGGAATTTAATGCAAAATCTCTAATGCTACACTTTAAAGAAATAGTCGTGCAGATAATTCAGTTTCAAACATTTCTTATATTTTTCTGAAATAATTTAAGCTCTCTCTTAGGTGTCAGTGCATGTTTTCAGACCATAATGTAATCCAGATGGTGCTTTTTTTCCCTGTTATGCTTCTGATGTAGTTAGCTCATTCTTATTATGGATAATAAACCTTCTCTACATACTGGCACAATTTCTTTAGACTGATAGTTCATTCAGTGCTTTCTTCTTAACCCTTTGATAGCAGTAAGTTTTCTCATAAAATGCTGTTATGGGCAAAAAATTCTAAAATCCAGAATTAATATAAACTTAAGAGTCAGATGAAAGGACTTGTGCTTCCAATATGATATGCTGGATGTAGGATCTTTTGAAGGGTCCCGTGAAGAAATATTGCTTGGTTACATTTAGCAGTAATTTTTAATGGAACATCCATGCTTGAGTTGCAATTTGATTTTCCAAAATAATTTCACATCAATATTTACATTCTTAGTACCCCTATTTTCGGACACATAAATTATTACTCATGTGGGAATTACCAGAGGGCACTGAGTTGTGCCAGTGTCTGTTTCTCACTCTCCCTGTCCACCTTACCCAAAATCACCTCGTACCACTGCTTTGCCATTGCACAGGTATGCATAAGAACTTATAGACATAGCTAAAGCTAGAGGACTTTGCAGCATGAGTTAAAGAGAAACCTTTGCACACTTGTGGATGAAGTGTGGTCACGTATGATTGCTGGGGCAAAGGGATATGCTGATAGACAACAATAAAGCTGTGTAGGTAACAGTAGCTCCCTTAATGTTGAGACTCATTGATCTGCTGCAGTCACTTGTGCCAATTCAATTCTCTCAATTCACTAAGGCAGAAATCTACATTGGCAGACCACCTTGTTTGTTTGAGTACTTAAATTATTAATTTCTTGGCTATGGACTGTATGTGCTTTACACAACATAGCAAAAATTCTGCCATTTTTCACCATGTTGTCACTATAGTGAACTATTTGTTATGAAATGTAAGATCTTTATCATTTTTTAGAACTGAAAATATAGCACATGCATAAGCATACTGTAGAAGGCAGTGCATTTGTATTGAAGGAATGCATTTTGCTTGAGTGTGTTGAGTTGGTACTCTGCATGGTAGATCTTTATAAACATCACAGTACAAATACTTTCAAACATGTTTATTTCTATAAGCTCTTTAAATTACTCAGTTTTGTGCTACATGGGACATTACTGTTTCAGCCTGTGTTTATGCTTAGTCTTAAACCTTGGATTTAATATAACTTTATATTTTGATAATGACAATTCAGTGAGAAATGCATGTATTTCTTATTAATTGTGTCTGAAAACTGTGTGAAAGAGATGAACACAGAGGTTAAGTCTGCAAAGTTATCTCCATCGCTTCATGAAGTTCTGTAGAAGACTTCTACTGTGCTTGAGAAAAGTTCTGCTCTTCTGCTGGAAATTATTTCCCCTTTCCTTTTCATTACTTCTAGGTTCAAGGAGATTAAAAACTCATTTCCAATCAAGGAAAAATAAAATGAAAAAACTTTGTTAAGTTTGTCTGAGACAACTAAACTGGGGACTGCTTTAAGCATCTTATTTTTAAATTGTTTTATGTTTTTCTGATTTAAATTTATTCCAGGTGTGTTCTGTCTCTGACAAATATTATTGAGGTTTGAGATGAGCTTTTTAATCCCCTTCCATGGGAAATTGACCGAGTTCTGAAATGTGTCTGGCACTGGTTTAATTTCCTTTTCTCCCTTCTTCACTTTTGTAGTATTGTAGTGAAAATGCATCTCTGATTTATCCTACTTTTTTAAGCCACCACTCTGGAGATTTTTGACTGAGCAAGTATAATTTTTTTCAAAAATAATTAATTGCCTTCTATGAGCAATCTAGGTTCCATGATAGCTGCGAGATTTTCATGTTGATATTTCTTACCAGCAACTTCTCTTTCATGACTGTGTTGCTCCTTTGGGACTACAACTTAAACAAATACTGCATTTTCTTTGCTAATTATTAAGTAGCCTTTTCCTCTGTAACTGAATTAAGCTCAACAGCATCTCAAATTTTAGAAAACAATGAGAACATAGAAAACAATGAGGGGAAGATGGAAAGATCCATAAAATACAAGGTGATAGTTTAGATAGTTTCCACATAGTTTAGATATATCATATATCACAACAATTGATTGACAGGCACATGATTTAGACTTTCGTATCTCTATGAAAAATGCTGATAAGTTTATGTGACCTTTGAAGTTCAGTACGGTATTTTTTCTTTCCTCCTCTGGTGTCAGTTCATTGATATGCAGCAGAGTTGCCCTTTTCTTGTTTAGAAGTAATAATATTTTCACTTTACAGTATGCTGCTTCCTGTATATATCATAATTCTTTCGATAAAAAATAATCTGTTGAGACTTCCATTTATCCTTTTGCATAATACCATAATGTGAATCCTGCTGTTCTGCAGGGGAAATAAACACACACTAATATGCATATATATGTACATTTCTCACGTTGGAAAGAACCATAAATCATTTATAAATCATTGTCCTAACCTCTTCTGATCTGTGAATAATAATAGGAAACGAGTAGAGTAGTCCAGCTTTTTTTCTACTAACTTCAAACCTCTTATTTTCCCTATGTGGCAACGTATTCTTTGGAAGGCATTGATTGAGAACTACCTGTTTTGACAAGTCTTAAGGAAACATTTGACAGCATTGAATTAGGCTCACTCATTTTGCTGCAAAAATAGGAGAGCTTTATGCATTTTTTTTTCTCTTAGTGGAAGAGAGAGGCTTTGTTTCTACTATACAGGCATGTGTGGTAGTTAACATGACTTTTGAAGTCATGAAGTATAGACTTCCTAAAGTTCAGTGGGATGAAATACTTTAGTGTCTACTCTGTTGCTGAATGGCTCGATCTATATATGGTGGATCTTGAGAAAGTTCAGATCCTGACTGTGTGTATATAATATATTAACTGCATACCCACTTCCTTTCAAGATAGGGGTGCTAGAATGGAAATGCTGATAAAAGCAAAATTGAAAGATACTTAAAAAACTAAATGAAATTAAGTATTCCCTCATCATATAAAGTGCTCCCTCCCTCCAAAAATGAAATAATCAAAATAAATGTATTTTCTATTTTGATGAAACTGTTTTCATAGAAGTTCAGTAAGGCATTCTGACTTTTCCGAATTAGCAAATAAATGGTCATCAGAGAAGATTGATTCCTTACCTGTCTTTAGTGGGAGATAAGAGAAGGTATAGAAAAGTTTGTTTGCTATTTTAATACTTTAAACAATTGTTTATTACACACATGCATATGGTTGGACATACCCCCTTAAACTTTTCAATTTTGGTATTTTCTCTTAGAAGCTTGTCAGGGTGACACACAGGAGATTACTGTAGCATGCTGAAATAAAAGAGTCAGAACAAGGCTGTGCTTTGAGATACAGGCAAAGCATTGCACTAACTTATTCTGCCCCAACTTGTAGCCTTTTCATGTATGTCCCTTAGCTTTGTGATAGTGGGGGATCATTTTGATACTTGTGTAGGAGAGAAGTTCAGTATGGATCAGCTACTCTGTAGAGAACATTAGTGGATGTGTGGGGTGTTTAGGGAGTGAATACAAAAGAAGGGAAAGCTTTTTACAGTGTTGAAAGTTGTCTCTAAATTTGTTTCCTGCTTAGCTGTGGCTTGGATATATGAATGTATAATGTAGGAGTAAGACTGAAGGAGAGTAATTAAAATGTTGGCAGGTTCTTTCAAAGGCTTGTGACAGTGTTTGCGGATCTTCTTTCATTTTTTATGACACTGGTAATACAAATGAATTTGGAAAAAAAAGGTGCTGTAACAATAGACCACCATCACAGCTTTATGTGGTGAAAGGTACCTTGCTGTCTTACTCCAAGTATATATATATTTCTTTCCTGAACATCTGCTTTGGTGCCATGGTACAATAACATAGTTTTTTTATTTCTTTCCCAAACTAAAAATATTTTTATACTTTTCAGAACACTATACATCCACGGCCATACAAAGTTGGATTTCATGGTCTGGTATACTGCAATTGAAAAAGCAGCAGGTACAGATGGTAATGCATTACAAGATCAGCAACTCAGCAAAAATGATGTTCCTATTATAGTGAACAGCTGCATAGCGTTTGTTACACAGTATGGTAAGTAGAGTGGATTTTATTCAAGCTAAGATCATTTGTACAATACCTAAGTTCCCTCCAGTACCAGATCCTATTGAGTGTGTTTATATATTACTTAAAGTAAAATCATGCCCCTCATTAGCCTTGCCATTTATTAATGAGGTGGTGCAATACACTACCACATATCTGAGAATGGCCAGTTTGGGGAAATACAACTTGGTAATTGCCTTTTAGAGACACTTTTCTATTTTAAATATTGAGTTGTTTCTTATGAAACTCAGCCTTGGGGTCCACTGCCCCAGTGCAGACAACTTAGCTCAGAAAATAAACTCTGCACACTTGTAAAAGCTGTGGTCTGAACACGTCATGGAAGCTGGCATTGATTTCAGTCTTAGGCTGCTGTTTTTTCAGTGAAATAACCTAAGAATGTATAGTGGTTGCCATTTATTTAAGTAAATTTTGCCAGCATAATTTTACATGGCATTAAGTTATATGCAGATAATGCTTGTGTCCTTTTACTACTGCAAATTCACAGAATTGCAGAATTACTAGTTTGGAAGAGACCTCCAAGACCATCGAGTCCAACCCAGCCCTAACACCTCAACTAGACTATGGCACTAAGTTCCACATCCAGTCTTTTTTTAAACACATCTAGGGGTGGTGACTCCACCAGGTCCCTGGGAAGAGAATTCCAGTACTTTATTATTCTTTCCATTAAAAACTTTTTCCTAATATCCAACCTGTATTTCCCTTGGTAAAGCTTAAGACTGTGTCCTCTCGTTCAGTCAGTTGCTGCCTGGAGAAAGAGACCAACCCCCACCTGTCTACAGCCAGCTTTCAGGAAGCTGTAGAGAGTGACAAAGTCACCTCTGAGTCTCTTTTTCTCCAGGCTAAACAACCCCAGCTCCCTCAGTCATTCCTCACAGGGTTTGTGCTCCAAGCCCCTCACCAGCCTCGTTGCCTCCTCTGGACGTGCTCAAGCGTCTCAAGGTCCTTCCTAAACTGAGGGGCCAGAACTGGACACAATAGTCAAGGTATGGCCTCACCAGTGTTGAGTACAGGGGAAGAATGACCTTCCTGCTCCTGCTGGCCACACCATTCCTGATCCAGGCCAGGAGGCCATTGGCCCTCTTGGCCACCAGGGCACACTGCTGGCTCATGTTCAGCTGCTGTCACTAGAGCCCCCAGGTCCCTTTCTGCCTGGGCATTGTCAGGCACACCATCCCCAGCCTATGGTACTGCAGGGGGTTATTGTGGCCAAAGTGCAGCACTCAGCACTTGGACTTATTAAATGTCATCTTATTGGACTCTGCCAATCCATCCAACCATTCCAGGTCTCTCTGCAGAGCCCTCCTACCTCCCAGCAGATTGACACATGCTCCCAGCTTAGTGTCATCTGCAAATTTACTAATGACAGACTCAATACCCTCATCCATGTCATCAATGAAAATATTGAACAGGGCTGGCCCCGGCACAGACCCCTGAGGAACACCACTGGTGACTGTCCCCAGCTGGATGCAGCACCATTCACCACTGATCTATGGGCCTGGCCATGCAGCCAGTTCCTAACCCAGCAAAGAGTGCTCCTGTCCAAACCGTGGGCTGCCAGCTTTTACAGGAGCTGCTGTGGGAGACAGTGTCAAAGGCCTTGCTGAAGTCCGAATAGACAACATCCACAGCCTTTCCTCCATCCATCAGGCAGGTCACCTGGTCATTAAATGAGATCAGGCTGGTCAAACATGACCTACCTCTCCTAAACCTGTGCTGGCTGGGCCTGAGACCCTGCCCATCCTGTAGGTGCTGTGTGGTGACACTCGGTATAAACTGTTCCATTACCTTACTGGGTACTGAGGTCAGGCTAACCGGCCTATAATTACCAGGATGCTCCTTTCTACCCTTTCTACCATTTTTTGTGAATGGTTGAATTCGTGAATTCATGATTATTATTATTATTTTATTTTATTATTTTTTGTGAGATTGCTACATGCATATTAATCCTGTAAAAATCTGTCTTTGGTATAAATGTGTCTGTAACCTCTGTCAGTACGAAAGTACTTGATTTCTATTTGAGTCATTGATGCTTAACTAAATAACCTTTGGATATGGCAACACTGCATTATTGTAAATAGTGGTATTGGGGTTACACCTAGTGCCTAAAAGTAAGAAAATAAGTTTTTGCTGAATTATTTTTAATCATTAACAATAGAAATAATTCAAGTATAATTTACACCATTTAATTCACTAAATTGTTAAAGCAGGGTAATCTTGTCTGCTATTTAGAACAATTTGTGTAGTCTCAATTAAAATTCAGTTTCCCAATATCTTTTAAATCAATTAAGTCTTTATCAAAAATATGCTTTTCAGGATCAGCATTAGTAGCTGTTAAAATGCTGAATGGAAAGTTGAAGGAATTATTTGTATACATTACTTGTATACAGACGTCTTTTGCATCATTGTAAAGATTCTATCTTTAGCTGTAGTCTACAGAAGACAGATGCTATTGCTGTCCGGGGCTGTTCCTGACAGTGGCACCATAACGGCCGTACCAAATGGAAGTGCTCGTGGGCATTACAGGAAAGGTGAACTGTAAAAACATTAGACATGATTTCACAGATTTTGAGAGAGTATTTAATTTGACAGGTATATAAGAAAAACAGGGTTTTGCATAAAGTACCATCCACTTTCTAGACATGTGAATGCAGAAATCACCTCTACAAAGATAAATAGCACTGTGCATATATGCCAAACTTACTCATTTTTTAAAAAACAAAAGTTTTGACTACAATAACATATGCGAGTAGTCATGACTTTGTTTTAAACTATACATTTTCTTTTGAAGTTGACTTTAGTGGTTTTTGTTTTTACATATAAGAACAGTAGCTGACTGATGTCTTACAGAACATGAGAAAAATCAGGAAAAAGGGTATTTTCTACTAATCTTGAGGCTTTTAAGAATAAAATATTTCAGGGTGGTTGAATGCAATAATACTTTGAGTCTTACACTGTGTTCACCTGTAGAGTAATAAAATAAAAGGAGTTTTCTCATGAAAGCAGCTGTGTTTTATGTGTAATGTAATACCTGTCATCAGAACTTCTTCTTTTGAGTGTGCCTTTTGAAAGTACTGTTTTAGGAAGTCCTGAAGAGATTTGGGGTTTTGAAATGCCTGTAAAATACTCTTGAAATAGTCATCCCAGTCTTGCTTATTATTATGATGAGTATTTTTGCAAAGAGGTCTAGTTGGGTGTAGGAAGACTTGGCAGTGGTTTTACTAACAAAGTGAGTATGTGTAAAAGATCAGGAAGATTTTGTTATGAAATGCAATGGGTTTGGCAGCCACATATAATTTTCATATAATGATGTGGAATTTTTAAAAGAATTGTTAATTTTACATTCATTTTTTTTTTCTCTCTTGTATTTTTGTGCCTTAGGTTTAGGTAGCAAGCAAATCTATCTTAAGAATGGTGATTCTTCCAATGTGGCTGAACTGCTGGAAAGCTTCAAAAAAGATGCAAGAAGTGTTAAACTGAGAGCAGGAAAACACCAACTTGAAGATGTGACAGATGTACTGAAAAGTTTTCTTTCTCAAATAGATGATGCACTTCTCACTAAAGAACTTTATCCATTCTGGATCTCTGTGTTAGGTAGTGTATTCAATGGCATTCAATACAATGATGGTTATATGTACATTTTCAGTATCAAATTTGAGAGGGTTGTTAATTTACTTACCGTGTGTCAACCTATGTTATTTCATAACTGACAAAACAATGTAGTGAGAAATAAATATTTAGGACATGGCTGCAATAGAGACACTTTTTATAATGTTCTTTTAAAATTTTAGTTTCTATATTGCAATATTTGCACACTGCAAGAAACAAGGGGTTTCCCTGCCAAACTGTGCTATAAAATTGCAGGCACAGCAGTAGGAGATGCATAGGACATTCTGACAGTACATTAATTCCTATCTTAATACATTGGAGTCACATAGGTGCATTTACAGTGTGGCATGTTTTGTCTTTTAAAAAAGTTATTAAAAGCATATTCCTCTCTGAATTTCGGTAAGTTCAAATATGTGGATGTTGCTTTAATATGAGCCACTAGACTTTCAGGAAATTAAAATATTATCAATATTACACATTTTCGACCTTTAAACTCAATTTCAAAAACTAGAGGAGAAAATCCCGAGTTTAATCACTTACCACATTATTAAGCTCATCAGAAACCAGAAAAGGTTCTGAGGCAGTTTAGATTTAACTCACCTCTTTTTAATGGTGTTACAGTGGTTCTCTTTCCTGATATGTACACATGGCTACAATTCTCCTTCAGCTTTACAGCAGAGAATCCTGTCCTGTTAAGTGATATAGAAGGTGGTACTTCTATAAAGACTAAAACATTTAAGGAAATAGATTAGAAGGTCTTTAAACAGTTGTTTTGTTATTTTTTTTTTTCTTCCAATTACCAAAGAAACCAAAATATAGTCAGTAGATAGTGGACAGCACCATCAATCAGTCAGAAGAGTACTGAGCTTTCTTTTCAGAAACTTGAGAGAAGCAAGGGACTGAGAGGGAAAAGCTAACTAATTAAATGCAATCTGCATTAACTTTGCTTATGCCCTGAGCATAAGGGGGTATAAGCAGCACAGGGAGACAGGCTTGAGAGCTGTGCTTGTGTTTCAGATACTGTCATTCCCAAAACTGCCACCGGCCTTGCCATTGTTCTTGGTACGACTTATTTACCAGCCCTTTCCCTTTGCTCTCCTCTAATCAGTCATATATATACTTAGATCTTTAAACTACTCTATGCCTTCAGACATTTTTCCAGTAATATTTGAAATATGAAAAGATCTTTTACTTTCTCATTGCTGGGAACTCTTAGAAGTACATTTACACTTGTGCATATGCAGTTGCACTCGCACTTGTACATGCACAAACTACAGATTAAATATGCTTTGAGAGAAAATGCAATTGCTGTTCTGGGCTTTAGTTTTAAGCAGTGGCAAATGGTGCTTGAACATAGAACTGTCCCTCTTTACTGGTGTTTCTGCGAACTAGTGTACAGTAGTAGACTTTTTTGATAGTATATTGTCAGCATTGCCTTTATGAAGAAGAGGTTGATTTGTTAAATAGTAATTTTCAAAGACTAGATAATGCTGATATAGTTAATGAGAACTGCTGTTGGTTATTAGTGTGCATTGTTATTAATGCTCAGTGATTATTATTTTCTGGCAGATACACAGAATGAAAAGGAACGTGTGAGCAAGTACAGCGCTTTTATTCGAAGTCTTCCATCAGTCAATAGAGCAACTTTGGCTGCTTTAATTGAACATCTTTACAGGTCATTGCAAATAATGTATTGTAGCAGAAAAATTCTTGTAATGTGTTCTCAGTATAACTCTACAATATATAAAATGTGGCTTGTTTCATTAACTAATAATCACAAAAGCTTATCTAGTTGCAGCGATTAATTACGTTTGAATTCCTTTAATTGATAATGTGTTTTTTCTTTGGTTGTATTTTTAGCAGTAGATATCTATAAAAATCAATGGATTGGAACAGCCTTACAGGGAGAGAGGGCTGCCAGTAGGGTAGTAGCAGTCCAAGTAGGGTAATTTTTGATGTAGCTTCTTTATGCAATTTCATTTTACTCCAGTCTGCTAGTCTTCCAGAGGATTGTTGCAAATGGTTCTTGAAATTAAAATATTTTTTTCAGTGAAAATGTCATTCTCCACAATCTGTTTTGCACGTAATAACTTTGAGAATTACCTACCCTTTCTGTTTTTCATCAGTGCTTCATTTTACAGCTGAGGTAGTGCTAGAAAATATCCAAAATACAAAATTGTTTAAGCACTAAAGGTTATTTCTATATTAAAGAAGGGGCAGAAAATGTAAAAAATATTTGACAGGATGATTCTGAGGGGTCATGGTTAAATAGTACTGGTCTGTACTATATCATCTATTGAACAAGTCAAATTATATTTCTGGTGAATTGCACTGAGTATAGAATGTGTAGATAATTCTCTTTACAGGATGTTGTGTTCAGAAATTGTTACGTAGCCAGGTACATAGCAGATGTAATTTTAAAATATTTATGTGATTGGTGCCATTATTTGGATAAAGATTGTACTGCATATTGTGTTTAAGAACTTTCTATGCATATCCAGTTAGAGATACTAATATGATGTTGCATCTGTTCTGAAAGTAATATGAATTCATGCATTTAGCGGCCAAAATTCTTTGGTAGTTTTGCTTTGCCTCTAAAAGAGGGAATGTTATTGAACAACATATGAACAACAGAAAAGTTCTGATATGAAAACTTTACCCTAGGGATAGGAACTAAAAAGGACCTAATTTCTTTCCACATTTTGTTTGATTTTTGATCTCAAGTTTTAGGATATACTTACATTATATAATATAGTGAAGCTTTATTTAGCATGGTTAGACCTCACCTGGAGCACTGTGTGCAGTTCTGGGGTCTGCAATTAAAGGGTGTTAAAGTGTTTGGATGCATCCAGAGGAAGGCAACAATGCTGGTGAAGAAATCCCCTGTGGGGAGTGGCTGAGGACTCTGGGCTTTTCTACTTCAGTGAAAAGGAGGCTGAGGGGTGACCTCATTGGTCTGTACAGCTTTCTGAGGAGGGGAAGGGGAGAGGGAGGTGCTGATCCCTTCTCCCTGGTATGCGGTGGTAGGGTGCATGGAAATGCTTCACAGCTGCATCCGGAGAAGTATCAGCTTGTCATTACGGAGCATTTCCTTACTAAAAGGGTGGTCAAACATTGTAACAGGCTTTTTGGAGGGATGATGGATGATCCAAGCCTGTCAATACTGTTGGACAGTGCCCTTAGCAGCACGCCTTAGCTTTTGGTCAGCCCTTAAGCAATCCAGCAGTTGGACTAGGTGATTATTATAGGTCCTTTCTAACTCAAATATTTTATTCTGGTTTTATTGTTTTCTATTCTAAATAGTTTTGATATAACTTGAAATGAAGTTCGAAAGTTTTCATTTCTGTAATGAGAAATAAAGAATGTAAAGAAAGACTAAATAAATAAGTAATAGTACATGTTTTCATTTTTTGAAAAAAATGAACCTTTTTTTAAGTGCTCTGCATATTCTGTAAAGGAACCACAGACAATCAAAGGAACAATGAAATGTGTTCTAAATATGTTTATTTTTCCTTTAACAGGGTGCAGAAATGTTCTGAAATTAACCAAATGAACCCTCACAATTTAGCCATGGTGTTTTCCTCATGCTTATTTCAAACTAAAGGCCAAACTAGTGAAGAAGTCAATGTAATCGAAGATCTAATTAAAAATTATGTGCAACTTTTTCATGTAGGTATTTTTCTATGTATCCTAACTGCTCAGATGTTATGGATTCAAATATATAAAAATCTGCTTTAAAATGGTCTTCCTGCGAATTCAACAATCTGAGGATTTACAGAGTTTTGAACTCTAATTCAGTGGATGTGTTACTTGGCCTGCTTTAAATTTTATTTCCCAGTTAGTTTATCCTGTGTAGGAAAGACTGTTTATGGAACGCTGTTAGTTACTGTTTTCCAAAATGATGCTCATTCTCCTTGCCATCAAAAGCTTACTAAATTTAAGAAAATTTTATGATTATGACTATTAAAAATAATGTTTACAATTAAAATTTATGGGCCTGATCAGAACTGAAGCGTGGAAGGACTTTATGTTCTTAGTCTCTGTGACTAAGATTAGTCTCTTAGTCACAGAGACTAAGAGCTGTGATTACAATTTGTTTTTGTTCCTTAGGCCCAGAATTGATGTTAAATCCAATTGGATAGAAAAGCTACAACTAGCAGCAATTCATATTGGCCATTTTGATTTGGAGTTGACTGTCCCACTATAACATTGTTTTGCAGTTTTTAATTGATTCATCTCTGTTTCAATATATATTCCATGAAGTCTATAATACTGAGTCCCACCAATGAAGAGCTGTTTCTGATTGTTAGAATATTTTGCATACCTGCTTTTGTGAGAACATGATTGACAGAATTGGCAATTGTTACAGTAATTATGATTAATCACTCCAAAATTATGTATTTTTACAGGTAAATGAAGACCAAGTCAAACAAATGGACATAGAGAACAGTTTTATTACAAGGTGGAAAGACACTCAGGTAAGTGTCCAGTTAGGCCTGAATAAAGGGAATGAGACCTTAACATCTCTGTACTTAGGTGTGAGTGCTTCTCTGTTCATCACTGAGACAGCATCACCCCAGGTACTGCACAGTTGCTGTCATGCTTGAACTAGGTGCAAGATAAAGTGGCTCAGCTCATGGTCTTGCTCAACCACCCTCATCAGTTCTCCACAGCAGTTTTCCACAGGCTTCCAGTTACAGTTAAAACTAATGATGTGGTGCAATTGAGTGATGTATCAGCAGGATTGTAATCATATGAGTGTCACGGGTAATTGGCGACTTAGGCCTTAAGCAGCAATAATTAAGAATTGTAAAAAATCTTTACATTTAACAAATGATAGTCTGACTTTATTGCATCAAAATCCGTGCATATATGTGGGAAAATCAGTGATGTAGACATTTAATCCTTTGGAATATATAGGTTGCCACAGTACTATTATCTCTGGTGATGCAGAATGTTCAGAGAACAACTGAACTGAATTTCTGCTGAATTGCTCAAAGTTCACATGTCTGAAATGTCACTGAAGTTCTGTTCCAGGTGGCACTTCATTAGTCGCCTTTCATTTTCTGTCCACCATATACTTACGCCAGCTGTTGCAGTAATTTACATCACATTTTCTCTTCATACAGTTGTTTATATGAGCCCAGTGGAAATCATGTGTCAGTTTCATTCTTATTTCCAACCTTTTTCTGTAATATCATCTGAAAAGCAAATTTTATAACTAAATGAGCTTTTTTGAGTCTGTGCCACTATAATTAAGCAGCTTTCTTCAAAGTAGCTTTGTAATGTTTTTCCTCAGAAATGTTTCCATTCGTTTTCTGTTCTCAAAGGCTAAACTAACTTAAAAGTTGCTGTTTTTCAGGATGTTAATGTTCTTTAAAATTCAGCACTGCCAATTATTTTTCTGTGGGAATGTAATCTTAGCTTCCAGAAATTGGTCAAAATGTGTATCCCAAACCTCAACTGCTTGTGTGTGTGTGTGTGTGTGTGTGTGTATGTATATATATATATATATGTGTTTCTATATACTTTTCTTAACCTGTTCCTGTGTTTGTAGTGATATATAAATAAGTAGCATCACTATCAGTGCCATTCTCAAAAATGAAGACACAAGTTGTTATCTTAGTGTTAATTTGATTATTGATTATTTATATTTGCCTGTTAATAGTATGGTACACCTTCTGATAGGTCTCTGTTTCTGCCTTTTCTTCCTATGCTCTGATCATCACTTATTTTTAGGAAACATTTTTTGGCACTGGATTGAGATGAATTGCAATCTTGTGAAGATGCTTATGACTATACTAAAAGGGAATTAGAGCAGACAAAATGTGAGACATTTTTATCTTTAGAAAAATAAAGTAATTTCTCATCCATGAAGATAATTTTATTGCCTTAGATGAGCAAACCTAGTTAAAATGGAAAATATTACATCCCTTCTCATAAATCATACGTTTCCCCACGGTCATAAAATGTTGGATTTACTGCCTTTCTAATTTCTTTCTGAGTTTTATGTTGTTAGACATTCTTAAATAACATTTGTTAGTATTGAGTATATGAGACTATTATGTGTCATAAATTTGCTTTATCTGATTATTCCACATTAGCATTGTGTACAAAATCTAGCCTTCACTCCAACAAATCTGAAGAGCTGCATTTAACAGAGGTTGATATCAAGAGCATTTGTTTTAATTCCTTCTTTAATTAGGTCATGACAAGTTTTCATTGTGATTAAGAATCATACAGTATTTGTAGTAATGAATTTTTATTTTCTTGGTATGGACATATGGCTATGTGGCTGAAATAGCCTGTTATCTGTAGTTTTTCATCTCACTTTTTAACTAAGTCATTTTGGGGTTATAGTCCTTTTCCATTATTTTAAATTCTATTAATCTGTTTTGATTCTGAAGTTTTGAGGCTGACTAACCTCCAAATCACAGTTAGGCTTCTGGCAGTTTCAGATATTGAGATACACTCATGTCTTTGACTTTGTAGTCTTAAATGTAAATTTAAAATTTCCACTTATGCCATGTCACCCTTAGTTTTCTTGCTCTTGAATGTATGTTTGTAAGTTAATGGTAATTTTGTTTGATATGATTCTGTTGGATTTAATAATTATTTATTTATTATTATATGGTTTGGATTTTTCTCCTGAATCAGTGAATAAGTATTTTTTTCCTTATACTAGTTAAATAATTATACTTTATTTATTTAAAAATGGTAATTTTTAACAATTGATTTTTTAAAAAAATTCTTTCTTTTTAGGTTTCCCAGGCTGGAGATTTGCTTATTGAAGTTTATGTGGAAAGAAAGGAGCCAGACTGTAGTATAATAATCAGGGTTAGTGTATAAAAATGATACAGTGATTTTATGAAGCTCTTTTTCTTGGAGTTTATCAGGTTTTTTTTAATACTTGTTTTTGTATAAGTACACAATGAAGGTATGAATTTACGTTTACCAGTATTCTTTTAAATATTTGTTTTAGAATTTGCTGTGTTGCATAAATGATGTAGACTGATTCTTATGAATTTTTGCATTTTTAAGAAAAATTTCAAGAAAAATGGTACAATTTTTAAGCAGAGATGTCCTGCTTTAGTTTTACTGTAGTATACAACAGTGTGAATTCTCCCAACTCCACATGTGCAACATGAGCATGAACAAGTACACAATGAATGTTGGTTTTATTTGATAGTTCAGGCCATCAAAATGACATTCCTCCTTTCTTTTTCTCAGTGGCTTTCTTCTTTCTTTGAGTGTTAAACCAAAACATGTTCATAACTATAATAGATTTTTGAGGTTTCTATTTCATAGAAACCACACTTGCATCTCCATGTAATAGTGTTCTGGGGCTTTTTTGTTACACATCTCTTGTTTTGTTTCCTTTTTAGTTCTGTTCAACATATGACTCTCAGTTTTGTTTGTACACATATATAGAGTTTGTGGTATACACAGACATATGCACACAAAACATGCTTTTTAAAATAGGAATAAAAATGGGAATATGTGCTGCTAAGATTAAAATAAAATGGTGCTTTTTCAATATTTATCTTCCCATACCCAAGAAAATATATCAAAGTTGGGGTTTTTTTCCCCAAATTTTTCTGGGTTAGAGAAAAGGAATTTATAGCTACCAAGTTAACGGTCATCTTAAAAATATAACCTAATCTCATGGAACAAAATAAGGAAAGCCTGCTGGAATCTGATAGATACTTTATGGGTTTCCAGCTCATATATTTACTGCTTTTTTTTTTTTTTCCCTTAGGGCAATTGCAAGGAGGAAAACTTTGAAAAAATATATCAGAGATCGGTAGTTAAAATGTATTATAAACTGACTCATTTTGTATTACAGGTATCACCTTTGATGGAAGCCGAGGAATTAACTAATGATGTTTTAGGAATCAAAAACATTGTTCCTAGCAAAGATGATATCTGGGCTGTTTTTGAAGTACTTGAAAATGGAGAATTAGGTTAGTGATACTAAAATTTATGCATGTCAATTAGCTGTTATTATTTTAATTTTTCAATACTTCATATCACCAAAAGCTTAGTTAAAGACTTTATGGAAACAAAAAAATAGCCTTCATACCAATGTTTTACGTTTGGTTGTTGTGGCATCTGCATGACTTCTTTCTTCACTTTGCCAGAAATGATGTGTTGAATTGTAAATTGCTTATAAATTAGGGGCTAAGAAGATGTTCTTTATATTACAGTGCTTCTCAGTTCATTAATCATAAGCTATAGAAAACTAGGTCTTACCAATAAGTCTTAGAGGAAAAGCCTATTTTCATAAGAATGTCAGCACTTGATTTTATAAGCACTTGATTTTATAAGCTTTTCAAAAAATTAAGTGAGAAAATACTTCATACTTAGGAGAAAGAATCTTCTCTATTTTGTTTATTCAAATATTTAATGTACCTAGGTGAAAAAAGGAGGCATAAAGTGTGTAATTCTATGTACACTTTAAAGTGTGTTTTGGCAAGTGCCATTAGGGTGCATCTAGCAGAATCTTGAAAAATTTGGTTGAAATATGGTTCTGCTGCCTGCAAAAGCAAATGTCACATGGCCACAATATTAGTGAATGGTAAAGATGTTTTAACATTGGGAATACTTTATAAATGCTGGAGCATGTTTAAAATGCTGAAGAATTTTATTGTTAGAGGTTCCTAGAATAACATAAAGTAATAGGAATTTTTAAAATTAAAACATATTTTGATGAATA
This sequence comes from Zosterops lateralis, assembly GCF_965231275.1. Lineage (NCBI taxonomy): Eukaryota > Metazoa > Chordata > Aves > Passeriformes > Zosteropidae > Zosterops > Zosterops lateralis. The sequence goes on along the minus strand of NC_139766.1, from coordinate 22,203,657 downwards.
TTCCTTAAGGTAATCTTGGGGAATTTTTGAAGAATATATGAGGACAGAAATATGCAACATCTATTGGAATTTTCTAGTAAGTTGCTGCCTTTAACTATTCTCATGTTACAGAAGACTGTGGACTTGTTTATTTCTATAGTGAAAATACCTATTTTCAAGTAAAAAAAAAAAGAAAAAGAAAGTGGACAAAATAAGATTATTGAGTATTATTCTAATATGTTTTGATTAGTTTTGTTGTACTTGATTTTCAGATGTGTTTACAATAATTCCGTCAGTTTTATTAATATTATTTATGTACTCAGTCTTGAGCCTGGCAGTATAAAAAACTAGAATGGAAGTATATCCTCCCTTTCAACTTAAAATAAATTATCCTGAGCCCTCTTCACATCTTACATCTTACAGGTGATGCTGTACTGAGTTGTAATACAGTGTTCATTTCTAATTTCATAGATGTGAGTGACAACTGAAAAAGAATGCTAACATCTTTAAAACACCTTTAGAAGAGTCCTGATAATTCCTACAAGTGCAGTACAAATCACATTTCTTTGGACTAAATAATTTGAAAAAAAATTGAATTTTATTTTCCTAAACTTGATATATGATACTTACAGGAATGTAGAAACTAAACTAGATATGGCCAAGAGAACATAAAAGTAGATAAACAGATAGACCCCACAACAGCTTCTTGTGGTATTTAGGTGCAACAACTAATATTTTAATGGGGTTTCAAAATGATATCTGAGCTAATGACTATGGAAGGCAAACAAAATTAAGCTAAGAATGAGACACTACAGGCCCTACATAGCACAATAAATATGGGCAAGACATTTGAATGTACCCTACTGAAAGAGGAGTTTCCAACACAAAGTGGAAATGGCACACCAGTGTTTTAAATCCAAAACAACCAACCAAAAAGTAAACCAAATTAAGTCCTAATTCATTCTCTGACTCCTGTTAGTAAAGGACTGTGTTGATGAAATATCTTCTTCATGGATCCCTTTGCGGAAGAATCAGTGCACGAGGACAAGTGAATTATTGTTTCAAAATAAAAATAATGTTGTGGTAAAGAGACACTCAGGTAGACTGCTGTGATCCTATGGCTGAAACTAACAGGTTTGCAGAGGGTGGGACCACAGAGAAAATTAGTTCTATAAAGTCTTTGGTTCAAATGTGACACCCTAGAACTAAAAGACTACTTGAGTCTTCGCTACTGCAAGTTGATTCTGTTACTGTCATTTGACAAACACCATCTGAGGCATTTACAAATTAGTCAAGATTCTGACACATATTGACGGAAAGAAGTTTGCATATTTGTTTCAAATGTACATCAGTAATCACAGTATCTTTCTGATAAAAATTAATTTTCTTCTTTTTTACTGCTGTGGTCTGCTACCTGTCCAGCGCGTGGTGATATTCTGCTTGTTGTACTCAACCCTGACTTTTTTTTTACTCTTTAAATTTTTATTTTACATTTTAATATATAGTGTCAGGAAAACAACCCCTGAGAAAGCAAGAAAATTATAATCATATTTTCCAGAAAGTAATTTTCTACTTAAAGTTAATGTTGTTTAAGGTGAAAATGACTGGTTTAGGATATTTACTAGCATATGATGACCTAAATGAAAAAAAGGGTAATTGAATGTATGTGTTGACTGCTTGCCATCAAAATACTGGAATTGCAATATTAAAAAAATCAGCTAAATTATTTGCATATAGAAAAGTTGCAATAATTGATGATTTTATCAAACCTAATGCAGAATATTTAATACCATATGCTTTTACAAAATAGGGTGTATATAATTTTTTTAATAATATGTGATTGATGGATAGTTTGTAAATGAGGTGTGTTGCCAAAAAAATAGCTAATGGTTTTCAGCATGATGATTTATGTACCATGTAATCCATGATGACAGATGGTCTTAAATGTAACTATAAATAAAACAGTAGTTGTTTACTGTGGGAGTGCTGGTATTCTAGGAAGATGTGGTGATTTTCCAGTCTCCTGCCTTTGATTTGCAGTGTTCTTCTCCTTAAAGTGGATTTTCTCTCTTGTACAAAGGCATCAAGTGTTTAAGCTTTATCACATGAGAGTCCACAGCTACCCAAAAATTTAGAAGTTTGACCATTTAAAACAAAAGGGCCAGAGGAAGTGGTGTTAATAAAGTAGGGCTGGAGCTGCTCTCTACAGAATGGTATTCTTGTCAGGCTGCTTTGATGTCATGTCTAAATAATAAAATATTTATATGGGTGGTATCAAAGCTCTACAGGTAGTGTAGATTTTTTTGCATCCTGAAATAGCAGTGATTTTTTCTGTCACTTAAGTGTATTATTTGTGGCTGCTGCTTTCTGAGGCTCTAGTGTTCAGGTGTTCTAAAAAATATGTTCTGCTAGACTGTAGTGCTAGAGAGTCCCAAAGCAGCTGTTGACATTTCATATTCATCTACCATAGCAAGAATGAAAAATGAGATTATGGCTGCATACTTTGCCCTTCAGTACTCAAGGGACATGGCTAGACCGTGACCCAACATGACAGTGTCACAGAGCTGTGACTTTTCAGGAGCCGTACCCAGCTCTTCTAAAGGACTGACCCACATAAATTGATATGCAAATGGAACACAGATATTTTGGAAAAATCTCTCTTTGGAGATAAAATGACATTTAAACCCACAAAGCCATTGATAAGGCTTTTGAGAGTTGCAGCAGGTACTTGCTGCTGAGCAGGTGAAAGCCTTCAGGGATGTGACTGTGTCTTTCCCCACTCACATCAGTGTTGGATTAGGCTGTGCTGTTCATGTGACACTCAGATTTCTGCTGGATCTGGTAATGCAGATTTAGGGACTATTTGCAAGATCTTTTCTGACTTCATTTGGTAGGTGGACTGGGGTTTGTATGGAGTACTGTCTGGGCTTTCTTATCACTGCAGTTTTTAAATTCTGTGTAGGTCTCAGAGTTTCTCTTCTAGGGTGGATGATGCCTATCAAAAAATGTGTGTTTGAGCATTCGGAGTTTTGGAGTGCACACATACAGTCTAGGCATGCCTTCAGTGGTAGTTTAATCATGCTGCACTTTTTGTACAAGATTGAAATACACAGGTGCAAGTTTGGATATTCCCTAACCACAGCAACAGGGAAAAGACCTAGTAAAACCACATACTTTCTCCTCTAGTAAAAAGAATCTAATGAAGCTGGGAGTCTGTTTCAGTCTGCTTTGATCAATAACAGACAGTATAATCCATACCAGTTGGAGGCATTTTTTTCACTATGATCACTCCAAATTCTTTGGTCCTTTGATTGCAGAGAATTGGTATCTATGATGTTTCATTTTTGTATTGAGTATAGGTCAGTAAGCACAGTATAGCTGAAGGCCTCAGTTCTGTTTGATCATATTTAGGCATGCCTTGTAATATGTCTTAACTTTTGCATTTAGTTTGAAAGCAGTGCTTTAGTGTCTTTACATTAAAAATGTAACAATACAAAGGAGTCACTGAACATTTGGCTATGACTTGTTTAATTTTATATTTATTACCTGTGCAAACATTGCCAGCAAAGCATTGTCAATGAAGTGCCTAATTGTACTATTTTGAAAGCAGTATTTTTCTTCTTTAGCTCAAAGTCAATGAGACCTTGTTGTGTATGTAACAAATACAAATGTAAAGCAAATGTAACTTCTGAGGGCCTCCAATATTGTTGGGTTTTCTCTTTTATTTTAATTCTAGTTTTTTGTGTTTTGTTTCTTTGGCATTTTTCAGAACGTCCTCTGCATTATACAGAAAATGTACTAGAACAAGTTCTTCACTGGAGTTCACTATCAGAGCCTGGCACTGCATATCTAATAATAAAGAGATTTCTAACAGCAGACATAGTGAATCTCTACAGTGGTATGTAATTTTTTTTTTTTTTAACTTAGATATTTTACATAAAAATATGAGGATAGGAAATGTTCTCAGTGGAGCAAAGTGTCCCAGAACAACTGAATTACTGCTACTTCATAACAGTTACAGATTTACAGAGGGTTGTGGTGACTCCCTATGAAAACAGATTATGGATGTTTGATTCTACAAACTGTAAGCTCTCTTATTGAAATATAAAACTGTACAGAAATTCTGCAGTCAGTTCACACTTTGTGAACTTCTGCTGTGAAGCTTGAAATTGCTCCTATCTAAGACTTATTATTTGACTTTATTTATATAACTATGGTATACTAATAGAAATTACTATTATCTAATTTGATGCCTTCAAACTACAAAATTAATTTCACAGAATCATGGAATCTTCTGAGTTGGAAGGGACTCAGAAGGATCATCAAAGTCCATCTCCTCTCTTTACACAGGACAGCCCCAGGAATAACATCATGTGCCTGTGAGCATTGTCCAAACACTTCTTGAACTCAGCCTGGTGCTGTGACCACTTCCCTGGGGAGTCTTTTCCACTGCCTACCCACCCTCTGGGGGAAGCTTTCCTGATATCCAGCCTAAACTTCCCTTATACGACTTCAGACCATTCTGTTATCCTGACACTGGTCACCTCCAAGAAAAGATCAATGTTTGCCCCTCTGCCTCCCCTCACAAGGAAGTTTTTGACTGCAATGAGGTCTCCTCTCAGTCTCCTCCAGGCTGAACAGACGAAGTGCCCTCAGCCACTCCTTATACTTGCAGGCTTCTCCTCAAGGCCTTTCACCATCTTTGTTGCCCTCCTTTGAACACTCTCTAATAGTTTCATAGCCTTCTTACACTGTGGTGCACAAAACTGCACACAGTATTCATGGTGACTCCCTCCAGTGTGGAGCAGAGCAGGAAAATCCCCACCCTTGCCTGGCTGGCCATGTTGTGCTGATGCACCCCAGGACAGGGATGTCCCTCCTGGCTGCCAGGGCACTGCTGATTATTGTTCAACTTGTTGTGGACCAGGACCCCCAGGTCCCTTTCCATATCACTGCTTCCCATCATCTCATTCCCCAGTCTGTCCGTACAGCCAGGGTTGGCCCATCCCAGGTGACATACTGATTTGCATGACATACTCAAGCAACTGAATAATTGGGAGAGTATGTGGCCTTTAAAAGGGAGCTGACACTTAAAACATAGATCAAGTATATAGTGAAAATATATGGTTTACACATTACCCCAGTCTTTTTTTTTTTTTTTTTTTTTTTTTTTTTTTTTTTTCCCCACATAATACCTGGCTTTAAGTATCCTGTGTAATATGTATTATCTGCTTTGCAAGAAGTGGAGGTTTAGGAGTTCAAAAATTACACCCTGTTTTCAAGCAGTTAAAATCCTGGAAGGCAACAAAAATGGCGAAAGGCCTTGAGGAGAAGCCCTCAAGTATAAGGAGTGGCTGAGGTCACTTGGTGTGTTCAGCCTGGAGGAGCTAGCATTGTATAATGTGTGATGGTAACACATGATGCTTGGTTTAACGTTCATCTTTTTTTATTTAATGACTCATTCAAATATATCTATCTTTTCCTCTCTTTCTCATACTTGGAAATGTTAATATTTCCATTCCCTATTTCTTGTTTTGATATCAAGAAGTAAAATTTATACTTTTGTGCTTATTCTTCTGAAAGTAATGGCCTTCTCCCACCGTGCTTTATTCCTGTAAAAGCATATTTCACAAATGTGGATGAACCGGAACAAGTGTTCTGTTCATGACTTTTATGGTTGGATTTCACTGTCAGTAAATGTGTGATAGCAGATCATGAATGGAGAGAAATGGCCTACTTCATTAAAAGCTTGATATATGAACTCCTGTCACCTCACTATGTATGTGTTGAGATATAATCGGAAAAAGGAATGGGTCATGAGGATTGAGTGAATCACTGCTCTGTGCAACACATTAGGCTAGTGTCAATTTACAAAATATAGTAAAGGAGAGATTGCCGCTATTTGCACTCCTTCCTGTCTCCTAGATTTGTTCTCCCAGCCTATCACAGTAATTGTTTGCATCAGTTCCATTCAGTTTGATCTTTTGATCAAACTGGTTTTTGATTGTTTCCATTTATTGATGTTTTTATGTTTGTTACAAAATAATTAAAACCTTTTAAAATAAATTATACTGGTTTTCTCAGTAGTTTGAAAAGAAAATTCTGCCATGTTGTGGACTTACAGTGTTGATGACTCCAAACTCCACATGGAGGAGTAATCTTGTGAATCCATCGCTACATAGTGTCAGAATGAGAATATATTCAGAACAAAATCATTGGGGAAGGGATGTTCCTAGCGTTTAGGGTTCAAGGCACTTACGGTTGTGGTGGGGCTCTCCATCTCGAATAGCACAAGAAATAACTGCTAGCTTGAAGGAAGAAAGGGGGACCTCAATCTTTTCTGTCTCACACTCTGTATGTGGATAACTCCTTGTCATGGAATAATAGGGCTGAGGCCAGATGTCCGACAACTATGATTTGAAGTATGCTTTTTAATAGTGGATTCAGCCCATATAAATGGGCAACTGGGTGAATGGATGTCTTACTATGCAGTAAAATTAATAGGACTGTGATCATATAGTGTTTATAATTTAATTCCATGAATATTCCTTGCTTCCCTGATTTATGTAATAATGTTAAAGACTAATTATTATATTCCTTACTTTTTTTTTTCTGTTAATATTACCTGAGAGATTTTAATTCTCAGCACTTTTCTCTTTTTCCTTCCTGAGTGTATAATGTTGTTTGAAATACTGTTGGTTCAATAGTGAGGCTAAGGAACAGCTCTTTCAGCCTCATTTCATTTTGGCAAATTATCATGTCTTTGCTGTCAGTGCAACTTTTCCCATATTCCTTATACTTAATACATTCCTAATTTTGATAGTTATTCCCATCTTGTCCATTTTAAACTACTTTCTCATGTTCTGCAACTGAGATGAGCTCAGTTGTTTAGAGCAGGGTGCTAATAACACCAAAGTTGTGGGTTCGATCCCCGTGTGCGGCTTTCACCTGAGAGTTGGACTCTATGATCCTGGTGGGTCCCTTCCCACTCAGACTATTCTGTGATTCTATGATCCAAACCTTGTACTGAGGTCTAGATGTATGTTTTCTCTTGTGTAAAAACCAACTTTCCTTTTCAAGGAAAAAATAATTTATATGTTTCAGCAAACTTGTGGTGCATTTTCTGCTTTATTCCAGCTCTTTAGTTACTCATTCCTGACAATTTATTCCATAGCTTTTCATGCTTGTTGTAGGAGCATTCTTTCAAGTGCTGTTCAGTAGGACAAGGTGTGCACCGTATTTTGGTATAAGAGATACTCAGGACAGTTTAATTCTATTTCAAGACCCTTATTTTTCTTGTTATCTAAAAATTTCTCGCATTAAAGTTTTATTTGTTAGAAAAACAAATATTATTTATTTGTTAAATTTACTATAAAGTCTGTGTGTATAGGTCCTTGAAATTTTTCCAGTGCAGTGTTGTATAATTTGAGAGGTAAGTATTGATTTCTGAGAACAGAGGCTTTAATTCAGAGATATCCTTTGAAATGCAAGCTTCTAAACCATAGGTGGATCAATCCTGCGTGGATTAAGTGTACCTACTTCCTAGTTGCTAAGTTCTAGCAAGTTTAGCTTGTTTTGTAAAGTTTGTATCTGAAAATTACATTCTGATTAAGACACATCCCTATTGTTTTAAGTTTATGTAATGAAATGCTAGCTTCTAAAGTATATGGTATATCATCACTTTAGAGAATTATTTTTCTCCTCCTTCAGGCTATATCTTTGTAAGTATCAAGTGTTTGACAGATTTGCTGTCATAGGAATGCTGTGAAATTTAGGAGTTTTTGTCATGTCACAAGCTGTGTGCTGAAATTTAAAATCTTCCAGCTTGGTACAAATGCGGAAGTATCCTGCTACTCTCATTAAGTACTCTGCTACTCTCATTTTGTATAGTTTTTTTAAAAAACGGAGAAAAAAAGAAAAAAAAAGTGCTTGTGATTGTGTACATAAGGATTCATCTTCTTTTCTGAACTTGAAATAAATATTCTTATTGACAAAGAGAGAATACATCTGTGTTTTTTAAACTGTACATGTGTATTTGCACTTATGACTGAAGACTTCTAAGTAATTTCTGATTTTAATTGTTGAAATGAATCTGGATTTTGATTTTTTTAAAAAATATTTTATTGTGTGCTGCTTCTTAATAATATAGTTTTGATATCAGATGCTCAAAGTCTGAGTGGAGTTTTAATGAAAAAGGCCAGTTGAGAACTTGGGTAAGGATGAGATTTTCATTACACCATATACCCCTTTTACATCAGAGTTTTATTTCTTATCCTGAAACTAATATAGTATAGAAGCTAGTGGTACCATTCTGTGACTCCTAAACAAGTTGGTTCAGTATTTCCTAAATAAATGAATGACTTAAAAGAAGTACTTACACTTAGCTAAAAATAATAGGTGGTGAAAGCCAACATATGGCATAAGTAATAGGCTTGTAGTGTTTGGGGATAAGGGAATTATTAGCCCTGTTAATCAGGCTCCCTCTTTAAGGTGAAATGGTGTTCAGTGGAGGAGAAGGCTACATCTGTCTACCTCCTCTCTTCTCATATCCACAGTTTGCTTCCGGCACTATTTACCTCAGGGAGAAAAGAATACCTCAGAATTCTACTGAATTCTCTGTTTGTCATAAAGACAATAGGAATTATTGTCTTTTCATTTGTTCTTCCTCACTTTAACTATTAAAGTGCCATTTAAGTTTGAGTTTCAGTTTATATGCATGAGTCACAGCAGCATGGCAATGACTAATTAGTGTTCAGAAGTTTTTGCTGGGGAAGGGAACTTACTGGGAAAAGCTGATAAAGTAGTGATAAAATATATGTATATTGAGCAGAATAGGAAACCTAAAAATACCTAGAAGTGGTGGTGCAGTAGCTTATATGTGCTCGTAATACTTCTATATGTACTAGTAATACTTCTTTGCATTATTTTATTTAGGATTTTAAATTGCTGAGAATGCACTGAGAAATCTTTAACATTGAAAGCCTTTGATAGCACTGGTATTTTTCTTTTTTAAATACAAACTTTTTCAGTACGAAGTTAAAAACTTTATAAGCTTGACTGCAAAGTTACTGTTTGGATTTGTGTGGGAGGTGGCATTTTGTTTGAGTTTTTAATTAATTTTACTGAATATATGCGAGTTTATGTGTATTTTAACACATAAAAAACCAGAAAAATCTAGACAGACTCGTGGTAAAATCAGAACTTTATTGAAATGTTTTGCTTCTTTTATATCCATGTCACACTCTTAGGTTTAACTACACATAATGTGCTGAAAACATTATTCCAATTCAAGTTTGTTGGTAGATTTTTTTGCATGTTATCATAGAACTGAAGAGGAGAAGACCTTTTTCCCATCAGTAATTAAAATAATAATGGCGTATATATTTAAGAATGTCTTGCTTATGACTTTAGAATATATTAATAAGAAATATGCATTGAAGTGTAATATAGAGTGTATATATATGTGTGTATTTATATAATATTATTAATATAATTATTTATATATATATATAGCATAATACCAAATGAATTTTACCAATGCAATTTTAGGGGGTTTATATGCATTAATAATTAAAAACTAGGAACTTCCACTGTTGTAAAATCTTTTAACAAAATACCTTTTTTTCTTGGCAGAGAAAAATGAGAAAGGTAGCGTGAAAGCAGGCAATCTGAAGTACAAGGAAGAACCATCAAAACTACTGTCTGGAAACAAATTTCAAGACCGTTATTTTGTGTTACGGGAAGGAAACTTGCTTCTGTATAAGGATATGAAGGTACAATAGACAAACTCTCCAACAAACTTTGCATTAAGCTTTTTTTTTTTTTGTATGAAAATGAAGGCAAAGAGATGAGCATTTCTCATATTAAATGGCAACTTCTAGAACCTGTGCTTGACGTGTAAGATTTTTGTCTTGATGTTTCACAGGTGTGTTAGTAGAAGGAGTTTTTGTGTGTTTTTCAATTAGCTATTGTAGTTATGCATTAATATAAGCTTTAAAAATTAAAAATAGAACAATGGATGCTTTGTGCTGACACTAAATTATTTGAAAACCTGCTGTAGAGAGCTGCAGCAGAAGTAATATGGAACTTAAATGACTGTATGCAATTTTTTTCTTGATATTTCACATAAAGCCCTTAACTCTCAACGCACTAGGAAAACATTTCCCTGCTTCCCAAAAACAATCTCCAGATGTATTCTCAGTCCCCTAAAAACTAGTATTGATAATTAGGTTAGATATACCTCAGAATTCCATAGAAGTGAATTTAGTCATGATAATATCAGGAAGGGTTCAATTTTAAATATTTCATGGGAGTTTTCTTGAAACAGGGTGTTTGAGTATTTATGTATAAAGCCAAATAATATTAATCATGAACTATGTTTTCATTTTAGTTTCTGTAATTTCTGGTTAAAAAAAAAAAAAAATCGAAGTTTCAAGTGCTTTTGTTTTTGCTATCTGCTGATTTTTTTCTCTTCCAAAAAACAGAGGTGTATATTGCTGACCTTACTGAACTACTTTTATAAGACGTATCCCTTGCTCACATGAGCTAATGCACTGTGTCTTCTTGTGAAACTGTGGATACAATCTTAATTAGGATGATCCCAGAATGTCAAAAATAGTGTCTTATAATTTAGTGCTAAAGCTCATATTGGCACATATTTGAGAATAAATTAATATGTCCATAAAACCTTAATTAGTATCTCGGAAAGAATTTGACGGGACCGTTGTTCCACTTTATAATCTCCTTTTTTAAGCCATTCTAATTTATAAAACATTGAATTCCCCAACTCAGGAGGCACTTTGAACACTTATTTTTAAATGGCTTTTTTTTTTTTAAATGCAAATGGCAATACCATTCTGATCAAATAGTATGTGTTTGTTTTACTTTCTTTTGAGAGATATTAATCTATCATGAATAATCTTGGTTTAATTTTAGTCATATTTAGAAATGAATAGTAGGAAAGCTTGACATTGCAGATGGAAAATTGTAGTTAATAAGACCACATGTACTAATTAATTTATAAATTCTCATTAACAGCAAATTAACTTTGTATGTGCAGGTGGAGATACATTCTGTTCAATGTTTCTCTTGTTCAAGAGCAATTATCAAAAACATTGAAAGTTTCCATGAATACTGTATGCTAAATTACTATATTGTGCTAATTGACTGAAATAATTTACCCCTTTAATGTTCTGTTGCTAAGAGATAAGCTCACAGACAAAGAAATGGCTCCCTTAAGGTGCATTACTGTGAGAAGTATGCAGTTGTTTAACTTAATAGTACGTTCTGCAGGGGTATTTTTCATCCTAGCAGTACCCTTCTTTTGAGCAGGAAGTTACACAAGAATACCGACCATAAAACTGTTGTGTGTTTTGTTGTTTTCTTAAGCTCTCTTAAGTGTCTCTTTTCCCCCACACTGGAGTGTTAGAAATTGAAAGCTGCAGAATGCGAAATTGAGAATCCAGGGACAGTAAACACTAGAGAGTAGCTTTGTGTACTGGGATTATAAGATTTGTTAAGTTGTTTGGTGTGTTTTTTTCTAAATTGAAAGCTGACACACTTGACCTAAAAGTACTAAAGGAATGCTTTTGTGTTGTGTTAAACATTAGTTTTTCTCTGTAATAGTGTACATTTATTGTTTCCTTTCAGCACTTCATCTTCAAGTCCATTCAGTTCTCATACCTAGTGTGAATGTATGTCTCCTGTAGATTGAATAAAGGTAGTTTGTTTGAGAAGGAGCAAGCAAGGAACATCAGGAGATCCTTGTCTAACTTCCTGTGCACAGCAGGGATAGCAGCCAGGTCAGGGCATGATGTGCATGGCTTTAATCAGTTAAAGTCTTTGAAAACCCCAAGGACAGATTGCACAACCTTTCTGGGCAGGCTGTTGCAGTACCTGACTGTCCTCATGGGGGGGAAAGTTTGTCTGTGCTTAGGTGTAGTCTTCTCACAATATAAAAAGCCTCACTTGGTCTGCTTCGTAACTTCCCTGTAGGTTCTGGGGCCTGCTGTTAAGTCAGCCTCTTCTCCAGGGCAAGTGCTTCAACCCCCAGATAGCTTGGTGGGTCTCCCTGCTGAACCCTCTCCAGATAACTGATTCTCTTTTTTCTCTCAGGAACCCAAAATAAGCAGTCACACAAGCCATGAGGAAAGTAGGAGAATCACTCTCCTCCACCTACTCAATGCGCTTCTGCTAACTCAGGGCAATGAGACCAGCTTTTCTGTTAGGATACTCTGCCTGTTTGTGCCTGGCTTGGCACCTACCTGCATGCTCAGGTCTCTGTCAGCAGAACTGCCTCCCACTCTCTATCACCGAAGGGGTTTTTCCCTTCTCCTGTGCAGGATTTTGTATATATCATAGTTAAATTTAATGCGATTCCTGTTGTCCCATTTCTTTGTCCTGTATAGGTTCCTCTGAAAGTCCCAATACTGGTGTTCTCCAGAAACCAGGTGGATTGCTTCTGTCTCACTGGGCTGCCCTTTCTGAAGATACCAGGGAGAACAAAGCCCTGCCCTCCTCCTCCCCTGTCCCATAAGAGTCAGGATATTTTATGCAGAGACGTCTGTGGATTGTTCAAAGACATCATTTGCCTTTTTTTCATCCTGATTTAGCAGCCCCAGTGGCCTAATGGATGAAGCACTGGCTAAACCAGGGATTGTGGGTTTGAGTCAGTCACCATAGCTTCACCAGGGGCAACTTCTGCCTGACCAACCTAGCGGCCTTCTGTGATGAATTGACTGTGTCAGTAGACAAGGGAAGAGTTGTAGGTGCCATTTATCTGAAATACTGTAAAGCCTTTGACACGCTCCCTCATGATATTATTTTCTCTAAATTGGAGAGGGATGGAATTGATGAGTAGATTGTTAGATGGATAAGAAAGCGGCTGGATAGTCACATCCAGAGGGTAGTGATCAATGGCTCAGAGTCCCTATGGACATCAGTGATGTGGTGTCCCTCAGAGCTCCTTACTGGGACTGATGCTACTTAAAATATTTATTAATGGTACATTAATGAAGGAGGGATTGAGGGCATCTTCAGCAATTTTTCAGATGACATCAAGATGGGGGTGTGGTTGATAACACCTGGGGGACAGGATGCCATCCAGAAGGGCCTAGACAAGCATGAAAAGTAAGGCCATGGGAATATCAGAAGGTTTAACAAGATCAAGTGCAAGGTGTTGTACCTTGTTTGGGTCAACTAAGGATATCAGCACAGGCTGGGAGGTGAACAGATCCAGAGCAGCCCTGCCAAGAACTCAGGAGTGGTGATAGATGAGAGGCTGGACATGACCCAGCCATGGGCACTCACAGCCCAGAAAGCCAAACGTGTCCTGCATCCAGAGCACCGTGGGCAGCAGGACCAGGGAGGGGATTCTGCCCCTCTGCTCTGTTGAGACCCCACCTGCAGGGCTGCATCCAGCTCTGGGGTCCCAGCACAGGAAGGACATGGACCTATTGGAGCAAATCCAAGGGAGGCTACCAGAGAGAGGAGAGGTGAAGGAAGGAAGTCTATGAAGGAAGGCTGAGAGAACTGGGTTTGTTCCGCCTGGAAAAGAGGCCTGTGGCCTTCTAGTACCTGAAAGGAGCCTAGAAGAAAGATTGAAAGGAATGTTTTAGAAGAGTGTAATGCAACAGGACACAGGGAATGCCTTCAAATTACGAGTAGGCTTAGATTGGATATTAGGAAAAAAACTTTATTTATGAGGGTGGTGAGGCACTGGAATAGGTTGCCCAGAAAAGCTGTGGATGCCCCATCACTGGAAATGTTCAAGGCCAGGCTGGATGGGGCTCTGAGCAACCTGGTCTAGGAAAAGATGTTCCTGTTCATGGCAGGAGGGTTGGAACTCGATAATCTTTAAAATCTCTTCCAACCCAAACTATTCTCTGATCTGAAGAAAATTCTCACCATTCCATTGGAATGTTATTTACTTTGGATGAAGTTATTTAACAGAGGGTAATCCCATCTTCCTCTCTCTTAAGAGTTTGTGTTCATATATAGCACCACAACTTCATTATTCTAATTGTGTTACAGTTTTGTGATTTTGTGTGAACCTTAAGTTCTTAATCAGTCTGCTTCCTGTAAGAGTGATTGATACACTTTGTTAATGGCAAAGAAAGAGACAAAATATTTTAATGATCTGCTAGAAAAGAGGTGCACTCCATGAAAGAAACTGAACTGTGAAATCAGTCATGTGGCATTTTCTCTTTGGCACATTCCTGATACAATAATTAAAATCTTACTTTATTTGCAGGCTAGCAAACCTGAAAAAGTGTTGCCTGTCAATTCTCTGAAGCTTTATCTTGGAGTGAAAAAGAAAATGAAGCCACCAACAAAGTAAGAATAGAAAAGAAAATTAACAGTGTGTAAAAAGTATTGTAGTATCATCAATAAAGGGTAGCATAGAACATTGTGGAACACGGGAAAATCAAGAAGCCTATAGCAGTATGCTGAATTAAATTATCCCCTGTAATATTATTTGTTCTGTTCCTGTATCTGTTTTCATGTTCCATGTTAACTAATCTGTGCTAGGAAATTACTTTATTGATTGGGTTTTCGCAATTTAAAGTGCATTTATTACCTCTTGTGAATATGGTCTTTCCTAGCTCACTTTGTTTTGTGGTATATGTCCTGCATGCCATTGGTGGACACACTTTCCTTGTACTAAGTAAAAGTAGAGAAAAGATAACCAGCTAGTCATGGGCCTTACTGACAGTTCCTGTTGTTCAGCAGAGGATTTTCCTTTTTCAGAATCTTTGTTACTTTGATGTTTCTCCTAGCTGAGGACTACAGTGCCCTTTACAAACATCAGTGACTATTTCTCAGGAAAAGAGCAGTGAAAAATGACACCTGTTTTTCTCAGATGTTTCCAGTTCTTGTTCAGTCAAAGCTTTGAGATATTGAGACAATGCACATAGGATTTTATCCCAGAGGGAGTCTAGGTTGGATGTACCCTTTAAACAGATCTGCTTGAACTTTTCCTTTACAGTTGGCAAATCAAAACACCCCAAAAAGGTCTGTGAATTTCGAAGCTTAGCCATGTTAAAGAAAATGTTGGTGGCTTTTTTATTTTATTTTATTTTTTAATTTTTTTTTAATGAGTATGAGATTAGTCCAAAACAGGAATAAAAAGTTAATGTAAATGAGTCTTTGCAGTTTGGTGGTTTTTTTTTTTTTTTTTTTTTTTTTTTTTCTTTAATCTTGAAGTTTAGTTTTTAGTCTAGTTTCAAAATCAGAGCTTACCAAGTCCCTTCTGGATCTCCAGAAGCATCTGTTTCACCTTGGAGGCTTAATTGTGCACTCCACTCCCTTTTTGTTTCCCTAGCAGTTATTAAATCCCTATAAAATAATATGATTCCTTTTGTTTATAGTACAAGTATAGTTCTTTTCGCTCTGTGACTTCTGCACTGTAGTGGACTCTTTACCAAGGAGTTTTATTTCCAGCACTTTTTAGAAACCACAGCAAAAATGAGGCAAGTAGTCAGCTGTCATTTGTGGTGCTACACTATAACCCTTTGTCTAGAACAAAAAGTTCATTAACTGTGAATCAGTTGTGAGAAAATGAGCAAAATCCATCCTCAAACCCACAACTTTATTCTGGATTTTCAGTACACATTTTGACTTTGCAACTTAATTTTATTTTTTCAAATTAAAAGGACTATATAAAGGTAATTAGTCTCTGCAATTTGAGGAATATGTCCCTGTTTATGGAACTAATTTTTGAAAATCTTTCTTTCAGCTGGGGACTTGCAGTATTTTCTGAAAAGCACCAGTGGTAGGTAAACATGAAATGCACGCTTGGTTTAACTTCACTGTTAACTTATTTGTTAAAATATTCAACTGCAAAATAAGAGTGTTTGAAAACTAATGGACACTGTTTTGCTTTCATATTGAATTTTATTTTTGTATTTTTTAAGTAAAGAATCTTTCTTAATTGATATGTTTGGTTCATCTCTTGGGTTTAGGTGTCTGGCTTCCTTCTGTGACCAGAGAGTAAACATAAAGTTAGGATAACAGATTTTAATCCTGTGCACATGTTTAAAATAAAACACAGAATTGTCTTCAAAGTAGATAAAGTGATAATTTGAAGTATTTATATATGCCTGTTTTTTCTGGGAGTTTTAATAATAAATATAGACAGCACGGAAGCACTATTTGAAGTAGTTTAGAAGCCTATTCTTTAACATATTCAACAGCAACAGGATCTCCATTGCTTTTCATATTAAGTATGTATTGTGTTCTAGGTATATATGTTGTGATGGACAAGATGTGCAGATGGATTGGATGATCAGCATCTTTATGGCACAGGTACTAATCTGATCAAAAAATGTAATTTATTCTGCTGTTACGAAAATCCCATTAAATATGTATGTGTTATATAGAAGGTTCAGTGCCAAAGTTTCTGGAATACTTCATGGAATAAAAATACCAATGATGTGTCTTATTTCATGCAGACTAGGAGTGCTTTGAGAGTAAGAACATTGGATCCTGGCATTGTCTCCCCACTCCACTCCACTGTGTTGTAGAGCAGATTGGTAAAGAAGGACAATTATTTCCTTTGCAGAAAGCTCTTGTGGATGAAATTCTGCCTGCTGACCTAAAGGGTGTGTCTGTGTGCCACAATACCTGAATGCTATTTCTCTGCTCACTGGTTTGGATGCTGCTAACGTAGTCATGAAAGAAGGGTGTCGTGTTTAAGAGCATAGTGGGGTGAACTAGCCCTGTTGAAGATCTGTGCCAATATGGCTTTATTTCTCTGGTACCCAGGTTAGCTTAATTAATACTGACAGTTCATTGTGTTGGGTAGGCTTTATCCTAAATTAGCCACACTTCTGCTTGCTATGAGATTGCAAGGAGGGTGTCTGCTTGAGTGACAAATAACACATTCTTGGAAATGGAGTTTAATATTTACATTGGAGAAGTAGAAGCAAGCAAGATGGGAAGAATTCAGCCTGACAGGAGACTGAAACATAGTTTAAGGTTTTAACAGGATTTTGTATCTGTGTCAGATTTTTCTTTTCCCCATGATGTTCAAGGAGCTTTGCAGGATATCACTGTGAATAAGCATTGCTAGATTTATGATTACCTGGGAGCTTTGTGTTGCATAAAGTAGGCTGAGCACAAGGCTGTTGAAATACAGACTTCTTACTGGCTTTCTAAAACAGAATCTGACTTTCATAGATAGTAGTGCTGGAAGTATAATGCATGCCTTGAAAGTAAGACTTCCAAATTCTTGTCTTACTCAGCTTCCTTAACTGAAGTGACTATTGTTGTTTCTATGGAAACAGATGGCATACATTTCATGGGCATAACATGAGCAGCGTCACAGCAAATAGGCTCAGAGGTTATTGATATAGGAAACTCAGAAGTAACACATGCAAGCTTGGTAACTGTTGAAGTCCTTTTGACATAAAATCACAATGAAGGGCAGTCTGCTAGGATTCTGCTCAGGCAGAGGTAGAATGTTCCTTTGACAATATAGATAAAGAACTGGGAGCCATTGCTCAATGTCCAGGATAATTTTTCCTAACAGAAAAAAACCCAAAACATGTACATTAAAAAATTGCTATGAATTCATACTATTGTTTTAAAAACTTTATTTCAATGAATGAACAGTGCAGCAAATTAGCAATGATATGTTGAAAGGGCTTTTTGGTTTGGCTTGATTTCTTCTGGAAATTGATTTTTTTTTTTTTTTTTTTTTTTACCAGCGTTCTGGACATCAGTAAAGTATCAGTCTATAAACTACATGAGAAATTATATGCTAATCACGCACAGATTTAGTGTATTGTTCTTATTGCAATCTACTACTTAGTTACTGAGAAAATCTTAAGAATGCAATGCCTCGTATTGGGAAAGCTTGCTATAAGATCTCTAAGAAGTCTTGTATGATACAGCTGCAGACAATTATTACCACATTATCCCATTTCTAAACCAGAAAACTGTAAATGTCAACTGAGGTTATTTCTATTTAGAGTTTTCAAGTTAAGACCATCTTTAGGGAAGTCAGGCTAGTTTTTTACTGTATATGTTATCACTCCATTTGAACATTAGAGAGACTGCAGGCAGCGCATCTTCTTTGCCAATGGAACAACTTAGATTGGAAATTAAAAAATACTGTTAAATTGATTTTGAAGTATTAAGACATTGATATTTAATGATTTTGTACAATTAAGAGGGACATAAACCAATATCACCGTGCTCCTCAGTGCTTAAGCAGAGTAAAGCTTTTTTAGTAATTAATATCAGTAAGATAGTTGTACTATTGCTATTGTTTTCCTTTTTGATAATGTTTATTCCTGTAGTATAAACAGGGCAGAGTATATAAATAGCAAAGTGTAGGTACTGCTGTAATCTAGTGACAAGAATGCTTTGATAAAGGCAGTCAAGTTAACCCAGAGGTTATTTATCTTCCATTTCAAGCTGGTACTTACCAAGTGTTTGAAGTAGAACCAATGTTTCTTTTAGTTCTGTGCAAAACCATCCTGAAAAGCATGATTCTTGAAATCTGTAATAGTTCTGTGCAAAATCTCTTAACAGCATGCATAGCATACAGTTGGAAGTAATTAATTGGTATGAAGATGGACACAGTAGTATCCTTCCAGTTTCCTTGCCTTTGATCAGCTGGAGGCACATTATACTACCATGAGGTGCAGTTGAACAGAGGGGTCAAAACTATGAATAAATACATTTTTATGTGGCCTAATACGTTGCTAGTATTTCTGATATACTTTCTCAGACTTCTATTTTAAGAAATGTTACAGGCACAAAAGGGAAATCAGGCTGCTTAACTGACAGGGATGGTTTCTTTAGGCTTGCTGGGAATTAAGGCAGACAGTTTTCTTCAGAAGCTGATTAAAGTTTCTCCATCACTTTCTGGATTGTGTTTGTTTGTGGTATCTTGATCCAAAATAAACTGATTTTGGTTGGCAAGAGCTGCTCTTTCAGATAATACTTTCTCATTTCATTGGAAGAAAATGTTCTTAATAGTCACTGGAGAGAACTCTTGTCACAGACTTTTGCATCACCCTGGTCATATGATGTGTGAGAATTTTACTTCAAGATATGAGTTTATAAAATAATTTTTCTAAATTTGGAACCAAGGCTTCCAATGTCTAGTCAGCCATCATGAGTCAATAATCACTGATTCTGATGGATTTTTAATGGTAATGGCGTTTTTACCTGCAGACCATCTGCAAGTATGATCATAGCTCCACAACTGTTTTTTTAAATACAAGTCTCTTGAGGAGACTTGCTTCATGGATTTGCACTCCTAGCTTGCCAGTTTCCTTCAAAGTTGTGCTGATTTAGCTGTAGGCCTTGGATATTCTCTTTGATTCCTAGAATCTCATGTTGATGATTTTTCAGTAAAATAGTCTTGAAATACTTTGTCCTCAAATCTGTCTTTCTGGTTTTCATTAACATTACCTGAGGACTGTGAGCTCGTGTGCTCAAATTTGCAATGTTCAGTAAGTAATTTATGGTTTTTACTCCCCTTCTTTTCCCAGTCTTGTTTTTCAGAGTGAAACTTCACATTTTTCCCCAAAACTGACCTATTTCAGTCAAGCTAAAGCAAAGACTACTGTTGAAACCAGATCTGCATTTTTGTAGGCTGTGTTTTGGATAACACGTGTTGTTGTCATAGATTAAGCAATTATTTCCTCTAAATTATTAATACAAATTTTCAGAGAATCGCAGTATTAGTTTGGAAGGGATCTTTGAGATCATTGAGTCAAAGCTATGACCTAATACCACCTTGTCAATCAGGCCATGGTACTGAGTGACACATGTAGTCTTTTCTTAAACACCTCCAGGGTTGGTGACTGATGATACTCCAATGTCTAGTCACCTAGTCACCCTTTTTGGGAAGAAACGCTTCCAAATGTCCAAACTAAACCTTCCCTGCTGCAGTTTAAGACTATTTCCTCTCATCCTGTTGCTGGTTGCCTTGGAGAAGAAACTAGTCCCCACCTGGCTGCAGCCTCCTTTCAGGCAATTGTAGAGACCCATCAGTTCCCCTTGAGCCTCCTTTTCTCCAGGTTAAACACTCCCAGCTCCCTCAGCTGCTCCTCACAAGCCTTGTGCTCCAGACCCTTCCCCAGCTCTGTTGTCCTTCTCTGGACACTCTCCAGCACCTCAGTGCCTTTTTTGTAGTGAGGGCCCAGAACTGGACACAGGATTCAAGGTGTGGCCTCACCGGTGCTGGGTACAGGGGGACAATCCCTGCCCAGTGTGGTCATGCTGGCCACACTGTTGCTGACACAGGCCAGGATGTCACTTGCCTTCTTGGCCACCTGGCCACACCCTGGCTCATGTTCAGCAGCTGTGGACCAGCAATCCCAGGTCCTTTTCCACTGGGCCACATTCCAACCCCCTTGCCCCAGCCTATAGCACTTTATAGGGTTGTTGTGGCCCAAGTGTTGTGCCCTGCACTTTGGTCTTGAACCTCAACAAGAAACAAGAATTTTGAAGTGCTTCCACATTGATGTAATTTTATCTTATTTCAGCAACTTTTGTTGGGACTCCTGAAAGCTTGCTTCTGCGGAATTTTGAAATTTTGAAATAAATAAATATGTATGTCACATTTGATGATATTTTCTATTTTTTGAGGATAATGAGAGTAATATTAAGGAAGGAAGATGTTTGATACATGACAATTATGTAGAGACATTTTGGTTCTTTTCACTCAGCATTGTGCAGCACTTACAAACTATTAATTTTAAGTATCATAGTATTTTTCCCTTTCTCCCACAAGAGGAGGGCATGGTATTGGGTTGTGTATAGCTTTTTGCAAGGGAGTTTTACGTACCAAAGAACTTTGTGTATTTCTGAAATTCCACATGGAAAATAAGGAATCATTTTGCTCTTCAGCATACAGATATATGGCCGCCTGCTGGAAAAGCAAGAAAACAGTCCATAACTAAAAGTCCAAAGATCAGAGGCTTACCACTAATTCCCATTCATCAGGAGAAGAACACTTGTAAAATCAGGGGGAATACAGAAGTAAGTGGGGTTTAAACTTGGCGTAGAACTTCTAACCACAATGCTGTAACAAGTAGTCCAGTAATAATGAACTCCTTAGAGCTGGATAAATATAAAATGCAGATGCTCCTATTATCAATGTCTCACTGCCAATATTTATGTCTTTAAAGGAACATTTAGGACAATTTAATGCTAAAAAGCTATTGTAGGCTTAATTTGCAAAACCTCTCTGGCTGTTCAGTAAATCATAATGGACTTATTTGTGCTTGTTTTGTTGTTTTTTTTTTTTTTTTTTTTTTTTTTTTACTAGAGATTGTTCATTAGGAATAAATAAGATTTTTAGCTGGTAATATTATGCGCATTATTACAATATGGGTGTTACTTTTAATAAGATCCTTGAAAACTGTCCTGCATGCATATTTTCTAATATCTTTTCTTCTGTCTAAAATAACTGCGCTGTTTTAGTTATCTACTCCGTGAGTATAATGGAAAAGCTCAGATGAAACTAACTTTGATACATTTAAGTTGTACTATTATTAGTCTCAAAGAAGAATAAGAGGCTTTAGTTACAACTGTTTGAATAGACTGAGCTTTGTTACTACATTCTGTGCACTAGTGATATATCTGAACCTTATCATAATGCTGAATTTAGTCTACTCTGGTAGAATGAAAAATCAAATTGTGATTATATGAAAATAAATGCCTTCATTGGCATGGTGCATGATTTATGTAAATTTCAGAAGTATCACTAATTGATAACTTGCTCACTAAAAATGCTTACTAAATGATAATAGGACAATTGTGGTAATTTCAAACTGACTTTGCTGTCTCAGTTCTTGAGTAAATTTTTTTTCTTTAAAACTTATGTGAAACTAATGAACCAAAATTGCAATCTAAACATTTTTTTAATATGATGTAAATAAACTTATTTCTCTTTGTTTGTTTGGTAAGAATATAGAAATACAAACTGGAAAATCAAGATTTGGTGAACATCATGATAATGAACTTCTGGAAGAAAGAATAAACTTGAAAGAAAAAGCATCTATTGTGGCACAGTGTTTGGAAAGGAAGGAGGAGAAAGTGCGAACTCATGCAAAAACACATCGAAACTTGATTTCTGAGGATGATGCAGGCTCAGGGATGACTGAATTACACCGAAGGCCACATAAGACACTGAAGAAAAATAAAAACAAACCAAACAAAACTACTTTGGAACTAGATAGTAAATTGCCATCAAATGTGATTCAGGAACTAAATACAGTGCTGCAGAAGAACAGAGCACTTCATGAAACCTCCAGCTGATTTCCTGAGCCTGAAGTGTAATGCTTATATATATATATATTCTTGTGTTTTATATATATAGATATATATTTGTATGTTTATTTTCTATTCAAAAGTAGTCTGTTTTGATGTGTGTAGTTTGTACAGTGCAAAGGAAATACAGTTTGTTTATATGCTATTGATTTTGTATATGTGTGTGTGCCCCATGTTGTAATTTAAGACTGAACTGATTATGTAGAATTCCTGAAGTTTGGAAGTTTTTCTGTGCAGTGCAAGGACACCAGGGTTTTGTCTATTTTGTTGTTGTTGTTTGTTTCAGGTTTTGTTTGATACCAGAATTCTAAGAACTGTCAAAGCTTTTGCTCTGTTTATACCACCTTGTAAATACTGGAGAGATATTTTTAAAAGACAGGATATACTCTGAAATTCATACTACTGGCCTGCAATACTATTAATTGTCTAACACTATAAAAACTAGTAATATCTGATTTGAAATTTTTTTGGTTGTTTTTGTTTGTTTGTTTGTTTTTTGTGGTTTTGTTTCTATTTAAGGAAAAAAATAGTATTTGTTTCCATAGAATTGTCTTCTGACGAGGCATCATGTGAAAGAATCAAAAGGGAGAGAAATAGTAGAAGGGATAGAAATAGTAGTAGATGAGACAATGTATTCATTCTTTTATCTTGAAACTGTGTCTCTAGGGTGTACATCTGATTATGACACCTAATTAATGAGACTATTGAGGAGGACAAAGAAAAGTCTTCAAAGCAATGTCTAATGGGTACATGAATTGGAAGAATAGCACCGTCTCAGTGGGGTGAAATACTTTTCTAAACAGGCCTTGCTCAGCTCAGGGTGACAAAGGCAGGCTTTTCTATTGCTCTTTGGATAGAGCTTGCTTGGTGCTAGCAAAGTTGCTGACCTCCCAAGAATATTTAGTATTTAAATGAGAAATTAATTCCTTTATGAAAAAATGATCCCCACACAAACAAATCTAAATGGTAGCAGCACACTCAATTAAGTGCTAAATCCTAAATAGCGTAAGAGATTTACCCCTTTTTTTTACCATGAAGACAAAGGTAACTAGTATTCTGATTGCAGGGAAAAATGCTTGTCCTACAGCTTTACCACTGCTCCTCTGAGTGTGAGGGCTGGTCCCAGGGTTGAGAGATCAGCATTGCTTGCTGCCTTCTGAGTATGTAGGTAGCAGTTCCTGAGGATAGTGATGTAGAAGAGTACAACTACTTTGATTTTTAGGCCCAGAGTTCCTTAAATTTAAAATTCAGCACTGCTTTTCAAAACAAAACCTGTTCAAGGAATGAAATTAGATTCATTTGTTTTGTAGATTTTAATCTTCACATATCCCTTGGGATTGCTGATTTTACTTTGTTCCATAACACCTGTATGGGCAAAAGGCACTGC
The DNA here is from genome assembly GCF_965231275.1 of Zosterops lateralis. NCBI lineage: Eukaryota > Metazoa > Chordata > Aves > Passeriformes > Zosteropidae > Zosterops > Zosterops lateralis. The sequence goes on along the minus strand of NC_139766.1, from coordinate 22,179,998 downwards.
TGTGCTGAGGCTGTTTTCAGGTGTTGTGGTTGCTGTCTGGTTAAGCAGCAGGACCAACAGACCAGAGCACTAATGAGCTCACATGGCACCTTTTCTTCAAGGGAGGCATTAATAAGAGCATCTGCTTGTTTTTGCTGCTGTCCCTTTTGCGGTCTCACTAGTCACACTGCCACAGATTTTCACCAGCCTTTTAAGAACTTACTGATGCCTTTAATGTTTGATTGGAATTGGCCGGATCTCTTAGAGCAGGAGAGAGGAAGCACAGAAGCAGTATGCTCACTTATTCTCTCTTCTACTTTTGGTAGTCACAGGTGCTGCAATATTTCTCACATCATTTACTTCTATTCTTGATTACATTGAGCAGCTTAATTGGAAAAATAATTTGTTTGATTGAAGAAATTGGACAAGTGACTCAAATAATGTATCTGGCAACTCTGCTAGGAAGCACAGAGAAAATGAGATCAAACTCAAATATTTTATAGTAGCATTTATTATTCTGGAATGTAGCACTGACAAAGCAAGTCTAGTCTTTCAGACTCTGCACCTACCTTATTTGACCAGTTGTTAAAATGGAAACAGGTTTGTAGATTTTCATTTTCCCAGTGCACTATTGACTGTTTTGCTACCTTCACTTTGTAATTGAGCCTCTTCTAATCATTGAAGCCTTGTCTCAAGAAAGCATATCAACCTGAACTCAAATTGTATTGATTAAAGCTGGTGCTTAATGTTAATAAACACATTCTTAAATGCTGATTTGAATTGGGGCCTAATGCCAGCAGGAGAAATTGGTTTATTTCCTGTCAGGCTGGATTTGAATGTACTATATACAGTTATACTTTTATTTGCAGAATTTCTCAGTATTGAGTTATGGTTCTTATATTGTTTATCTTTTTATTGGGACCTTAAGAATGACATTCACTGCTGAAAGCCTCATGCATCATTTAAGCCACTACACTAATGGAATAAATAGAGCAGTGGAAGAGTTTTGTGCATTGAAGTGAATATATCCATAAAGAAAATGGTCTGTGTATTTTTATTGGTTCTAAGGACTACAGAAACACTTGTTCTATTTCAAAACCATGTAACAGGTAAAATATCTGTATAGCTGCTGCTAACAGGCCATAAAAATCAAGAAAATATTTAATAAAATGTGTTTTAAGTTTGGCATTGTATGTATACATACACAAACACATATATGTGCACATTCACAGATGCCCACTGATTGGTGACATTGTTAACACAAGTAAAATTTATGTGGGGAAGTAGCAAATAAATTTGCAATTAATTATTTTAAATAGGTATCAAAGTTTTGAACTAAACATCCAACGCAATTGTTGCACTACATGTTTCAGACTGATCTAAAACCTGCAGAATAAATGTGGTTTGCTGCAATATCTTAATGGCTGCTGATCTTTTTTGTTGTTCCTGTGCTATGTTGAGGACTGGTAAAGTGTAATTTTTAGAGAATTGATATTGAATATATGCTATTTCTTACAACTAGGTGATGGATTTTTTCTGAAAAAATGAGTAAGAATGTTAAAAAAATAATTTGTGTCTGCCCACATGAAAGCTGTTGAATAACCTGGTAAGAGCTTAGTTTCTCACCTACAAAATGAAGTTAAATAGGAGACTGGTGTTTTATGCATGGGCCTATAACAATGAGAAGGCTAAGATTAATATCTTAATAAATCTAAGTAAATATCAGGTTCATCGTTACCTTTTTAAACTTCTGCAATCATGATGGGTTGGTGTAAAGTTGACATGTAACCGTTGATTTTGTTGTTTAACATAATGCCTGTGTTCTCTTTGTATGTGTTTTTTTTCCACATTTATTAGGATGGGTGAGGGAAGCAAGTGAAAACCCAAGAAGAAATATAGGCTAGATTCTTTATTTTTATTTTTCTTTACTTGAGCTGGATACTGTCTGCTATTTTAGAATTTTTTTCTTCAAAACAGATCTCTTTCTGTGGTACTATTTTGGGATGCCAGTTCAAAAGAGCAGTTTAACTAATAGGTTTTGTGCCTCTGCAGAGACTCCTTTAGTGTGGGGTCGATTTCACCAGCTGAGATCTACAGAGTGTGTTCATGCAGCCCTTACCTTTACTCTGTGACTTGGGCTGAGATGCAATTTTTGTATTAAAGGGTTTTGCAAATGTTATCCGAGAATCTGTCCAGTGGGAAAATGATATCCCCAAAGATTTCTTCACTTAATGGGGAAGGCTTGGCCATACCGTTGATTTTTGTTTCTTCCTTGGGAAGAGCTCTGGGCTATTCTGCCTAAGGCAAGTTGTTAGGATGCCTCCAGCTCTGTCTGCCAGAGGCACCCCTGGGGTGCCTTTTGCTGTCATGTATTGGGGTAGTTTTAGACTACTCTGGAGATACAGAATTATCTGAGAGTAAAAGTTACAGGAATTTTATCTCACTGCTATGATTTTTCTCTACCCTGATTCAGTGCTGGCACAGTTTGTGTTCTTGTGAGTGCTGCCGGGCTACCACCACCTCCACAGCTCAAATTCCAGATTAAGAAGTCTTAAGAAAAAATTTACTTGTTCTGCTGGGGATGAGGTGGATGCCTGCAGGAATAAGGAAGTAACGGGTGCATCTTTCACTGGTTATGACACTTTGTTGCAGGCCTACCCTGTTATATCACCTCTCTGATTTTTATATCCTGTTTTCCAGTGCAGTCTGTTTCAGTGGGAGAGTCAGCTATCAGACTTTGTTTGAATTTGAACTAGAACAGCTTCACTTTTGCTTGAGTCCAAATGGAAACTGAAAAAAGTAGAAAAAAAAAGTACTGACTCAAGTCTGTATTTGGAGCATAGAATACTCTAAAAAATTCTTTTGATTTGGGCTACTTGAGAGAAATTTGTGGATGTGGTAAGTTCCATTGGGAAAACTGAACTATATATGGGTGAGGTAGAAACAGACTACCTTGATAGATGGATTGAATGTACTCCAAGTTGAATTGTTTGCAAAAACGTGTACTAACTTGCAAAACTGAGTCTATTGTGGCAAGTTTGCCTGGGAAGATTCAGGATTCTTCAACAAAGTATTCCTGCTTCTGAACCACTGGAGAGATTGTCTGTGCTGTCAAAAAATGAAGTATTTGTCAAACTCACTGTTTCTTGAGACTACATTGTTCCGTGTAAAAAGGCAGAAAAATTTGCTCAGTTTTTTCAATGGTTCACAGTCAGTTTGGAGACTGCACTGCTTTACTTGTGGCTCCACTGAAATTGGGATCCATCTTCATCTCAGTTAAGGGGAAAAACATCCTGCTATTTTAGCTCTTACCACTGCTGTAGCTTAATGGTTTAGTTATTGTCTTTGCTTTGCTTTGTCTTCACTAGAAATTTATGATGATCTGTGGTACTGATGAGCAAGAAGGATGTGGATGTTAACACCAAATAGACAACTGTATCTTCCTACTTACCTGTACTTTCACTGCAGTTTAGAATTTTGCTTAATCTACCTGACCTTTACTTTAGCCCTGCCTCTTTTTGCTCTAGACTCTGTTCTGTGTCTTAGATTCTGGAATATCCTTATCTTTAAGTTATCTTCTATACACCTTCCCACCCTGGTGTAATTTATGGTTCAAGCTTTAGCCATGATTTAGCCGTGGTTTAGATCCTATGACATTTCTGAATTATTATTTTTTTTTTTGCCTCTGCTTGCAGATAGTATGTTCATTATGGCCAAGACCATTATGTCAAGGTTCCCTTAACCTTTTTGTTAAGTCCTGATAAAGATCTTCTCAGTGCTGCCATAGAGAAAGGGATTTCACTGAAGCAACTGACAGAGAGAGAGATTGAGATGTTGGCCAATAGGTGTTCCAAAGTTCTGTAACCTATTCCTATAAATGCCTCTGAACATCTACATACTTGTATTTGTAGTCCTCCGCAAATCAGAAGGCAAACTAAAGCAAATGTACTTTCTTTGCCTTTTTAAATTATTTTAGTTCAGTTCTTTAATGATCCTAAAATAATTGCTTGTTCCTGGTAATAACACAGTTTCTTGAAAGTTATACTTTTGGCTATATAAAGTATTTTCTTTCAAAATTTAATTAACATTGCTTTGTCCAGTACTGCAGACAGTTTAACAACTAATAGGTTGGTGTTTGCTCTGTGTATGAGTTTTATTACGTTATTTTCTCCTTGTCCACATTTACAATATGTTTAATTTAAAAGCAGATAATTTCTGTGTATTTGACTATTTTGGCATTATATATCTATTTAAATTACAGCATGATTGAAATATCATTTCTTCAAATATATTGTAGCCATTAGCCTTTAGTTTATTGTGTCTTAGTAGTTTACGCTTGTGATGGGTGTCCAGCACTTATGCTTGCTTTCAGAGTGTCTCTTTTTCCCACTGTTTACTCATTCATCCTACATATTGGGACTGTTAAAGCTCATTCAATGACAAACATTTTAAACTGCATATAACAATTCTGAGGTCTTCCCAGGCTGTTACAGGTAGAACATTTTTCACATGAGAGTCCTTACAGGCTTTCCGTCCAGGAGAAATCAGGTTTTATGAGAGATTACAGACTGTTCATGTAGGAGAATGTGTCTTTGAGTCTTGGTTCAATCACTGAGTAGAACAACAGCAGACTTTGTCCATAATCTGGAGATAGTAGGATTGGTTCCCTTTCTGTCACTTCTTGATCTTATATGGCACAGCTTGGCCAGGTAAATGAGGTTTGAAAGTGTTTGCATAGATCTGTTCTAAGAACTAGAACACAGAAAACCAAATATGAAGCATCTCTAAAATAGCAATAAATCTGACCACTAGTTTAAGAAAGTTTCTGGGTTTCCTTATTAAATACCAAATGTGTTTTCACTTTTTTTTTTTTTCCTTCCAGATTTTAGAGAAAAGTTCTCACTAGGTTGAGTTTTCTATGGATTTCCAGTATTAGTAACCAAGTTTAATTTAGAAAGCCTATTTTTCAAAACATAAATCTTAATACCAAAAAGGTAGGTAAATTTAAAAACAAAAAATTAGAATTTAAAAAAATATAATTAAAATACCTTTTGTAAAGGCTTGCTTTCTTTCATACTAACTACATCATAGCAACATTAACTTGTTTAGTTGTCTCTGAATAGTATTTCTGACATAAATGCATATCTTGTGAAGATTGTTGATCTTTTTTAATGTCAGTTATGAAAAAAGTCAAAAGTTTTCCCCCTATGACTGAAATAATAAAAAATGCAAGTTTACATTATTTACCACTTACTCTTGGAGTTTGTAAAAATAGCCTGACAGTATTGCATAAAATATTGCTATTGAGATTCAACAGTGCTGAATATGTTGTTTACTTAAATAATGCAACCTTGATTGGTTATGGACAGTGATGAGAAATTAGTTACAGAAAATCAGCAGTTTCAGCAGTTAGCAGTTAATTTATCTCCAGTTGAGTCTCTTGCTCCTCTTTCTCCAGACTACTTGAGTGTCAAGAAAAGATATTAGCTTAGAATTCAAAATGTACAGCCAGAAATTCATCTTGAAAATTCTATTACAAAAAAACCCCACAAACAGCCTACAACAGATAACCTTTCTCCTTAATGTGTTTGCAAAAGCTTCTTTTATTGAATTATTTTTGAGAGCCATTTAACAAAACAGAGGGAGGACATCCATGCTGAAATTCAAATCAATTTTGTGGTAGATGGATGTTATTTGCCTCAGAATAATTCTTTTTCCATCAGATTGGTTATGGTGATCAAATAGATGTTTCAAAGTACTTGACTTGAGGTCGGAATTCAATGGCAAGAGGTTGCACCTGTGTCTTGCTGGGGACTTCAAAGGTGAATATTGTCTACATGGTTTCATCAAGTTTTTATTTCAGTTATTGTAGATATCCTGAGGTGAACCCGTGGTTCGTGCCTGAGGTGTTTTGGTTTTCTGAAATTCTTTTCTCAGGGAATTTTCTGTAAACAGGAGAAATGTTTTTGTAAACTGTACCTATGTTTTTAATTCCTTTTCCTAGAAGGGACTTCTTCATGTCCTTCTGGTCTGACCAGTGTGAGTGAAGAGGTTTGCCTTTGTGTCACCAATCAGATTGGCCTGTGTAAAATGGTATATAAGGGAGACACATCCCAAAAATAAACAAGTCATTTTCAACCTTCTGAAGCTCAGAGTGTGTATCACTGTGGTGTAAAACAGTGTCACTGAAGCAGTTCAAGGTTGTAGAATTTTGGACTTTCTTGAATTTTCTTCCAGCTTGTGGACACTGTTGTTCTGTAAAGAACAAAAGTTTTTTGTCCAGATTTTCATTAACTATAACAGTGTTGAGTTCTCCTTTTGAATGTTTACCTTAAATAGAACCTCCATCCTCACAGATACTGGAGGTTTGATGTAATTTCAGTTTTTTTGCTAATCAAGCATGTCATATAGCCAAATATTGGCTCTCTGCTAGACATAACCTGGTATGTTTGAAGGTGTGGAACAAACCAGGAAATGTTAAATCATGTCATGTATTACTTGTTGGTAACCTTTTTTGATGATGCTCTTACATCACTTTAGTTTTCATAGTAAAACTTTCATTACAATTAAAAAGTGATCAAAGGTACTTTACAAATCAACTAACATTATGCATTCAAGTTTTACTTTCAAATTTTTGTTTGGGCTCTTTAAGCAGACATTTTAATAGACACAGCACTCATTTGTTTTCCTGATTGCACTATGCAAAAAAATTGAATAGATAAGAAATGTTGTTGTATATACCCTATTTTACCCTAACACCTCAATTTGCAACACCTTTAAATACTTTTTTAAATTTAGTAACTAAAGAGTGGTCAAATTGTGTTCTGGTACACTCATCCTCCTTCTTATTATGAAGAGAACATTTACCCTCGCCTGTTGTCAGCTCTTTGGAGATGAAAAATAAGTAGTAAAAATTAAAGACAAGTCTGTTGCTCCAAAAGTACAGAATGGTGTATACTGCCTCTTTTTGTAAATGTTTTCAGCTTCTTAGCTCTTGATATTCACCTTTCTATTCCCCAATGTATCATTAGTGTAATGAACACATAAAAGCAGATTCTTCTCTCATGGCCATACAGGACCCTATCATAAAATTCCAAACTCACCATTCAAGTTATCTCTTTGCAGTTAATGAACTGTGAAAAGAAATTGCACAGTGAAAGATTGTAGCTAGTTTATGATTAGGTTTTTAACAGAAGGCCAGTTTATATGCTACTTGGACTGAAAAAATTACTTACTTTCTCCCACTATATTTTTATTATCAAGACAAAATGTCTAGTAGGCCAACAGGAGTAAAAATTCTGAATGCAAACAAAAGTATATAGGCTTTATTCTGAGTAAAACAATGTCTCATGAACATTGCTATTTATATTTTCAGACAATAATTGTAGTTTATGTAGAAGTTAGAGTTCCTATCACCATCTGCTTTCAATAACAACTTTTGAACTAATATCTATACTAGAAACTATTTTTTTTCCCCTGAATCAGAACTTTTTGCCATGGATTTCTAGAAACAAACTCTATTTATATTTTAAAAGTATTTTAAAATTTCTTTCACAATCAGTTAACTTAGTTGAAAATTATCTGAACAATGAGAAAGGTTTCCCATGACGGCTGACACCTACCCCATTCAGCCTGCCGTACATTTTATACAATTGAAGAAAGAAACATGTTGCCACTTTTTATGTTCCTTTTCAAGACCAAATGCTTATTCTAGTGTTTTGATATTTGTTTACAATCTATTTTAAGTTGTGGAGCTCCAGTTTCCAGTGGAAGAGAAAAATTTCTCATCAATTTTTTTGGTGTTGCCCTAAACATTTACAGGTGAAGGAGATGTGTTGCTTTAAAGATGTTTCAGAATAAGGTGATCAACTTGTTTGACAGCAATAAAAGTTCCCCAGGAAGCTGCATCTGCATCTTCAAGAAACAAGTAAGATCATCTCACTCTGATCTACATTTTGATTCAGGCCCCCAAAGGCTAATGTCCAGCACATTAGGCATAATTGAACTGTTGAGAAGCAAAATATTAATGAACTGCCTTCCCTTTGGAAGTAATCTAGGTTTCTCATTACTAGCACTGCCAGCATTCTGGTTCTTAGTGTCTAATTGATGCTTAATGGCTCTCTCTTGGTGTCTCTAATTTTCCATAATTAATGTGCATGTAAAATGAATCTTGTAAATAATGTGTGCTTATATACCACATGCTGAATAATGTAAGCAAGCTATTATAGGTTGCTTATTTTTGCCCCTTGTGGTCTTTAGATCTCACAACTTTGCATAAACTTGGAGCTGTGAGGACAAAATCTACCAGGCTCACTTCATTGAAGCATAAAACCCAGAAATGATGAAAAATTCTACAGAGCAAAGAGATCAAGTAGGTTCTTTCTTTAGTTTGTTTTTCCATACCAAACCAGTCTAGTGAACAATAGATTGCAGAATTTTCAACTGATATGTATTAGACTGTTTTACAAAGATACATCTCTAAACTGATTATGTTCTTAATATCTAAATGTCTTACATATGGTCTTTGTGACTGCTTACCAAGACAAAAGTTGTCCACAATTGTAATGTCTAGTGAAATTATGAATACAAATATTTCATGGCTTGTTTGAAAGTATATTGAGGGTCTCTACTCAGTGGAATTTTTTTTCAATTTTAAGTATGTGTTGATTTTCCAGAATGTGAAATATCAGGTTCACTAGCCAGAAATTTGTTTTAGTTTAGAAAATAATTATTTTTTTAATCATTTGTATCACTCTCTACTCTGTAGTGCAGAATGCTGGCTTAGTATTATAGTATTTGATAATTGTAGTTAGAGAAATAAAGATTTTTTCACTTTATTTCTTTGCTGCTGTTATTTTGTATTTAATCCTGCTTCCCTTGTAAGCTTTACTGAGTTTAAAGAACTTTCAGTGAGACAGGTCAGGGAGTCTCAGCCCTCACAGAAAATAGATACCAAAAGAGTGTAATCTTTTAACAGTTACATTTTTAATAGCTCTTTTCCAGCTGCTGCTTATAATATACAGTCTGTTCCATGGAAATCAAATAGAGTTTTCATTTTTTTCTGATTGAAGTTAGAAAGGACTTGCTAATCAGAATTCTGTCCCAGTTCTCTTTTTTCATTTCTTCATTTATCTACTGCCACTGGAAATGACATGAAAGTTGAATCTAGGTCCATGCAGCAATCTGGCAGCTAGGATGCCTGATTTTGATATATTTTTCCATACAGATTCAAATAAAAATGAATTTTAAAGTAGAGAAAAACTTAAATAAATATGGATTCAACTTAATAGGAGGAAAACCTATAGGGTCTTGACTACAATGAAGTTGTCTGTAAGTGTAAATAAGTGGCAGTCCACTATTGCATGTCTATTATAAACTCATCTAGCGGACAACTTGTCCAGTTGTCTACCGGACTGGTGACACATAAACTTTTGTGCTTGTATGTGTACATTTTGAATGAAAATATTTAGTCATGGCACTTCTCTTTGCAGTTCATCAATTGTTTCACTAATGCTAATGCCCCTTCTGCTGCCATGAGTTGTTATGCATGCGTATATTAAATATATTTCTAAGCTGCTCTTGTTGCCTTGTGGTTAAATTGAGAGCAGGTGTGCTGTTGAAGGCAGGTGGATTGCATTGTCCAGGAATGCCAACCTGACCTTCACTACTGGCTAATTTTTTCCCTTTTTTCAGGCTCCCCATTCCCATGCTTCCTAGAATTACAGGGAAAGAGGTTCCTTCAGTCCCACTGATGCATTTCTAGTGTCAGATTAAATTAAGGCCTCTGTTCTACACAGACTGGGTCACACACCTCAGTTACCAAAACGTTGGTGGGAACGTTAAGGGCGTAAAACACTAGTAGTGATATTTTCAAAACAGCAATGCAGAAATGAGTGAAAAGTGCCTTCACTTTCTTTTCATAATTTCTTGAAATTCTTTACTATAAAAAGAGTCAAGAATGCAATCCGTGTTTTCCATGCCATAGGGATTTTTGATGATTTGTGGGTGACAGGGAGATAGGAAAGCATGTTAACCACCATTAATGTAGTAATGGAGAAGAACTAAATACTCAAACACCATCATACCCACACAAATGCCTCTGCCTGTTAAAATTAGTGGTTTTTTTCTGAAACCTTCTAAAAAAATTTTGTCTCAGTTCTCCGTGAGTGTTATATCATGTCTTAAAGTACTATAGAAGAGCCATTTATCAGTCAGTCATTGAACACAGAATTCAGTAGTCTTTTAATTATAAATTAATATTTAAAGCTTAATGAAAAAAATTAAGTAATTTGCTGAAAAATTTGCATTTTCAACTCACTTTCTTCAAAAAATTAAATTGGCACAGGTCAAACCTTAAGTCTAAATAAAAGTCCAATATCTGCCCCATATATCCAAGTGAAATCACATTTTTATATACATGTAAGTGTTAAATTCAAGTTCAACAAAAAAATCCCCCACCATTTATATCTTAACTTACAGAAAATTACTACCATCCTATTAAAATCAGGTCAAGAGAAAAATGGAATAGAATTATTAGATAAACATTTTTTCTTAATCCCTGCAATGTAATTTTGAGACCTGGTGATAAGTATTTGAAGATGGAATGTTGATACAATTTTTTTACTTTAATATAGTTGCCTTACAGAACATTCATCTTTTGTGGTGCCTTGCAGTGACCTAATACGAGCGAGATCTGAATGTGGAACAATCTAGATAGAAAACACCACTTCAGCAGGGAAAAAATAATGACTTAGGTTTTGGAAGCCATTACAGTGTAGGACTGAAGCTGATGCATGTTGCTCTGTGCTGCTTATCTGATGTAAATTTTCTACTTTGTCTGCAAATTCATAACCTTAAAGAAAGGCTTATGTAAAGTTAGGAAAGGCTGTTTCCACTGTATGTAGTTATTGCCAAGAATCAATTTATTTTGTGGTGAAGGGCTATTTTAAAACATATTTTCTCAACTCTCTCAGCAGATAGTTCAGGATAATTGAGTCACTTGGAAATTTAGGCTTTCATACAGTTCCTTTCTTTTATTCTGAATGTTGTGATCTTACCTTCAGCTAAGAAAGATTATCTAGACTTCGAATACTGGCAATCTGCTCCTGTAGAGCAGAAGATGATTTTATTTCCTAGATTTTCCTGCTCTTATTTAAACAATAACAGATGCGGAGAAGTGGAGGTCAGCCACTGCTAATATGAGCAATGTAGAAATTATCCATTTTCCATAGCTAATCTGGACACTAAACAAGTTAGTATTTTATTTTTCTGGGTTTTTTTCCTTTCATACTACACCACTGTTACAAGGAAATACCTTTCCCAGCTACTGAATTTTTCCACCACATAATGGATGGTTAATGGACAAGATGATTCTGCCAGGTTTTGAACTGGAGGCGATTCAGCTATTATAAAATTAAGTAATATTATCCTACTCCATTTCCCCTTGACAAAATCAGTAAGTACAGTAAGTACAAAAACAGTGTACTCTATGATAATAAATTGATAGCACAGGTGTTTAAAATATTTTAGAAAAAATATGCCTAAACATTATTTATATTGACACCCTATTGCTTCACATGTAGTCTCATCATTCAACATGCATTAGGCAAATAATCCTGAAGTGCAGAGAAGTTCTGTAAACCACCAGAGAAAGCAGTGTATAAAATATTTTGAGGCAATTATAGTGGAAATTTCCAGTTGAAGATTGTAGTGTGCATTCAGGCTATGGTCATATTTAATACATCACAGGCATAAAATTTGTGTTTTGCTAAGTCTTACATGCAAAGAGTTTTTCATCTAGTTTTACTTTGTAAATAATGAATGAAGGTGAGATAATGATGTCCTACCATGATTAGGTGTGCCGGCAAGGGTGACTCATCAATCCTAACTCAGCCCTGTGGAAAATAGCTTCTTGGATAACTTCACAGTCAAAGAGAAACATTACACTATGTACAGTATTTCAGTGCACTTCTAATTTAATGTTACTTTCAATTCAAATTAGAAAAGGAGAACTTTTTGGCAAATGAACAGTTTTTCCTTATTAATATTGAGTGGAAAAGAGAGGAAAACCAGCTATTGACAAGTGAAGATACATATCCCACCATATGGATTATAACACTTTAATTATATTGTTCTCTTTCTTTTTATGGCAACTTTTAGTGATAATAATTTTTCAACTAATTAAAGACCAGCTGCTACTTAGCAAGCTAGGCACCCAATTAGGAATCCAAAACCTGGTAAACAACCTTAACTGCCAGACAGCTAGTTGAATCACCTCCTGTCATGGGCATGGAAGTCTTTTTGTAGTTTTTATAAATGCACATTTTGGTCGTATTGATTTACTCTGCTGAATGCTCTTCCTTGAGACTAACAAAAGAATTCAACACCATGTTCACTTTTTTTTTTTTTTTTTTTTTTTTTTTTTCAGGACAGCCTGCAATACCATGAGGTTTGATATTTTTTAAATTATTTTTTTAAATGTTTGCTAAAAATTAAAAACTTTTTTAGAAAAAGGTTCCCTGAGCAGAAAACTCGATAAATTTCCTGGATGAGGAGAGCAATTTGCTTCCAGCTGCATCTTAATAATAAAAAATTATCTTATTTCAGATTGAAGTCTAGTTTTTCCATGTAGTGTACTGTCCATTTGAATGCAGCCCATGTTTTTCCTGCCTAGTGCTGTGGAGTTAAGAGAATAATCCATATATACATTGCCTTGACTTTGTTTATAAAGTATTATCACTCTAAAACTCTTTTGGACCAGCAGTCAAGGAAAAGAAGTTTTAAAAAATTGTCCTGTTTTTCTTCACTGATCATTCTGATATATATATTTACTTCTGAATTTAGTGACATAGACAATGGGAAAAGAGAAGGAATTCTGCAGATGAAAAAACATGAATGTAAGTTCAGGTGTGCAGTTTTTGAAAAATATAAAATTACTTGTATGGAAATTGAATTATTAATATGTATTCCAGCAAACCATTTTTGGTGTTGTAGTAAGAATAATGAACTTCTATTTGATATACACCCTTGCTCAAGAAGACAAAAATATTAGCAAATATCAACATAAATTGAAAAAGGTAGTAGCTACAAAATATAGTTGTGAACTTTTTCATGAATCTAGGGGTGGGTAAGCATTAACGGACCTAACAGGAATTTTAAAAGCATGAGAGAAAAAATTGAGAAGTCTTGGATTGTTAGGTTAAAAACTGACAAGAAAGAATTTGTAAAAGAACAATTTAAAAATACTGTAAACTTGATATATGAAGATTTATATTTCATAGTTTTAGTGATGAGAAGTCAGTCATGTTTTCCCAGCAGACTGGTGGCTTCAGGTGAAAGAAAGTTTCCTATAGAAATGATAGCCAGTTCCTGTGGCTGCCATTGCTTTTATTGCCTTTGCTCTGGCTTTGGAGGTCTGTCAGCAGAGAAGATAAACTTCACAGAATGAAAAGTAGATCTCTCAATAGAAATACAACATAGTAAACTTTGAAATTATGAAAAGGAAAAAAGTTCTCAACTTCTCAACAGCATGATAACTCTGTCAAAAGGAAGTGACTCAGACGAAGGTATTAGAAGAAATAGATGCTTTTATGAACTATGCAAACATCAACTTTTTTTAAAAGAGAGAATTTAGTTACCTTGGAGAAAAATATAGATATTCTTTTGTGATTTTACTGGAAAATGTAGTTTCTAGTGTCTAGATTAAGAAATGTCACATATTTTCGGTCACAAGCATGAGATCAGGTAAGTTTTCCAGGCTCAGATTTTCAGCTGAATGCCTTTCTTGCCATCATCTTATTCTGCACTCTACATTCTGACTTTGCTCAAGAAGAATCAAGATCACCTGCTGTAACTCTTCCTGCCACACGTGAATGGTTGATTTTACACAAATCTGCCCACCTCTTCTGCTGTCTTGATCAAAGCGACAGAATTGCAAGCAGAATAACTCCATTTGTCCTTCCAAGCATCAACCTGGAACCAAGGACTCTCTTTATCTACATAGAATTAGGTTATTAGCACCCTGCAACCACCAGTTCCCTACTCCCTGCACTGGTTGAGCTGGTAAGTATTTTAGCCTACAGCTCTGCTAAAAGCTCAAGGTTTTGCTATGCTGCTAAGCCTTTTTTTTAAAACCTTGTCCCATAAAAACAGAATGAAGGAAAACAAAAAAGACAAAACACACAGAAGTGATAGAAAACTGATATTGACATTGTAGTTTTCCCTTTGTGGATGAAGCTGTGTTCATGGGTCTGGGGCAGCAGACATGGTGATATTTACAGTGGAATATACCTCACTGACTTCATGAAGTTGCACTGAAAATTAGCTGGTAAACAAATTTCTCTTGTTTAGGATTAGATTAAATCTGAAATCAAGATATATCCATCAGAGCTAGATATACCAGCTGAAGCTTCTCAAAGATATTTTAAACAGCTTTCTTTTCTGAACTACTTTTGCAAATTACTGTCTTTTAACCCAAATAGAAATATTCTGAGCTTTTGTGAGACATTCATAGTATTAATGTTACTGAGTATTGTGAATACTAAGCAGCTGTTCTGTAAAGTTAAATAACTTAGCCATTTCCCAGTATTTATTTTGTGAAGAATTGATGAGCTTAGTGTACTTTATGGTTTGTCTACTTATATGTTATATTTATTTTGTCCCTTTTCCTTCTCTTAAGCCCAATGAAAATAAATTTAAAAGTGTATCCAAGTAGTATGTTTTTACTTTTTATATGTTGTAAAAAAGACACCTAAGCATTAGATGTTTCAATGTAGTGTTGACTTATTTGATTAGAATTAGAATTTGGTTATCTTCTCCCATCTATTCAAATTGACCATATATTATAATCTGATTTGTGAGAGCTGTCTCTGTTCGAATTAACGTGCAAATGAAACCATATGCCAAAGTCAATAAGATTTTATTTAAAGTTATTTAGAGTCATCACCTTTATACAATCCAGATTCCAAGTATCCACAGGGTGGTTGCAGATGTTCCTATAATTTGGGGTAAGTGTGTATAAGCAGTTACCTCCTTTTCCATAGTTAGCCACAGTGGGGATTTTTGTCCAGATGCATTAACAAGGATGTTTTAACCAGACCTTACCTCTGTTTGGCCTGGAATTAGCACCTTCCTCTTGTGCTTATTTCAAGTACTCACTGTGGTAGCTTAATTATGGCAAGTTCCTTCTATGGCTTTGACAGTGTTTTGAGACAGACAACTATGCTCTGTAAGTCCTTTCAGTTTATATAATTGGGACTATACAGTTATTTGCTTTTTACACTCAGTATTTAAGTTTGTAACTTGATCTATGGGTAGCCTTTATATTTAGAAGTGTAATTCTTTGTAAAATTTGTTTCATTGTGGCTTTACCCGGAAATTTCAGTCTTAGTGTGTAGAAATGCATGGCATGGAGGTGGGGGTGATGGTGGTGGCAGAAAAATCAGCAATGATGTATACTGAAAGGTGAATTCAGCATTACAGTAATAATGTTAAAGTTGCTCTCTAATAGGAGAAGAGCTATTCAAATCAAATGCAATCATTTTACTGTTCCTATAACAGTTAAATCTTAAGGATGTTTAAATACCTCAGCACAGAGTGGTAGAACTGTAGAAGATGCCTGCTGAAACACTGTGTCCAGCCTCCTAAAATTACTCATGCAAAAAAACCTACAAAACAAACAAAACCCAAAATCCAAACCAGAATATCTTCATCTTACCTGATACTCACACCTGAGGTCCTACACTGGCCCCACTAAGTGCTAAAGCAAAGACAAGTGCTGCTTAACCTAAAGTAGCACTTTAGGGAAGAGAAAGAAAATGGAATGGGTTACCAATGGATCGCATGCTGAGCTGACTGTGGGAAGTATACTGTGCCATGTTTGGCCAAAACAGATTTTAAAATCCTTTTTTTTCTGACAGAGAAGGAAAAAAAATCCAGACTAAAATTTTAAATGATCAAGAAATTTCAGTAATGACCTAGAAATCCTAAAACCCTCAGCATAACCATGCATTGTGACCTGTCTTTAGATATAGGCAATCTCCAGTGTTTCATAAAAAGTTTTTTCTTGAAGGAGAGCAAGAAGAGGAGGGGAATCCTCCTGTAATACAATCAGCTAGCTTCTGGCATTACATGGAAAAGAGATTAATCCTCATGCTGCAAAAAACAAATGAGACAGCACAACTTTCCTCGGGTGATTTCAGCCTTCCTCCATTATTTCAAATATGCATGCACATGGATTTGTGTCTGTGTGCAGATTAGTGTGGAAACAGAGGTTTGCGGTCACACTGCAAGTACAGCTTGCAGAGCTTTGGTTTTGTTTTCATGGGTCTGACAGAAATCATTATAGAAATGATAGGAACAGTATTTCATTTGTAGAATAGAAGAAATTAATACATAACTATTTGTCCAGAGATTTGAATTAATTTCTTGTTCAATGTATTTTCTTTTTTTTTTCCATAGGTGGCAAGTAGGTTTGACATCTTTTTCTTTTTACCTTTTTAAAAAATTATTATTATTTTGATATTTTTTATGTCTACAAGAAGATGGAAGGTCTGCTTACCCAGGGTGGGAATGAGGAGGTTGCAGTTTCATTTGGGGCCCCAAATGCTAATTATTCATCAACATTGTTAATATTTGATTTGTTCTTTTAGACAGATCTTGATGAATCACAAGCAGCTTTATCTCTTACTTTTCCAGAAGAGAGCAGGGATAATCAGTCTGAAGAAGGTAAGGAAGACAGACTCTACATGATTCTGGAACACTGGAAATTTTTTACCAGTGCTTGATTTTTTCTTGAAGATAGCAGGATATGAGATTGACTTTTGACCTTCAGAGGGAGTGTTTAAAAATATCAGCTATTTTAATGCCCACTTTTTTGACTTACTGAATGCTTCACTAGGATATGGCTTGTTATGCACTCCTTATTGAAGGACATCTTAACCTGAGCTGCAGTTTGCCTATAACAGCTCTCGCTAATAAGCTCCCTTTCTTTCTACCAGAATTCTGAAGAGTGCTTGCAAAATGTACAGTACTGTTTCTTTGTTCAAGTGCAACTACTATTATTTTCAGCATTTAAATATCTGCACATATTTTTGGGCATCTTAACTTGGATGATGTAATTTTCTTTCTTACTGTATTTCAATAGAAACAAAGCAAAGTCAAGATTCAGCATTGTATGGTGCACGTCCCAGAATTAGAATATCCTGTAGGTGATTTAAGGTAAAAGAATAGAATAAAAGAATCATTTATATATGGGAATTCAATGATAGTTCTTGACTATCTTTATAGTTTTTATATTGTCACATTATTTTTCACTTCTGTTATTTTTGACAAGATAAAAAAAATGTTTAGTTTCTTTATGATAACAGTGATGATCCATTAATCTTTAGTTTTTCTAATAATCAAATGGAAAATATTCTTTTTTTTGAAGAAAGTTTTCCACTTCACTTTTTTTAAAATTTTAACAGCAATGACAACAAAATCTCTGAAGACTGTTAAATCATTAGGAAAATTAAAGAAGCTACCAAGAAAATTGTTCTCTTGTTGCAAAGTATGTCTATTCCAGAAAAATTAGAGGGAATGAAGTTCTAACTTAAGGTTAGCTGGAACCTCGGCATTTGCACTTTATTAGGAATATTTTACTAAGTATCTTTCCATTCTGAGGTCATAAACTCTCTGCATTTTGATAGAAAGATAGAATAAAGATGTAACAGGAACTCTGGGTTCCTGGAAGTCAAAAAGGTGTAGCAATACATTAGTCATTCTTCCATATAAGAGTAGTGCTAGAAGTTCGTAACTGTTGTAAAGCAATCAAACCACACAAGAAAATTACTGAACAAAAAAAGAATTCTTCTGCTTTGACATGTATTAGGAGAAATTATCTCTTTATAGTTGTTGCTCCTTTAACATACAAATGACAAGTGTTTAGTACATCTATTCAGTTGACAAAAGAGCTTTACATTTTAGTACTTCTAACTTGTCTCTACAAGACAGATAAATTAGAAATAATAATTTCTTCTGAAGCACCATTGTAGAATAAGGTAAAAAAAATCCCCTCATTGAAGTGTGTATCGTATATCTGGCAGGTAAACCTAAAGAAACTTCTTTCTGTTATTAACTAAATCCACAGAACACAGCAGGGTTTGTAAGATGTGTGACCTTAGTACATTGCTGGAGCACAGGAACTCTACCATGTTGTTGAGTGCAATACCTTCACTTTTTTCTTTTTTTTCCTGATATGCTATGGCATATTTAGCAGTGGAAGAGCTGATGTTGCAATCAGTGTAAGATTCTTCCAGATTTCAGGTCTTTAGAATTATATAGGAGGTCTTTGGGTCTTTTACAAAGTATGGTAAACAGTGTCGTAGTGATTCACTTGTTTTCTTAATTATTGCTTTTCATGTAACACATATTGAATGCTTTATAGTCTGGATTTTATGTGGTATCATACTTATGCAAAATTAACTGGTATACAAGCTCAGTGGTAACCTGAATGTCTGATGGATCATTTCCTAAGCACTCAGATATTGCTAAAAAGATTAACTAGACAACCAAAAAGTAAATTATAGAACATAGGATCTGAAGACAAAGGAGGAAAAATGTATTTCAAAGCATAAAGTCATCTCTTAAACAAAATTGTAGCAGAGGTCTGTGGAAATAAACCTGGAGTTTTCAGCTGTACTGGAAGCTGTGAAATATCTCCTTGAGCTCTCCAAAGATGCTCAGATGAGATAGAACAACTAAACAAGAATCAGGTATTTTCATCTGCTAGCCTTACTCACTGTCAAATTCTATCTGCAGAAAACCCACACACTTATCAAACATTGAGATATAATAAAACTGACATGCTCTCTAAACAAAAATAAAATCAGTGATTCAAGAAGTGATACTTTTCATTGTTGTTTAAAAACACAACCAAACAAAAAACCCAAGCCCACTAAGGTCAATTAGCCTCTTCAGTAGAAATACAATGAATTCCTATTTCCAGTTCTCTGACATGTGCATACTTTTATCAAATAGCACCATTTTTTGTCAAATAGCAGCATTTTTATCTCTTACTGCAATGCAGTTGGTCTTTCAACAATATGCAATAATTGCACATCTGCCTGTCCCAATTGTCGTGCTTGGTAGAATATGCAAGCATCATAACCTTGGTTGTGTGCACATTGTGATGCTGCCTGCACAAGCACTGCATGCAAGGAAAGCCTCCAGAGGGTTCCTGAGATATTTAGAGAATTATGACCCTATTACTTTTTCCTTAAAAGGCTATTTTCACTAACAGCATGTTTCTTCTGAGCTTCATCTTTCCCTTTATTTTTATTCTTGATTGCCACCATTTTTATTTCTCATCAAATATTTTCATGCCTATTCATGTAATTTCCATTAAAATTTCATCCTTTTTGTTGCTTCCTTTCCGACTCCTTTTGAATATATGTCTAAACTTCAATCTCTACTGTAATTTTCTTAAAAGCAAAATCTAAGACCTTTTTGCTCCCGTGTGAAGACCAGTGGGGATATCTTGCTCCATGACAGTGTTTTAAACTGTGCATTCAAGGTTTCCCTTGAGCCCTAAATCATCAGCATCAAGAAAAGCAGTATTTCACACATACCCCTATCCTTTGTATGTCTTGTTCTTTGCTGGCAGTTTTAGTTTCTTTATAATGTCTGGTGAGTTAAATTATGATCCTTATTGGAACTACTTTCTTAGGTTTCCAAAATCATAGCTTTTCAGCCCTGTCTTGCTCTTTCCCAGCATTTGCCCTGTTGTCAGTGGGCAGTGTGAACTGGTCTTTCAAAATAGAGCTTCAAATAAATTGATACCTGTGCTGGCATGCAAGTGCATTGGTGTTTGTGGGAAGGAGAAAAGGTTGAGAATCAGTGATTTGATGCAAACTAGGAATATTTTTTGTTTTCCTGCAAATGTAACCTGTGTATTTGTAGTAATCAATGTTGTATCAACCATATAGGCAGAACACCACACTGAGAAAATATAGGTGTTGTCTGCATTTCTCTCAAGAAAGAGTGAAATAAAAAGGATGATTTATTTTTTTGATACCTGCTAGTTTTCAGAGATGAAAGGCAACTGAAGTCTGAATACAGTGTTCTGGGATGAAACCCTGATTTCTCTGAAAGTGGCTGTGGTATACACATTGGCCTAACCAGGGACCTGATTTTGACTTCTGCTTTGTATATGTCCAGGAGGAGTATGGCGAGAGTAAAAAAAAAAATGTTTCAGTTTAATGTGTGCCACCAGGAAGTGTGCTGTACTTTCTAATGTTAGAAACCACAAGTAGAAAGAAAGCATGAAAGGACTAAGCAGTAGTATAAGAATGAATTCAGGATGTGTCATGGCACAATATGAAGATATAATTTACATGAATGTGTGGTTTGACCAAAGGTCACAAAGAGTACTTTTTCAGTTGCTCCTACAGCTGTATCAGAAGGAAATTCCTAAGAACAAGAGGACTTCAGTGGTGCTCAAACCCATGCAGCAAAAAAACCAGGTGCCTATTTACTTTGACTTTTGTTTCCTTTCCATATATATTTTTTTAACACTGTAAAAGAATGAGGTAAAGAATGAGAATTGCCAAAGCAAATTACTAGCTTTAAGTATAGAACACAAGCAAAACCAGATGCATAATAAATAAATTAATAAACCCAATGTATTTTAATTCAATGAAAAGTATTGTATTATTTTTTCCTGTATTTAAAATGATACCTTTAATAAATTTTACACATAATTAATGGGATAAAGTTTGTGAGCATTTTGCTAGTGTTCAAAATTCCAGAACTTCTGGCTTGCTTTCCTGTGGTATGTAGGTCATATATTTTCTTTTATCTAGAATTTGAATCATATTGCTTAACTTTAAGAATCAGAATGATTTTCATGCCATACATGGTAAGATTAAGGAAATTTTCAACATAATGTTCATGGCAAAGTTTTTGTCAATGATTTTTTTATTTATGTGTAAAATTACCTGTCCTTAAGTAATACTGCTGAGAACTTGATTATATGGGCCAAGACTATCAATATAAGGAAATTTTGTATTTAATTCAATGAAAATGCATTTGAAAAAATTTTCATATGTGTTTAGGTGCTTAAAAAGTGCATAATGTCTTTTTTCACTAAAATTGCTGAACTTGAAACAGTCAAAATTGGCTTTCATTTAAAAGAAAGTAACTTTATTGCTTAGTTGCTAATTTTTGGTCATGATCTTATGTACTACCTCAAAGCTGCTAGAAATATGATAATTTGAAATAAAGGTAATTCAGGATTTCAAAATGGGCTATCCTGCTTTTATAAATTTTATTATTATGAGCAAGGAGAGGTTTATTTTTACGTGTTGTATAGTCCTGCAGAGTGGTAAAACAGAAAAGGAAATGTCAAGGTACGCACAGGTTTATACTGAGAAACTAAAATAAACTTCCCCTTCTCCTCATTCTGCCTCATGCTGTTCCCTTGCTCCAGTGTGGCATTCATCCTCCAGGCTTCAGTCTTCCACTAACTTTGCCAATGTCCTTTAACGGCTGCAGCTCTTCGCAGACTGCTCAAGCATGGGTCACTTCCATGAGATGCAGTCCATGTGCTCCAGTGGTGGATCCACCAGGGGCTGGAGGAGATCTGCTCCACTGTGGTTCTCCATGGGCTGAGGGGAATCCATGCTCCAGTGCCTTGAGAACCTCCTGCCCCTCCTTCTTCATGGACTCCATGTAAGTGTCTACAGGGCTGTTTCTGATTTCTCTCACTCATCTCTCTCACAGCTGCTGTGCAGCATCTTTGCCCTTTCTCAAATACGTTTTCCCACAGGTGCTGCCATCCTGGTTGAGAGGCTCCACCATGCCCTGTGGTGGGTCTATTGGAACTGGCTGGAGCCAGAAGTTTCCAGCTGTTTCTCAGCTCCTCCTGCCACTACCTGAACACCAGCGTTGGGCAAGTACAGCTGAATTCACCAAGGCTGATGATGGACACCTCTGTCTAGGCTGAGGTACCACCACCAGCAAGAATGTCCTTCCTTGGAAAGAATGAGAGTGTATCCCACTGGTCTTACATGATAAGATGACAAATCCCTAGTTTTTTGATGCCCCTATGTTAACGGGTAAACATACAAATAAGTTTATTAATATGGTTTATTCTTGTGTAATCTCTTATTTTCACTGGGGCTATTTGAATATTTAACTTTGAAATATATTTAATATACTGGAGTGGGGACCTTCATTTTTTTTCCTGTTGCTCAATACCATATGATGCCAGGAGCAGCAAGAGGGCCTTCACCAGCATGGTTCCTCCTGCACTTACAGTTTGTTCCCTGGTCAAACCTTAGCCAGATGCTAAAACACCAAGTTGCAAACACGACTGAGTGCAGGTAGTCTCTGAGAAAGGAGAAGGAGAAAGGAGAAGTTGTGGAGTCCTTTTCCAACACTTGAGGTTATTGTGTTCCCACGGATTGGAGATTTTGCTCAGTATTCTATTGTTTCATGATAATTTCATATTGAACGGTTTACAGGTTCGGCACAGCATTACTGGGACATGCTGAAAACAGGTGCTTCCAATTCATAATTAGAAAAAAATGAGACCTACAGTCACAGATTTAAATAAATTATTTTGAAACTGCTGCATTGCAATGTCTGTGAAATTGCTTCCAGGCTTTTAAAAAGCAGCTTTTTCTCTTGAGTTTCTGTTTGGATTTCATGCAAAGCATGTTCATTTATCTACAAATGAATCCTAATGAGGAGCCTTTCAGGTTTCATGATGTGCAAAAGATTTCTGCAGAATCTGAAGCCACTCGCATACAAATTCTTTCTTACCTTGTTTCAGTGGTGGATCCTCTGATACCAGAAATGAATTTTTCACATCTGACTCCTCAAAGCAGTTGGTAGCTTAGTAATAACATTTCAGCACCTGCAAATGCCATATTAGAAACACTTTCGTGATTCCCCCGCACGCCTGCACCAGGATTCACTTGCTGCAAAAATCTTCAGGATTTTCTCTGCAGTCAATTTTACACTTTGTAACCCAATCTATCAAGAATGTTATCATTTGTATGGCAATATAGCCCTGGACTTTCTGTAAATTTTAAAGTATCTATAGGGATTAAAGTAAAAGTACATGTTTGCTGTGACAGAAAATAATATTCCCAAGTGTAGTTAACCAACAGAAGCATTTCTTTCAATAGCAGTGAGCATATTTATTTTGATTGTTGCTGTATTTACACCAACTGTTGTGGTTTTGAAAAGGTTATGTGTGCTTTATTTAATGGTTCAGTGGCAATATAAAATTTAATATGAATAGGAAAATAGATGACATAGTATAGATTTAATTGATACTTTAAATCAAGTTTAATAATTTATTATTGTTTATATCAGATTTATTTCCATCATAGTTCAAGCATTTGCATGATTCTTTATATGTTTTTCATATGTTGATGCCACCTTGAGAAATTTGACTCATGTTTCCTTAAATGCAAAACAAACGATCTCTCCTGGTTTCTATGAAGTAAAACAACAAAGGGAAATGAATAAAAGATAAACAACCCAAACAAAAAAACATATTTGTGAATGTCGTTCCCTTTCCCTATAGACACAATCCAACAATCTAAGTGCTAAAATACTGTAATATAAATCCTAGTGTAGGTATGTAATTCCTGCTGAAGAAGTTTCATGTTGTAAACAGCAATCTCAAAACAGTGTGTTGTAAAAGTACATGTCTTAAAACAGAATTTTATGACTGGTTAAACTAACTTGAAAAATAAGGACGAAAAGTTTTGTGTGAGGTACAGAACAAAAATGTTTTATTCTGTGCTGTTTAGGTACATTTTTTCTGTATCTGCTTGATCAAATACTTTACTGAAAGAATTAGAATTTTAAATAGAATTCTATCATTTACAAAGCAGAGAAATCAAGGAGCCCTAAAATATCTGCCATCTTAAGAAAAAAAAATAGGGTTTTTTAGTGCAACAGAGTAAATATGTCAGTACTCGTGTAATTCAGAACACAAAAAGTCCACTTTACTTTGAAAATCTTTACTCAAACGCTTTTCTGTACTGAGTTATAATTACTTCTGCACTTTTGTTATTGCTCTCAAACCTTTAGGTTGAAGGTTTGACTCCCTCTAGGGTGAAGAGTAATTTGGATTATTGTATTTTCAGGCAAAAATGAATGGTAAATAAAATTATTTGTATCATCACTTTCCCAGACCTCACCTGAGATTCCTTTGTGCTGCTTTCCTGCGGTGCTGGAGCTACACACATCATTAGGATTTCTGAATAGCTGTTTCTAACATTTTAAGTCTGGCCAGTAAGAGGTACTTTTTTACCAGGTTGTGGGTCACTTCAGATTCCAGTTGTGACATCCAAGGATTTGCAGAACATTGCTATAGAAAGAATCGTTCCCCATCTCCTAAGTCCAGCTGCAGCTTCATATTTCTTTGTCAAGAGACCTCAGCATATTTATGCTGCCCACTTCTCTACTTCTACTATGCATCTCAGGGTTTTGTTTCCAGAATTCTCCTAGAGATGGACTGCTGGTAGTATCCTGCACTGACTAGTTTTCTGGCATTTATGTTATTACAGACATCTAATTCTCTCCCATTTGAGTGTATCAAAGATTATGACAATAGAGAGTGTTAACTGAAATTTTGAGAATAATTGGAATCTGTACAAATATCCATTTTGTGTGTGCTATTTGTGCATTTATAGCAGGTGTTCCATCTCCCCTCATGATGTAGCCATCTCTCTCTATACCTACAGTTTATTTAACTTCCTTATGGATTCTCCCTGCTGTTATCCCCAGATCCTGTTCTTTAGCCCATCCCACTGAACCACCAGTCACTGCTCTTTAAAGTGCAGGACACAGGAGTTAGTTTTCCTTCACCCTCAGGAAAGACAATGGTGTGCAGCTGTAACCCATATGGCCAGTGAGGGGCCAGCTGGGCTTTGCTCAGGTATGTCAGTCCTCAAGTTTGGATAAAGCCTTTGAGACTTTGGGATTCCCCTGTCAATAGAGTCAGACCTGGAAAACAACATCAAAAATGTGTGCAGGTGTGAAGGAAAGGAAAGAATCAATGATATCACAGGAAGTTAATTTCCTGAAGATACAAGGTTAATACATAGACAGAACATCACCTTTGTATTAGATTTGCTTAATGTTTGTAAGCCTTTTTTCAATAAGATGGTTAAAAAAGAAAAATAGGGCTGAAAAGTTACAGCATGAGAGCATTTTCAAAGACTATTCCTTAAACATTTATGAAGAGAAACCAAGAGACTCCACAAAAATTCAAACTGTGAAATTCTACATCAACAGACTATTTTTGGAAGAAGACAAAAGTCTCAGTTACTCTCATTTCAGAATATGATCTCCTTTTCATGATCACAGTCAGGGTCCCCCATAATACATAATGAATTACTTGATAAGGTATCCCTTTGGGCAGTGACACAAAGGGAATTATGAGATGCTACACTAAGTAGACAACTTAGTAATAAGTACAGTAAGTAGAAAAGTTAGCTTTTACTATCTTCAGGTACTTTAAACCCTCTCTTAAAAAAAAAAAAAAAGAGTGGGGAATAAACAAGACTGATGTTCATTTTCATATTAACAAAACTAGATAATGTCCTCTGTATCTCTACAATAGTAGTTGATTTACAGTTGAAATTTCCTTAGTCTATATGGTAGAGAGTAATTCCCCAATATCAACTTGAGGATTCAATAACAGATAGTAAAAACACAGACATAGCACAATAGCATTTTATATTGTATGAAACCATTCCTATCTGATCAATAATGTATCTCTTCTTAATTATTCAATATTATTTAGTGAAAATTTTATGCCTACTGGAATATTAATATGATATAATAACTGTAAATACACCCATTTAAATTAAAATACTTTAGCAAAAGTTTTGATGCATTGATAGTCATGACAAAGAAAAGTAATCTATTGAAGTGCAAAACAAAGACAAGGAATTATAAAGTTCTTAAAGAATTGAAGGAAAATTATCCTTATAACTCATACACTTAATTTTTTTTTGCTTTCAAACACTATCATATATATAAATCATATATCTAAAATATTCATAAATGCTCTGAGTTTCTATTTATTTTTTATGCTCTGCATATAATTCTTCTGTTTCTCAGAGCTTTTAGGAACAAAAGATGCTCCTATTTAGTGCTACAGGATGTCAATCTCCGATCTCTGGGAGTTTAAATTTTCTTTTAACTGAAAAGATTCATGGAGAATGAGCCAGATCCCAAATGGGGAATATACCAGATTATATATTCCTGTGAAAACCATGAAATTACTACCAAGTTTTTGGTAGTAAATTTATGTAAGGGTGATAACATCACTGAGCAGACAACCTCCACAGTAAAGAGCTGCTTCAGATCTATTGCAGACTTCAGGCTGTGACTGCAGTCCTAGATTCACAGATCTTGGTAGCAGAAGTCTTCTGATAGGACATCACTTCACAGTGGTGCAGGGAAAAGGTCTCATTGCATGCCCCCTTTGCTAAGGGTGTCTGACCTCAGTTGTCCATGATACCTGGGCAAACACAGAGAAAGGAAAGGTGGAAAAAAATGGCAAAGAAATTCTGTGGAAGGAGCAATGAAAGTGTTCACAGAGCCTCTTAAAATTCAGCTTCATGCTAATACCATTACGTATTTGGCAAATTAAAAAAAAAAACCAAACAGGAGTATAGCAAGCTCTCTTTCCCCAAAAAACTAACTAAATAATGTTGCAGAATAGGAGATAAAGGAAATTTATGAGATATGAAGATCTGAGTTTTATGAATACTTTAAACATGTGAACTTGTACAGTTGTTGGAGTAATAATCTCAGACAAACTGGAAATGTGTCTGTTCAAGGGATCCTTTCATTAAAGTTTGTTGCTACTTAAAACATGTGGAATCTGCAGGTCCCAGTACTGAGGCTGCCTCTATGAGGACTTCCTCAGGTAGTGCCACATCACATTCAGTCATCCCTCACTGATGTTGCTGCTGTGTGGGGCTGTTCTCAGGGTTAATGCACATGCCTGAGTTACTTTGCTCAATGGGACCTACAGAACTGTGAAATTATGAGAAGAGTAAGAAGGAATTGATTAGAAAGGAGATAACACTCACAGAAGCAAAAGAGGGGCAAAAATGGATTGTACTACATTTCCCCTTTTACTAGCAAATATATTGCTATTACTTTGGTAGAAATGGCTATTTTCACTACAGCAGCACCTTATTGTCACAACTATATATTTCAAAATGTCAAAATGTAATAGGTCTTCCTAAACTGTTGGTGATGGATAAGACATGATGCTTAAAACAAAGCCAAAAGAAAAAAAAAAATAAAGCCAACAGAAAATGGATATTCCTCTCTCACAGATGCAATATTAGGAATAAAGCAAAAGCCTAGACAACCTAAAATAACAGAGGTTATGAATAATGTTGCAAACTGCTCAGAGATATTCTAATTAAAGTAGGCTGAGCTATCTCTACCATGGGATGCCCTCTGAGAGGCCACATAATTTCCCTATGCCCATGCTTGGATAGGGGTCTGTTCAGATTGGGATTCAGGGTTGCTGTTCAGATCTGGACTTTCATTTGTTGTAACACTTCATAAAATTTCTTTCTAAATTTTACCTCACATATTTTCTGTTCTTCAGTAAATACATAAACCCAAAGTACTGGAAGGAGACAATAAGCTATAAGAGCATAGCTGTACAGGACACCAGCCTACTAAGGCAGAGCAGTGACCCCTCTAACCTGCATCTTTCAGCTCCTTGGACAACCAAGACAGTTGTCCCATGGGATGTCACGTATGGTCCCTCTCTATCCTAGACAGAAACTATTAAGTCTTAACTCTTTTTTTTTCTGTCTTTACATCAGCTTTCAAGTAATAAAATGTTTCCCAACTTCCAAGACTATGTTTGTGGCAGCTTTCTTCCTGTCTAAGCTTTTAGTGTTGAGTCTTCTAAAGCATTTCTAAAAGATCCAAATATTTTATGTCCACTGACTCCTCTTTATCAATGCATTTAATTACACACTCACAAAGTGCTAGGAGATTATTGAGACAGTCTTATTCTTCACAAAATCCTAGCCCTTCTCGGTTATAGATTCTTCTCTTTTAGCAGAGATGGTAGTCAGTCACCAGTTTCCAAAAACCCCATTCAGATCCTAAGACAGGAAAGCTTGCTGCAAACAATTCCTTTTCATTGAATAATTTATTTTCAGGAAAGATTTAACAAATATTTAAGGGTTTGCATCAGTGCTTCCGTGTGTTGCATGGAAGTCTCTCTGAGAACCCTAATATCTGAGTTGAAAAGAGAAAAATGGAGGGAGGGGAAAAAAAAAAATCATCTCTCTTTTACCCTCTGAATGTTCCCCCATTTTTAATACGATGTTTGAGGAAAAACTGGAAGTGACATCTCAAGTACAAAAGCAGTGGAGCTACTGCATTTGTTGTCATTAAGGTTTAAACTCATAAATGCTATAATTACAGTTAGCAGTAAGCAATATGAGCAGTAAACATATCCACTTGTTCAAATCCTGCAGTGTTTGCCTATATGGGAAACCCTGAGAATTCTAATTTAAGACTTTGAATGACCTCAGACTAAGATAGGAAAGTAGAGTAGTTGGTTATAAAGGGAGGCACAATACTGTAATTACTTTTTATGCCACTGTCAGCATCTTTAATAAGTATCTGTGTTCTCCTCAGCCTGTGTACTAAACCTTGATGCAGTGGGTATAGAAAAAAATTGGCACCTCTTTGTCCTACTTGTCCTTTCTATTAAAGTTGTACAGCTAAAACTGAGATAAAGGTACTGTTTTCTAACTAATGAATAGAAAAGATGCTTATTTTCTTTATTTGTGAGATTATTACACACTTAACACAGGAACAGATTTTGGGCTTTACAGAGTTCTCATGATGAGCTGTAGGGGAAATATAACCTTTGGCATAATTTTCTTTTCTATTTTTCTCATAGTTGGTAAAACCTTGTCTGTTCTACAGGTACTGACCTCCTTTTTCCTTTCAAACATAATAAATATATTAATAAAAATGAATAACATATTAAATTAAACTCAGAATGACTATTCCTAACTTCAATCTCAGAATGTATGGTATCTGTTTCAACATGTAGAACAATTTGTTTTTACCCTAATCTTGTCTCCTTAGTCCTGTTTCCCTTTTTCCCTTCATCTTTTCAGAACAATCTCATCTCCTTTTTAAGTCTTGCTTTCTCTTGGGTTTTAAGCTGTGACAGTTCTAGTAGAATTACAGCTTTAATAGCTGTGGTAGTTAGCAGATGGCAAAGACAGTATTTGTTTGAAGGACTTTCTGAATAAGTGATCAGATACATTCAGTGTGATAATTTGGTTTCAGTGTATAGGCCATAGAACATCCTTAACTTTTCACCTGCAATGAAAGAAAATGCTGTCTTGATTTTTAAATTGCCAAGAGGAACCTGTGTAACCTGTTCTAATTACTTCCCCTCACAGTTAAAAATAAATACCTGATAAAAAGTCTGTGTTTGCCTAACTTCAGCTGCCAGCCATAGGACCTTGTTATGTTGCCAGCTGCTAGGCTCAAAGCTCATTATCAATACCATTATTAATTTAATTTATATTTTGTTGCTACTTTAAAATTAAACCCTTAACTGGTATTTCTAACTATGCTGAAAAGTCATGTGAAACATTACTCACTGCAGCCAGTAATTTGGGGCATAGTTCTTTCCCATCCTTTACTTGAAAAACTGGATGCAGAAAAGGAACAACTGGAATGGCAATGGGTGAGTGAGGACTGTCAGGGAGTAATTCCTACATTGCTTCTGCTTCTCACAAATGTAAAGGGCTCAGTGAAGTACATGCAGTGGATAATCAGATCAACTGAAATTTTTTGTCTAGATGCTGGAAAGCATAAATTTAAATTTTGAACAGCTGTCATGTTTCATCACATTCCTGCCCCTTTTTTATTTACTGTTTGCAAATATTCATGTGAATGCCTTATTGTTCCAATGGATTTTTGGAGAATAGCTACTCTACTCATAGAGACATACATTTGCATGCAAATAAGTGTTTCTTCAATAAAAAGCTTAATATATTTTTCCATTTAAAAACATCTAACCAACCAATCAAGAAAGAGAAACAAACTCCAAGTATTAGAAGACCACTGACACACCCCGAATAGAGAGTAGCAAACAACTGAATCCACAAAATGTTTCAGGACTTTTTTTGTCTATCTGTCTAGTAGGTCTAAATAATAAATGTTTTCACATAAATAAATCTTTGTTTACTGAAAATAACTCAGTACAGATTTTGTTTAGTACTAATAATTTCCTGTTGTTCTTTAAGCAAAAATTATTTTCATCCACTTCTTAACAGAAAAAATGCTACTAACAGTCAAAAGCTGGTCTTTAGAACAGTCTTGGCTTTCATAATTCCAAAATAGTCTTGCTTGCTTGCTTTTGGTGCTTCTACAGGGTGAAATGTTATCTCTTTAGGTCACTGCTTTCATTCACTGAAGTGCTGGAAGTGGAGCAGAGGATAGTGCCTGGAAAGATAAAACACATTCTCAATACCTCTGTTAAAATATTAGAACTGCTGATCAGGAGTGCTCAGACTTGCTCAGGAATTTTAGGTTTGTAGTGTTCACAGATGAAAATACAAACTGTTTGATCTCAATGGTGACATCTTGGATGGGTACCATGAAATATTTCTGCTACGCTTGTGAGTAGCTGCAGGAATGTATTTACAGCTCAGTGAATGAATTTGAAAATCTGTTTCTCTTTTCATTTACAGCATGAAAAGTGGTATAATATTTGTTTCTGTTTTAAGAAGTCAATGGTCTAATAAACATCTCTTTTTTTTCAAGTGGGAATGGAGAGAGTAGAATATGTTTGCTAAATATCTATTTCAGAGAAAACTAAATTACATCTGATTAGCTTTTTATCAAATTAATAGGAGGCCATCATTTGTGAAGTCGACAAGTTTATAGGCATGTAAAATGTGACAAGATATTTCTCTAATTTGCCCTTTGGCTATTCTTTTGTGGAAATCTATTTTTCATTGGCTGGAGATTTTCAACATTTCCCAGATCTATTTTAGAAACTGGAGAGCCCTCATTGTCTTTCTCTTGAATTTTCTACTCTGAAACTAGCTCTGGTGATGAATAAATGTACTTTGTATGCTCTTGGCACTGGCACTAACAGCTTCAAACTAGAAATTAATTTTTAAACACCAGGCTTCTGTGACCACTACACTGCTATTAAGCTCTCTGGCATGATCTTTAGTTTCACTCAGTCACAGTTGATAAAATCTTGTTCTTCTTTATTTTTATTTTTATTTTTATTTTTATTTTTTTAAAATATTTTTTCTGCTTTTTGTTTTGTTTTGTTTTAAAGCTCTATTTTATGGGGCCAGTTACCTTTTCCTGAAAATGAATATTTAACTCAAAGTATATTTGAGAACAAAAAAAATAAGCATAGTACAGGCGCATCCTGGTCACCTCACAGTTTTCACTTTATCTGCAAATATTAGAATTTCAGTTTGGCTCAGCTGTTTGCACCTTAGTGGAAAAACACGATATTGACAGATTTCTGTTCCTTCCAATGACTGTCATTCTGTAAAAAAATCTGCAGCATCAGCAGGCCCAGCAGTCAAAATCTTTTAAAGGAAATACTTAAAAAGGAAAAGTCAGCTGTGTCTTCCAAAGTTTTCTCCTTGGTGTCAGAAGGAAAGAGAATAAACTGGAACACCCATTGCCAGCCTGGCTATTTTCGTTGTCTTGTAAAATGGTTCTTGGAGACAAGACTCTCTTGACTGACATCAAAATACAGATGGAGATCTCTGATATGTAGTATAAGAAGGATGAAGCTGAAAAAGCTCAGATGAGATTTGGAATCATACACTTCAAATGTACATCTCTCCACTCCTCTGGGTCCAGTGCTGAATAGGTTTCAGAACACTTGAGAATGAAAATGAAAATCCATTTTGCATATTAAATTCATTGTGTCAGAAGAAGAATCTAGCACTTCCCTTAAGATTCCAGAGGGCAGAAGTCTAAGGCTTATAGCAAGCAAAGTAATCACGCAAAAAATTCTATCTCTTTTTATTTTTTTCTTTTTTTAGAAGTGTGGTATTATTTAAACTTCTGCAAATTATAGCACTAGAATGAATGAACATGATGTAACAGAAGATTTAAATATGAACTGAGGCTGATTAAACTACATGCTTATGTGGAAAGCACAGGTGCTATCAGTAACATGTTGAACCTCCTTAACTCAATATTCTCCAGATTTTTTGGTAGCAGCCCAACAAGAACTGTGATGTTACTAAAAATATTAATCTCTCTCATACTTCTTGATTTTATTTTCTGAAGTTTGGATGTACTCTGTAAATTATATCTTGCTTCAAAAGTCCACTGATAGATGGTATTTTTGTGTAAATATGCAGGAAAAACTCCTTGAAATACTTGAATACTAAGGGATAGATAAAATTCTGTCCTTGCTGAAATCAACAGCTGTTCTGTTTCTGAGGCTAGTCTAGGTCAGATTTCATCCCAGTCAATGAAAACAGATGATGCTTTCTTTGCCTTCACTAGACTCTAACAAGGAAGAAGGCTATGTCCAAAATACCACTCTGTTTTGATTTTGGAGTTCCAGGGCGTTTACCTTGTTTAGAATTAGTTTGGATGGGACTACGTCTTTCACAAAATACGTTAAATTGGAAATGCGTAAATGAAAATACAGAGCATGCGAAATAACTTTTCTGAAGGTGTAACAACACCTCAAATATTTCAGTTTTTGAATTTCAATATGGGACCTCAAATATTTCAATTTTTTTTGTCTTCCTTCTGAATACGGGCCTTTAGTTGAAGCAAAAACATCACTACCGGTAAAGCCAGGTACTTCCTGTATGCTATTGTTTCTACTGAAGTGTAAGTAAGCAACAGTATGACATTGTGTAGCAGCTGTGATATGCTCTAGGTATTTCATATATATTCCAATTTTTCTAAAAGCACCTTTTTTATATCGGTGTGCCAGTTAAAATATTCATTTGGTGTGATAGCAAAATAAAGATTTTTACCTTCATGTTGCTGATATAGACTGTCACAGTAATTTTTTGCTTTGGTAAGGAATCTATTTGAAATATATATGTATACTTATATATTGTAATAATAGACAAGCATCATTTATCTTATGGTATGTGTTGATATTACCTTTAATGCTAAAGCAGGTTCCAGAGTTTCTGAGGGCAGATTTTATGGTCTTGAATATTTTATCCCAACACTAACAGTGAGTAAGATTTAGTTCACACACGTCAATGGTTTTAATGCAGCAACCTATTCAACTGGATCTAAGACATAAAAATTCTTTAGCTTGCTTGGGAAGCTTATTCAACACTGTGAACTTGAGCTCAGCTGAATCACAATGTGGCAATGCAAAAGAGCCTACAGAAAACTAAATTAAAAATATAAATTAAAAATTCAGAACAGAAGTTATTGTGGAAAGTTTGCTTTATGGAGAAACAAAATGTTGGAATGCTTGAATAAGTTATTGTTCCATGTGGAATATCAAATTTCTCTCTTCCAATTTATTCTGAAATGTAATGAAAGCTGAAAAATGTTGAGCCTACTGGTTTTCTGGGATAAGAGTAAAAGAATGCAGTTGTGAGCTATCACTGATTTGCCAGGTGGTCATTCAGTCTCCTGAGTTTCTTGTTTTGTGACTAGGGCACGAGGACTACTGTATTTGAGCAGCAATTCATTATTCTGTGTGTATTTCTTTTTCTATCTCACCTATAATTTAAAGATGATTACAACACCTTTGAAGCACTGAGCACTTCCTTAAAATCATGCGTGTTATAGCAATATTTAAGTCTTCATTTTCAGCCACAAAGTCACTTTTTTTTTTTTTTTTTTTTTATATATATATATAGAATAAGCTACAGGACATGGATTAATTTTGCTGGAGGGCTGGAGGAAAAATTATGACCCATGAACAGGCCAGGAGAGGATTTGCTTGCTCTAAAGTATATGTAGTTATTACTGGAGTTCTGAAGTGTTCTCTGTAGCCACCTTTTTGATGATTGCTTCCCTTGTTGCAAAAGGAGGGTTTAGTGTAAAACACTGTGTTTCTTAGTGATGCAAGTACAAGAATGGTGGAGTCTGCTGCAGGGCTGACAGGCAAAGGGTGAAATTGTCCAGTGAAAGGGGCTTGCCACTGGATAACAGCAATGTGTCTGCTCTCAGGGATACCACCTGAAAGGTAGAGACATTAAATAATATTTTATGAAGGACTCAGTCATTGGGCAAAAAATCAACAGGATCTGAGACTTTTTGGTGAGGACTATAAATTGCCTTTACCATGTGCAAAGATGGTAAAGACAAAAAATCTGTGTACTTAAGTTGAAAAGTGAAAGAAGATATGAGGTTAAGATCCATGTGACTTTTCAATTAAAAACTGCATTTTTTTGCTTAATGTATGCCACTCTGAGGTTAATCCTCGTATATAATTTGCCCATCCTATCAAACTGGAATGGTTAAATGATACTTGATAGTAGTGGTAAAATGTCTGAGTTGCAAGTAATAAGATTAGTCAAGAGGGGGATGGGAAATCCAAGATATCTCGATATGTAAAAATGCCTCCCTAAAAATTACATGAACTGATTACTATGGTAAAATGAGACTGTGAAATGCAAGTCCTTGGTCCAGTAGTGAGTTTCTCCCATGTAGATGGTGTGGAACAGTGTTAATTGTAATAACTATGTCAGTTCATTAAAAACTTGCCTGTAATAGACATTCCACAAATAACAGTGTATATGAAAATGCCCATGTCCTTGTTGTAATGAAACATCTTTTCCAAAGGGAGTAAAATAATTTCTTCTGATCCTCAAACATTCTCTGATGGCCTCCATTTGCTGAAACATGCTAATCATAATATAAGGTCCAGTCATCCTCATCTCTCCTGTTATGGTTGTTTAAAACTTTTACATCTTTCTTTCTTCTAAAAGCTAATAATGACCTCTATCCATTGTTTGCCTATATACTTTATACAAATTTATATTTGTATAAAGTGTAATTTTTCTAATATGAGTGGTTATGAGCTGAAATGTAAACTTCTCCCTTCTCGTCTGCAGAGGAAATTTGCTGTGGGCTAGTGCTTTGTTTATATCAGATACTACCTAGCTGCTAGATTTTTATTTGCCAGTGATAACTGGGACAACACTGTTTCTGGGGTGACCGAATATAGCTGTCAAATATTCTTTTGGAAGAAGTGATCACATTTCTCAGCCATGGAAAACTCTAATATAAGGTCAAGGAGGTTTCAAAAGGTCATGGATGCTGTTTCACTAAGCTACAAAGAAGCTGATAAAGCAGAGTGTTGGTCTAGCAGAAATGATTCCCAGGGGGAACTGTTAATCAGACCATCTTTGGCAGGTAGAAGGGCAGTGCAGAGAATGCTCGGAGGAGAATGTCTCCTTGGAATGGTAACACCACAAACCCTTTTGTTTCTTGAAGTTTTAAGTATGAAAGCAACCAGCTTTTTTGTTGAGAGTATTTTGGTTTATATTTTTGTTTATATATATATATATATATTTATGCAGAATTTTAGAAGTTTTTATTAACAAATCATGTAGAATTTAGTCTTATATCTACTCCATAGGATTCTGTCCTTATCATCTGTCAAGCAGCATTTTGAGCTCTTGCAGGTAGTTTTTGGTTGGAAGAATTTTAAGATTTTGTTAGGCTGCCTAGCTGTATTTGTGTTTGTACTTCTGGAAAGAAGAAATATGAAATACACTGGCAAGTCTACTTTTTCAGGATTCTCATCCAGAACACTGGAATTTGCTTCATAGAAAGCAGTGGTACCTCCAAAACTGACTGTTTTGGAGAGAGACAAGAGGTAGACTGCAGGAGAAAGCATTTTTCTTGTATTTAAAAAAAAAAAATGTTGTCTTAACTAGTTAACACTTCATTTAGAACAGAGTACTATACTGTTTTCCAAAAAAACCCAAAAAACCCGTGTTCTGAATTTGAAAATACAACTGGAAGAGAATTTTTGTAGGAAAATGTTAGAAAACCTATTGAAAAGCTTTCTTTAGCATCATCTTATTAACAAAGTATAGTAAAAAAAAAAAAAAAAAAAAAAGTGGGGTTGTTTATTGGTAGGTTTTTTTTTTTTTTTTTTTTTTTTTTTTTTTTTTTTTTTTTTTTTTTTTTTTTTTTTTGTTTCAAATGCACCTGTGTTCTTTTGGGCACCTAATTTATTTGAGGATTAGAGGATTAGGCCACCTGCTTTGCAGTTTGTATCTTCCAGGAGCAGTTTTACATGCTTTTTCAACTTCATTTCTGTTTGTGTCCTGGTTTTCAGCACTGTAGATTTTCAGTTACAATTTTTACTCTTTACTGTCAGTGTAACACTACCTAATTGCATGTGAGGGTATTAATTCAACAAATGCTGTTCAGCAGTCTGAGAGGGATAGTGTTTATCTTATTTGGATAATAAATGACCCAGGGAGAGTAAGACATGTTTATCTATGTAGTTATATAGTGATTTGTGTGTGTATATATATATGTATACATATATATCACTACTTCTGTGGTGAAGAAGCGATTAACCATCTACAATGAAATAAATAGGCTGTGTTTTCACATAGCAAGTAATACTCCTATCCACAGCATCGGGCAGGAAAAAGTGCTCGCAATGATTACCCTGAAGAAAGAATAATTTAGATATTATTTGTTCCCTCACAAACAATAAGGGAACACTCTTTAGTTAACTGTACCTTAGCACTTTGAAAGAAAAGCACAGAATTTAAATATAAATCCTTTTTCTTTTCCTTCTTTTTCAGCTAATCCTGCCTACAAATCTTAAAACAGAGGTTATGTCTGGAAGAATTTGCAGTCTTTTGTGTTGATTCACTGGCACGATCAGGGCTTAAGAAGAAGCAATGTGAGTGCAGCCATATAGGTAATTCCTTACAGAAATGCATGTTCTTACTTTTAGATAATGGAATCTTATTGTGTTATTAAAATTATGATAATAATATGTTATTAATTAATATTAGTATAACATTGTGTTACATGTAAGCACTGCTGAAACTTACAGGGTTTTACAGTGTTATGCCAAGATGCCTTTTTTTAAAATTAATTGCCTTATTTTTCTTTCACATTGACTTCAACATTCTTCTTTCACATTGGGTGCATGTTATTTTTAGCGCTAACTAGTAAAAGTCTGCCTAAAACCTATATAAAACTGATATTTGAAAACATCATGCCCTGCATGCTGTTCAGAATATTAAAAGCCTTTAGTAAAAGAAAAAGAACTACAAAACAATATTTGGCTTAATCCTATTAAACCAGACTGGCTTAAGAGTTATTCCTTCCGTGTAGAAAGCACATTAGACAGAAGGTCAGGGAAGCACAGCTTTTGCAACCGCATTGCTGTGGCAAAGCATCAGCCACTGGGTGCCACTGTTGATCCACGTGGCTTTATGCAAAATACTTCCTTTGGCAGAACAAATGTTTCTCCCCCCATGAACAGCAGGTGCTCTCTTAACTGTTTGAACATCCCTACAGAGAAGAAGAGGGCCTGATTAAGGAAAAAAGACTTTCTTCTTCCTCTTATTATTATTTTTTTCTTATTTTTCTGATTCTCTCTATCCACCACCTCTGTCATTAGTTAGCCTCACTGAAGACGTGTAAAAGAATGTAAAACTGGAACTAAGTTTAAAACTGGGGTTACTTGGTGCTTTGTGTAAGGGTTGCTAGGATCGTGATCTGCTGAATTTCAAATCTAGTAGAGTTAAAGCTAAAAAGGAAAGAGGCTTCTATGATATGAATATTTGCTAAGTTTTGTGTTATTGCAAACACGTGCCCCAATTTTACCAGGCCTTTTTTTGTTGTTGCTGCTGTTTGGAGTGTGGTATACAGAAAATGAAAAGAAGGAACATGTCCATGTATGAAAAAATATTGCTTTTGTAAAGTCTGTAAAAAGTCTGGATTTTTTAACAGAATGAGTAATTACTTATAGTTATTCCCCTGTAAAACTGAAGAAATAGCAAAATTAATGCTGTAAAGTTACTTCAGTGGAAGATGTCAAAATGCTTCCTATTTTGACTTGAGTCAATGAGTTTGACTTTTTTTTTCCGTAATCAGACTTCTGGGAAATTTTTATTTTTTGGCTATTATATTTTTCTTCATGTCAAGGTTTTCTGTTTGTGTCCTCAGAATTACTCAAAATATTAACGGTTTTTATATTCTTGTAAGATTGTTTTTCAGGGCTCTGTTATAGAATTCAAATGTCATAAATTCATAAAAGAACACACAGGAAACAACTGAATATTCAGTGGCATTCACTCTATTTAGGGCTTTCAAATTCAAATCCTCATCAAGGCAAAATACAATCTTCTCCAGATAAGCCCAGAATTCATGGCAAGTAGAAGAAAGACAAACGTTTAGAAAGTCAATATACGGATACTATAACTACACAACAAATTTAACTTTCAGGATCAATTCAAGCAAATTATATCCTTACCTTTCTTGCACCAAGTTATCTGCTTGCTTAAACAGAAAAAAAAAAAGACTACAAGCATGTGGAAAGAGGGGATTAATTTTTATGAAATAACTGTTAACTACTTTAAAATGGTAAAAGAAAAAATCTCAGAGAAATGTATGCAATGACTCTTTGAAGAAGCAATTTGTTTATACATTTTCTGTTCCTTTCAGCACTTTAAAGAGTACTAAACTGAACCACACATTTATGAACCCTTATATTTCTTTTACAGCATTCTTAATGCTAAGCAGAAAAAATAATAAAACTCATGTTTTCCCAGTCTGACAGAAATCTTTTTCTTTTCCGTTTTCCTATTCTCAATCTTCATGCCAGATTATTGCTTTACATTGTGTCATTTTTAAAAGACATGGAAGCCTATACAATTCAATTCAGAATGTGATTTTAAACCCCAAAGCATTTCTTTCTTTTGGTCTTTCTTTTTTCTTTCATTATTCTTCTATCTCTTTCCTTTTCTTCAATAATATTTGGAGCACTGTATAATCAAATACAAATCCACTACAAATTAATGATGATAGACCTTTACAAGAGCTCTGTGAGCTCCTATATAGCTATGGCAGACCACTTCTATGTGGTCCTCCCTTTAATGAGCTAATTTTCAGAGAAAAAGTCCAACAAAGTGACATACCCATGCAAATTCCACCTTTCCCCAGTGCTTTCACTTAAAGTCTGTCTGTTCAGCAGTGCTAGTGTGTAGAGTATTGCCAAGAGGGATTTGTAAGATATAACAAGGGTGTAGCCAAAATGTTCTTTCAATTCAAAACGTGACTTCAGTGTTTTCTTTCTTTTTCATTGATCATTTTTTGTGTTTTTTGAATATCTTGAAAAATGTAAAGGTATTTGTGAAGTGTCAAAAAGATATGTACTTATTTTTATGTACACAACATAGCTTTTTCTGTTTGGATGAACAATATACCCTCTCTTTGAAAACGCACTGTGTCATATCAGGGTCAGCAGTAAACAAAAAAGTAATAAATAAAAAAAGTCAAGCAGCATATTTGTTTAACAGTGTTTCAAAAGAAGACTAATTTACTGGTGAGAAAGTTGAAAGAGCTACAAACATTATAAAGAAAAAAATCCTAAAATTAGACTGGGAAGGTGTGAATGAATTTCTGTCACAGAAAAAGCCTGAAATAATACAGTGATTAGAAGTCAGTACCAATGTGCTAAAAGAAAGATAAATATGAACTGATAACTTTTACTGAAGCTGTCCTTTATATACATTGTCTGTGACTAAGCAGATTTTTGGGAAATATTAAAAAAATATATATCAAAGCTACATAATTTTGTTACTGATAAGTCAAAGAGACATCAGATTTATGATAACTAATAAACACCATAACTCAAAAAAAGGAGCTCACTTTTCCAGGAAATGGAATGAATTCAGAGTTAGTTGTGATTTAAGAAGTGGAGTGCTACTGGTGAGACCTGAGTCAATATGTGATATGTATTTCTGAAATTACAGATCTTAGAAAAACATATGGTATCTCAATTTTGCTCATTTAGAAACTACCTCAGTTTCTAAATTTGTTGTGTAGTTTTCTTTTGAAAAGATGAGACCAAACAGATTTATGAAAGAATATCTAGAAAGGGAAAAGTTAATTTTAATTTTAGTATTTTGGGAATTCCAAGTCGTATACCACAACATTGTGAGAGAACCGGAGCATGTCTCATCTTTGAAATGTTTCAGTGTCTCTGGCTGCAAAATTAACAAGGTACTTCGGTGATGAGGGCAATACACACACACAGGTGTGTCTTTTCAGATAAGAAGCAACTTTGTGGAGCAATGAATAACACAGAACAATTAAGATATAGTTTTATCTTTTAGCTATATGTTTTACAATATCAACAAAATAAAATATATTACACATTAAATTATTTTCCTGCAAGATATAATAATTCATAATTTGTACTGAGTCATGCAGTATTGTTTGGCTGAAGACAAAGAGTATATTTAAACCAATACAGATTGAGAAAAATTACCAGAGAGAGGTGAACATACTTTTTTAAAGTCATTAAAACTATATATCTAAAATTCAATAAATTCTTTTAGTGAAAAAATTACCAAGTATTAATGGTTTGTTCTTAGCTTGCAGTAATTCATATACATTTGTAAGTGTGAGGGTAACAGAAGCGTTGTCCCTGGCTATTGAAATACAGAAGATACATGAGATTTAACAGTAAATATAAAATAATATTCTTCTATCTTGAAATATGTGACCAGAGAAAAACCTTCTTGAATGATATGATTGTATATTAGATTAAGTATCATAGTTTTATATTCTTTTTTAAATAACTGCTCTTGACATCTACTAGAACAAGTTAATAAGGGCTTAACAAGTTAACAATGGCAATTCCTCTATAGACACAGGACAGGAGAGAAACCAAAGAAGTGGCTTGATTCATCCAGGTTGTGAACTCCAAACGACAACCTGTCATTGTTTTTATGACAGATGAAGTTGCTAAGCCACTATCCATCATATTTAAAAAGTCATGACAGACTGGTGCACTTCTCAGTGACTGGAAAAGAAAGCATAACCTCCAATTCTAAAATGGGAAAAAAGGAACAGCCAGAGAAATACAGGCTAGTCAGTCCCACCTCTGTTCCTTGTGACATCATGGAGAAGATCCTCCTGGAAACTATGCTAAGGCACATGGAAAAGTGACAGGTGATTGTTGACAGCCAACACAGCTTGACTAAGGGCAAATGATGCCTGGCAATCTTGGTGGACTTTTACAATAGGATCACAGCATTGGTGGATAATAGACTTGTGCACAGCTTTTGACACTGGCCCAGCATCTGGCACTGTCCTGTATGACATCCTTGTCTCTGAACTGGAGAGTTGTGTATTTGATGGATGAACCACTTGGTGGATAAGGAATTGGGTGAATGATCACGCTCAAAGTGTTGTGGTCAGTGGCTCAATGTCCAGGATGAGAGCAGTGATAAGCATCTCTCTCACAGGTCGGTGTTGGGACCAGTATTATTTAACACCTTTGTCAGGGATATAGAGAGTGGGATTGAGTGCACTTTCAGCTGGTTTGTAGAGATGGGATGCCATCCACAGGGACACTGAGAGGTGAGAGAGGTGAGCCTATACAAACCTCATGAAGTTCAGCTCAGGCAAGGTCCTCCACCTGGGTCAGGGCAAGCTCAAACATGGATAGAGGCTGGTCAGTGAGTGGATTGAAAGCAATCCTGCAGAGAGGACTTGGGGATGTTGGTAGATAAAACCTAAAAATGAGCTAGGAATGTGGACAATACGCACTCACAGCCCAGAAAGGCAGTCCTATTCTGGACTGCATCAGAAGTGTGGTAAGCATTTTGTCAGAGGTGATTCTTCCCCTCTCCCCAACTCTTGTGTGATCCCCATGGAATACTTGATCCAGTTCTGAGGATTCTACCTGAGAAGGACTCGGGTCTGTTCAAGCAAGTCCAG
The DNA here is from genome assembly GCF_965231275.1 of Zosterops lateralis. Taxonomy (NCBI): domain Eukaryota; kingdom Metazoa; phylum Chordata; class Aves; order Passeriformes; family Zosteropidae; genus Zosterops; species Zosterops lateralis. The sequence continues at coordinate 22,138,031 of NC_139766.1, read as the reverse complement.
AGGAGGGTCATGAGGATGATTGGAGGCATGGAGCCCCTCTTCTTTGGGGACTGGCTGAGAGAGCTGGGGCTGAAGAAGAGAAGGTTCTGGACACTTTCTAACAGCCTTCCAGTACCTAAAGGGGGCCTACTGGAAGGATCCAGAGGGATTTTTTTCAGGTCATGTAAAGTGTAACTCTTTTAAACTGAAAAAGAATATTTTAGATTAGATATTAGGAAGAAATTCTTTACTTTGATTGTGGTCAAGCACTGAGACAGGTTGCCCAAAGTAGTGGATTCCCCACCCCTGGGATCCCTTGATGTGTTCAGGTTCAGGTTGGATGGTGATGTGAGCAATGTGTGCGGTGTGGCGGAAGGTGTCCCTGCCCATGGCAAGTGGGTTGAAACTAGATGATCTTTTAAGTTCCTTTCCAACCCAAACTCTTCTATGATACTCTGTTTTCCTTATCTTGGGTCTAAAAATTAAACAACTTTTAAAATGGGGGAAAAGTTGTTTTATTCGCCTTGGAAAATTCATGTATCATAGAGATAACAACCAATAACTAGAATTATGCTTCCTATTTCATATGAACCTTATTTATCAGAGTTTGGACTGTGAATTGGAATTTGGCAATGAGATTGTAAGATTCTAATTAGTTTGTGACTTCTTAATTTATGCTTCATGCACATGCACAAGATCTTAGGGGAGATACTAAATAGATTAGGGTTTTGGAAATGGAAAAAATCAAATCCTAATACTAAAAATTTACCAAAATTACAACCAGACTATCCTGTTCAAACATATTATTGGGTTATCTTCTTTTCAAATGATAAATAATACTCTTTTACTTGTCTCTCTGTATTTGCATTGAAGAGTAAGGTCTAGAATATAGAAAAATAGCAAAGAAAAATTAAGAAAAAGATTAAGAAAACTTTAGAACCATTGAAATTGATAACTGGAAATATGTTCTTTCTGAATACCTACAGATTACTTGGAAGGTGAAAAAAATTAGATTTAAAATGTTGTGAGATTTTAACATTTTACCACTGCAACTAGATAGATACTGGGGGGAGAGAAAACTCCAGGATAAGTAAATGTTGCAGTTTCAATCTCAGCACTCCCAGAAGTTATCTGTTAATGAAAAATAAAGTCTATACCTCAACTGATGGGAAGGAGAGGACTTTTTATAGAATGTGAAAATACAACACATATAAACACACACTGGAAATATTTTTTTCTCACCATTAATAAAAGAAAAATTACTGTGTTTCTGCAAGTTAAAATTGTAACAATTATCAAGTTAATAACTAGATTAGAGAACTTCCAATAGTCTCTCTTTTTAGAAAAAACTTTAAAAAGACTAGTATTCTCTGTGTTTTTTACTCTATATTATAGACAAGTGTGGTGGTACATTTTTGGTTTTACCAGTTTTCTATATGCATCTGTTCTTTGTTTTATACTGTTTTTATATAAGTTGCAATGGTTTGTCCCATATACCCCCATGTTAACCCCTTCTTGGTTTCCCCCAAGTGATTGTCAGGTGTCAGTCACAATTATGGGTCCTGTCCATCACTTTACAGCCTTGCCCTGATGTCTAGAAGGTTCTGGTGAGGATGTCGAGTGATTGGCAGGGCTCCCTGTTTTCCCCTCCTTTGATTTATTGACTTGTTCTATTGACTGTCATTTATGTTCAGGGTCACTCCCTTCACCCTTTGGATTGGTTCCAAGGTGTCTCCTTCCCATTTCCCCATCCCCATACTTAAGGTGCTGTACAGAGAGGAAACCCAGCTTTGGAGGGCTGACTCTCTGGTGTGAAGAAGTCCTGCATGGACTTAATAAAACCCAGCTGAAGTTCCCCGCCAGAGTCCCTCCTTTTATTCCTTGGCCACTGTTGACACTTCTGCAGGGCACAACAGGACCCACAGGATCGGGGAGGTATCACAGAATACAGAACCTTCATTGCAGCTCCGGTGCCAGGGCTGGCCAGGACACGGGACACGGGTCCCGAGAGATGCACCAAGCCCCCTCAGACAGGTATGGATTTTTCTGATTGGAAAGAAGAGATGCGTATGGAACAAATAAGTTAACAATCTGTTGATCTCTTGATATTCACTTTAAAAATCACCGCAAATAAAAGTAAACATTCTGCTCTGCTATTAGTAATCAGCCAACTCAACAATTTTTCTGCAAGACTTCTTAAAACAATATTAGTGATATAATTGATGTATAATAATTGAAATTTTATATGAAGCTTTTATTTGCCCCTGTGATTTTTTTAAATAAAATTGTTATTTAACTGTCGTCACCTTAAAATTCTGTAAATTTCACATTTTTAAAATACAATGAGTACCTTACAAATATACTGATCCAATTTTATAAACTGAGATAGTTAAAAACTTATGCCACTGAATATCCATGGTACAGAGATTAATGGTGTTTGAAGATAAGAACCTATAGGCTTACAGTGGAAAGTCTTAATGTTTTTTCTGTTTCCAATGATACTAAAATCTTTGCTAAAATATTGACATGTCAAGAAAAGTTTTAAAAGTATTCAACACTTGAGGATGATAGATGAGGAAAAAGGAAGTTTCCAGAGAGCTCTCTCTCTCTCTTATTTACACAGAAATAAGTTTATAATTTTCTAAATCAAAGAAAGCTACATGAGACTTTGCAGGAGATCCATCCATCCACTTTAGATATTTTAGGCTCATTTTATGGTTTTGGCTGCGTATTTGGTTGACTGCTTCTTTCTGTGCTGTTGGTATAAATCTGTTTTCTCCTTATGTTTTTATCCTAAATAAATAATTTAAGCAATATTCATTGTTCCATGTTATGACTAAGTCAAGAATGCTTCAGTGAAAACCAGTGAATTGCATTTCAGTGTAGAAGAACTGCACAATGTCATTTCAAACCAGATTTTCTAGTTAGAGTTGTTAATGCCTGAAGATTGTCGGAGGGATGGGAGGTCATTCTGAATACTGTCACAGGTAGAAATTTCAAGTACTCTGTAAAATTAGAACTGCTCGACAATTTTATTTTTTCTCAGGCCAGGAGAAAAATGACACTTTTTATGTGAGTTTCAAATTAAAGGAACATTCAGTGTTCCGTAAGATTTCAGTTACTTAGAGAGTGAACATTGGTACAAATTCCAGATTCCTTGTCATTCTATAAAAAGCTTTTTCTTTAACTATAGGTAAAACAAATTAAGGCCAAAAGCAAGAGGGTTCTTAGACCACTGTTCAAAGTGAAAGTTGGAATTATTATTCCATGATTTAGCTTGTGCTAAAATGTTCCCTCCTTCAAAATTTTCGAATTATAGTTTCCTTTTGTCTCAATTCTACTTTCAAGAAAAGTGTCAGAAAACCTTCACTTACCCTAAGTAGTAAAACTTTCAGAGTAGCTATTCTGAATATTAGAATAAAATAGCATTGAACTGAACTGTCTAAAATTCAACAATTGACATATTGTAGTCCATCTTTCTTAATAAACCCAAGCAAATGCATAAAATATCAAATTACCTCAGCTCAATATTAAATTTTATTTGGAGAAATAAAAATGAATCTTTTTTTGCTGATTTCTGAAACAAAGCAATGCTCTTAATCTTAGAAAATGAGTCTCAGTCTCCCTACCCTGTAATACTCACCAGGGATTTCTGCAGCTACTGTGGGAACATCTTATTTTAGCCATAACTCATGTTATTCATAGAAACACACAGGAACACTCACTTGTCCTGGTCAAAACCTTTATTTCTGAACTATATCAATGGTGCTTAGATACGCTTCTGTTAAATAAGCATTTAGAATTTAATCACTGGCTTTTTAATATTGATATCTCTCTTTTATCTTTTTTATTTTGGGATCTCTTGACACTAGTTTTTTGCAATCTGAGTTCTTAATTTTCCCATGGCTTCTCTTCAGCCTATCAGCCTAAACTGTCAGAGAGACCACACACCTTAGCTTTGCCTGCAGTGTCTATTACCTGCAGTCAAAAAAGTGTTAGACCAATGCTTAGTGGCTTTGAAAATCTCTTTTGAAGGGAATTTCATTCCACCTGATGCAACCAGCTTCGTGACAAAGGACCAGCTTCAATCACTGTATTTAGCCTTTCTCAGTTGTCCGTATGACCACTGAAACAACAAGAAGCATGAAACATTTATTATAATTTGAAGTAGAGGAAGCATTCATCTCAACTGAATGGTCCTACTTTAAAAGGTTCTGTTTTGGAGTGAATAAGATTAAATGGATAAAGCTGCTGTGTATTTGAAAGCATGTTTTGGATCAGCTATACTTTTTATAACAAAGCTAGTTACCCTGCTTTTCTTCAGCTGCTATAGAATCTGTCAGAACAGAAGATCCAAGCGGTCTCAGTTTGCTGCAATCCAGAACCTCTGGCCTTCCACAAATGCACCTGATTGGTCAGGAAAACGATATGTTAACTGATGTAACATGCAAAATCTGCAAAATCCACTTAATGCCTTCTTTCGTCCTAAATGAAACAGGTGTTGTAGGTAGGAGATATTAATACCAATATTGTAGACTGTACTACCTGGGGTTTCTTTGCAAAAACTATCATTAGAGACCAAATTCTGCCACTACCATTTTTTGTAATGTTCCTCTAAGTCTTTGTTTACCTAAAAAGAGAGGCAGAGAAGAGAATTTTGTCTGATATGGAGGGAGTGTTATAAAATATGGAGGATGAAAAGAAGTGATAAACATGAGGAGAAAAGGGAAAGCACAGAAAGATGAATCAGAAGAAAAAAAGAGTCATAAAGTTTTATACTACCTGATTATTGCTGTCATATAAGATGGAAACAACACAGAAAGAAAGTGGTTTATGCTAGCAGAGCTACAGCAGCAATTAGGGAAACTCAAGTGTTTTGGAAGAAAAGAAAACCTTCTAATCTCTTGGTAAAATCATGAAGACGAAATGTCTCTGTGAACTATTGAGAAGTACTTTGTATTTTTCAAATTTGTGGTCAATAATTTCAGTGATTGCTATTGCAATTTGCTGTTCTAACACCATGTAATGGCCAGGGTAGAGGGCCATTAATCTTGTTCACTGGAAAAAAAAATATTTTTCCTGGTGGCTATGTGAGTCATTATTTTTTCTTTTTTTACAGCATTAATGATAATATTTTTTTTTCTGAAAGAGTTGGCAGCAACTTTTGCCATATAAGGATAAAACAAAGTTATATTAGAACAAACAAACAAAAAACAAAAAAAACTCTTGAAAGAAAAAATCTCCTCATGAGTTAAAACTGCAATTTATTTAAAATTTAATGAAATGTTTTTTTAATGTATTTGTTGTATTTTGTCACAGCAGCAAGGGTATACATAATTTATATCTTGTTTATAAGCCTAACAAATGTGTTTTCCAGAGATAAGGGGTCTGTTTCTAATAGCAGTTATTCTTTGCATAGTAGAACTTTCCTAAAAGGTTTATGAACATTACTTATGATTATTTGTTGATGTTGCTGCTTTTTTTTTTTAAATTGTAACCCCTGCTTTGCATGCCAGAAATCCTGATGCTTATTCACTTCACTTGGTGATCAGCAAAGATCAGCTTCCTTTCAGATCAGCAGGGAATTGAGCATCCTGACCCTGGCCTGTAGATGTACAACTCTGTTAAGTAAGAAACTCTAATGCTTTATTACCGTTTACAGAAATTAGATATTAAGACCCTGGGTACAAGATAGCTGTCACTGAATTTACCCTGACATTTTTAGCTCCTGGTCCCTGTAGTTTGCAATCTAATCTAACATATTGCAAATCCAAATGCCAGAAGGGTTTTATCAATTTGAACTTTGTAGTCCATTTTAGCTATATTTTCTAAAGAGCTGATTTCTCCTTAAGCATTGCAGCAAAGTGCCATATTTTGAGAAAAACCAACACTGAGAACTGAGCTCTTGAAAATACACATAGTAGTGCTCATTGTCACAATTAAATAATCATGGATGAAATCTTAGCCCCACTGAATTCAGCAGTAGGAATACTCATGGTTGCAAGAGAAGTCAAGATTTCTCTCAATAGAATGGAAGCATTATTAAAAACTCTGCTTGAAGTTCATTCTCAGCCTCTTATGGGAAGAAACAAGTTGCTGATTATTATAGTGTTATCATCCTTTTTTTCTTTGATTCTCCAGTCAGCAGAGAAATAACACTCACTGGTGGCAAAATAGGTTTTAGAATTATCACTCAGGGAGATGAATGCAGGACTTATGTGCTTCACTCCTAGATGTACTTCTGCTGCCAGCTGAACTGTCAGCTCTCACAGGCACAATGGTCTGCATTTCCCTTTGCAGTGTTTTCCTCACCTTGATAGATTATTAGGCATAGATTTTTCTTCCAAATGAGAGGTTGTATTGTGGTACACAGACAAGATCTGATTTACCACACTGCTGGGAGCTAAGTTGAAGTGACCTCAGCTTGCAAGACATCCTCTTGGCAGACTGCAAAATGAAGTCTCTAAAGAACCAAGTGGCCTGGAGAACAGATATGATGTCTGTGCTCTCTCTTATCTTTCAGGTTTCTGTGTACAGAGCTGGGTTAGCAATCTGCCTCCTAGTCCCAGATGATTATAAACAAGCCTCTGTGTATGCCTCCAGGTGATTTTTCCTTCCTATCAGAACAGATCTGATACCATTTTAACAAGTTATGGTTTGTGGCTGAGAGTGGGGTATTGGATTTAGATGAATAAGGGGAGAGAAAATTTGTTTTTCCTCTTCAGTCACTGAGGACCTTTGTGAACTGTGGCAAATTAATTCACCTGAATAATTTATCCAACATATAGAAGGGGAATAATATTTCTTTATATAAATAACTGCTAGTTCTTAGGTTACCTCAGGTAGACCTGTGACAGAACATGTTCTGCCTGAAACACTGAGGTGTATAGGAGAAGTGACAGATCTTGGAGGCAGCAGTAACAGGAGAAGTAGAGGTAGCAGTTCTTGTCCTTGTCACTGACTCTGCAAATAACCTTGAGAAAGTAGCACACTCTCTTTGTTTGGTAGCTTCCAGGAGCATTCCTCTCTCAAACAATGATTTTCTGAGGTCAAATTAATTAACTTTCGTCAGTCATTCATCTACTTGAAATTGAAAGTAGTCTTCTCTTTCACAAAGCAGAGGTACTTCATGGGAGAATCTGGCCTGTGAAATAATGTGCAGTACAAGTGAGAAGCAGGGCAAGGGTTCTCTTGTCATCAGCACTCTTTTATCCAAAGTATTCTCAAGTTCATTCAGAAGTTATAGGTTGAAATGAACTGCCCCAGTAAATATGAAACTAACCTCTCTTTCTGAGAAACAGGGCTTTGTTATTAAAGTAATCATAAATTGGATAAAAATCTGATTTACATCAGAGATCTGGGGAAATTTAGATAGTTTTAAAAATGGAAACTATTGGAAATATTTATGGAACATAAAGGCATATTTCCAACGGAAAGCAGATTAGAAAGCTGGAGAGGGTCTTTCTACAAGGACAAGTAGTGACAGGGCAAGAGGCAATGGCTTCAAACTGAAAGAGAGTAGGTTTATATTAGATGCTAGGAAAAAATTGTTTACTGTCAATATGGTGAGGCACTGGAATAGGTTTCCCAGAGAAGCTGAGGATGTGCCATCCCTGGCAGTGCTCAAGGCCAGGCTGGATGGGGGTCTGAGCAATATGGTCTAGTAAAAGGTGCCCATACCCATGACAGTGGGGTTGAAACTAGAGGATATTTCAGATCCCTTCTGACCCAACCAAATTATGAGCAAGTAGAGATATAATGAAAAATCAAGGAAATGATAGGAACATATAAATAATGGATCTTATAGATTAACTACAGAGCTAATATTAACAAGATGTGATTCTATTTTTGAGTCATTAACAAAGTGTGTAGTGTGTTAGTTATTTCATATAAGAGAATAAAATCCTGTTGCAAACCTATACATGTACAATGAAAATGTACATATTTTCTATTTTTTGTACATGACAAGAATCAAAAAACAGCAGCAGAAATTTATTTTGTTTAAAATTTCAAATGGCTTTAATCTATTCAGACCACTGTTTCACAGGCTTGGTTTATCTGTCTCTGACACTCACTTGTTGCTTCGCGTATCTGTCTCTCAGGTCAGCTCAGCGTCAGCTGGGCCACCCTGCTAGCTCTGATACGTCCAACAGTACCTTTGCGTGGGTCCTTGGCTCCGCAGCACCTTTGCCTTAGCTGTCTCGGCCGTGGTTTGAAAGAGGGGACACTCCAGGCTCAGGGAGAAAAGGTTTTATTTGGGTAACTCAGGGGCAGCCCCTGGTTCCAGGCCTGTGCCTCTGGGGAGTGACCCCTGGCCTCGGTTACAGGGGGTTTTTGTTCCCCCAAAATCTCAGGGGTGGACACCAGTTACAAGACCAATCACACAAAGCCAGGTGGGTAAGGTCAAAATGCAATACACAACATTAACGAATCAGGTGAATTTGGGATGTGGCCCTGTGAGACTCACCAATCCCTGTCAGACACCTCTCCTGAAGGTTCTGGGGCCTGGGGGATGGTGGACATGTGGGGAGAAATACAATGGGATGGGGGAAAATACAATAGGATGATCGAAACCCAGGGCAGAGGATTAGAGTTGTCTTGGCAACTCTTATCAACCTCTGATAAGCACATTCCAAGACAGTAACTTTACCTGGCTAGGGTTAAAGTCCAAATCACATCAAACCTACAACTAAGAAACTTATGATAACATTTCAGCACCCCCACACCTCCCCCTTTTTCTTTTATTTGTGTCACTGGTCTGGAGTGTAGATATCTGGATCACACTCGCTGCTGGAGTCAGAGTCTGGTGGGAATTCGATGGCAGGTGTCACTGAATGCACTGAGGGGGCAGTAGTGGGGAAAATTGCATTCATGATCAGGCTTTTGACCAAACCAGAAGCAATGGCTACAATTAAGATGATGAACAGAAACAACAGTCCGGTTTTGATTCACGAGCTGGCGATGTTAGAGAGTCCAACACCTTTGAAGAGGTTATCAAACCAGTCCCCTGTTTCTTCGCGTTTTCCCCTCTCTAAGGGCTGGTTTTCTGCAGCGTGGGACGACGGCACTGACGGCTTGTAGCATCTCCTTGAGAGGAGGTGTCGAGCTTGGTTCTCTGGGTATCAGATTTATTGCAGCAGTGCACTCCTCGTTCGCATGAGAGAAAGCCAACTGCTGAATCACTTGTTTCTGTCCCTCCTCTCCATCAAATTGCTGTTCCACAGCTGAAGCAAGTCGCTCTACAAACTTGACATAGGGTTCTTGTGGTTCCTGAAAAATGTCTAAGTAATATTGTGAGGGGCCATCGGGCCGCATTTTCAGAAAAGCTTTGCATGCTTGATTAGCTACAAACTCAAGGACATTTTGGGGAATGTTGATGGCCTGATCTGAGGCTGCTTTCCAATCACCTTCCCCTAACAGGTGGTTTAGGGTAATAGGATTGCCTGCATTATCAGTTGCTGTGGTTGGGTCCTCCAGCAAACCTGGCAATGCAGCTTTCAGCAGTTTTCTCCAAGTGACCTCCCATAGCTCAAATTCCATTTTGCTTGAGAGGCACTTGAAAATCTGCTTCAAATCAAAAGGTACAACTGTGATTCCACCAAAGGAAGTAAACAACAAGCCTTCGAAGTAAGGGCTATCTCGCCCATACTCCTTTAATGCCTTCATGAGGTCTTTAACAAGCGTCTGTGACAACGCTTTCCAGGTGGCTACCGTGGTTCCCTGCCCCCTGCTCCTTCGGTATGTCACCGGAGTAACTGTGGGTACCCCATTTGTGTTAGCACCCCCGGGCTCCTGCTTCTCTCCCTCTCGGACCCCAGCCGCTGCCTCAGGTTCCCAGTTGTAAGCTGGGGGCGGCTCCCAGCCTGCCTGTGGCACGGGTGGCTGTGGCCGTTGAAAGCTTGGAAAAGCATTCCTCAAAGGAGGTGCAGTCGGGGACACCGTGTTCCCGAGTGGGGGGTAGGGCGGGGGCGGTGCCGGTGGGGCTCCCCCTGTGGGAGGGGGCTGCGGGGGGGCGGGCTGGGGCAGGGGCGCCCCGGCTGCGCCGTGGGGGGGCGGCAGGAACGCGGGCTGGGGCAGGGGCGGCGCCTCGCTCGCGCCGTGGGGGGGAGGGAAGGGGCTCCACGGCGCTGTGGGGTGCTGCTGCGGCGGGGGGAGAAAGGGAGGGGGGGCCACGGGGTCCGGTCCGCTCAGCCACTGTCCCGGTAACCCGGCAAAAGCGGCGGCAGCGCCGGCATTCGGTGGGGGGAGGGGAGCGGGCGGCTGCGGCTCTAGGGGGGGGAAGGCAGCAGCCCAGGCAGTGGGCGGTCCCAGCTCCGGAGGCGGCGCCGGCAGCACCGGCAGGGGAGGAGGGGCAGCCGGCAGCCCCGGCGGGGGAGGGGCAGCCGGCAGCCCCGGCGGGGGAGGGAGGGCCGGCACCCCCGGGGGCAGCGGCGAGCCCCACGCTGTTGGGGTTTTGCCCTGATCCCCTCCCGGTCCCAGGGTGGGCAGGGGAGGTGGGGGATGCGGGGCTTCCCCGGGACCACGTGGCTCGGGGAAGCTCGGATCCGGGAAACATGGCTGGGGAAAAAGGGGGTGGAGAGGGTAAGGAGTTTCCCCGGAGGAAGGAGCCGCCCACTTCGGGGGCGGGGCGGGCAGGGGGAAGGTTCTGGGCGGAGTCGGGGCGGTGCCCTCACAGTAGGAGTTGGGTAAACCCCACCCCTGGCTCTGTGGGGGCGTGGGAAGGGGCGGGGGAAGGGGCAGGGGAAGGGGCGGGGGAAGGGGCGGGGGAAGGGGCGGGGGCAAGCCTTGTGAGGAAAAAGGGGGCGGGTACGGGGAAGGGCCAGTGGGAGGGGGCTGAAAGGCATTCTGGGAACAAGAAGAAGGGGGAAGGGCACAAAGAGGCTGCACCTCGTGGCTGCCGCCATTATGGGGGCATTTTCCTTTGTTCTCTGGGGAGGGGGGTTCTCCGTGTCTCCCTTCGGGGGTTCCTCACAGCCGTTCTCGCTGCCGGACCCACCCGGGCGGGCTGGGGACTGGCGGTCTTCCTCGGCGAATGAGAAACGGACTCTGGGTTTGTTGGCTGGGGAAATCGGGGGGGTAGTCGGGGGGGTTTGGGCGTTCTGGCCAGCCAGACTGTCCCGGGAGCCCCGAACAGCCTGGCCGTGGCTGCGGGGGGCGGGGGATCCAGGAATTCTCAAAATGCTTGGCGAGGGGGAACCGTGGGGTGCTGGAGCATTTTTTAAAATACCTGGGGGGGTTTTGGGGGTTTTAGGGGACTTAGGGAGCTTGGGTGACCTGGAGGAAGGAAAAAGGGGAGACCTGGGGGGTTTGGGAGATTTCGGGGAGGCCGGGGAATGGGACCGGGGGGGCTGGGGGGACTTGGGAGAGGCAGGGGGAGGGGGATGGGGGGAAGGGACTGAGGGACGGCAGTGAGAGAATGCAACTTTGTTATCTTGCATTCCTGTGATCTCTTTTAAGGCAGCTTTTATTTGCCACGGCCAGAATGCAAATTTTGCAGCCAGGACGTCTCCTGACTTCCCTAATTTTTCCAACTTTTTAGAAGCATTTTCCCAGAACCAAATGCTGTTCACTTGGTCCGAATTAACATTCGGAAAATGCAAAAACAAATACCTAATAAACTTTTTCAGTTCCTTTTTTGAGTATTTAACTTTGGCAACAATTAAAACTCCAATTAAACTTTCAAAAACCTCTTTCTGGGTGGTGTTTAGTCCGTTTCCCATTCTGACTAGCTGTTACCTTTATCACCACCCCTTCCCAGCAAAACCACCCCCCAAATCCCTGTGGGCGTCCTTTCCTAGGGGTAAGGGCTTCCTTCGGGTGGACCCCCGGTCCCCCCCTGTCCCGTCCCTCCTAGGGTTCCCTGAGGCTTCCCAAGCCTCTGTGGTGGGTATTCTCCCCTCCCTTGGAGGAACAATACTCACCAAGCCCTCGGGACACTGGAGACGTTGCTGGGGCAACCACAAGCCGGAAGGGGACTCCTCTGGGCAGGAGCTGTTCCCTTCTTCCACCAGGGGTGCTTTTTAGCAACCCCAGTGGCTCCGTGAGATGCTGAAGGCCTCGGGACACGACAAGGCGACGTCCTCTCAGAAGGTCTCTGGGTCACAGGGTCCGAGTCTTTCTCGGGCCTCCGTGTCAGCCCCCACGGCACAGCGGGTCAAAAGGCGTCTGCAGGCCCCACGAATGGGCGCCAATCTGTTGCTTCGCGTATCTGTCTCTCAGGTCAGCTCAGCGTCAGCTGGGCCACCTGCTAGCTGTGATACGCCCAACAGTACCTTTGCGTGGGTTTTTGGCTCCGCAGCCCCTTTGCCTTAGCTGTCTCGGCCGTGGTTTGAAAGAGGGGACACTCCAGGCTCAGGGAGAAAAGGTTTTATTCGGGTAACTCAGGGGGCAGCCCCTGGTTCCAGGCCTGTGCCTCTGGGGAGTGACCCCTGGCCTCGGTTACAGGGGGTTTTTGTTCCCCAAAATCTCAGGGGTGGACACCAGTTACAAGACCAATCACACAAAGCCAGGTGGGTAAGGTCAAAATGCAATACACAACATTAACAAATCAGGTGAATTTGGGATGTGGTCTTGTGAGACCCACCAATCCCTGTCAGACACCTCTCCTGAAGGTTCTGGGGCCTGGGGGATGGTGGACATGTGGGGAGAAATACAATGGGATGGGGGAAAATACAATAGGATGATCGAAACCCAGGGCAGAAGATTAGAGTTGTCTTGGCAACTCTTATCAACCTCTGATAAGCACTATCCAAGACAGGAACTTTACCAGGCTAGGGTTAAAGTCCAAATCACATCAAACCTACAACTAAGAAACTTATGATAACATTTCAGCACCCCCACACTCACTGACTGTCAACTGTTTTGTTTTCTGCTGTTTCTCGCACTATTGTAAAATTGAATTGAGTTAATTACCCACCTAGGGTCTTATTATTAACATATAATGTTAGAGTACTAGGAGACTCACCATCCAAGTCGGCACAGGATCTGGTTGAGTGCACTGTGGTATGCTATGATGCGCTAGGAAGGGATCTGGATCCAATGAGCTGTGTTTTCCACTTGTAATTCTTGTAAGTTGATCTAATTCAAAGGGCAGGGCAATTCCCAGATAAAGCCTGTCTCCAGGTCAGGGGGTGGATGGTATATTGGCATCTGTATTTGTTTAATGTACTCAGCCTCCATGAGGCAATGATCTGACCCCTGCATGCTCCAGCCCATGAGTGACACACATCTAAATATGTGGTGGTGTATTAGCATTGCTTATGATGGGTAAATTTGGACTTGAAAATGGATCTGTAGAGCTGGTTAAATGGAGATTTAAACTAATCTTGTCCTGTCACAAATCTCATTGCTTGAATGCTTGTACTGCAGCGAAGAAGTTAGTGCAAGGAGGCTGTTTGTTTTCCAGCAGAAGAGGACGTGTGCCAGGTTACCTGGTTCTCTGGAGCTGGTCAGAGCTGGTGTCTGCAGTCAGCCCTCCTTGCCCAGGCAGCCTGAGGACACGTGGGTGCTGCACAGGGCTCTGTGCCTGCTGCCAGCTGTCTCCAGTCAGCCCTGGTGACCCTGCCACATCCTCATTTATACCAGTTTCACTGCATGAAGAAGCAAGTAGGTATCTACCTTACCCTTATTTAACCAAGGAGGATCCTCATATCCAAAAGCTTCCGTAAATACCATAGCAACACTGAACAGAAATACTTCAAGGCTGCAAGAGTGTGATAAAAAAAAAAAATATTTACCCATTTATTTTCCCTGGAGGTTTATGTCAAAAGTTGTGTGGCTGTGACAGTTTCTCAAATGACTCTTGATTTAGGAAGAGTAAATTACTGATGTTTAGCTCAAAGGGTTAAAAAAAAAAATGAAGGATTTTAGATATTCTGTTATTTTTTTCTTACTATTACAGTCACCAACATAAATCTTCTGTTCAGAGTGCCTGTGCTTTCCCCTGGCTGCAGAAGGTTGCTTAGCAACCTGCTTGGTTTAGTCATGTGATAAAAAATACCAAGATGCCAAAAATTTCCACATTAAAATTATTTTTAACAGGTTGATATGCTTTTAAAAATTAGTAACTAGGTAAAAAGAAAAAGATTTGTATAACCTGAAAATTTGTTTTTACCCTGTTACTCGAGGTGTAGACATTCACTGCATCCTAAATTCCAAGCAATTAGTTTTGAATTTTTACAGGCCAATCTACTCCAGATTTCCAGTGCTCAGCAAAACACACCACAGTGTGTTGCACGCCAGTGTGGTCCCTCTTGATAACAGGAAAAACATTGCATGTCTCTGCAAAGAGAATTAATGGCATTATGACATTTACTGAACACATAAAGTACTTAAAACACTTAAAAAAAATCAGAAAATATGTTACTTTGTAAAGGAGTTCAATTTTTAAATGTCAAACTCTCTTTCAAACAGAGAGATTTTAGAAAGCCTATTTGGATTCCTAGTACAATCACTATCTTTTTTTTTTAAAACAGTATATTTTCTTCAGAGAGTTGCTGCAGCCTCCAGCACAGAAATTTCAGCCAGTGTTATTGCCTGTCAGTTGTAATCCCTCAGAATTTCAGCCATCAAGGGTCTAATAACATAAGTTTTTTCTTTTCAAACTCACATCAGATAAAGAATTCCTGAAGTTTATTCTTTTACTCACTATGTTAAATATTTGTGGTTTTTTCCACAAGTTAAATTCACATGTTTATTAAGCACTCAATTAAAAAATTCTCATGCTAGTGTAGATACCAGTATTTTAGGATAGAGACAGAGAAAGGAAAACACATCAATATAAAATGGCTCTGATTCAAACTTCCTTTGCTGAAAAAACCTAGATTTGAATGCAGGTTTTGAGAAAGAAAAATATATTTGCATTAAAAGAGCATTATAAGAGAGTAATATTAAAGAATTTAAGAGCTATTGTTTTTCTTTTTGTACTATATATTGGCTTGGTCCAGCCACAATGTGACTTCTTCCTGCTTTCAGGAAGATTCCTTTCCCATTTAAATTTATCAATAAAATAAAAATTTCTCTGATGGCTATACTTATGGGCTATTAAAACTATATGAATTTTGAAAATGGAAATTCACGTTTCTAGCCAGGTGTCTCCACTATCTTGTACAATTTCATTATTAATTTAGAGATGTTCTCATATTCTCTCCTGTTTCCCATCCCCACTCACTGAGCTGTCGATCACCGGGTTTGACTTGGGCTAGTACCAGTTCTGTTGGAGCAGGGTGCAACCACTTCCTCCTTTTGCATGATGGGAATATAATTCCTTTCCTTACCTTCACTGCTCTATGTTAGTCAGTTGGTTTCCTTTGTCCTTGTTTCTACCACCTTTCTGCTGGAACATGAATACATTTTCTTGGCTGGGGAAAGGATATTAATTGCTGTCTAAAGCAATGAGTTGCACCTGCCTGCTGAGCCTACTCTGCAATTCCAGATAGAGATATATTATTCTGATACATATATTCTCTTATTTAATGGGATATTGCAGCATCACAATTTCCCTTTTCATATATCTGCAAATGTACATTCATGCTTTTTAAAATATAACATCAAGTGTTTGTTTTGCAAAAAATCTAATCTCTGAAACCTGTGAGAGGCAACTCTGATAAACAGGAAGGTGAAGTGAAACCTGACAACCTAGTTTTAGAAACATATCCATTTATTCATTATTTGAGGCAAAGAAGACTAGAGACAAGCCAGGAATATTTCACCAGCTTTATGAGGTACTGTTCTCTTTCTGCTTTTCATGGTTAAGAACAACAGTCCACTCAGATAAGTAAGAGTCAAAATAATCGTCCAAAAAACAGTACTGTTGGAAAACACCTAAATTGCTCTGCAGGATCAAATATGATGATATCTGAAGAAAGTCCCCTGGCTTCTCCTTTCTCATATTTTAAATAGGCAAGGTATGGAATGGTTGTAAGATAATTATCTGTGATTAGGAACACTGAGGAAAGTATATATTTTCTATAGGTTTTATGCCATCTGAGAGTCACCTTTATCTTTCACATAAACCTTCAGGAGAACTGAATGAGACTTTAAAAGGGCAGGACTTGTTTGTTGCCTCACACGCCACTGAAGGCATACCTATGAGGAAATCGTGTTAGAGCAGACGCAGCTCTTCAATTTATGAAGTTAAATAAAGCTTAGGAAGAGCAGTGTGGAATTTCGTAACACTCCATTGAGTGTATTGTAAGGGGCTGAAGGGGAGGGGAGGAAGAGCATATACACCACTGACATACTTCATCACTTCACATACAGACATCACATTCAATTAAGTATAGAGCTCTCTGTCAACAAACTTGACACATACATCTAGGGAATGTCACCAACCCCCCAAAATCAATATTCAAGTTATGACAGACTGACAGCTTACCAGCTGAATGAGTCTCCTGATTTTACCTATTACTGCTTCAGAACCCTGCAAAGTCCTTTAACACGAACAAACAAAATTAACTAAGGGATATGACTGAGTAGAAACCAAGAGTCAACAATACATACAGAGTTTAAAAAAATTATTTATGAAATTCAGGTCATCAAGGAACTAAAATACAATGCTGTTAAGGAATCTGAAAATACAATTTCTCAATATTCTAGGAAGCTAAAATTGTGTTTTTGTAATTTATCCAAATGAATACAACATTCTCTCTAGAAATAAATCACTGTGGACCTAGGGAAGAGTTTACTATTGCTGCAATATTATTACCATTTTTCTTTTTTGATATATAAGACCATAAAAGCCGACCTAGCAAAAAAGACTAGTGAGGTAGCTTGTTTGAAAATTGCTTTATAGTGGCCATTATACGAATGAGATGAAGGCTAAACATGCTACTTCTAAAACATTACTTTTATAAGTGTAGCTCAATAGGTGTACAGTACACCAGCATATCTATAAAAGGAGGAGAATATTAGTTCTGTCACAGTTTTATGTTTTAGGCAATGACAGCCTTATTATGCTCAGGACTCACAATGTGTGAATAGTATAATAGAAGGATATACATAGTGGTCCTTTATGCTAAACAGAACAAACTGGCCTCTTAATATTGATTTTAAAAAAATTTTTAAATTTTTAATTTTTCTTTTTAAAGATAAATTCCAGAATGAGCTTATTCCTATGAATCCTTATTCTGGCAACTTGATCTCCAAAATACACACCAGTAAATAGCAGTTATTTTGACCCATTTAACAAGAGTTTTGGTATTGAAGTACAGTTTCGAAGAATTTATGGGACGTAAACAGAAGAGCACAAAAGCACCCTTATGCAGTAGCACAGAAAGGTCTGAATGCCTATTTGTCTTTTCACTACGAATCACAGAATTATAGAAAGGCTTGGGTTGGAAGGCACCTTAAATATCATCTTGTTGCAGCCCATCCTGGCTATGGACAGGGACACTACCTACTAGATCAGGCTGCTCAGAGCCCCATCCAACTTGGTCTTGAACACTTCCAGGCATAGTGCAATTTGTTCCAGTTCCTCACCACCCTCTCTTGTATATAACTTCCTGCTAAAATCGAATTTATTTTTTTTTTTTAGTTTAGTTTAAAACCATTCTCTCTTGTCTATCACTATGTCTATGTAAAAAGTCCCTTCCCCCTTTTTATACATACCCTTTAAGTACTGATCTCCCTGGAGCCTTCCCTTATCCAGGTTGAACCACCTCAGATTTCTCAGCCTGTCTTTGTTGGAGAAGTGCTCCATCCTTCTGACTATCCTTGTGACCCTCCTCTGGACTTGCTCCAACAGGTCTGTCTTTCTTGTACTGATGATCCCAGACCTGGATGCAATATTCCAGGTAAGAAATAATAACTTTTTTTTACCTTGAATCATGATCTCACTTGTTCTTCTCCTTTCTGTTTTCTTTGCCTGTGCTGCTTGGGGTGGGGTTGGGGGAAGTGGGCAATGAAGGGGGAGGGGTGTATTTGGTCACTAGCCAAGGCAAATCAACCACAGTTGTCTGATTCTTCCCCTTTCTATACCACCTGCAAACTTGTTGAGGGTATACAGTATCCCGTTGCCCAGATCATTAAGGAAGAAGTTGAACCTTATTGGCCTCAGTATCAACCCCTAGGGTACACTGCTACTAGGTTTACTCCAGATGGATTTTGTGTCACTGGTTAAAATCCATTGGACTTAGCCATTCAGCCCAAATGTCAATCACTGCGCTGTGCACTCACATAACCTGTGCTTCATCACCTTGTCCAAGAGAATGTTATGTGAAACAGTGTTAAAAGCCTTAGTAATGTCAAAGGAAATGATATCCACTACTCTCCTCTCATTCACAAAGTTAGTCACCTCATTGTAGAAGGCTAATGTCTCAGTCAAGCATGATTTGCCTACATAATTCTAAGAAGACTACTCCTGATCCTTCTACTTTGTCCTTCCTGTGTTTGGAAATGGTGCTAAAAAAGGATGTCCATCATTTGCTCAGCTAGAGAGGTGAGGCTGACCAGTCTGTAGTTCTCCAGTTCTTCCTCCTTACCATTCTTGAAGATAGGAATGGCATTTGCTCTCTTCAAGATCCTCCCCAGTCATAACTGTTCAGAAACTATCAAGAGTGACTCCACAATGTAATCAGACAGCTCCCACAGCACTCAGATCCTGTGAACATATTTATGTATTTAAACCTAGTTTTGTCCTAATGTGCTTTCTGGAGCAATAAAACACTTAT
The DNA here is from genome assembly GCF_965231275.1 of Zosterops lateralis. Taxonomy (NCBI): domain Eukaryota; kingdom Metazoa; phylum Chordata; class Aves; order Passeriformes; family Zosteropidae; genus Zosterops; species Zosterops lateralis. The sequence goes on along the minus strand of NC_139766.1, from coordinate 22,119,384 downwards.
AAAAATATAGCATTTCAGGATATAGATAAATAGAAAATATTGACAGTATTTCAGCTAATAATGTCTCTATGAAAGTGATTGCAACTATTGGATAAGTGAAGGAGGAAACCTTCAAAATATGTTCACAATCTTCTGCAACTAACATGCTACTTAAAGATCTAACTTTTAAAGGTCTCTCCTGTATGTTCTATACATGAACTAAATATGATATCAGGTTCTAGAGTTAATGAACTAAGCTTAGCCATCCAGACAGAATTTTGAAGGGAGGGAGGAAGGTAATCAGAGATTATAATATTTGCTTTCTGATCAGATATTTTCTTTAAACCCTTTAGAAATGACAAAAACTTGGAGAATATACAAAAATACAAAGGGCACAGAAACAATAGAGGGAAATTAAGTGAAAATTTCTTGATATACTGGCATTTGGTTATCAAGAGGTAACTATTTCAAATATTGTTTTCCAATAATATGGCATATAGAAGAGTTTATTATTTATAGTATCTCACAGTTTTATTTTTGGTATTTAATAATTTTATTTTCTTGTATCTGTCATAAATTGGCTGATCTTTATTTTTCACCTTTTTTTCATGTACTAAGTAGAATTCTGCTGTTGCTTGCTGCTGCATTGTTGAACTGAGATTTCAGCTTCTTTCATTAATGCATCATATAGCCTTTGTTGTTTTCTTTGACTCATGATGAAGATCCAGATGCCTATATGTATATACAAGATGACATATAGAAAATACCTTTATTTGTTTCCCAATGCAGAATTTAATGAGAAAACAGCACGAATAAACATCTATTTCCCATACATATTATTCCACCTGTTAATAAACTGGCATTTGTTAAATTTGCCATCTGCAGAGGAATAAAATGTATATTTGATTAACTCCAGGTAAGTCTTTGAAAGAAAATATTTTTCTGTACTTTTCTAGGATTCTGCTAATTTAGCAACCAGAAGGAGTTTTATGCTCTGAAAAGATGTAAGCATATTTACTAAAGAGACTCCAGGGACACAAATTTACAAACATTTTGTAATCACTTAAACTTAGACAGAGCAAAATGTACTCTAAAAAATACAGCTTTTAAAATGTTTGCTGAACACAGCTCCTTCAAATTTTCAAAAAGGCTACTGCTTCCATATAATATTCAAACAAATACAGTAAGTCATATTTTCTGAGTGCTGTTTTAAATTGAAAGCAAAGAGGAAATGTTCTTCTTATCATGAAGTTAAAGACAGGTATGCGAAATAACTTTTCAAGGTCAAACAGCAAGTGAATTGCTAATGGGACACAGAGTCCAGATTTTTTGCTGTGCAGCCTTGTATATCATCTAATAAATCACAGTAAATCTTTTCACAAACCTGAGCTCATTAGTTTGGAATTATTGTTGCTGTACCTTTTCCCTAATAAAACACACTTCTCTTTTGGGTCAAGTTATGAATGTTGACATTGTGCTGAAGGTTTGTTTCAGGCCACTTGATCAAGATGAAAAGTCAGATGAAGTCTTTAAACAACTCAGAACTTGTTTGCCCTTGGGGAAAGGGAGGTGGAGGAATGAGGGAAACAGGGGACACCTGCTCATCCTGATGTCTTATGGAAGGGCAACAGAGCAAGATATAAGGAACGTGAAGATTTTTGGTGACTGTCAGGCTCTCAACACAGGTACTGCATAGTCTAAGGGACAATGCACAGGTTGATCTGCTATTCACAGACAAGGAAGAAAGGATAAGAGAGAGAATAAATAATACAAAAGTATTGGCTAATGTAATAATGAAATCATGGAGTTAAAAATCCTTAGGTGAATGAAGAAACAAGTAGCAGAGAACTGACCCCGAAATTTAGGAGACCAACTTTCAGATTACTCATGGAACTCACATTCTGCTTTTCCTTCCCATAGAACTGTCTCTGTGCCATGAGTGGAGATGGCTGGAATGACATACCACGTGATTCATAACAGGAGTAAGGCTGGAATAACTATACTACAGTCTGGAAAACCATGGAATCTGAGGCTGCATAGGATCCCTTCCAGAAACTTTGTAGCATCTGCTTCTAGTACTATATTTAGCTCAATCTCATTTGATGTTTTTTTGTCTGATGAATGTAAATTGTCATTGTATTTATTAATCCTGGGGACTTCTGCAGATACTTCAAGGCACAGTTCATTTGACTAATACAAACTAGAGACTTTATGCCCTAAACATGCCTACTCTCATCTACTGTTTTTACACTTAAAGAGTAGATCCTCCAACATCATGTTAATAAATACTGTATTTAAATTATGATGATAGTTTCTAGAAATCCAAATTCTCAGTAGGTCCTGAGGCTGCTCCATTGTAATAGTGCATGGTGTGCCTAGAATTTCTTTGCTGCAATCCCATGTCAGTCATGTTTCATAAGGAATACGTTCATTCTCATACCAGAGCATTGTCAATTTCTTACCATAAAGACAATTTCTTACCATATAGATGGAAAAAAGAGATAAGGTAGGAAAAAATATAAACTCTGTCATGCAATAAGTAGTTATCAAGTCCAAATTAATCTCGCTTAAACCTCAAAGTAGAAGGAAATGCCGACATACTTAAATCACGTGTCTTGTATTCTGCCTCTGTCTCCTATTAGAACTTCCAGAAGAAAGCTACAGCCTGTTGAGAACTGCATATAACACATCTGGAATATCTGATTGTTGTTTTCAGCTTTTTTTTTTTTTTTTAATGGAGACTTCTGTTAGACTTTTAAAATCCTTATGTTGAAGCAAAACAACCTTTTTTTTCCATGTGTACCCACATGAAGATGTGCACAATCAAAACCAAGAGTGGCTTTACCCTGTCCTGTAGTTGTCATTTTGCATAACTGCAGAGGTTGTATGGATGTCTTGACACACACAAATCCATTTGTTAACATTCAGAACATATCTGCACAATGTTTGAGTTATTTTTTTCTTTCTAATGCTGCAACTGTGCATACACTATTTTTTTTTTTCACCAGTGGCTTTTTGGCATTAGCAAAGTAATGGAAATTTCCTTTGTAATAGAAAATGAGTGAACACTGTCTATTTTGTCAAAGCCAGAAAATACTGGCTGTGTGGTAGAAGACAAGAAAAAAAGAAGTACAAAATGGTCAAACAGTAGGTTCCAACTCATTGGAACTCACTGTTATGTATTTCAAAGGCTTCCAGAAAAGTAAAAGAAATAAAGAGAACTATATTCAGGAAACTCAGAGTATAAATGGCTAATGTCCTTATCACCTCTCATTACCCCCAAGCAGCACTATTTAACTTTTTTGTCAATACTTTGTTTATTTCAAGGTTTTTAAAAATTTATCTTTTTTTCTCACAAATATAAATATTTGTAAACAAATATCACTGGTGGATAGTGAATGGGTCTCAAAGCAATGAGTTTTCAGTGCTTGTTCTTTCATAATATGTTGTTTAACTAGAGAAACCTTAACTTATTTTCTTGCTGTGAACAAATATTTCTTCTCATATTGCTAGAATTTTGGCAGTGATCTTATGAAACACCAGACAGAGGTCAAATGCAGAAATGATTAAAGAAGCTTTTAGGCTGTCTCTAATGGTCTGGCTTAAAAGCAGTAACCTCTTATATTCTTTGCCAGTTCCTAAACATGGAAGTTAGAACAAATGGCACTCCCTTGAATTTGACTTCAATTTCTGCAAATGCCTCATTTACATGATGATCTAGCTATGAGGGTTATTGCAATATTTACTGTATTTTTCACCTCTTCAGTACTGTGACTTAACCATTTAAATTTGATGGACAAAATAAAAAAATTGTCCTTCCATATAAATGAAGATAGTAACTTCAGTAAAAAGTGAGAGTTATATATATATAGAGACAAAATGTAAGATCTTATTACTTAAAAAAACTAGAAAGAACTTGATGCACTTAAGTCATATATGGTAATAAACTATGCATAGGGTGTGCAAAATGTAATACAACATATAAGTAATATATAGAGAAGTGGGAAAAATATGCGGAGAGGAAAGGTTCAAAGAGTCTGAATCATTTGGAAGCAATCAAAAAACTCTTCATGGCAGCAACACCAAAAGTACAAAATCATGTAATTTATTTAATACAACATTAAGCTGAAATCCCAGTTAGAGAAGGAGGTGGCAGTTTCAATGCATTAAGTGTATTTTTCCCCCCAAGAAATAATAGTGAGGTTCCACTTGAGTCACTAATAACTTCATTTATATTTGTTTTACTGGTCTTAGACAGTAACTTGACAGAACTGAGCACAGCCATTGACCTAGATGGTTGGCTACATGCAGTTTTATTAGCTTATATTTGTCAGTGAACTTGTTCAGTTGCAGAGATCTCCACTGTCTGCCAAGAAAGGCCACAATCAGGTTGCTGGGTGCCTGCTTGGGTGGTGGGATGTAGTTATGGTAGCAGACTGCAGTGAGGCTGCTGGTACTGGCTTGCACCAACCATGATGAACCACCACTGGCATCACTGGTGAAAGCAGTCCCAGGGTGAGAATTTCACTGCATAAACAGATGAAATTATGTAATATAACAGGGATTTTTTTGAGACTTGAGGAATTTGTGACTAAGACTCCTGGCAATTTCAACTCTATTAGAAAATATTAGCTAAGAACTACTGCTGCCATTATTGGTGAAAGTAATACAGGAAAGATTGCTTAGCTGGGATAAAGAGGATTAAAAAATAAAAAATTGTGCAAAGGTAATTTGGCTGGTTTTGTCCCATATGAACAGTCAAGATGAAGTATGGCTTCACCAGTATGGCTTTCTAGTTGAAAGAATTTTGATAGTAAACTAAAAACCTTGATTTTATAGCTTGAAAAGAAAGGCATGACATTGATATGTTTTGCTTTTTGCTGATTTTCTTTTAAAATTTGCTAGCTTGCTGTAGGAAATGTGTACCCTCAAAATTATTTCCTTTCTCGTTCCAAGCAATTTGTGACATGACCAAAAGAAGGTGCTTGATTTGTATCACATCTTTACAATGCCCTTTTTCTAGCAGTGATCTTGAGAGAAGGCAAGCAGATGCCCAAGTAGCTAAGAAGAGGGATTCTGTGAGTGTGTGTGGGTCTAGTCTTACAAGGCTGTTTTTGACATGAAAGTAGTCAAGAGTATTCTGTCTGTGGCAAGGTCATGCAATGACATTGAATTTCTTTTCTGTGATAAGGGAAGACATTTACTGGGCATTAGAAGTGCTTGAAGGATAGGGGGATAGTTTGACAGACACTTGCAGGCTGCCTGCAAACACCTGTGATAGCTGCATGATACATCTAGAGAGTATCTATTGAGAAATTAAACAACTTACAGCCAACAGTGGCCCTGTCCTCAGTGTCAAAACACTGGGCAAGAATTCTTTGATCTTTGAATTAATTTAAAGTTTAGATGTTAATAGAAACAGCATAATATGAAATAAGCTTACTTTAGGTACAGTAAAGGCTTATTAAGTATTGTTTATTTTTAAAATCACTGTTATACTAGATTTATAAAAGTGTACTGAGAATATTGCTCTTGCTCTGCAGAGATATCAGCATCTCGTAGACACTATAGAAGAATTCTGATAAGTACCTTTTATCTCTACAGGATATATTAAAAGAGTAGAAAGAGAAGGGGGATGTAATGACTTTTGTCATGCCTCTGTTGACATGTCCGTGTTGTAAAGCTGCTAATTATGAGATTACTAAGTGGCCTTTCATTATTATTTTCTCCTTAAGGCAGAGAAGGAATTTGTCCACCATTTGATTTCATTCCTGTTCTGTCAGCTGTAACATATTCAAGGCATTAACACAAAAAATAGAACTGTTTTTCTCAGATATTTTTACTGTTTGGTTGCTGTCTACAGCTGAAGCACAGCAGAGGAATTGCTCCTCACTATAACTAGGGATAGTCTGAACTGGGTCAGTCTGAATGCTGCAGGGCTACACAGGCTATTGAGCAGAGTATAACACTGCTAAATCTGCTTGGGAAGGGCAGATTAAATGGCTTATGTGTTCTTTCACGTATAGGCTGCAAGTGTATACACAAGCCTAAATATAATCAATGATACCATAGTAAAGTCTCTTTACACCAAGCTTCTATGTAACCTAGTGACATTTCACGGTGTATCTAAATTACCTTTATGTCATTGTTTTGAAATTTGTTTAAAACAATAAGAGGAAGACAAAAGCAAAACTGGTAGAATATTTGTATTCATAAAATTATCAAATTGCAATGATACTAGCTTATATGAAATCTCAAAAATTAAATGCTTTGAGTCTCCTAGAGAAAGTGTGAAGAGAGAGGTAAATGCCTAAGATTGGGATCAAACTAGAGAGTCTTCATGAGGTAGAAGAAAAGAGCTAAGTGTGGCAATGGTGGCAAATAGAAAATACGGAGAAAACAGGTGGGTCTGCCTTCTCCAATGTTCAAACATTTTGCAGAGTCAGGATTGACTCCATGGCTTTTCCTAACCAAGAAAACAAAATTCCAAAACACAGGCAGGAAATCACTCTTTTGAGTTTATTGTTAATACTTGGCTAACTTTTCAAGAAACAGGACTGGATTTCTAGCATCTGTTTGTGCATTTCAATACAAACCCTTTATAGTTCGGTTGATGTTATCATCCAAGAAACTGCTCTAGACATTTGCGGTGGTCAGCTCCAATGGAAGCGGCTCCGGCCAGCCCAGCTGCCACCACAACCAGGGGGCCACTTAGCCAGAGGGGCGAGCGGACCCAACCAGCACTGCGGATACGCGAGGAACAAAGAGGCGGGACTCTCGGGTAGCTGAACCAAGGGAGTGCGTGTTCCCCAAGGCTGCGTCCCGGAGAGACAACAGCCTGGGTTTGCCACGGCTTTTTATTAACTAGCAACAGGGGGTGGGAACAAGGGTGGTCTCTCAACGGACAAATCAGGAACACTTTTCAAACTTTAACTGTGGGGTGAGCAAACTTTGGGCCGATGGGGTAAGGGTAGTTACATAACAGGGGGTGGGGAAATTATATAACCAAGAGGATTGACATTTAACTGAAACTTGTAAACAACTATTATGGGTTGGGGGTTGTCATGCCAACGGGGAAAAGGCGGGAAACTGTGAGGGAAGGGGAGGCCATTTTGAACAATGGGAATAAATGCAATTTATAAAACACAACTGTATAACTTCAAATAAGAACAACAAAATCCTGTCGGAGTCGCGCCAGCGCGCCACCACAGACATTCAGTTATGCTTCTTCTCAACCTCATACCTCCCAATTAATTCAGAATTCTATTATCTGTAGTAGAAGAGATTGAGACTGTGTTTTCCCTCTTTTTCATAAGCAGCATATTTCTTTGTTGATAAGGTATATAGGTGGGATTTTGGATTTGATCTTCCTTGTGAAAGCAGATAGAGCTGTCTCCCACAACATGCACGATTCTACAAAACAGAGGACTATGGAAGAAGGCCCATAAACCATACTGTCAGGCTGCTTTTGGAGGAGGGCGAAGTGGGAACAGACATTCAGTTATGCTTCTTCTCAACCTCATACCTCCCAATTAATTCAGAATTCTATTATCTGTAGTAGAAGAGATTGAGACTGTGTTTTCCCTCTTTTTCATAAGCAGCATATTTCTTTGTTGATAAGGTATATAGGTGGGATTTTGGATTTGATCTTCCTTGTGAAAGCAGATAGAGCTGTCTCCCACAACATGCACGATTCTACAAAACAGAGGACTATGGAAGAAGGCCCATAAACCATACTGTCAGGCTGCTTTTGGAGAGAATAAGTTTCTTATTGCTTTTTAGGAATTTCTTTTTGAGGTATCAGGAACTGACAGGCATACTTTGCAAACCTTTGCTAGATTACTTTCCTCAGGATTCAGCTGGAAGATTGTTTAATTTCAGGATGCCAGCATTTTTTTCTATCAATAATGAAATGTTTCTACATATGCATGTACCAATACAGTTTCAGGTATCAGATCAGCTTCAAGAAAAAAACTGAGCAGTAAATGCTGTTAAGCTGCAGCTCAGTTAGATATCAGTAAGTGAGAAATAGGTCATGATTCTAAAACCTTTCATCAGGGTCATAATCTCTATTATTTTTCTGACTATCAGAGAAAAATATTACTATGACTATCAGAGAAATATATTGCTTTTCATTCACAATTTTCTTTCCTTCAGGATATCTCCATTTTGGAGAGTTTGTCCCTTTTGACAACCTTAATGTTAGTTCAGGTAAACACAGATAAAGTAATTACTTTTCTTTAATGCCTATCTAATACTAATGAGATGGTGAATCCAGAAAAGTTTTGGGTTTCATGGCATTGAATACAAAGGGTCAAATCTTCCTTGTTGCTATTCAGCCTACTGTAAATATTGCCCAAAGGCTGAAGTTGGTCTTCTGATATTTAGAGCTGTGGGCTCCATTTACAGGATATTGCACATCATTAAAAATATTTCAGATTATTTTTCTATTGTTGGGTGGTTTTAGAAGACTCTGATAGGCATAAAGTTGTGTGTAGTAAATATAATTTATTTTGATAATTAATGTTATCAATTACCAAGAATAAACAGTCTTCAGAAGCTATTGCTAAAGCCAAGAGGATCTACGTGCTACACACGCTCCATAATAATAAAAAAGCGTTGAAGTGCGTTATCACAATCAAACTTTTTCTTGGACTTACTTTAGGAAATACAAAGTATTCCTAAATACTTTGGGTTGAAAAGTGGTATTTTTAACACAGTTTTTCAGACAAAGCACCGGTTAAGTAAGAGAGAGGATATCTCATTGATAGAAATCACCAGGGGCCAAGTCTGATCCTGGAATCAGTAGGGTATAGGCTAAAAGTGGCTAAAAATGTAGCATTATTTTCTGAATGTAAAATATCTCCCTTTTCTATGTCTGTTTTTGAGTCTTAAAGATCTGTCATTAGCTTAAACTTTAAAAGTCGTTTATCCTTCTATGTAACAACAACTACTACCATTTCATTTATCTTGCCTTCTGTAGTAGAAATAATCTGAGAATTGTACCAAATCTCTTAAAAAAAAAAAAAAAAAAAAAAGAAAAAAGAAAAAAAAAGAAGGAAGTGGATGGAGGGTTGGAGGTCGGGAGTGGAGGTGAACAAATAAACCTACCAGATTTTCCATTTGGAGTTATTTTCAGTAATTTATACATTGCTGCTATTTCCCATATTAAGCCACTTCATATTTTCCTACATGTTGATCTGGAAATCTGTAGGAGAGTGTGAGCTCTCTCTTTTATAATTGTATCTCTAGGAAAGTGTGTCTATCTCCAACATAGCCTCCTAATCACTACCATACCTTAATTAATCTTTGATACTTGAAATATTGGCAGGTCCAAGACTGCAATGGATTTTCTATGTAAATATGCTGCCTTCTTCACAGAAGCCTGTGAATTAAAAAGCAATAGATCAGGTTCCAAGCAGGAAGCTGCCAGGAGTAATCTGCTATCAAGATTGATTAAAATTGTCATTTAGTCTAAAATGCCTTATTCCATGTTCATATAGTCTGAATTCTTAAAAGAATGTGAATTTTAACTGAGTGTAATTGTTTACCTTCAGGTGAATTAAGCTAATCTAGAAAATGGAATATTGGTAACGTTTATAGTATTCTTATTAGATGGTAGCAGAAAAAAAATCTGGAAGATATTTTGTAGTGGTGTGGAATTGGGGTTTTTAACTTTTTAACTTTTAACTTTTAACTTATAATTTTTGTATCTAAGTTCTGTAAAAGGTTTCATTCCTACCCCCACACATCCCGGCTTCTCTTGATCACAGTTGTTAAGTCACATAAAGGGTTCCCCTTTTCCACAGTATGTGCCTTGATGGCCCAGGCCCAGTCTATTGTATGTTATCAATACCCAAGGCCAGTGTCTTTTCTATGCTAATAGCCTTGGCTCCAGTCGTTAAGAATTTATTATATCTTATCTGTGAACACACCCAACGGTCTTGACAGCCCAGGCAGGCCAGATGGCCAGAGAGGCCTCGGGTATTATCCCACCCCTTTCAACCCTAAATGGTAATGTCCCATCCCCCCTTTTTGGTCACTCCCCTTAATTTACATTGAGTTCCACCCCTGTTCATAAGAGCAAGACAGCCCCCAAAATCTCTCTCTGGTCGTCACTCTCGGATACACACTCAAGACTGGAACACCTGGGCATATGCCCTGAATAAACACCTTCTTTACCACTGAGTATGAGTCGCTCCTTCTCTGAAATAAGCACACTTCTGCCCGGGGTCCGGACCTGCCTAAAACTTCACCTTATCACGACAGAGCCCAGCTAGCCGGAGGGCGAAGTGGGAACAGTGATAATATTTTATAATTTAAAAAATCCTTTATCATTTTATCAGATATTCAGAGAACATGGATAAATTTTCAACTATTTTGGATCCCATTATTAGGACTTTCAACAAAGAATGCATTAATTAAAGACCCGTATAACTCTATTTTCAGTATACAGCAATTGAACCATAAAACTTTGAGAATCTTCCATGGCTTTGTCTCATGGAAGGCATGACACTATTATTAGTAATTATAGGTCTTTAATATTCCATGTATCAGAGTAAGTTCAGCACAGTTAGCAACTCTGGTACTAAAAAACAATATTTACAATTGCTTGGAAGTTTTTTTCCTTTCTGATGTTCACATGATAGCGTCAACGTACACCTTCTGAAACTAAAAAGTTGCTAACTTTTCTAGTAGCTGGGCTCCTCTACATCTACTCATTGACATCCTCAGAAGCAAGGGTAGGATACAAAAGATGGTGCCTGTGAATTTCTTGTAAGTATTGTTTCATTGCTTAAGTTTTTCCAACAGAGCCACAGAATAATCTGAGATTTCTGTTAAATATTTGTGTTTCTTATTCAATATAGGAATATAGGAATTTAAAATACAGGAATACGGGAATTTAAAATCAAAATTGTATGCAATTAATGGGTTTAAATGAAAGGATAAAACCAGAAGTCATGTATACAATATTTCAGACAAATGCTGTTTAAGTTATTCTAGGTTTGTATGTTTCTCTGTTATTATTTATGTTTGTTTATTTGTTTGTTTGTTTTACTTTGGAGCATGATAAATTAAGTCTCTAAGTGGTGTATAGGGCAGAGAGTTTATTTGCTGCATAGTTGCTCTGAATTGCAGTCCACACTAAATATGGCTAATGCTATTTATTTTTTGATTCAAGTTCTGCATAAGAGCTTGGTTTTTTTAAGTTTAAAATATAGGGTTAAAGTGAAGTATGTAACTTTCATGGCTGAACTATCTTTGAAACCCTTAAAACCACATGACTTTTTCTTTTTAAAAAAAGAAGCCAATGTATGATCCTGATTTGCAGAAACTCTGCAGAAATATGTAGTCTCCTAGATTTTAGTTCCACAATGAAGAAAAAATAGTAACGATGCATGCTGACAATATAATATCACAAATACCTTGAATTTATATTAGAATTTATTTCCAAATTGTTTACTTGTACAAGTGGCAAAAGAAAGGAATTAGGCTTTATAGGTTCGTATTAGGAATCTTTTACTGTCTCTTTCCATCTGTCTTCTACAAGAAAATAACCTCCTCACTTCCAACATGCCACCTTCCTTATTTTGAAAAGATGTTTCAGTTCAAACACCTGGACTCATCACAGAAGTTAAAACATTCTGCATACTAGCAGCTGACTGGACCTGGGTAATCTTTCCTAGGAGAGCATTTAAATTTCCCTGAAGAATAAGGAACTGTCTCATCCATGAGAAGAGGCTCCCTGAGGTTCTGGCTGAGGTATGAGTTCAAATGCTTTAACAAGGCTTTTATGCCTCCATCTATTCATCTATTCAAAGGAAGTTACCTTTTCCACTGCTTCTTGTTACAAAGCCTGACAGATTATATATATATATATATATATATATATATATATATATATATATATAATTCAGAGAATTTCTATATGCATACAAATTATTTTAATGATCCTTCAAAGCTAAACAACAAACAAAACACAACAAAACCCCCAAATCTATAAACTGAAACCTAACGCCTTTTGGAAATGCATTTTCCTTCCTGTCTTTACTTGCTTTTCCTGTCAAACTCTCTCTTTTAACCATGACTGCTTTTCCCATTTGCTCTGTCCTTCAACCTCAGGTGGCTGGAAAAGTCCTTTTTATGTTCTCCTGGATGATTTCTTTTTTCTACTAATCCCAGGTTGCTTCTTGACTCACCCAACAACTCTTCTCATCATACATCTCTGTAACTACAGTTCTTTATCGATTCCAGGATGTTGCTTTCATTGCACTCTTTCTAATACGACTGTTCAAGTAAGATCTATCCTGTGATTCCAGCATCATGCTTTTTGGCACAGCCTTGCTTGACACAAACTGGCTCCAGAGTCTCTCCATTTAGTGGAAGTTTCGAAGGATGACTTCAGGAGGACAAGTTATTAAATGAAAATTAAAAGCTACTTCTCCTTGTCATATAATCCTGAAAAATTGGCTAAGGCATTGATTTGCTTGGGCAGTGGGAGACTTGAGAAAATCAGAACTATTGGCAACATGAGAGAATGAGTGTCTGGAGGAGTGATTGGGGACAGAAAGTGAAATAGATGGGAATGTAGTACTGCAAGAGGAGTTTGTTAGAACATGTAATGGTCTTTCTAAAAGGACTTCTTACTTGTGTTCAGTACAATAAACTGTGGACACAAGAACATCACAGGAAAAATGGGGTTGGATTTACCATTAATTGCCCCCAACAGGTGTTTTCTCCCTTTAGTTTATAGAGTCACATGGAAAACATAGTGTTCTGGCTCTTTAGCCCTCAATTCAGCAAAACACTTGGACTTATCCGTAAGTCCAAAAGAATTCCATTTGTACATAATGGGTCTTAGATATGTTTAAGGATATACTAAAATGTTTCAGAATAGGTGTGGCACTGGGAGTGGCAGGAGCACACCACCCTGTCTCTTTTCTCCTTGGTGTGGTTTTCTTCAGAGCAGTGGGTCTGTGACAGGGAGACTCTGCTTGGGTCTGGGAAGGCAACCACAGAGACTTCCTAATACTAAGTGTCCTTCTCCCTCCTTTTTCTGACAGGACACCTGTTACTGACCCATGGGCCCTTTGTGTGGACTGGAACTCTTCTTTGTGCCCTTGAGCGAAGCCTCCCAAGAGTATGAGAAAGTGTGCATGCTTTGGGTCACTGTCCTGTCCATGTAGTGACAATGACCTGATGGGGGATAACTCTCACTGGAGTGTCACTCTACTTAACCCCACTCTGTGATTTTTAGCCACTGGTCTCCATAGCAAAATACATTTTGTTTGTATTTGTTATCTGAATATGAGTTTGTTTCTGTATACTCCCATGACATTGGTTCTCAACAGTTCTTTTCAGTTCAGTGCATTCAAGCCAATTTATTCTTGTTTCTTTTTATGTTACCAGCTCCATTTTAATATTGATACTTGTCTGTACACTTTGTTATTTCAGACTTTTTAACAGTCCCAAACCAACCAGGGCCATCCACAAACCAAACCAAACCAAACAAACACACAACTAAAAAAAAAAAAAAAAAAAAAAAAAAAAAAAAAAATGGAACAAATGGAACTTTCTGTGAATCTTTTAAGCCTGTGTGTCTGCAGAGGACAGCATCAACTTTTTCTGTATTCTAATTTGTTCCTCTAATTTGAGAAACCCACATTTCACATATGTTCTGTAAGCACTTACAATTTCGAATAAGAAAAATCTGGCCAAAGCAGACAATGGCATCCTCAGAAATAAAAAGAAACTTTTTGACTTCTACACTATCTAGTTAGAATCTGATCCTTCTGGAGACATGAGTTGTATTTGACCACATCAACACTTCCATTTCTTGAAAAAAATTCTCATTTGATTTCCTATGAAGTAATATTGGTTCTAGATTCTTTGCAAAACTCTCATTCTTTCCTTTAAGCTAATGGAGCTTTTCTCCTATTTTTATGTTATTGAATCCTCTGGAGTTCTTATTTCTTTATAATGCTAAATTAAATTTGTAACATGAATTAGAAATAAACATTGTACAATTATGCAATAGGAATTCTAATATTGCTTGTGAGTGACAAATATATTTTGCTTCCTTCGAGAATTTTTTTTTGTTTTGCCATGGAACACTGTATTTGGATTGTCCTCTGAATGTTCCAGAAATTACAATCTTGGTAGGATATGTTTCAAGGATTTAAAAAGAACGATATATGTGATCTTACCCAGTCTCCTTCAGAGGCATTATTAAATACTGTGCCCTAAGCTTGTTAAAAAGTGCTGGGAATTTTCCTATAATTATACTTTGCCATTATCAAGGCATAGACCATGATAAGGACAAGAGTCATGTCAAAATCTTTCCTTCTTATGGTCCTAGTTCTGATATCTCCCAATTTCTTTGACTTGGAATGGTCAGTTTATTTCTTCTATTAAAAGCTGGGAGAATTAAAGTTGCTTCATATTTGGCAGACTCCCACACTCATCATCCATAAAAAACTTAAATTTTGGTAGGAAAAATTTTCTCTACAGACAGCAGGAAAAACTATTGCATTTTGATGCATATAAAAATTTTTAACTGGTTGTCATTTACTGAAACTCTTATATGCTTTGAATAAATCCTACTATATTCTGGTTCAGCAAATTATTAAAAAATATCCCCTACAGAAAATTTAATTTTAGTACAGTATGTGAAGGTTAAACTGCTCTTAATATTCATTTATAAATTAGAATATTGTTGTAGGGAGATAAGGTTCAGGCAAAAAGGATTTTTTTTCCAGGAAAAAAATTACCAATTTTCCAGGAAGACTTTTAAAATTAGTACTTCAATGGTACACATTGTAACATTGTTAGAGCTGCCTTAAAAAACTTTATACACATGTTCATGTTGTCTAAAAATAATCTATAAAATCAATAAATATATTATAAAAAGGCCAAATATTAAAATTTTTGCATTAGACAGTACTACTAAATAACTTGGACACTCTAATATCTGAAGACTTATCAAACTAATGGTAAGCTTTACTATGTGTGTCCTATACCAACATAAAAGACTTGGCCCCTGAAAAACTCTAGTCTTTAATCCAGGATACACTTGGATTCATCTACTAGGCAGATAATGACACAGAATCAATATCTGAAATTGCATACAAGCATCACATACACAAAAGTATTTGAAGTGTTTGAAGGCGTAAGGTGGTATCTCTAAAGGATTAGTTGTAGTAGTGTGTTTCCCACCCATATAATTTTTCAAACCAAATTATTATTTGTTCTTTTGCTAAAAGGCTCATTGGAAGGTAAACATCAAATCCAGCTATATAACTACCTAAAAGGAATAGATATATTGAGGACTTTAAAATTTTGCTTTTGTTTTTCTGGCTCAAGCAAAGCAGCATCAGACAGATTTTTTAGAAATCATCAGAAAAATAATACCCACTGACATTCTGGCACAGCATAAAACCAGTGTATGTTTCAACAACAGCAAGAGATTAATGTCTTACTCAGAAGTTACACCTTAGCTTGTTGGAATAGAAATTCTTCCATCTTATCTCAGATGAGCGAATAATTATTAACCAACAATTAGCAGAGAAAGTCCCTCATATTAGGAGGCTTATGTTAAGGATTACTCTGAAAACTCAGGCTTTAGCATAAGGCTTTATCAATGGGACACGGTTACAAATGCATTGCAGTATCTGTTCTTGTTTTAAAACTGACTTTGCAACTTTCGATGTGAAGACATTGTGAAGACAAGTGAAGACATGTAATAAAAACAGGGAGGTGATTATGGACAGCAGATCTTACAGCAGACTTCCAATAAATAAAGGGAACTAAAAGGAAAGAGGAAGACTTTTTCCATGCCTGTAGTGAGAGAACAAGAGGTTATGATTGTAAACTAAAAGATGGTAGATTTCTATTGAATATAGGAACATATTTGCTATAATGAGTGTGGTGACACACTGGAACAAGTTGCCCAGAGAATTTTTAGATGCCACATTCCTGGAAGTGTTTGGGGTCAAGATGGACAGAGCTTTGAGCAACCTTGTCTTTTGAAAGATGTCTATGTCTATGGCAGATTGGGCATTTAAAAATCTCTTCCTATCCATGCCATTTTATGATTCTAATATCCTATCTGGATCTGTAAATTCCTATTGCTAACATTTATATAATTTCAGGAGTTTGTGGTAATTTCCACTTACCCTTATCAGTGAAGCAAGTCTCTACATCTCTGTCCATCATTTCTAAAAGGATAGTATTGTTTAATTTACAGCAAACACATTTTCAAAAGGTGGCAACTCATTTTATCAGAGCTCTTTCATGGTGTTGTAATCTTAAATATGCATCAGAGTTATGCTTTGCTCCTTTTCAAATCTGCCCTTCTCTTTGATGTTTTTATCCACACACTGGTTAAGGAGATTTGTATTCTGTCACTATCTATGTTGTGTTTAAAACACAACTCTTACAATTAATGTGCAGGAAATTATATTCTACTCTCAAATGTTATCTTGATGGTTATGCCATATGTGGTGAAAATGGATTCAATAGCACAGATTACCCACAAATCTTACTACTTTATAGAAAGCCTAGTTTAAGGAAGTGAAAATTCTAGCCTAGGCTTTATAATTTTTTTTCCCAGACAAGAGGAACAATTTTCTGTCTCTGAGGTCTATTCTCTAAGGTACAAGGTTTGCTCTTCCATGTGTGTTTTTTGTGCTTCATTTGGTCTGCATTTCTGACATGTGTGATAAACTATGTTGCAGATTTCAAAGTGATACTATCCACTTTGGGTAAGAATTTAAAATCTCTGAGTTGTTTTTATTTTTATTTCATAAATTAAATATTACTTTAAAAATATATTTCTGTAAGTCTTTATCAGCATCTAAATAAGAGTTGGTGTGATGACATTTGTATTAAGTCAGAAATACTGCATAGGAATAGTTCTACTCATGCACTAACAGCCTTGTCTAGTTTTACTTTTCACTATGTTACTAATGCTAATACAATACAAAGTCTAATTTGCCTTTACCTGAAAATACTTCTGCTAATAATAGCCTATATTTCCTGTCCAGGTAGACATTCTAACATTCTAGGCTATTTAGAAGTAGTAATGTGTATATATATGTGTGTGTGTGTGTGTGTGTGTATATATTATATCTCATTTTGTTCTGGACTTCATCTTGCTGGTTTTTCTTTAATGTTTGAGAGTTTGTATCTGTAACAAGAGGTAATAGGTACAAACTAAACTGTGGAGGTTCTTTCTGACCATCAGGGTCTGATGGTCTGAAGGTGGCCAGGCACTGACGGAGTTGCCCAAGGAATTTTTGGTCTCCATCCTGAGAGATATTGAAAATCTGTCTGGACATGATCCATGGTCCTGGGCAACTGAATCTGCATGAGCAGGGTGGGGTTGGACCTGAAGACCTCCAGGGATGTCCTCCACCCGCAGTTGTTCTGTGAAGTTCTGTTAAAGTGTTTTGGTTCTTTTTTTGTCTTTCAATCACTTAAAGATTTTCCCTTTATAAGACTTAGAAAAGGTTGGTTTTATTGACATAATTTGGCTATTTTTCATATAGTCTGAAAATCAGTCTTTTCTATTTTAGACCAAACACTGTAGGCATCCTGTTTTTTCCTCCACTTCATATAAGTTTATTTAGCTTACGCTTTCACCACAGAATATGTTCTTACCATATTGGTAAGAATTACACCATCACATAGAAAGTAGTTTTTGATTCCTTTCTCAATTATTTTGATTATTTTCTCCTCAAGAGACCACTCAGGAATAGAAGACTATGCATAACACAATGTAGTATAATTTGGGTTTTTTTTTTCCCCCAAGATACATCAACAGTTTTTTAACAAATATACTTCTTGCCTGATTATAGATCTCCCTATTTTAAGCAAGCAATCATGTTGCTGAAATTAGGAGCTCACTTGCCCAAGGCTGTTTCTATTTCCATTGTAAAGAAATGGGTGTTCTTAAAGGAAAGTTAAATCTCAGGAGTTTCTAAGGCCCTCTAAAAGACATTTACATTTTTTCAGCAGCCACAGGGAATACCTGGACAAATGTATATCTAACTTACATGCCTCAGTATAGTGTCTAGCACTAGCTTAGATATATCCAGACATGCTCTATCTTTCAACACAGATTCACTGACTGTAGTCAGATCGGGGTTTTACGTGTTTACCTTCAAAACTGTGGCCTTGTATTATTTTGTACTATTCAGTGGTATTATTGCTACAATAGCATTACTCTGGTTTGTGTTCAGACATCACTGAAAATCAAGCTGTGTGCCATTTGCACTTAGGGTAACATCATACTAGGTTTTTCATCATATTTTAGAATGTCTTTCCATTAAAAATTCATCTTTGCTGTGATGGAATTGTCACTGAATTCACCCAAGTGCTACATTGCATTTGCAAAATGTAAATTTTAGAAAGCCATTCACTGTTCTCCTCCAAGCCTGAAATACTATTGGCTTCTTTGTGACTCTGGGCTTTGACTTTTGGAACTTCTTCTTTCTACAAAATTTAAACTATCATGATGATAGGATCAGAGCAGTGTCCATCCTCCATCTTTTGCTGTCTAAAGTATGTTTACAGAATCTGAAATTGTCTGGAAAGGGTGGTGGATGCTGTTTTAAAGCTGGGAAAGATGCACCCGGGGTGAGGATATAACCTCAGTTTTCTGTTGATTGATGAGAGAGACAGCCCAGGATCCCCTTCTTCTCTGTTCCCATTCCCACAGCTGCTTGTCTGCTTCCCTCAGGTTCTAGTATTCTGACTAGAATCCTAAGGCCAATTGGTTCTGTATTCATTAATCACAATTGGCCTTCGATGTCATAAACCATAACTTCAATTGCTTCCTGATCTTAGCTAAAGAAAGCTGAAGGGTCACTTGTGAAAAAAACCCAGATACTCTCATGAGTGGTTCACAAGCGAGATGAAACTGACATGTTTAGTAAAGGAAATGAAAAATTAGGAAAAATATACAGCTGATCTAGTGGGAACAACTAAAAACTTTTCCCATTCTTCAAATTATTTGAAACACCTTTATTAGATACTTAGCTAAGAAGAGAAAATTATATATATTTTTTTATTGTTATCCATGACTGAAAATCACAAACCCTGCATTTGCAAAATAAAGACTATGAAAATTAAATCTATTTGAGATTTTTAGGGACATGGTCATTCATCTTTGTGCACCATTGAGTAAGGTACTTATCCTCAGATTCTGATGTATAAAAAATTAAAACAATTTTGAAAATATGTGGTGGTGCGGTGCTTCTCCCAGGGCTTTTGCCCACACTTCCTGGCTAGCTCTAACACCAGTGCGGCGAGCAGGTACAGTTCTGTATCCTGGAATACAGTTCCCATCCTGTGGGTCCTTGTCTCAGCAGCAGTGTGAACAATGCGAGAAATAAAGGAATGGAATTCTGATAGGAAATTTCAACTGGGTTTTTAATGAATCTACACAACTTCCTTTCACCCAGGAGTCAGCCTGACAAAGCCCACAAAACTTGATGGTTCTTCCCTTAAATCGGGGAGTGAGGGAGTGGGGAGGTTATAGCTTGGAACCAATCCAGAATGGGAAGGGAGTGACCCCGGACCCAAGTGACAACCCATAGAACAAATCAATGAACACAGTGGGAAGGGGAACCTAGACTCTGCCAATCACTCAAAGCCTTCACCAGAACTTTCTGGATGAAAGGTGAGGCCTTGAAGTGACAGACAGGACCCAGGTGTCACATAAATGATGACAGGAGTAAACCATAATGGGGTAAAACATGGGGTGCATGGGGAAATCCATTGTGAAACAATATAAAACAAACAGATGCATACAGAAAACTGGCAAAACCCCAAAACACACCACTACAAAAATATGTTCTAATAACAATCCAATGATCACTTTGAGTAAAGTAAAAGAGAGCATGATTTCAAATTCTGAAATAAATGCATTTCAGGATGATGTAAGACATAAGGTAAAATACCGATTTAGCAGAATGCCATCTGTAGAGAAAATAAAAAAATAGTTGTGTGGTGGTAGTCCAAAGCTTATCAGCTGAAGACCTAAATTTTTTCTACTCTCTCTTTGAGAAGAAGAAAACACTTTAAACTATGTGGCAGGAGAGTAAAGCTACAAAAGATCTCTAAAGAAATAAGTTTGTACAAGAAAAAGCAAATGGTTCTCCAAAAAATGTGAAACTCAAATCAATGACAATGTAGTAGAAAAATGAGAGAGTTCAAAAAAAGTTGGGGGACAAATTGCTTTGAGATATAGAAATCTCACAGGGGAACAGAAGGACCATTTGTTCCAGTAAATTGAGATAGCAAGCTCTACTCCAGAAAAATCATAACCACGTTAAAAGTAGATCAAGGACACAGCTGAGTTCAGGAAAGACTAGAGGCTAAGGATTCTAAAACCTCTTTGGAAAACTATAAAGATTGCACTGAATTCATTTTATCTAATGGATATTATGCCCTCTGTGAAAATGAACGTCTGCTAATTTTCCAAGAATTTTGGTTGGTTGGTTGGTTGGTTGTTGGTTGGGATTTTTTTCATGTTTGTTTTCTTTTCCTTTTTTATTCTGATAGGACTAGTTCAGGAATTCTAACTAAGAGTCACAAACCAAAACTGCTGAGTCAGAATTTATTAGGCAGACGGTGACTTATCAAACTTCATTTTAGGTGACTAACATTTCAGAACAATCTGCCCATAGCAATGTTTTATAACAGTGATGTAGGGATACACTCTGTTTGCTTAGACTTCTGGATTTACATTCTCTGTTCAGTTATTTTCATAGCTAGTCTGAGGCAGTAAAGCAACCAGGGTAGATTAACAGATGTACACCTCAAGGAATGTATTAAACTGGAATCATATTGAGACTCATAATCAAGGACTGAGATCTCGTACACTGTCATTTGAGTTAATAGTTTTGTCGTGGCTTTTAAGAACAGAAGAATCAAGTCAATGAAAGATATTGCTTTTGCTTCATGCAACAACATTTTTTTTTAATGTAAATTATGCTGTATGGTTGGCAAAGCAGTGTTATTACAATTAAGGAGACTTCAGATGGTTGGTCAAATGTGGATTAAAGGTAATGTGGCTGGTTATGTGTTGTGCAAAAAGTAGCTACTGCTGTTTGAACTGATTTGGAATTACTGTGGTTTGAATAATGTTAAATTGTGGATGGATATATATGAATTTATCATGCCCTCAGTAGATTAGTGAGCCATAATCAGAATCATGACAAAAACCTCACAAATGCTTTATTAAAAGGACCCTTAAATTATTACCCCCCCCTTAAATCTATTTTTTAAAATATGAATATATTGGTATATTTTAAAATTTTCTGGTTTGATTAAGTAGGAATAGGGTGCAAAGAGTTTTCAGGATAATTTTAAACTTGGAAAAACTTGAATTTAATGAATGAATACAGTCTCCTTGGAATGTAACACAAGGACAGTCCCTTCATAATATTATTTTTTCTGCTTCGTATAAGAGAGGTGTTCTGAAATCTGATGGATTATGCTCATTATACCATTATAAACCTGCAGACCAATTATTATCTTTGTTGTTTCATTTTTACTTTAAAAAAAGTTAGGGTTTACTTTGTTTGTGTGTATTTGGAGAGCAGATGGCTTCTTTGGTTTTTAAAATGACAGTAGGAGTATTGCTGCTGCAAGTAGAAGCAAAAAAAACCCAAAGAAACTGAGCTTTTGTACTTAATTGAAATTTCACTCTCAGATTTTACTTTTTGTTTGGTTTTTAGCTGTTTCTAAAGGCAAAAAACAAAGCAACATTTCCCAAAAGGTGCTGTAAGCAACAAATAAACAAATGTTTATTCACTGTAAATATTTTACTTTATCATCTAAGAGTCTATGGCTTAGCAGGAAAGGGAATAAGGCACCTCAACTCAGACTGCAGGAAGCTGAAGCAACTTATGGAGTGTACCCTCGTCAAATTTGCAGGTGACACCAAAGTGGAAGGACCACTTGATAGCAGCAATTCAGAAGGGTGTAGGAGGCTGGGTAAATGGGCCAACAGGAACCTCCTGAAATTCAGCAAGGATAAATACCAAATCTTGCACTTGTGAAGGAAGGGATCCCTACAATGTTACAGGGCTTTTGAGCAGCACTGCTGAGAAGAACTTGGGGAGATGTCAGTAGATGGACATCAGCCTCCAGTGTGCCCTGGCAACAAAGACCAAGAACAGCAAGGTCAGCACTAGGAGATCCAGGAAAGTAGTTCTCCTCCTCTGACTGTACCTGTCACATCACTTCTGGAGACTTCTAACAAGTTTTGGGTGCAAGAAAGGTGTTGATCAGCTGGTTTTCAGACATGGAGTAGCATAGCTATTTCTATGAGTCTAAGTAACGTTTTTTGTGCCAGTAGCCAAGGAAATAGTGAATTTTGCCATAAACGTGAAACTTCTATGTTTGGTTTTGATGCTGATACAGTGCCACCAGTATTCATTTTGTTAAACTGAGAATGAATGGTAGCTTTTTTATTATTATTATTATTTCTTAACTAGCTAGGTGTTTTAGTCAGCACTCTGAACTACGACTGTTCCTTTCTTCTTTCTGTATTTTGAAAACCATCTTGTACCTGATTTCTATTTAGCAAAAATCTGATAAAGGTCATTTTTTTCTAAAACATTCAAATTGTCCTTCAATAATTCTGCTGTGATAGCCTACAGTATATAGCCTTTTCCTATATTGAATTTTAGTTCCTTGCTCTCCCAGCATGAATTCAAACCTGTAGTCCTGAACTTGAGAGTGAATAGGGAAGATAGAAAAATTTTCTCAGCGTTAAGCTATGATTTAGTGAAGACTGGTTTGCGGGATTATATTCAGTGTCATCTATTGAAGCTTTTCCCCTTATGCAATATAATTCCAGAAACATTGGCAAGGAAAAAGAGGTAATGTGATTAGTTCAAAAATTTTTCATGGGAAAATGCTATTTTAGCCACAAAGGTGGCAGTTTAGGTAGGATTGTTTTCAAGTAAGAAGACAACAGGAAAAAGAAAACTACACATCCAGAAACCCAGAGTGTTTCTGTTTAAGTGATGTTCTGTGTCCTTGGTCTTTTTTATTTCAAAATTAAACATTTATTGTTTGAGTGATAGGATTTATTGCACAAAACTAACTCTTAGTACTAATGCAGCATTGAAAAATAGCTCTTTCAATTTAGTTTAATTGCAATGTTTAAAAACTGGCTTATCAAGTAGTCTGTAGTAGATTTGCAACACTACTTTGTCAGATGACTGAGATGTTGTACCATGTGAATAAATTGCACAAGTTTACAAGTTTAATAGGAAGCTGTCAGAAAAAAATAAATGTTCTAAGCCTATAAATAACCCATTAGAAAGCATTTGTGATTTAAGAATAAGTAAGGATAGGAGAAGGTTCTTGAACATAGGAGGTTAAAGGACCACTCAGAATAATGGTATCAAAAGTGAAAGGAGTGTATTGCTGAAGAGAAACAGACTGAGGTGCCTGCTGTTTCAACATCAGTATCAGCAGAGATTAAGCCTTGAGGTAAGATAGAGATAGATGGAATGCTTTATAGTTTTAAAACTTGTAACAAGTATGCTGTTCTTGCTGTTAAAATCACTTTTAGAGAGTTGTTTCATCTGGTCACAGACTGAGCAAATATCTTCAAAGGCACTCAGTTTTACTGGATCACCATAATGAATGTATAGAGAACTGTACCCTTAGGCCTGACTTGTGCAATTGGTTTGGGGACTTAAGAAGGTCTAAGATTTGTAAATGAAGAGTAAGCTGTGTAACTGTAGCAAAGCTGAAGCAGTTTTTCATAGGATTACAAACTGGATCTGTGAACCCTTTAAAATTCACCTCACTGTATCCATTTCAATGCATGAAGAAAGTTCTAGTTGATTGCTAATGACCAATCTATTGTAAAGTCAAAATATTAAAACAAATCAGAAAGAAGTAATTTTAAGTTGTTTCATATATTATAGTGGCTTCTAATTGAATAATCCTTTTCCAAAAGTTTTGAGGTCATATTAAATAATCTCTTAATTGATTTACTTAATTTAACAGCCAGAATTTCTCACAGGAGTTACTTTTAAAGTAAACAATGAAAAATATTAATGGAAGAAAAGTGATTGTGCTGTATCCCTGCACATTGTATTAAGCAACATTCCTAATGTGACAATTGCTTAATAATTACAATATAAGTTACAATAGGTATATAAAGACACAGCAGTATTCCCATTTCTTGTAATTCTCAATAAATACAATCAGTTTACCACTTCTGTATTTCTGACTAATGCCCCATATGTGCCCATGTTAATGTGTGCGTCCAGTTAACCCATCTCAGTAACATCAATTAACATAATTTTCATTTAAAACCATAATATAGTAGGTCCAACTCTGCTAGCCTTAAGTATGCCAGGATGCCCACGTTAAAAACCTCTTTTACAGAAATTCATAACCAGTCTGTAAAACTGCTTCAGCTTGAAACTTGGCATGTGTTAGGGAGAAATTTTTTCACAGTTTCAGTCAACATGGTTTATTATTTCATGAAAAAAATCCTGTAACTCAAGAGTTTGTACTTACCATTGCTGTAAAGAGTGTAGAATCCTAAATGCAGTCTGGAATAAATAATTTTTGTCCCTATGTCTTCACAACTTGTTAATGACCAAGCATGCCTAGTTCTATATATAGGACAAAGTTTAAAACAGGAGTTTGGTATAGTCTTCAAAAATCCCTTACAAGCGTGAGGCTTGTAAATGAGATAAAGTCATTACTGAATAGAAAGCAGCACTTGGGAACTGAGAATTAGGAAGAACTGTTTTGTTTAGCAGTTTCACCGTTGGACAGTTTGAGAAGATCAGGTAATAAAATTTTAGTCCAAAAAGCTTTGCAGAAGCTCTGTGTTTCTGGTACATCCACAATATCTTTATTCTTCTACACATGCAATAATAAACATTTGGTTCAAAAGGCCAGTTCTAACATGAGCAAGATAAAAGGCATAAACAAAATCACAGGTCTTTGTATGGATGATCTTGCATACAACCGTTTGAAGACCCTAGAGTTGTCCAGCCTTGGATCTGAAAGGTCCAAGCAGTGAAGTGATGTTTGTTTGGCATCATAATTCAACATAATTGAAAACATGTACTGACCCACTCTGTGGCCAGTTTGAGAAGATCAGGCAATAAATTCTTAACTTGAGTGACACATGGGTCTCACTGTTTTCCTGTAGAGGAAAAACATGACTTAAAACCATACCCTGGTAGCTGTGATATTTTGAGGTTCAAATTTTGATTATATGTCACCATTGTAATAAGAGGTATTTGAAATCACCTCAGGAATTTCAATTCCTATTCAGATGAGTAAAATATGTGCCACTAGTGTCACTGAGCCCAAGAGAAAGAAAATAATTGTGATAATATAATTCAAAGTTAAGGCTGTATGCAATTTTTTTATTACAATCCCAGTTATTGTGTGTAGGTGCTGTCTTTCTTATACTCTTCTTCTTTTTCCAAGTTCTCTTTATCTCTCAGTCTGTTGTGCATCTTCACTGCTGGAAAGCTGTGCTGGTTATTCCTTTAAAGGATTTCAGAAAACATTTTTTTCTACCTTGGTGAACCTGCGCTGCTTTTGTGCTGCTCTAAGTGTAACAAGTCTCCTTCACAGCTGTCTGGTAGCATTCCTAATCTGTCCTCCAACTAATATAAAAGTAACCTCTAAAATTATCATAGGTACCATTCATTTTTTTTTCCAATTTCTCATTTATTTTTCAATCTATTTAATCGTTACTTTTCTTGATAATCAAATCCAAGCTCTTTTTCTTCTCTTTTTCCTGTGTTGTCCTTCATATTTCCAGATCTTCGCACCACTGATTTCCTTTATGTAGCTGTCATTCTCCTGTCTCAGGCATGGAACTCATTTTCTATACCATTTGGAACAGAATTCTAGGTATATTATGAAATGTAATCTTCATTTTTTCTGTTGCATCCCAGTACTACTGCATTTTTCTTTTCTCACCTAGCTGCTAGGCTTTGGGCATTTGCTTAATTGTAGTTCTCCTACCCTTGCTCACTGTATCAGAGTTCAAATATTTAGGGTTTCTCTTCCAGGATTCCTTAGAAGCTAATATAGAGTGAAGCCCAGATGTCTTAGGATGAAAAAGCATTTTACTTTTGCAATAATCACTTAAAGTTTTGCCACCCCATCACTTCCTATATAGTCCTATGTCCAAAATATCCACCCTTTCCTCCTATGCACATGCTGTTAGGGGCCTTATTGGCCCTCTAACTATTGAGGAAGGCATCTCCTGGCTTTGATCAGTTTTTTAGCAGCAATGAAAAGAATTCAAGTTGCCATCTAGTCCAATCCTTTATCCTGAATTAAAATTGTCAACTGACATACTATTGTAGTTTCATTGTTCTGACCAATGTAATAATTTGTTTCTCTGTTACTCATAACTGTTACATGTTGCTTGCCACTTGTTCATAACATCAGCAAGACTGTGAGTTTTAGTTTTGTGTGTATACAACAGCATAAGTGCCTACTCCATGGTGTATCTAGTCCTTATAAAGGTTTTAAGTTCATAGAATCATGGAGTCATTTAGCCTGGAAAAGACCTTTAAGATAATCAAGTCCATCTGTTAACCCAGCACTGCCAAGTCCACTGCTAAACCATTTCCCTAAGCACCACATCTGCACATCTTTTAAACTCTTTAAGCTGTCCACTTTCCCTGGGCAGTCTGTTCCAATACTTGGCTGTCCTTTCAGAGATGAAGTTTTTCCTAGCATCCAATCCCAGCATCCCCTGCTGTGACTTGAGGCTGTTCCCTCACATTGTGTTTCTTGTTACTTAAGACAAGAGATTGACTCCCACTCTTTTACAACCTCCTTTCAGGTAGTTGTAGAGGGGGATAAGGTTCTCACCTCTGTCTCCTCCAGATTAAACAATCTTAGGTTCCTCAGCCACTCCCCATAAGACTTGTGCTCTGGACCCTTCACCAACTTTGTTACCAAAAGACTATTTGTCATTTAACAGACATTAAAAATTTTCTGAAAGAAAATAAACAAGAAGTAGAGAGACCATGGAAGATTTTCTTTAATGTAAATTTAGGTGAACTTTGAATTTCTAACACAGGTATTTCTATTTTAAATATATTTCCAAGTGTTCTTCTTTGTGTGTTTCCAAGTACTCATCTGTGGTAGAGTTCTAACTTAATTGTTCACACTAGATGTTGCATTATGTTTTATATTCTGAAGTTAAAAATGCTGCTAATTTATTTTTGTAGTCTTCGTGTTCAAACTTGCCAATATTTTAAATTGTTTGAGTGAGGAGAGAGGGCTTTTAAAATGTTTCATACATATTTCTCACATGCTATATTTCCCTCAGAAGTCCATTTGATTGTTTATGAAGACACAGATGGATAAATATCAGTATTTGGTATTATCTACTAAAAGGGAATTGAGAAAAAAAAAAATCAATTATATCGATTTCTTTCCTTTATCTTACTAATTATTTACCTTTATAAAATAAGAACATTTATATGAACTTCAAAGATACTTTGCTAACTAGAATTTGCTACAGCTGTCCTCATAATTGATGACATTGATTGACTGAGTGTGAAAAGAAACCTAGTACAGATTTATGTTACATGATTAATAATAAAAAATTACACCACAAGTGCAACTAAGAACTCAATGTTTCATTTAACAAGAAAGTCTCTGAAAGGAAGATGGCATGCGAGGCACACCTCAAGGCTTTTTGATCATACAGTCAGGAAAATAAAATGTTTTAGTATGGGAAGGTTAGTTTGGTAATATGACAGATCATAGGATTCAAGGTTTTGGGAGGTTTTTTAGCATTCAGAATAAGCACAGATCAAATCTACTACAAAATGCCTAGAAGTAATAAAAAGAGAATATTCATGTATCAATATCATTCCAGTTTTCATCAATATGAATGACTCAAAGAGCAATGCTGATACATGAAGGAATGGATATAAGGTGGTTTTGAATACTAAAATTGAGTAGTAAAGAAATTTTTCTTATAATTCAGATAAAGTATTTTATCCCTAATCAGAGAAGTCAGATACTGCCACAGTGATACTGTAGGAAAGAAGATTCTTAATTGTTTTAGTATGAAAATAATTCTATTATGTTACTACTTTTGCTATCAAGACATTGTGTTGCTCAACTCCGTGTTCTTTCAGTCTTAAGTGTTGAAGATGTTAAAAGTTCATACAGATTTATATGACTGTCTAGCAAGGCCAGAGTTTGAGATGGCTTTTTTACACATCATTACCACTGATTTAGAAGGAAATTTTCAGGTGTCCAAGTGGACTGTTTTCTTCATCTTATGAAGATCTAACAGTTGTATCCCCTGTATACCCCCTGAAATACCTTATTGTTTCTGGACTAGAATGATTTTAGGAAATTCTTTGAAAGAGCTATTAGTGGACTCCGTGTTTGGGACACTGAAATTATAATAGAATTTTTCATGACACTCTGTTTCTTTGGATAATAGTGTTGGACACGAGAATAAGACGAATTCTGTGTTGAATTGTTGAAAGATATTGTACTGCACAACAGATGGTGTGACAGCTCTCTGTAAGGCTCTCTTTTGCCAGCTGGACATTTTAAGTATCCAACTCCACTTACTTAATTTTCACCGATTTCTCAAAGTGTTTGAAATCCTTGTCTTCCTTGATATCACATTTGATAAACTTTAACATGAACCTTGATTTAATTTATAATGTAGGAAAGTAGTGATATGTTACCAGGACTTTCACTTTCATAAGTAGGCACTACCATATCTTTCTTGATCCCCTGGAACTTTCAGTATTCAATCATTTCAACTGATACTATTTTCCTACTTCAGAGAATCTGTAGTTGGAAGATCTGGCAGTTTGTCCATTGCAAATGGAAATAAATGAGGACAATTTCTCTGCTTTTCTTCTCTGCTTTTTGAGATGGCATAGTTTTATGACTTCATAGGTCTTATTTCTATATAGCAGCTAATAAGGAGTCAGATGGTGATATTCAAGTTACTTTAAATAAGGAAAAATTTGGCTTTAGGAATTTTTTTAGGATGGTTTTGGTTTTATTTTTTTAGTACCCTTTTTTTACTATTCCTGCTACTCTCTCTTTGAAGGTTTTTCTATCTGTAGCTACCAAGAAGAATCACAGAATCATTCAGCTTGTAAAAGATCTCTGACATCAAGTCCAGATTTTGACTGATCACCACCTTGGCAACTAGACCTTGGCACTAAGTGCCCACATCCATTGTTTCTTGAGCGCCTCTATGGATGGCAACTCCATCACCTCCCTGGGCAGTCCATTCCAGTGTTTAACAAAACTTTCCATGAGGAAATTCCTCCTGATATTTAACCTGAACCTCCCTGGCTGCAGCTTGAGGCTATGTCTTCTTACCCTATCACTAGCTGTCTGGGAGAAGAGGATGACACCCACCTGGACCCAGCCTCCTTTCCTGTAGTTGTAGGAAGTCATCAGGTCTTCCCTGAGCCTCCTTCTCCCCAGGCTAAACAACCCCAGATTGTTCAGCTGCTCCTCGTAAGCTAAAAATTTTCTCTTATATTTTATCTCCTTTTCCTGTTAGATATTTTGAATTGGAAATTTGTATGATCCTTCAAGACAGAACTAGTTATATCTGATTATTTAAGTTACATGACTATGAAAGTTATAAAAAACCAAGAAGGCTTTCAAAGTATCACATAATTTTTAGACATGTGATTTCTTAATCAAATTTTTAAAAGTACAAAATGATGGAAGTAAATATTGACTGAGCTGGTCTCTAATTTTTTAATTTTCAGACTATGACCATGACTTTGAAATACAGTGGCAGTAGTAGCAGTCAGTATGTCTTTTCCTTTTGTCTAAAACTGTTTACATTATATAAAAGTATTGTGTTAAAAAAAGAAGTACCCGAATCACCTTCCATATTGAACTGTGCTGCCTGCCTATTTACAGAGTGAAAAATAGAAAATTGACACTAAGTACATCCATTCCATGACTATTTCTTTTTACTTTCAGGGGCATACACATTTGACCTGTACCCTTTTCATCTGATCATACAGAAAGGACATTTCTGTGAACCACTCTGGCAAATGAAGCTGACCTTAATCTTATCCTGGGTTTCTTCACCTTTAATATCTTATCCTTGTGACAACCTTCTTCTGCTTCAGATACCTTTTCAATTACAAAATACAGAAAATTCAGCCACATAACTGACACATAGAAAATGCACTGTGGTCATTGGTACTGAGCAATGCTAGGTGGAAAAATATTGTCATTTTTTAATATGTCTTGTTCATCAAAATATTATGAAAATGTTTAATTATTATAATTTTAATTCATTTCTTTCCAAATAAAAATTATTGAGTTTCTGTATTGGTCTAAATCTATCTTGTTCTGATAGAAATTTCAGTTTAATGAATCAACATGTTTTAATGTAAAAAATATGTGGTAAACAACTTCCACTCATTTCTGCCTTTGGTTTATCCCATTATGTCTGTTGTCATGTCTTTTTTTACTTTCTCTGAACCTGCATGTCCAGGACTTCTAATGTTTTTTCCTGTGTCAGAAATTTGGAAGGTGGCTTTTTAGTGTCTTTGTGCAGTGCCTGCAATAATGGGCCTTACAATATTTGGATTATTAAGTATTTCAGCAATAAAAAAGGGTAGATAAATACCAAGGTATGTGACATAAAATAACCTAAAAGAGATTTCAGAGCCTAAAACAATTCAACAAAACAAACCCAGTCATCATATTTGTTAGGTATAATCTTGAAAAAGGGCAACAAAATTTATCTTTCTTAACAGGACAGGATGACTGCTAGCCTGAAAAATGAGCTTAACAGTAAGATAGCTATCATCCATTTTAACTTGTTTTTCTCATAAGGATAGATCAGCTGAAATAATCTGCTCACCACTGCAGTCATCTTCTGTGACACTTTTGTACATAGTGCTAGATGTATAAAAAGATTCAGGTAAAATGTCTGTTTACACATTGAATTTTTAAGAAGCTGTTCTGCAAAAGTTGGATCAGATCTGAAGAGCCTGTCTAGGTTTTGTGGATATTTGGAGACAACATGTTAATTTAGGATTAGGACATGGGAATACACAATTTACGAACAGATCCTGCTATTAAATCCTCCCCTCAAGGTTTATACAGCAAAGAGAAAAACAGAAAGCTACTGATGATGAGCTACTACATGTTTTATAAATTTATTAATAAATATTTCAGAATATGACAAAAGTATATAATTCCAGTTTAAATAATGCCTTACAAATCAGTCATTACCAGCTGTGAGAAGTGATTTGTGAAAATAATGACTTGCAAAATAAAAAAAATTAACATACCTAAATCATTGGGACAGAGAGATTAGATGCTAGTTTTGTTAGTAATGTGCTTGCAGCAAATTGATTGCTAGTGATTTAGATAATTGTGGGAATTTTTGAAAAGAGAAAAGGAATCACAAATGTTGCTGTTCCAGGGATACTATGAATGGCACTTTTTTGGCCATAAGGATTCCTGTTGCTGTATCTCTGAAAATTCCTATGAGCGTGGCAAAATTCTTACAAGTCATTAATTTTTCTAAACTTTGGCCATTGCTCTCTGCTTCTACTGCAGTACAATCCTAAACGGTTACTATGTTGATAGCAGTGACACCGAGGTCATTATTTTACTTGTTTGGATTATTCTGGGCTGATAATTGTAATAAACAACACATGAAACACCTTATCCTCAATCATAAGGAAAATTACTGGTAATCAAAATGACAAAAAATTTTTGTTTTATGTAGGGAGAAAGGCATCAGCTCCCACTTAAATGTCTTTTGCCATATGAACATTTCTTTTATACGTACTCTTTTTGAGTGTTATACGTGCTGTGTCATTATACATAAGGGGAAGAGACAATCTCATAACATATACTTTATGCTCTTGAGCAACTTTAAACCCCTGCCACATGCTTATGCTAGATAATTACCTTCAAAAATGAACTTTTCATTCATAGTGTTTGTCTTCTTTTCTCTGTACAGATGCCTTAATTTCTTTGTTATTTTGGTTTTTGGACATTTTTTACCTCAGTTGTCCTTTAGTTTATCCTTTGCCTCTTTGTTGAGGTTAATGCTCCCAACTATTTCACATCTCACGATATAAAAAAGAAAGGATAATACACAGGTGTCTTAGTATAGTACTTGTGTATTTGTTCACATGTGAGTATAGTTCTATTCTGACCTAAGAAGCCTCTTGTTGACATTCAATGGCACAGATAAAATGATCCAAAACCAAAAAAAAGTCCTAATATTAACATCAGCCACACAACTTTGAACTGGTTTTGAAAGCCTCAGATCTCTTCCCTCCTCACTCCCCTTTTTCTATAGACATCTAGAGAAGGCCACATATTAGCATGATTAATTGAAAAATCAGGGATGAATTGACAGCTCAGAGTAAAATTCGATGTTTTCATAAACTGGAGATTAATTCAAATTGTTCATTTAGGAAGTGAAAAATGCTTAGAAATTCTAGGTGGCATTTATATAATTAATAATAATTGTATCTATTCCATCTGTTTCTTCTTGTGGATAATTGGTTTTTATCACTGCAGATGTGTCCCATTGATACATGCTGTCAGCCAAATCAAGGCAAAACAGGAGATAATGTAAGAATTAACATTTTACAGCTGGAAGAGAGGCTACTGAAATTATGGACGAAAAGGTTTTTTCTAAAAATCTGTGTATGGATAATTATATCTCAGAGCTGAGGAGTACTGCATTATGTGTAAGATTTACAGGAAAAAAAGTTATGTTTTATTTAAACTTTAAAAAAAAATTTCTTAATTTTGTACACACCTATTTTACATGACTGGCTAGAATTTCTATTGCATTAGATTTTCGCAGTTTTAGTCAAAACTTGGTTAATGCCAAGCAAAGCATGGCTAATTCCTTTTTCAGAAGTCAATTAGTATAGTGAGAACACTGAAAATCTATTTAAGTTATCACTTAAATTATTATTATGAAAATATTTTTGTATTTGTTTTACTTTTTTTGTAACACATAATATCAGGCAGAGTATGATTTCAAAACTCTGCAAAGTTAGAAGTAAATTATAATGTAAGAATGTCTGGAAGGTTGACATAATTTTACCAATGACATAATGGTAGGGCATAATTTCATTCAAGTGACTCTAAATTATGATGTAAAATAGCTCCCTCCCCCAATGAATAGGTCTGCTTTGTCTGACTCAACAACTGCAGGGCATAAACACAGTTGCTGGATTTCTAGTGTAAGCCAGGCTTGAGAGCTTCCATAATGAAAACCACCCATTTCTGCAGGAGATTTGCTTATGATGAAATTATGTAAAAAACTGAGAAATGGGTATGTGGCATTATGAATTCCAGAACTGAAGGTGACTTAAATGTCCAATTTCACTGATTTAAATAAGATATATATATCTAAAAATTTGAAAGCACCTAGCATATTTTCCAGGTTTATCCTGTAGAACTAGAAAAGATTTTTAGTAAAACAGAAGTAACGGTGTTTTCTGGGGTGTTTTTGAATGTAAGAAATTATGTATAAATTAAATACAGGGTGTTCTTTTAACCTACATGAGCATAACCATGAGTATTTTTAAAGAAGCTAAATTAAAATGCTCTATTCTTGAAATACTTATGCTATTTTACTATAATAAAGTGAAATATGTTAATCCAGGTTCTAGTTCAATAGTAATGGTAGCAATTCAGTGATAGCATCTAAAGAAGTAATGAGTGTTAATCAAAGAAAATGATAGAGGGATTCTTAAATTCTTTAAAAAAAGGATTTTAAGTGATTCTTAAAACACTGCAGTGCCTTTCAGAAATTAAATTTTTCAAAGTAATAACTCAGGGTTTTACAATCCATTGCACTCTGACTTTTTCTTTTCCATGGAGTCTGAGTTTCACTGAATTTCAGTCTGATTCCTCTCTTCTACTAAATTGTCAACATTTTTCCAAAAGTTATAATACTGCCTCATGTGCAATAGAGTATCTACTGTAAGGAAAGAGAGAGTGAGATTGCAATAAACCAAGGTACTGAAGAGGTTCAATCATTCACATAGAATCATAGAATATGACTTGCTTTGGTTGATTTGGATTATCTAGAGGAATATATGTTTATCTACAGTCATGAAACGTGCCATGACAAGCAGGTACTAGTGGGTAAAGTCTCGGTGTTATGGGTCACGATGGGGTCAAAATGTAAATATGGGGAGGCCTGGCAGACTGAGTACACCACACTGCTGCAAACACAAGGGCTATTTGCTTAAAATGGTGGAAATAGCCACTGGATGATTGCAGTTGTACCCTGTGCCTCACATATACATGTCTGTGTCTATGTCTGTGTCTATGTCTATGTCAGTAGTTGGAAGGTATAGGGTCTAGGCATGTCATAAATAATACAATATAAGGGGGTGGCTAATGTCCTGGTTGCACAAAGGGGCAGAGCTTAGTTTACCTGGAGTTTAATTAATAGTTGGTGCTAAACCACCACAAATATTTTCAAAGTTAAATTTAATCTAACAATAGTAATTTTAGTATATTGTTATTTTATACAAATTGTCAAAATCATATGGGCTGCTTATGTAATTCTGCTTTTTTGCCTTTAATCACAGGTAGAAGTAAGAAATAAGAGAAAATAAAGTTAAGTTTTTGAAACAAATATTTTTAACATCTTTTCCTAAGTACTGGTGGTTCAGTTTTTCCTCAAAGTAATTTTCCATTTTATACCTTGAACATTTTCTGTAAAAACCTGATGGTCCTGCTTTACAGCAACTTCCATTGAGTCAAACTTAAAACATCTTGTTCAGCACAAATTAAAAGCTGCAGCAGAGTCTAGTGTAGCTGCTGTATGTGAGCGATAAAGAGATTATCTGAAAAAAATGTAAGACCCAGCTTAGCTGATTGTTGGGTGTCATCCCATAACTGTTTTGCTTCCCATTCTCCATCCCAAACAAGAACATATAAAGCTAATGGAAACATAAAAGTAGCTGAAAGATAAAGGAGAAGTATATTGAAAGTTTTAAATGAAAGTAATGCAAATGATGAATCATGCTTTTGTCAAACAAAATGCTGAAGTAAATGCATATATCTCTAGTATCTCTAAGTCTGTGAGGATGAAGGCTTTCTTCTCATACTAAAGAAAGCTTATTCTTTTGAACTTAATATATTCTTCCTATTGAAATTATTGAATTTTGCAAACAGATTAATAAAATATTTCACTAGTACATAGGAATACAGATTGATAAAGAACTTGTATAAAAATGCATTTTTTCTCTGAAAATATTGAATATGGGCTGTAAAGAACATTCAATCTTATTTATCCCAAATCAAAATGAAATTGATTGTATCAGTCAATATTTATAGGTAATAACATGGCATTTAACTCTTTCATGGTGTGAGGGGTAGTATTTGTTTTCTTTTAAACATTTAAAGAAACACTTGTTTCTTTAAATTTTGTAAATATACTTGCTTATTTTCTGCAAATTCACTTATTGGTGAATTGTACATCTTTTCATTAAAATGGTCGCTTCACTCTTTTCTTCAGATACTTTAGACTCAAAGGATGTCAGAAATCTCAGCCAACAGGACTTAATTATTTGTTAGTTGGTTAATGCAATATTTAACTTCTGGATGTCTCAACCCTAAAGCAGAATTCAGATTCTTATGGCAGAAATTGTAATCCTTGTAGTGTGTGAGTAGAGTGAGTATTTAGCTCTTCTAGTGAGCAGAACAGAAAACTGAAGAAGTAAACACCAGGAACCCTAAAAAAGAAGTCAGCCTGAAATTTCAAGCTCCATTAAGTTTAGATACATAATTCTCATCTAGATGAAATTATCTGACCAGCCTGAGGTAAATGCCCTGAAATTATCTTAGAGTAGATGGGTCTGTCTCCTGTTTCAAACAGAGGAGAAATTTCTCAGCTTTTGTAATGTGTTCAGTGACAGTGGTGGCAGTGAGGACATACTGTCTTTGATTTCTACATTAATAATTTTAGCATGTGGAAATGTGAGCAAAATTGTTTCATCTTCAGCTCAGTAGGTATAAATGTAGATCAAATCTCTCATACTTCCAGATATGAAGATGATTAAGGATTTGAAGCACATGGGAATAGACTGAGAAAGCTGGACTTGTTTATATTGGAAAAGAGAAGGCTGAGGGGAATCTTTTCAATTAATTTAAATACCTGATGAGTGGCAGTGAAGAAATTCCAGTAAATTGCATAAAATTCCAATAAAAATAAGAAAAAAAATTACTGCTAGGGTGGTAAAACACTGGAACAAATTGTTCAGGAAGGTCAGGGAGTCTCCATCTTTGAAGGTGTTAAAAAGCCATCTGGATTCGGTGTTGAGTGACCTGCTCTACATGGTGCTCCTTGTGCAGGCTAGTTGGGCAAGGTGACCTACATAGGTGCCTACCTTAGCAATTCTGTGATTCTGTTACTCTGTAATTAAATAAAACAGAACACTGAGCTCAGTAAACACTCTCTCTTTGGGCTTCCTCTGGAGTATTGGTGCTTACTTTGCTGTACAGAAATAATAGCATGTTCTTTTAGCATGCTAAGTTTTCAAAGCTACATTGATAAAAAAATTATTAATTGAAGATGTAAAACATAAATTGACTTCAAAACAGACCAGTCTCCATTCCCAGGACAGTGAGCACACATAATAAATGCTTATGATTTCACAAGAAAATGGCTAATGTTTCGTCTAAATGCTGATCTGATGTCTGATCCAGAACACAAAGACCAGAGCCTTGTAAATTTGCAAAAGATCATATTCTGAGCATTCTTGGCATTTGGGAAACAGAAAAGTGACTGAAAAAATCTGTCAGAGTGAGTACTATCCTTTTGTTGTCTGTGGACAGAACTAAGATTTCATATTTCATCTGAAATGAGAAACTTGATTAGATCTATGAATTTTTAATTATCATTTCAATCAGACATACCTGAAAAATTGCAAATGCTTGGATATTTTTCATTCTGATACTGCACATTTTTATTAAATACAAGATACAACAGTATTACACACTCGTAAGATGGATATAAATTTTTGTCTGAAAAATAAATCTGTATATTTTTTGTCATTTCTCTCACTGTTATTTGGTTTGCATGAGTAAGTCTTGTGCAATCCTTTTTCCTAAAGGCAAAAAAGAATACCTCAGCTTTATCATCATAGTTCATCCCCCATGTTGTTGACTTTCTTTCCAGATTTATTATCTGGTGTCAGATGGCCTAATTCGTTATTTCTGTTTTATAGGAACCAAAATAGTATCTAACTTGTGGTACATATCCAGCAATAAAATCATTAGAAAAAAAATAAAACCTAATTGAGGGTTTGTTAATATTTTAATTCTAGATACATGGATATTTTGTGTGTGCATTTTAATGAAATTTCTTAAAAAACTATTTGCTTTTACTAATAGATTGTATTACTACCTAGATTCACAGAATTGTTGAGTTTGAAAGGGAGCTCTGGAGATTGCTTAGTCCAAACCCTCTGCTCAGATCAAAGTCTGCTCAGGTCTATGTCTGTTTGGGTTTTGGATATGTATGGGGATCGAGATTTTACAACCTCTCTGAACAACCTCTTCCAAAATTTTACGTGGTCTTTGTAAAAACAGTGCTTCCCTATGTTCAGAAGCCACTTTCTTTGTTCTAAAATTTGACCACTTCCTCTTGTTCGGTAGTGGACTCACTGGGAAAATTCTGGGTCCCTCTGCTTTGCCTCCTTCCATTAGTAAGATCTTCCTGTGTTTTCTCTTCTCTAGGCTAAACAATTCCAGCATTCACAGCCTCTCCTTGTATGACAGATTCTGTAGTTCCTTAATCATGGCCCTTTGCTGAGCTTCCTTTAGTAAATCTGTGTCTCACTTTCTTGGGGAGCCCAGGTCTGAACCCAGTACTTCAAATGTGTCTCAGTGGGGCTCAGCAGAGGTGAAGGATCACCTTCTTTATACTGCAGACAGTGCTCTACCTAATGCACCCAAAATGTTTTTGTCCTTTGCCACACCATAGAGCTGGTTATGTTCAGCCCATGGTTCACTGGAATATCCAGGGCCTTTTTGCTCTACTTGTGTTGGGAATACTACTGAACAGCAGCGCTACTGAATATTTTTGTCACATCTGAAGTCTTCAGCAGCTCTGTGTTCTGATATTTTTACAAGAATTCTAAACTTTTCCCTAGAAACTGGATGTTCCAACTAGGACAACTTTCCAAAAAGTCACTTCTATGTTAAACTAACAATTTACTGATGTAAGGATGTTATTACCATTAGAGATGGGGATTTTTGAGAAATACATTGCTCAAGACTGTAACCATTGGTTAGCAAGAAAACTTGCTGTTCTAGTTTTCCTGTAGGTTTAGTAACCTTCAATGAATTTCCTATTCAGTAGTCTTCCTTTGAATACATTTGAAGTTTTATCATCCACGATATGCTATGAGTGGATAGCATAAGCATAACTAGAAGCTGTATGAGTCACTTTTCTTTTTTTTGTTTTGTTTTGTTTTGAATCTGCCATGTCACTCAAGATATCTTTTTAAACTGATGAGACAGCAAATGAGGGTTTTAACAGTTTATATTTTTCAAATGTTTCTCACTGTCTTCTAAAGTCATCTCTTGTTTAGACTTAAGCATCTTAGATTATTACTTAGCCTTTCCCCATATGGAATATAAAACACAGTATGCAATATAAAGATATATAATGCTATGAGTTAGAAAGAACTTTTTAAAGATCACCTATTCCAACCCCCTTGTCCTGAAGGGGCATCTTCAACTTGATCAGATTGCTCAGAGCATTATTCATATCCAGAACAGATAAATAATGCATTTAGGAAATCTTCATTCCTGGCTTGCTTCTTCAAGGGACCGTGCTATTTTTGAGTTTAAAACCAAGTTCTTGGACATAAAAATGTCAGTTTCTCTTCAGTGAAGACTAACTATGTTCATTAGCATATATTTTTGAAACTGATTTGAAACAAGGATTGTTGTGTTCTGTTAATAATAATGGTTTGTTCCTTCCCCCCTCTGGTTTTAAAGAATGTTACTTCCCAAGATTGTCCCTTCCGCTTTTCCTGTCAATCCTAATGTATCATTCCTAGCCTCCTCCCCTGAATCCTGTCTATCATTCAGTCACTCGCCCCTGCTTCTAGAAAGTTCGTGGAAGGCGTCAAGTGATAGGACAAGAACAGAGGAAATTCCTCCCCTTCCTCCCCCATTGTATCCCTGAACAGCCCTTCCTACCCTAATCCACTCCCACCTCCTCTGTTTATAAATTGTTTATAAATTGTTACATTCTTTGTTCTGGGGCTCAGCTGGAGCAGTGCCCCTGAGAGTAACAGCTCCCGCCGAGGAGTGTAATAAAAGTCCTGGATTTCGCCCTCTGACTGAGCCTGACTCCTTCCTCCACCAGTGACGCAAGCCTCTCCCGCGTTAAGGGAAAGGATCCCTTATCTGCCCCTTGGGTTCTGCCAATCCTGAGGTGTCAGGCTAGCCTAGTGGGCAGAGGCTTCACTCTCTGTGAGGGACACTGCAACAAGAATTATATCATATTACTTTGGTACATTAGTTCGTTAGTCTTGAGGAAGATTGGGTTTCACTGTGTGGTAATTACTGAGAATTTTGTTTATTTGCAGAGAATGTTAATGTACACTGAAAAGGGGGACATGATCTGGAAAAAGGTACAGATTCTGAGATATTTGTACTGTGTTTCATAAGAGTTCTCAAAAGATGTGAGGATTCATCTGAATTCTTGAGAACTGAATGGTATTTGAAAATGTATGCTGTTTCTTCAAATCCTATCAATAACTTTCTTCCATTTTTATCCTTAATCCACCTCAGTGAAAATATTCCAAAAGTCCTTCAATGAGAAAGTTATTATCCATCTAGAACTCAACTTCTCAATACCAAATATAGATCTCTATTTTCAACACAAAAGAGAAAAATTACCTGAAACAGCCTTTGGTAAACTTCCATATGGCACAAATCCCTAGTATTTCTTCTGGCTTTTTCAGTATATAGAGCATGTCTGAACTTCATGGTCCAAGAAAAACAGGCTGAGAAATAGTTTAATTCAGGTTAGAATAATTTAGAACAGTGTCAAGACCAAAATGAACACAGATTTTATCGGATTCAAATCTTTGTCTTCCTTAATGCTTTAGCTTCCTTGAACAAAGCTTAGACAGGCTTTCATTTTATAACTTCAGTGTTTTCTTCACTTAAGCGTTTAGAAAATGACGTATACCTGTATATAATAAAGACTGTTATATATATAGATCACAAGTTATTTCTACCAGCTCACATACAGTAGCTACTACAACTGTATTCTTTGAAAACTGAAACATGACAAAAGGTGTGCATTTACTAAATTAAAAGAGAACCTAGGACAAGGTATTGGGCTTTTTTTTGGAGTTAAGTCAATAAAGTCATTTGGTTTTGTAGCATTGGGAAAGCCTTTAACACAGATACATGAAGAAAGTGAAATATGAGCTAGAGAGATAATCAGAAATAGTTTTTTTATGTTATCAAAGACTGGTTGATGGTACCCTTATTTAACAAAATAATTGTTTCTTCTTTTTAAGAACTATGTGGTTCTTCTTAAAAATCTGTGTTTGAATTTGGAAGGAGATTAATGTCCCATAGTCATAGAATGATTAGAATCGGATATGCTGCTCCTTTTCATTCTTTCTGAGCATTACCTTTCCAGAACAGCTTTCACATGTTTTTAAATATAAAATATGAAAACAAAACAAAACAAAAAAAACCAACCAACCAAACAAACAAAAAAATCTTTGTTTTTACCTTCCTGCCCACCCATACTACAGGAAAGTTGCTGAGGCAGTTGAAGATACATCTATACATCTTACAGGATATGTGGGCTCCCTAATGCCTGCAGACAACTCCATGTTCTTACTGTTGTTCAGAATCAGGCATAAAGGTAGGTACAAAACATGGGTAGGATGTTTAATTGACACACACAAAAGTGCAATTACTTACTGTTACACTGTTTGTTTCTCATTTACTCCCCTTCTTTTGGGAGGAATGTAAAAGGAAACTAGCAGCAGAGCTTCCCAGCGTGTTTGACTGAAGATTGAAAACCTAGAAATGTATCATAAGGTTAAGTAATTATGCTTGCTCCCAAAGCTCTTGGACTGGAGTATTTTGTCTGTGTTTGGATGGTTACAAATGCAAAATTACCTTTACCATTTTTTTCTTTTTTTCTTTTTTTTTTTTTCTTTTAACATTAGGGGAAAATAGTATCCTTTCCCTTATTCTGTTTCTCAAAGGTTGTTGAAAGAAATGTGGCCAGACAGCTACTTTGTTCTGTGTCTGAACAAATGATGTCTGGAATGTAAATCAAATATAAAATATTGCTCTTCTAACCAACAAAGCATTTGATAAAATTTTGTAACTGTGAAAAAGCAGAGGTAGAAATGGAAACTATTCTGAAGCATTAGATCATTATCAATAATGCAAAAGATGTCTCTTAAACTGTGAAAGAGAATATATGGAGAAATAGGAGACTTGGAAAAAAAGAAGGCAGGTATTATAGGGCCATAGGGCTGTTTTATTTAAATTATTTATCCAATGAGAGTGAAAGAGAGACAATACTTAACAGTAAAAGAAAAAAAGAAAAAAAAAAAAAACAAAATAGCCCAAGAACATCACAGTATTTTAAAGGGCAGATAAATTTAAGGTTTAATTTATATGTAATAGAACAAAAATTTATTTTGCCTTCACTGCAGATATTGGGTCCATAGGGAGAGCATACTTTTTTGCCCATACGTGACTATTATTAAATACATTTCAACTTACACAATTTTAGCTTCTTCATAGTCAAATATTTTACCATTTAGTTTAAGTAAAATTGGTTTAAGAAATTAGCTGCCAGTTCAAAGTTGCTTATTCAAAGCAACTGATCAAAAACGTCCTTTCCAGGAAAGGAAGCGAAAGTGACTTTTTTTTTCCCCCTAATACCTATAGGAGTTCACTATTTAACTGTTCCAGTAATACGAAGAGAGAATTGGACTTAGCTTCTCTCAGAGGAACAGCAGTCAGCAAAAGCCTCTTAGTCCTCTTAGCCTGAGGAATGTGTGTCTCTAACAGATTGCCAGAAAAGATTAACTGCTGCAGGTAGCACAGCTGCTGGTTCAAACAATTTTGATCTTTTTATATCTTGTGCTCATTCTGTTTCCACATGGAATTGGTCTGCTTGTTATGGAGAGCCGCAGGTAGCACAGCTGCTGGTTCAAAAGATTCCAGTCCCCTTATATCTTCTGTGCATTGTTTCTGCATAGAACTGGCCCAGTTGTTTTGGAGAGCCCCAAGGAAACCACTTTACGAAATAGTTTGCTAACCTTTTCAAGGAGTGAAATATGGTCCTACTTTTTTTGTCTTTGTAGTGGAAAAGCGGAAAAGCTTGTTCATCAAAAACAGTATTTACTGTAGTTTCTTTGCATAGTTTTTCCTAGGAGAGTAACAAGAGATACCATTTTAAAAGCCTAGTTTAAGGGGAAAAAAAAAAAAAAAAAAAAAAAAAAAAGTGTAGCTATCACCATGTCTAAGTATTTTCCAGTATATACAGTCTGTGTGCTACATTTTAGGTTTTGAATAAGGTTTCTGAAATCTTACGATGGTGTGGTGATGCATTTATCCTAACCAGCCATTTAAAAGGTAGGTGACTGGAGTACATTGTCATCTAGTGACAAGTCAAGAGAAACAGGCAGCTATGTAATCACCCATTTTGAAAAAGATTGATAAATGGAATTAATTTACATTGTGACATACTTCTCTCTCTCCTGCTGAGGTTGTGCATATCAAAGTGAAAGGTCTTAATTTTAAAGAGCTAAAGTTACATGATATAAATCCCCCATTAGTGATTCAGCAATCAAAGCCATGTTCTCATAGCTGAGCTCTGTACTGAAAAGCCTAGATGTTACTGAATGTTCTGTGGTTTATATAAACATATATAAACTGTGGGTGCAGGAACAACCAGAATTTCTGTGTATGAAATACAAATGTTGAATAAATTTGGCTATATAGCCAAGGTAATAAGATCATATGCTGCTGGGTGATCTTGCCAGTTCAATTTGATGTTTTATTGGCCATTTCTGGACCTTGTTCTGTTGTGCTGTGTCAAATTTGTTTTGACAAAAATGCTTGCATCATTCCTGAAGGTGCAGTTTAACTTTCCTCTTAAAAATTTTTAAAAATAAGACAAAATACTGTGAAGAGGCTGGTGGTGAAAATAGCTTTTAGTTTCTTACTAGTGCATCAACATGATGGACTAAGGATTGCTTTCACTACTTTACCTATGTCCCCTCCAAACATAAGGCAGAATACTAAATGATTTTGTCAGGCATGCCTCTCTTCTTTGAAGAGAAGCAATTTTGAGAGGTTAAGAATAATTAAAAATAATCAAGATGATAACCACAGGTTTTCTGACCAACGTCACTACCTGGATGTTTAAAGAATATATTGTACTCTTGCACTATTATGAAATGTCTAAGGTATTCTGAAGTCTAGATGTATAATTCTGAAATGAGGATTGCACATTGAATTTGTACCATTTTATACTACATATCTTCACGGACAGACTGAAGGCACAATTTACATTTGTAGTACAAGAAAATCTTTGTGTGATTACTAAGGTTCCTGGATTTAGGAAGATACTAAAAACTTGTCAACTTGTATTCTTACTTAATTGTAAGATTTAGAATATTGTCTTAATATCTTTGATGAAGGGATGTATGGACTGAGAAACTAACTAAAATAATTAGTATAATATATATGCCTCAGCATCATTACATTGTTTTGCAAATCTCTGCTGAGATTTGGGTTTAAGAATGCCAGAAG
This sequence comes from Zosterops lateralis, assembly GCF_965231275.1. Classification (NCBI taxonomy): domain Eukaryota; kingdom Metazoa; phylum Chordata; class Aves; order Passeriformes; family Zosteropidae; genus Zosterops; species Zosterops lateralis. The sequence continues at coordinate 22,075,533 of NC_139766.1, read as the reverse complement.
ACCTACACAAGAATATAGTATTCATACTCTCTATTATTGATACCTAAAGGCTGACCTGTGCTTCTTCAGAAAAAACTTAGGAGACTGCAGTAAGTCTGTATTAGTTTTGGGTAGTGGATGCCCATAAAAAATAGGGAGGAAGAGAGGGTACTGCTGTGCTTGGTTCCTTTTTTGTTACAAGATTCATTGTAGACTGAGGTGTCTCCTAGGATATGTGTTACGCTAAGCATTAGGAGAATGAAGCATCTCATTACTTCATTTAAGTTTGTCAATAAAATTGTTATAAATATAATTGGATTTTTTTCAGGAACTAGATTAGGGAAATCTCATTTCCAAGGACTGAAGATGACCCAGGAGGGAAAGTCTTGTCCTACCATTATAGTTATTCAAACTGCAGGTGAATTTTGGTATATTCAAGAGTATTATTAGTGAGACCTTTTCATTTACTGAGCAGCAGGTGTGCAGTTTCAGATACCATTCCCATAGATTAATAGTCACTATGGGCATGCTACTATTGTTTAGTAGTTGATAAGAATAAACACAAAGGAATCAGGAATAAAATAAGCTTCAAAGAATAGACTGTTTTTCCACAATAAAAGAAAGTGGCTGGTGAAGAAAGTGTGCCCGTGATGCCTTCTGAGCTGAAGAAAATAGTCCATTCTTTCTCTTCAGGGCAGTTTGTGTATCTTTTCTAAACTCCACTAGCTGTGCAGATGTTAATGATCACTTTTTCCCAGATCTCTTTTCCTAATGTTTTTCATCCACAATTCTTCAAAAGTTTCAAAAGTGTGAAATGTCAGCAAAATATTTCACATACAGACAGAATAATAGTGAAGACAAAAGAGAAAATATAATAAGCATCTGCTGCAGACCCCGAGGACTGAAGAAAGCAACAGGAAAATAAACAAAAAACACTACTAGGCAAGTATTAACTCAGGACAACAGGATAATTTGCTCAAGGGTGACTACAATGAACTGGACATCTGTTGGGTAACAAATACAGGAAACTGCAAAACATCAAAGATACTCTGCAATTAGCCAAAGGATAACTTCATGCTCTCAGAAGTAGAGGATGCAACCATGAAGTCAACAAGTCTGTGTTAACTTCTTCCAAGCTGGTGTGATTGGAAATCACTTACATATCTGATAACCTGTTGGTAAAGGACCACTTTCATACTTCTATTTCTAAAAAAGAAAAAAAACAACAAAAAAAAAATCATAGAATAGAATGATAAATATAAACTTGCGACTTTAACAGCAAGTATTCAGATCCTTACATATTGTATGAACTAACACGAGATTACTTTCTACAGGTTAATCGAAAATTCAGACGCTATCGTAAATGTGTTTTTAGTGTATTCATAGTTCCTCTCCCTTTTCCCAGCCATCCTTAGGACATCTTGAGTTGATCTATGTCTGGACTTAGTGCTTTTCTTAGCTTATGTTCTTTCTCCCAGCAGCTCATAACAAATTTTCTTGTCCAACATGTCCTCCTTTGTTTCCCTAATCCTATCTTCTTGCTTTAACAGATCTTGTTTCTCATTCTTGCATTCTCTCTTAGCGCATAAACTCTAAAATTTTGTTTTCATGTCTGTCTGATTCCTTTGTATCACTATGAAATATTTTTGCATCATTAAGAAGAAAAGTTAATTAGGTGTCAGTCTCAGACCTTGTGCCCTTTCCTAAGCCAGGGTATATAATGTCCTCTTAAACAAATTCAGATTTTTAGTACATTCAGTTTAGGGCTGGAGCATGTCCAATGGCTTTTTGAAGAAAGTAGAGGTAAATTTTTGTAAATGGCATTTTAGTAAGTGCTGTGACCTGTGAGTAGCTTGGACATGTTAAATGATTTTGTAGGCACAGCAGTAGAAAAATTCAATTAAGTAACTCATGACTGTGCAGTCTTCAGTGGTCTGGGTTCTTAAAATTTGGCCATAGTTTGGTTAAGTTCGTAAAGACAAACGAAGAATGATAGATAATACAGAAGCTACCATTCCAAATGTCAGCTTCTGCTCCAAAGATTGGAGGCATTGAAGTTTTATGAGGAAAAGTTTGCCAACTTTATTACATTGGCCAAATGATGTCTTTTTCCTCCACTCACATGGCAAAGATAGTTGAGCAATTTCTGCTGAAGCTTTCCCAAAACACACACCCTAGGCCAACCCCAGAAATGAAAAAAAACAGCACAAATGCTAAAAGTTGGCAATATTTGAAGCAGCTTTAAAAGAATTCTAATGGATTTGACTGCTAGCATTCTTCCAGATAGTATTCATGGGAATTCTGCTTTTCAGAAACTTTATTGCTGTTTAAAAAATTCCATTCATTCTACCTATGAAGATATTAAGCAAAGTTTTATAAACCAACAGGTTTCATTTGAAAGTATATGTATGTGTATTTTAAAAGAACTTTAAAATGCTTGAAGTACATCTGTAGTGATTGCAGCTTTAGTGTTTGAAAATCCCTATTAGATTTAAAGTCTATTAGCTGAAGGACTAATCATCAGCTGAAATTGAAGGACCAGCAGCAGTCCAAGGATCACATCAGATAGATCTTGAGAAGTTCTGACCATTTAGATATGCAGCTGTTTAGACTTTTGCCAGGCTTATTTACAGCTAAGGAATATCTTGGTTTTTTAAATTGTTTCTAAAAAATAATTGGAATCATTGCTTATGTAGGTAAATAAGCAGAAAAGCAAGGATGACAAAATCTGACCTTGCCAGTTGATAGTATAAGACATAAACTAAATTCAGTGAAAGCTATTCTTTGAAGTAGTGCTACTTTAACCAAGACTTTATGGTTGATGTTATTAACCTTTCTTAGGACCTTTGAGAAAAGAAGAAAATCTGAAGATGCACAGTAATTTGACGAGTATGTTATGAACCTTATAAAAGAGATCAATTTCCACAACAACCTGTCATCTACTGGCATAAAAGTAATGAAATTGGAATAGCCCACTGGAGAGGCTGCTGATGTTCCAGTTAGTCTTCATGTAATTGAAAGAATTTGGCTGTGATTGAAGCATAAATTGTATGGATATTTTTGTTAAGAAGCTTGGCAGACTCCTCTAGGGAATTAATTTTCCTCTGATGGATATAATGACAAATTTTTTATGCTATATTTCAGGAATTTTATTTCTGAAGTTTTTCTGTCTTACTGCAAAGAAGGAACAATATACAATATATATCTGCTGTCTATCACTGCAGTTTCTTTCTTAGGTATCTGCTGTATGAAAAATGATGACATAGATCATCTATCCTTCCACAAAAATAAATTTGTCTCTTTAACTGTTAGGCTGTTTTGGATATGTATTTTAATTATACTATTTCAGATTTTAAGATTTACTGGTCACCTTTGTACCCTGAGGAGTCATAAAATCTTTTAGGGAATTATAGTGATGTCTCTGTAGAGTCTTGTGAAAAGGTCATGTATGTTAAACACACACACACAGAAAAGGCTTTGGTCCTCTGATATCTGTAGTTTTGTCAAATGAAATGACCTTACTGTAAGGTCAAAATTGAAAGCTTCATGTTTGGCTAGATAATTCTGCATGAATGGGCTTATTGACACTTCCTACTTGTTTTTAAGAAAAAAGTGCTTAATCACATGTGAACTTATTCATTCCTCATTTGAATTCTGTCCTACAAAGCATGTATTCACATCCTTATTCTTCACTTGATGTTTAATCCCATACTGAATTCAGTTAGGTTTACGACTACAATAAATCTGATAGAGACAACCTGTTTTAAGCATAATTTCATTGAAAACCTTCAAGAGATAGGAGACAAAGACCTACTGTTATTTTAGATATGCTGGAAGTGAAAACCTACTTTTTACCCCTTTAAAAATTTAGTTTAATTCAATTCAACTTAATTGAAGTCACATTAGATTTGTTCTAACATGAATAAAAGCAAGTCACCATCAGAAGATTTATTTAATAGGGTTAAACTGTATAAAAAAGAAAAGTTTTTTTTTTCCTTAGAGGCACCTTCCAAAGCTTCTCTTCCTTTTGGAGAATAACAATGCAAGAAGTCCCTTTTGATGTTTTTGTGAAATATACATTTGAAATCAAATGGCAGTTGTCACTTTGAGGGTGGAATTAGGATGAAAATTCCTATTTTTAATTGTATGCAGGTATAAGAATGGATTAAAAAGAAAAACTTTTAGACATTTTTAAATATATCAATATAAACTTGAGACAGTAAGAATTATTCAGCTTAATGATGAGTTATAATACCAGATTTTTAAAAAAGAAGACAAAAACATAGTTATGATGCAGATAATATGCAAAATAGTCCCTACATGTAATTATTTGAACTACTTTTCTGATTGTTAATATGTGCACACAGTATAACTATTGTGCTGTAAATATATATGTGCTGGATCTCTGGCAGTACATAATGTGTTGATGGTGCTTCTTTATCTGTCGCATTAACAACAAAAGTTTATTACTTGGTCAGGTGCCTCTAGTGCAGTACTCGCCAGATAAATGGACACAAACAGCTGGATATATGCACAATTAAACAGGGAAAGCAGTGGATCAATTGTACATATCAGATTATAAAATAATTTCCTGTTTCCTAGAAGCACAATAGGTGAAAGATATGAAAAATAAGAATCAGATATTTAGCACTTCTATAAAATTATGTGGTGACATATTTTAATCCAGCACTTAGCTATATTTACAGTTAACGTATCTGAATTCAGCAGGTGCTTAAACATCAAGTGAATATTAAGGATGTGAATACATGCTTGGTAGGACGAAATTCTTTTAGTAGTTCCCAGATACACTGAGTAAAGCCATTGTGTGCCAATACCTGCAAAAGGAATGAATATGCTTTCATGTAAAACTAAATTCTGGCCCCAATTGGAAAATACTGAGCATATTCATACCATTATAATGAAAAACATTAGGGGGTTGTGAAAATAATATAGTTTATAATATGTTTTATCTATTTATAAATGTCTCATGTATTTAAAAACAGGTCAGATTTTGAAGGTCAGATATTCCACATGTATTAACACTGAACTACTTTGGTAACTTTATTCAAAAAAGCCCCATGACTACGAAGTACTGAGAAACATTGACAAAATCCAGATGGGATTGGAAAGGTTCAGCATGTTCCTATGCAGTTATTAGGAAATACACTGTGCAGCCTTATATATATAGTCTTTATTTCCACATATCAACTGCCATTTTATGCTTTAGAGTAAATCTTGCAGCTCATATTTGATCATGCCTCAATTTCCATCAGGTATCAATAAAAGAAATACTAGAGTAGCAACACAGAGTAGGTTCTATATGTCTTACTCTATGAATATTATAAAGAGAGTGGTAAATCATGCCAGAGTCAACATTTTCCAGCATAGGATATGAATTCGGGAACACCTTTGGAAGGGAAATGCCACAATTCCATCTACTACATAACTACATACTTACGTACAAAGCAGTCCAAATGCACTTTCCCAATTTTTACCAACATGGAGGTTAAAAAAAAAAAAAAAGTAATATAAACCATGCTTATTTTCATTTTTTAAAAATTGCTATTTTAAATACTCAGTTCTGACACACTGATAAAAGTACAGAGATGACAAATCATTTTGTTTGCCTTGTTTTATTTTTTTCTGTAATTTCCAGCTTTTGTTTTTTGGTACACTTCCAGTTTGAGACCCTGATTTTTACTTGCAATACAATTTTGATTACTTTTTAACCTGTATACTTTAATTCTCTGACATGCAACAGAATGAGTTGTTACAGGAATGTAGTTTTCTAGTACCTCTTTTTAGAGACACTTTTTCTCCTATAGTAAGATTAAAACCTATTAAAAACAGATTCATTAGGTATCTGATAATCCAACTATGGAGAAAACAAATTTAAAGCTAAAAGGGTAATGCCATTTTTCCTTTTCTATGCCAAGGGTATTTTAACAAAACACAGGAAAAGATGCCAAATTTAGATAAAAACTGAATTTAGATGATTAAATAAATGAACTTTTCCCTCATTTGTGTGATTTGAAATTTTTTTTTTCTTCTTGTCTATGGACATTAGAAAATACATATTTGAAAAAGAAGAGAGAAATAACTTTAATCTAGATTCAATCTCATTAGGCCTAGGTTCCATTTCTGTTTGAAAGTGTAGTTGTAACCTCATGAAAGACTGACTGAGCCATTATCTTGTAAGAGTCTCTCATGAAGAAAAACCCCATTGTTCTTGAAGATATACATATTATTATTTTGTTTCACTGATTTAACTTTATAAAATATTTTGAGTACAAATTATCCTAGAACTTACACTTTATGGCTTCTATCTTTGATTTTGTGCTTACCTAAATTGAAAATTTCTCAATGAGTCTAAATTAAAATCAGATCAATTTAAATATCAGTTTCTCAACATTTTTGGTTATAAACTTACGAACCTCTGTGAAGCTTTTTGATTTTAACACAGGTGCACACACATTTCAGTACCATGTTGAAAATAATTTTATTACTTAATAGTGATTTGATTCAAGAACATTAAAGGAAAGTCTTCTTAAAAGGCAGTTAGTATTATGATTCTATAGTCTTCTGAAATAAATGTATTCTCACTGTTACATGTAGTTTAGAAAGCTTGATTTCTCATAAAATCTTGCTTCAAGACATTGGAAATAAACTGCTTTGAAAACCCATCTACTTATATCGAGAACACTGAAAAGTAAAACTGCAATTCCAGCCTCTCTGACTTGCTACTCTTATTGTATTTTTTAATTTCCTTTTATGACATTGTTTCTTGCTCTGCAGTGAAGTATTTCAATACAATAAATGGACCATACACTTTTCTACATGAATCATTATTACAAGGCCATAAATTAAAAAGGGAATAAGGTATACAGTTCATACTGGGTACTCACGACTAAACACTTCTGACTTTGTCACTAAAATGTCATAGAATGGGTGAAAATAAATGTTTGGTTTAATACTTATGGAAAAGTTAATTTTAGTAAATTTACTATTGAAAATTAGTTCCACTGAGATTTTGTAAGAAAAGTGTTTATCAAGATTATTATTTCTCAGATGTTCTATATATACACTCAACAACTTCAATACTTTCTGACAGTATTATATAGAGTAATTTTTCCACTAGATTTTAGGTAAATATTTGTTGTGAAAAGTGGTGTAGTAACATGATACCCTAGAACTATTTCCTGAGGAATACTCTTGAAAGAGAATAGCTTACTGCAACATGGTATTTTAAATTTAAGTTCCTTTTTTGTTCCCAAATATGTATTTTTGACCACTATGCCATGTTATACTATTTTATTAAAGAGGTTCTGAATACCATTTAAAGAAACTTTACATATTTTTGTCCCCTGCAGATCACTTCAGGGCACAACCTTAAATTAGTTGAAAAGAAACTTCCTTGACTTTAATTTAACTTTCCTCCTAATAATTTTTTTAGGATCCAAAGCTTACAGTTATCTTCAGGTATGGGATGTATTACCTGATATATTTCATACATTTCTTTTCAAATGAGGCCTATAGATCATTACCGAAAAGAAATGTGAACACACATTATTTTTCTTATTTTTTCTTAATTTTCTCAGATCTGTTTACCACTTTCATATCACAGTCTCATCCCAACAATATAAATTCTTTATTTAGCATCTTGTTTTCTCAGTATCTGTGTTGAATTTCTCAGAAATCCAGTTTCCTAGCATGACTAACATAGTTTCCAGACCAAAGTCTCAAATTCATTCATCTTAAAGAATATGCATGATTTGTCAAAGTATTTCTGAATACCTCTGAAGGTGCATTGGCTGACAGATTCTTAGCTTAGGCATTTAATTTTGATTTAAATCTCTCTGCAGTCACTTTTTTTTTGGAATTACATTAACTAATATTTTTTGTCCCTGATATAATATTTCAACCATTACTTCTTATGACAATGACTAATTTATTTTATTTTTTTTTTCCTAGTGAGATTGTGAAAATTTCTATCTTCATTAACGAACATTTTTTTTCAGACTCTGATTAGGTGTATGTGTTCTTCAGTGGTTTCTTACTATTTTAAATCTATTTTGGTGGAGTGCTCAATTTTTTTCCATTGAGACCCTTTGTTTTGCCCACTTTTATGGTTGTTGATGATGTTTTGCTTTTCTGTAATTGCACACATTTCTGTGAAGTGCATTTCCCAAAATGAAGCACTAATTCACATTTCAGGACACTGAACTGATGGTAGGTAAAACTGTGCTGTTACTTGATGGAGTCAGATCCTCCTGCTTAGAAAGGAATTTGCAATTTATGCTTCACTAAGGCCTCCTTCCTAATTCCCCCACATCCCTTTAGTCTATTTCAGATTTTGTTACAAAATGATGAAACATGGAACTGGACAGGTTTGGGGATTCTTTGGTGAAAGTCTCCAAGCACTGTGCTGTTGCAATGTTTTGGTAGAACCTCTGTCACTTTGTTTTTCCCTTGGTAAAATTGCTATGTAACTTAAGTTTGATTTTTCACTGTCTTTTAAGTGTTGATTTTCTATATAACTGGCATAATTGCATTTTTATTATGTATATTTCTTAATTCAATTAGAAAAAGGCATTTATTTTCACAGGAAATAGCGGTTTGCAGTGAAAGCCACATCAAAACAGTGTGCAGTGAGATTTCTGGTGGTGAAAATCCTGCTGGGGCTATGTTAGCCATGAATGGACTGTACTCTGTTTTACAGTGAATGTTTTTGTCACCCAGTAGGTTTCCTTTCAAGTTTAGAGAAGCAAAGATCAGAGAATCTGTATTTAGACCTTAAAACCTGGGCAAAAGAAAAATTTCACCTTAAAAATAAAAAGAATCATATAGCAAGATAAACTGTACAAGGGCAAGGCAGATGGGAATGGCTCTTCTAGGAAACTTGGGGATAAGGGGGGCTGCCTGCTGCTGCTGCTGCAGAAGGGAAGATATCACAGGCTTTTACTTCTCAAAAATTCTAGTTTTGAATGACAACTTTCAGCTACTCCTGAAAAAAAAGGGTGCTTGAAACTTTTGCTTTCATCTATTGCCTGATTGTGGTAGGGAGCAAGTGAGGAGCAGGCCTGGAGAACAGGTGCCTGGAAAGGGTTGGAAACCTTGATGGAGGCAGTGCACAAGTGCTCAACTGTGACAGTGGTATGGCACAGGGCAGGCACTGACCACAGCAGATACAGACAACAATTATTATTTACTGTTTGAAATCCAGCATGTTCTCAGCTCCTATGAGATCCAAAACAATGGGCCATTGGTGGAACTGCTTCGTGGAACTGCTTTCAGCTGCCATGGTGTCCCAGGGCCCTCTCCTCCAGGTGGGGCTTCAGGTGTGCCTTGGCTGACAGCCATTCTGGGCCAGACCGGAGGCTCCGGGGAGTGTGGGACAGTGCACATCCCACTTGTCACGGAACTTGCACTGCCTTCCCCACCACCCCTCACCCTCACTTCTGTTGTTTTGAGCCAGTAATAATTTTCTCCACTCTCTCATACCTGAGAAACAAACAGGAAGAGCAAGAGGTCTGCATATGGTCACAGTACTGAAACAACTCTAATAATGACACAGACTAGTCCCTGACTGGCAGGGGAGCATCTCTGCTGAGAAGAACTTATGGTTGCTGGTAGATGGTCAGCTGGGCATAAGACAGCATCTTGTCACGGCAGCAAAGCAGGCCAAGAACCTCCTGATAACAGAGGCACATGTAGGAGATCCAGAGAAATCAATGTTCTTTGCCTTCAGTAAAACTTCATCTAGTGACATGGATATATTTTAGGTCCTCTGAAGGATGACAAATTCTTATGAGCTACAGCAAGTTTTGGCAAGGCACTTCATAGTGGTAAATGTTGTCAGGATGAAACACAACAGGCATAAACTGAAGCAAGAAGTCAACAAGAGTTGATCTAAGGAAACAGTGCTTGCACTGAATGAAGTGATGCTCAGCATGGGATATTTGGGAGAGTGAAACTTACTTGAGATCTGAGAGCCTTTCTTTCTGTCAGACAAAACACAACTGTGTGGTTGAGACTGAATGTTTACCGAAAAATGTGGTGTATTTCTGATTCTGGCACTTTTATCGTATCTGTTGTTATGAAGAGAAGTTCAGTACTTCAATTTTGCAGTAGTTTTTTGAACCATGTTTCCAACAGAGTTGAAAAGGAAAAAAATATAACAAGGCATTTCAAAAGCAAAATACAACCTTAAAGATTAAAATTGGGCCTGATCAGTCTCAGGAAGGTATGAAAGAGGGAACTTCATCAATATCTGTCAGTATCTGAAGGGGAGGTGTCAAGAGCATGGAGCCAGACTCTGCCAAAGCAGTAGGGTAAGAGGCAAGGGGCAGAAACTGATGCACAGGAAGTGCTACCTAAATGTGCAGGTTACCAAGCACTGGAAGAGATTGCCCAGAGAGGCTGTGGAGTCTCCTTCACTGGAGATATTCAAGAACCTTCTGGATGCAATCCTGTGCCCTGTGCTCTGGGATGACCCTGGTTGAGCAGGGACCCTGGACCAGATGACCCAGTGTGGTCTCCTCCAACCTGACTACTTCTGTAATTATTCTGTGATATTTACCAGGTCCCTTTGCTGCTATGAGTAGTAATGGGAAGGTTTGATGAGAGTCTTTTAATTAGAGAGGTTCTAAAGCAACTGATCAATTAAATTGTTTGTTTCAAAGGTAATTGAAAGTTTTAAACATCTGGATGGTTTTATTAACTTTAGGGTGGTTTATCTTAATTATCTTTCTTTTTGTGCATATGAATTTATTTAAATAAGTTGATGGAAAAAGTTGTCTAAGTTAACAACAAAAGCTGACTTCACTTTGTTTCTTTTTGTGAAAGAGGTGCAATGATGCAAAACTAGGATGCTCCTTAGAGACTAGCTATACCATAATTAGCCTTTTCTCTTAAATAGTAGTTGAATATTAATTTGAAGTATTTTTATTTCTTTTGAATTTATCAGTAATTTAAGAGAGCCTAGCTATTTCCATTACATTTTTTTCTTAATTTTTGTTTTAACATTACTTCATAAGAAAATAATCTTTCAGAATATTTAAAGACTAACGTGAAACATTTATCCACTCATCCAATTTTACAATGATGCAAAATATTATTATAACCTTCAAAATGAGTTTGGAAGTGTGACAAGACAATCCCCAAAGCAATGTAGCAGAAATGCTTTTTAAAAGTTATGTAAACTGAGTAACAAAGCACCATTTAACTAAACATGGCATAATTACAAGAACCTTAGTGAATTATGATTTTTAGAAGATTTTATATGTTTTTGATCAAAAAAATCCGAAGTGAATTGTAAATGAGAAACAAAGAGTAGTAATAAGTATGGTGTAATATTCACCATAATTTTTTGTGTCTGTGGAGAAGAAACCTTTCCATTATTGTGGCATTTGTATTAAAAGGAGGAATGTGATGATTAATCTGTTGATGATGCAAAAATGTGTGGTATCCTGCAAACATGCAAGAATATTTTATAGAAATAAGTGAAAGCAAATACTATTAGTCTAAGAAATAAAGTATTACATTATAACAAAAATAAAATAAATGTCTGCTCTAAATCGGGATGATTTGGAAAGAACAGAAAATATTTTGATCAGCATATGGCTAAGACACCACTATAACTCATCACTAATGGCATTCTAATTCAGAATTTGTGAAAGACAATTTCCATTAGTATCTTTGCAAAAATTACTGTGAAAGGAGTACATGTTTGAAAACTTAAAGGATAATTTATCTTAAGAGTTTATAATTTTCACAAAGCATTTTGGAAAAGGATTTGAGATTCAGCTGCAGTACTGTATTACTGTGGATTATATGAGACACTGTGTCAGATAACCAGCTTTAATAGACATTCCTCAGTTCCTAAGTGTTTTGTGAATAAAATGTAAGGTTGGTGTGAATTTCCTCCTAGGGCTGTTGGAAATCATGCAGCTTGCTCTGCAAATGTTTCTGTATTTTAGTAAGGGCTTTGTAGAGAATAGTGCTGAAAGCTGACCTTTAAAATGCGCTAAGTTTTTCTGTGCTGTCTTTTATGTGCAATTTATCACTACCTTGTGGATCATGCTGCATAGCACTTTATTTTTGAGCTAGTCATGTGGTCTTCAAAAGGACTATTCAGTGTTTGAGACATTATCCAATGTAAATTTAGTATCTCATTTCATTCCTCAGTTTGCATTAGCATCCTCTGCTTTTAAGCTGCTTGTTTCTTAAGGAGTGAATTTTTATATCTATCTTAGTCCTCTCAGCTATTACTTTATACAATTTCTCTTCCTTTTCTCTTCAGGTTTTCTGAAGGCTTCAATTTTTTAAATTATTTTTTTTTCCTTTATGATACCAAAATAGGTGTTTTCGTCTATGACCACAATATCCTTCTGTATTCACATACATGAATACAGGCCTAAATATTGAAATATTTTAATCTTTGATACTTTTTCCATTTCATAATTTCCTTTATGTGTCCTATCTACCCTGACGAATTCTATATTTAATAAATATGAAAGATAAAATTGCAAATATGAATAAAAGCAGAATTAATTTTAATATTTCTAAATTGGAAGATATGTTACAGTTGCTCCCTCATTTTATATTGTATTGTTATAAAGACACAGACTGCTATTCAGAAATTCTATATGTCCCAGAAATAGGCCTTAAAATATATATTTGAAGAACTGGAATAATGGACAAAGACCTTTATCTAAATTGATTAAAAAAGTTAACACGGAACTTAAAAAAAATGTAGTGATGAGAAACAGAGGTGGATTCAGAGTACCCATCTCCCATCAATTTTTTCACCTATTTTTAAAAAAGTTTTAGAAGAAGAAGAATGATGGGGGGAAAAATAAAAATCAATAAATAAAAAACCAAAACCAAAATTAAAACCAAAAAACAGCCTCTCTTCATGATCCTAGAGAAGGAGCTATAACTCCTTGAAAATACTGTAAAGGGCTTCTTATGCTTAAAAAGTAACAGATGGTATCCTCGTAACTTTCTTCTCCACCTTTCATCCATTTTTCCTGTGTTAACAACATCTTTTCTCTTTCACACGCTTTGTTACTGTCCTGCCCTTGTTGAATTCCTTGTCACTTTTGCATGAGATGCTTGATTTTATAAAATTTCTGTGAAAAGAAACAACAGACAATTACGTCCTAATGGCTTACTTTTTCCTGCAGTATAGGATAGGTTCAGTTCCCTCTGTGCTTACCTTTAATCTTTCTTTTTGGAAAACAGAATACTTAAGAAAATCTTTTCTGCATGGGTTCTGATGGAGCATGCTGGGGGAAACAATGGAGATTTTGCTCCTTGGCTGTTTGTGGAAACCATCTTTTATACATCACCCTAACACGAGGTTGCCAAGTAGATATGCACACATGAACTGCAAAGCTCTCTGGTGTCTGACAGAACCAGATAAACCTGAAGACTCTGCAGAAGCATGGGCTGTGATGCCACTGACACGACAGTGATGTCTTAATATATATGAGATATATATATACACACTATAATAATATATAATAATATATTACTCTCTTCAAAAAACTGACATGGAAGGACTACTTATTTTGTTTATATATCATGAATATTTCTTAATATAATTTCTCTTACATTCTTGTTTTCCATTTGACAGCAGTTTTCTCAGCCACTGCTTAGACTCACTGCACAGTAAGTTTGATATAAAAAACCAAAAGTTCCAGCCATTCTATCCTATTTCTGAGCAAAATAAGTCAAGAAAATGGTAGTTTTACTGTAAAAACCTTGAGAAGGCTCAGAAAAATCTTGTTTTCAAAGGAAGTAGTTTACCAGAGAAAGTAAAAAATACTTTACCATCAAAGCTGTTCGTCACTGTATTTATGAGTAATTCCTACACAGTAATTCATGCAGATACTATTTTTTACAGTAAAATATTTTTTTAAAAAGTAAAATGCAAACAGTTATTCTATGCACTAGATGTGGCTGGAGGGGAGTTAATCATCTTCACAGCAGCCCCATATGATGCTGTGCTTTGGGTTTGTGGCTAAACAGTGTTGACAACACTAATGTGCGTCATTTTCCCACTCTGCACCCTAATTTCCCCATATGAGTTGATTGGGGATGGGCAAGAAGCTGGGAGCACACACAGCTGGGCCAGCTGACTCTGCCTGGATGAAGGCACGTAACCACACTCTATATTGTCATGCCCAGCAATAAGAATGGACAGAGGAATAAGGAAAGAGGAACTTTGGCTTCCAAGATGGTCCTTTTTCAGAGATTGGCAGGTATCAATCTGCATGAGGTGGTGAGTGCTTGCTTTTGCATCACTTGTTTGCTTCTCTTTCCTTTACTTATTAATCTGTTTTCATCTCAACTCAACTTTTCTCGTGATTACTTCTTCTTGTTTTGTCCCCCATCCCAACTGGGGTTGTGGTGGTTGAGTGAGCAGCAGTGTGGGTGTGTAGATAAGGGGTAACTCACAATGATTTGTCTACATTTTTGTAATATGAAGCTTCCGTTTTATGAAGTGGTAGAACTTGGTTCTCTCTGTGCAAGAATCCAAAAATGCACCTAACTCCAAGTCTTATTTTGATGATGTTATTCCAAGTGTGTGATGGGAAGTAAAACTGATTGTTTAGATGTTTAAAGCCAGGAGTGGATAAGTATATTCCTGAATTTTGCCCTTACCAAATGCATTTCCAGGACAATGCTGATAGTTAAATGCTTGTTACAGAATCTTTTGTAAACTGCTTTAATGAGTTCCAAAATACACAAGCATACATAAATATGCATGAGGAAAATATAATTTAATTTTTACTAATGTGCTCCGTATTTGCATAGTCATTAACAAATGAGCTCTAGGCCATCCATTGAAACAGCCACATAAAACAACAGCAGCAATACAATCATTCATTCCCCTCTTATCTGGTAAAGGTGCACACTTAAAGATCATTAAGCTTCCTGTGTGAATAAGAGACATGGCAATCATACTGATTTCTGTATAGCTTAGTAGAAGTATGAGATCTTTCTCCCATGTATCTGCATATAAATACACACATAACACCTTCTTTTCTATTTATAATGAAAGGTGGTTTTAGCTGTACAGACGTTTAAAATGCTAGTACTTACAGAAAACAGAAGAAAACCAACATCTCCCTATAAGAAAAATCAATTATCTCATAGCATAAAAATTAATTATTAATCTCCTCTATTGCCCCCCAACACCTCACTAAAATTCCTTCAAACGATACACCTATCTGTGTTCTGTGATGGTTTCAGAGCTTGTGCACAAAAGGGTTAGATAGTTGCATGAGAACAGAAAGAGTAGATACACAAAAAATAAAACTACTCATTTTTATAACTTATATATATATAGGGAAGAAATAAGATAAAGATGACAATGTTGATATCACAAACAAAATAGTCTCTCCCATTTTTTAAATTAAAATTGTTGCCATGAAGCATATGAGAAAATATTCAATATATTTTAAATCTACTCATACATTAGTAACTCAAAGCAAAATAAAAACAATACCTTACATTCTGCAGATCTTGACCCTGCCAACGTGACTTGAAAAAGCTGGCAAGAAGGTTGTCCTCTTGTTGAATTGTTTGGCTCATGTTTTATGCACAAGCATATTTTCCTTCCAGATTTGGCATGAATTTCTTCCCGTTTCCCTCAGGGATAAATGCATCCAGGGCAACAAATAAAAAGGACAAAGTCTCACTTTCTGTTACAGTTTGAGATAACCTTCATGATACAAGCTGCTACTGCAGATCAGAATCTTTCTTTATACCTGTCTTTTTTGTTTCAGATATTCATTAAAAATCCTTTTGCAATAGTGTGGAACAGTCAGTTGATTTCAGGAGTGGTTAACGATGATCTGCACTGTGTTTGGAAACTAATCATAGATTATTTCTTCTGGACCTTTTCTGCATAGCTGATGTTTGGCTCTGTGTTTTGGCATGTGGCTCATGGACACACAGCGACTGGGTGGAAATGGCTTCTCGATGTGCTTCTTCTTCCTGAGTAAACTTAATCTGCTCTTTGCATTTGTCCATTACTTTCCCTTGGGAAACACTGCTTTCATGTCACAAACCTTAAACTTTTCTGATTTTGATTTTGAACACCTTCACTGAAGACACATTTCAATCCCCTTCTACAATGTGCTGTGCTTTAAGCTTGCTCTCAACAGTCAAGCTTCCATGTTAAGGATACATTAATCTTAAAGTATTCATTCAGTGGTGAAGATACAAAACAAAGTAGGCATGCAAACCAAAGCTATTTGAATGTTGGACAATTCTGTCAGAGGTGAACTGCAGCAGAAGCAGTGGTTTGTTTCCAGGTAGATCAATATCTTTTTGTTCACTGAAGCAGAATGGAATAATTAATACTGATGTATGCTGCCATATCTCTACAGATAAAATGTTTCCCTTCTTTAATAAAACAAAGCCCATGGACCTAAACTCTAAACTCTTTCTAATCTTCTGCACACATATTAGAAATGTATGAACAGCTTTAAGTGTTCAGGTATGAATCAGTAAAAACCATTTAAAATATAAGCCATATACTGAATTCATGGTTTGAATTAAAAAAAAAAACAAACACCAAAAGATCTATTCTACAATGTAAATTATACATGCAGCATAGCTCAATCTTTAATTTTTCCAATGTGAGATCAAATTTTCATGTTACTTAAATACAATTCTTCCAAATCTCCTTTCACAGGCAATTTGTATATTTTCAGTGGAATGCTTTAAGATGTATGCAATATACCTGAGATGTTGGAACAACTTAATGTTATTCAAATGTCTTTGGGAAATATGTATGAACACACTTTGTTAAATGAATAATAAATTACAAATCCCAAAGGCCTGTGGTCATACACATTAAAAAAAAACCCAATCCCCAAAAAATCCCAAAACATATTAAGTTGCAGCTTTCATCCTAAAGGAACCAAAAATATTTTTTCAAATTATTTATCCCAATGTGTAAGCCAGATTGAAATGCAGCTTTTTGCAGCCAGACACCCATGTAAAGACATAAAGTGGAGACAATAAGATAAACTTCTATCAACTGTATTAGAAATTTGACTGATGGGCTTCTACCAAATAGAAATTGTGTGAATATTAGTTTTGAAAGTCATTCAATATTGCTCCTGATTATTCCTCTTTTTTTGTCAATGTAAATCTAAGTTTCATTAATATTTTGGCAATTTATTAGTGGCTATGATGGTGTATAAAAACCATACACTGATGATAAATAAATTATGTATTTTTTTGAAAATCAAAATGTCTTATAGTATAAACTACTTGGTCTTCAGAGTAGGCATCCAAACCTCAAGGAGAATCTGTAAATTATTTCATATCACCACTCTGGTCCAGTCCCAGATTGCAGGTTTCAACAGGCCAGTGTGGGGCACAAGGATAAAAGATGATAAAATAAAAGAAAGCATGCATGTGCACAAGACAGGATTGATCTGCTACTAGCTTATAAATGGAGAGAAAGAGAAAGCCTAAATAAAGAACTTTAGTCTGCTTTTAACAAGAGTTCCCATGTTTAGAAAGTCTGAACTTTTTCTGCATTTGGGGTTGTTTATATTCTTCTGCAATCAGAGAAGTTGAGCAGTATTTCTTCAAAAGAAATTTCCCCTACACCTCTCTGGTTTAGAGGAAGATTTGGATATTTTTTTCTCCAAAAATCCTAAATGTTGTTTTTTGTTTCCAGAAAAGTAGATTAAATATAGGCCACATTTAAAATACACAGGGTCTTCTCTAAAAACGGTAAAATAAGAAATCTCGTGGCACTCGTCCAGTATTTCAGTCTTCAGTATAGAACTCTGCATGTATGCAGCATTCCACTGATGTTAATGGATTACTACTATTTTGCAGAATACAAAAGTCTGTCTCGGAGAACTGTATTGCAGACATTGCTTTAGAGTGCACATAATGCATTATCTTGAAGAATTCCCCCAACAAAAACTCTATTGGGATGTCAGACATATAAATTATGATGTTGATCTTGAACTTTGCAAGCAAAAAATAAAATTCTTCTGTGGTGTCTTAAATAGGTTATTTAATTTGCTTTTCTTTTGAATGTGAAGCTTAATGGTACTAACACTGTTTGACTGCCCATTTGTTTTGCACACAGGAGGTCTGGTGACAAATAACACTTCTAATCTTTTGTTTTCTACTCATCCAATTGCATATCTATAATTACATACACACACACACTTATGTATATGTACATACATACAAGTAATATGTTTTGTGTCTCTTGGCATATAAATATATTCAAAGAATTCTGTGATGTCCACTATCATCTCACTGTATACAGAAAATCTTTCTTAAAGTCCCCATTATAAAGCAATTGCAAATACATTTTTAACTCACAACTGTATTTGAAAAATGGCATCTATACAAAGGTTGAGTTTGAAGGGGATCCCTGAATGTCACTTAGTTCAATTCCCTCTTTGGAGTCACATCAGGTAGGACAGCTTGCTCAGTTATTTATACACAAGGAGAAGATCCTCCTGAACATTCTCTTGTCTAGAAGAAACAATTCCAGCTCTCTCAGCTTATTCTTGTATGTCTCACCAACACTGAGTAGAGGGAAGGAGCACCTCTCTGGCAGGAACACCTGCTGCCATTACTTTTTCTCATGTAGTGCAGGAGGCTGTTGGTCTGCTTTGCCACAAGGTCATATTGTTAAAAAAAATCATTATAGTTACAAAGTCTATAACTGTGAATGAAGACTATTTTTTTATCTGTTTGGAAAAAAAAAAAAAAAAAAAAGAAAAAAAAAAAGACAAAGTTAATTTTTAACTAGTTTAATGAAATTGGGTGATGTGGATCATGGTTTCCAACTGTCCAGTCCTTGGTCTTTAAGCCAAAAACTCTGAATGATGTGTCCCTTGCCTTTTTTTTTTTCTCTTCAGTTCAGTTTCAAACAAAAATATTTATAGTTTGCTGGGTTTGTCCAGGTAGACTCATTGACTTTTGTCCAGCTCAGCTCTTCCTATAAAATAGACATTGAGAATACCTATTAAAAGCTTAAACTGTCAAACATCCTTCATCATCTCTTCCTTCCTTGAAACGTTCATGTGGAAAGACTCTGTCCCTTCAAATCCTGTTCAGTGTTAATTCAGTGTTTACGTGCAAGTACAGAACAGAACTGACATGGCTGCACATAGTTTGGTGTCAATATAATATTAAAACAGAGAAAGAAAAAAACCCAGCCAATAACAAAATGGCTGAATGTCCAGTGTAATTACTTGCACTGAAATAATTCTGCTTATGACCTTCGTTAAAGTTGGGGTTGTTGTAACTGTCATGTTTGATGCAGCTGTACTCTGAAAGGAATGTTGACCCCGATGAGCTGTAAAGTCTACCAGAAAAGGTGTATAAGGACATTCATAAGTACAGAATTGCTATGCTAGCTGTTCCAATATTTGGATGAGACACAGGTGTAATGGCAGGTTATTTTATAAGAGAATTTCCATTTCATAGTTTTCACAAGTAATTATAAAATTAGCATAAAGATTTTGTGGTGAAAGACTGACCAATTAAAAAAAAAAGAAAAATATTTTTAAGCCAGCATATTGAAAAGGTAGGATACTAAATATAATATTCCACTTCTTTCCCCACACAGCCTCCAGCTTTTGCAGTCTGATCGTTGTAGAAGTGACACGTATTTTATGCTTGATGGATGAAAAGAGACAGTAAAAGGCAAGATGAGCTAATAACAGTAAAGTCTGTATTGAATCAGAAATGTGTTGAGGTACTGAGAGGAATCAAGATATGTGCTTCAATCATTAGAGTTTGTCACAAGTGAGATTTGTTGGTTGATGTGCTGTCAAAGTACTGAAAGAGAAAGGTTTTATAACAAGCAGCTAGACATGCAGAAAAAGAAGTTTAGGACCCAAAGGACTCAGTATAAATAGAAGTTATAAAGTGAAAAAGAGTAATAAAGTTGGCATCAAGAGAAGGGCAGTATTGATCCAGCCTTTAAAAAAGACAAAACTTTTTCAGACACCTTGAAAAATGATCTTCTTAATTTTTATTTTCTTAAAAATCATAACTTATAATAATTAAGCATGTCTTCTCCTCTCAGAGGAGAAAAACTCAAAAATGGTCAAGTTACATATAACTGAACACTATTCTTATCCCATCTGTCTGTTTTTAAAGTGTAACACATTATCCTAAAAATATGGATGTAATCCAGTTCTAGATTGATCTGAGTGCACATTTTCTTAAAAATACACCTCATTACATTGAAAAATTTACCTAATTTATAACTACTGGTAAATCTTTTAGAACTTTTGAAAGTGCACTTTTGAAAGTATTTCACTTCATTTTAACATCAGGTTAATGTTAAAGATAGTCCTTTAAAGAAATTATTGACATTTCCTGAGAAAATTGAAGAAAGTGACTTTCTGATTTGAGAGTTTATTCTTCCAGCAGAGTTTGGGGATGTGTAGTGTTGTTCACAAATTTCTGCATGTTCCTTTTATCCACATAATTTATATTATGTATAATGTATACTTTACGGTGTTTACAAAATTCTTTATATTTACATCTGATTTTTTTTCTGTTTGCAAATGCTAGTGATTGACACAGTGTGCCCTTCTCTACAACCAGAGCTTCATGTCCCATACCCTGCTCAAGTAATAGCCACTACTGGAGGTTGTAATGGATATGTCTTGTGCCAATGGCTGCAGCCATCTCAGTAGACTCAATCAATGGATTAGGAGGGTGTGATGCAGAGATTAAAAAATCAGACTCAATAAATGATTACTGCAACAACTAGTCTTACAGCTCATAGAAAAAGAGACTATTTTGAATTTTTTCCCTGAGAGATGCAAAGGACCTGAGCCAAGAAGAATCAGTGGGAGAGCTGGTCTCTAATAAAACCACAGTGCAATTATTTTTAAGAGTGCAGTGGGAGAGAGATAAATCACACAAATTGATACTTGATTTGAAGAGATGGAACTGTAAAGAATGAGAAATTTTCAAAGACAGAATGAAGTTGTTCAAAAAGCCTGCATGCAACATGAAGGCTGCTATAAATACTCTGTTAGAAGACCAGTTAGACTGCATGTCATAATTCAAAAAGAAACCTAAGTGGTCCTAAACTTCCTCACACATCTTCCTGGGAAAGTTAAAGGAGGCTGTTGCAGCTAATAGTTTGACCTCTAAAAAAGCTGGAGAGCTTGGTCAAATTGGGAAAAAAGAAATACCTATAAAAACAATAGGTCAAATGTAAAGAGAAAATTTAGAGAGCTAAACTAGAAAGGCCAGAACTAAAACTTTGCAAAGCATCAGCAAATTGACAGCAAAACAGTACTTTAAACATATTAAAAGCAGGAAACCACATAGGGAATTGGTGAGGATGCTTGATGTAAAAAGTATATGCCAGTTAATAAAGCCATAACTAAAATTATCAATAATCTCTTTATTTCAGACTTAGTCTTGGCTGAAGGTGTGGATCAGAACCAACAACCGACCTTTACTTTCTCTGAAGCAGAGAGGTCAGAGAAGGTGGATCAGATTGAAGTAAATATACAGGAACTATTATATCATCTAGATGAGTCAGATGTCAAGAAATCAACAAAAAAAGATGGCATTCAGTCAAGAGCTCTGAAATATTTGAAATACAAAGCAGCTGGTTGTCTAGGCAAAGTATATGACCTAGCATTGCAAACAACCACCACCAGAGGACTTTAACATTGACATCATTAACTCTACAAAACCAGCCAAGGATGGTAAAGCTAAGGACTCTGTAAAGCAGAGATGAGTAACTGACTTTTGTCACTGGTTTGACAGAAGAGTCGTAGTAAGCTTTCATAGTAAATGAAAGCTTTAGAATCAGTATGGCTTCTGTATAGTTGTGGAGCCTAGGTTTATGAAGGGGATTCAGTAGGCATAAATTTTTTTTAGAAGCATTTCAGAAGATCCCATATCAAAAGTTACAATAGGGAAAATATGTTAGGGGATTGGGGGAAGATCCTGCAGTGGACTCAAGTTGATTAAAAGATGGGATGCAAAGGGTTAGGACACAATTATCTCTCTCTAGGGTGGTTCCCTCAGGACTACTGTCAGTATGAACTTTGTTCAATGACTTCACCAGTAACCTAGTAACAGTCATCGATGCTCCTTTAGGCTTTTTTAGGTTGTCAAAAGTATCAGTGTCAAAGAACTGCAGATGAACCTCACAAAACTCAGACAGAAGGTAGAAAAGTGGCAGATCACCTTCATAAAAGTGAACATAAGGAACCTTTAAGAAAAAAACTGGACCTCAACCATGCTGAACTTGGAACTGGTAGATATGAAGCAGACCTTGAAATCCTCATTCCCATCTCTCTGAAATTACTGACTTGATGTGTCCATTTGGTAAGAAGAAGGCTGAGAAGGTGTGCCTGCATTTGCAAAACCATGCAGTCAGAGGATTACCTGAAGATAGACACTTCACTAAAGGTTCATTAAATATACTACAATATCAAAACCAGGGGCACACCATGAAGCTTACAGGAGAATAGTTCACAGCCTCAAAACAGCCTCAATAATGTGTTCAGCAGGTACTGATCTTCTGCAATGTGCTGCCACAGCAGACGGTGGAGACAGAAAATACTAGCAGGGTCGAAAAGAGATTAGACACATTTGGGGAAAAGGGTTCAGAGATGGGAACTAAAGGGATGGCTGGGGATGTACCCTCATAAGCACTAATTTTAGTTGCTGCAAAAGCAAGAATATGAAGAACTGGTGGCGCAAAAGAACAAGAAAAGAAGCAGAACTAGTAACACTAACATCGTACATAAAAATACAAACATTAGTTCATATGAACATTAATTCACCCAGATTTGGTCTGAAATTCTCTAATAGAATGATCTAAAAGGATCCTCAGCAGGTCATCTAGTCTATTTTCTTTGACTAATAGTTGGAAATATACCTTCACCTGTACTGGAAATTATTTCTTAGATTCTGCATGTGCTACATTCTCATCCAATTTAGTCTCATGATTAATCATTTTAACAGCTGCAATTTTGTTTTCGTGTTATTTAGTCAAAGTGTGCCCTTCCTTATTGGTTCAATCTGTTTGGACATAGAAACAATTTATTTTCCATTAGTTTTTCATTAAGTATGTAATTGATGAATATATTGATGAGAATATTCCAAACATCACATTGGTGCAAATGGAAATGTATAAAATGGTAATGGTTTTTCACATGTGACTGATCAATTAGTCTTATATTATCTTACAATGTCATGATCATGTTTTTGTGCATCACATGGTAAACTCATAAAAGGCTCATTTTGTTGTCTCTTAGTCAAGATCTACTTTTGGCTGCTTCTTCTAATCCTAAATCTGCTGTTATAGATGTGGTTAGTTTGACACTTCAATGCTTCCAAGATGCTGATGACTGCCCAGTTTTCTATCATGCATGTGTTTATAAGTTTGTTTATTTTTCTATTTTTCTGCTAAAACTTAATGAAGGCAGTTAAGGCTATAATTCTAGGGATCTTGGCCTTAATACAAGGCTTTGGGGGCTTGCAAGCATTTTTAATTATGCTATTTTCCAGTTGTTTTGCAGTAGAATATCACAGAGTTTATTGAAGTCTTTCATTAATTTGATATGTTTAATACATTGTCTATCTTACATCTTTTATTAGAATGATCTAAAATAAACTCATGTACTGACAAACTTTAAAACATTCTTATTTGGTATTACTCCTCAGTTTCTTTGAAATAAAATCTATAAGAATGGACCTGAAAAATATATGTCCACGATTCATTTATTACTTGCCAAAGGTAATTTTTTTCTACACCAAGTATTTTATTATAGGTGTGCATTCAAACAGGTGAGAGAAGTGGGCTAATTGATAAGGATCTGAAATTAAACCATCCTTACCACTGAATATATAAATCAACTTCTTTGTTGGGAGATCATAGTATTCTCAAGAACTAATTGAAATATAGCAAATATGTCTGCATTTAAAGTGACTTACTTTGTGGGAAAAATACTGTATTTAATAGGTTTTTAAGGCAAAATAACTAGTTCAGCACATAACACATTGTTTTTATGATTTAAAAGAAGTTATAAATAGAATATTATTATCAAGATAAATATTCTAATTACACTTCTTCACAGTTAATTATAGTTGAGACCTGTATAAATAACAGGCCCAAACCTCTAAGAATATATCATATACTTGCAATCAATAAATTAAAGTCTTTGATAGGGTATGACATTCTTTCTGTCTAGGTTGTGCACTCATGTTTTCTTTCCAAACACGATGGAGTTTGGTGTGTGTCCTGTGCCTTGCTCTTAGTCTGATATTGAGCTGTGATAAACCAGGGGCACATTTTCTAGATAAAGAAACTTATAAAGTTGTCTTAGTTCTTTATTTCAGACCAAGAATGGCATCCTCTGTTAAGAGGAAGAGAGATGAAAATACAGAGGTAAACTAAGATTAAAAGGGAGCAAAAATATTCAAGAAGACAAATCTGGAAAAAAAGCTAATGTTATATGCTGTCTAATGGTCAATAAAACTTAGGATGAAATGCATTATTGATGGCAAATTAGGTTAAAGAGTACAACCACTCTATGTCTATTTGCAGGATCATTTCCAGGGCTGAAACGGACACCTGTTTCTAATCCTGTTGCCTCATAGATTTAACTGAGAGTTCTTGTTAGTAATCATATGATGTAGTCTATAATTTACAAAAATCAAGCTGAAATCACTGACTTTTTTCAAACAAGACACCAAACAATATCCTCCAGTTGTTGGGTTCTGACTGTTAAAATGGATCCAGATTGTAAGTTAAATGAATTTGTCTGATCCATCTGTCATCAGACACATCTGCTTTTTTGTTGAAGTGAATATTTTCAGGTATTTTGATATATCTAACAAAATATTTATACTTCAGAAGAAAAAAACTTCTGTTGTTTTAGTTATACAGTAGTTACATAACTCACAAATTAAGAAATGGTCATTACAGTTAAATACTTTTGTAAATTGGTTTACTGAAATCTTCATTAAGGAAAAGTTTGTTGTAAAGACAAATCATATAATCTCTTTTTATCTGCTTAGTTCTGTGATAATTATAAATCTGTAATTGCTAATAAATTTGAAATTTCATGCAGCAATAGAAGAATAAATATTCCCTGCATATTTTGGTGTATTTAAAATAATTTATGCTATTATAAATGGTGATTTTCAGTTTACGTACTGTAAGGGGAAAAAAAAAGGAAAAAATCTTTCAGCAGACCACAGTGTTACACAGGAAGGATTTTTGTCTTGTTTGTTTGGAATAAACATGAATTCAAAGTACAAGTACAAATTTTAGTAATAGAAGTCCACAATTTTCTTTCACTGCAGAACTATTCGATGATTGTGCTTTAAGGTGGGGGGAAAACAGGAATTTTATCTCTATATTATTTGAATTAATCTTTTTCAACAGAATTTGGAATCTAAGGTATCAGAGATTAAATCAATTTTTTATACCTTGCAGCTGATGTCAATTCACATTCTGACTTGCTTTGTGCCACTCCATTTGGTTACGTTCTGAAATTATTATTTTATGAAACTGTTAATTTTTTCTGTAGAAAATTCTGAATTCAAAGGAATGAAATCTAAACAAAATCTAAGCAGAAATAATTAGCTGCAAAAGTGATATCCTAAACTGTCGTTTCCGTAAGTGGCCTAACTTGTGCAATCACTATTGAATATGACACCTTCCCATATTTTCTCTTTGGGACGGAGAAGAAAAATGTGATTTCTACACAACTAATTGCTGATATCATTCTAAAGGTACTTTTTCAAATCTTGCTTGGATATGTTTTTAGGGTATGATTTTAGTCATTGAACCTGTATTAAGAAACAAAGTATTGAAGGAATGTTTTCAATAAACTGCAATTATTTTGGGTGGAACCAAAAAATCTTTTAGAATTTAGTTTTAATCTTTGCTTTTTTAATATTGAAAAAAAATTGTGAGAGAAAGTAAAAAATTAGGCAAAAATGTTAATTACACTAACATTTCTGCAAGAAGACTCTCAGAATGTACTCCTGTGCTACAGTAGGAGGAGAGTAACATATGGATCAGGTAGAACAAACAGAATTAAGAGTCTGGAGAGTAAATTTCAAACTTCCCAGTACCCACCCTAACTCCACCTCTGTGGCAGATTACTTCTATCTGAATAATTTTTTGATTTAAAATAGTCCCAGTTTTCTGAGAGCCTGTGATAACATCCTAAATGTATCTTTTCACTAATATGTTCATTAAAAAATACTAACTTGAGTGGAGCAAAAAGGCAGTTAAAGGCACCGAAATACAGGGAAGACACATTTTCTGAAATATAGGGAAACTCACTGAGTTAAACTTCATACTACACTGCTACTCTGTAGGACAATAAAAAACCCTACATTGTTTATATTTGAGTGACAGATCAGGAGAATCAATTTCAAGTCATATTTTTAAATTAAATTGCCTCATTTGGTTTCTCTTTACCATGTTTCATCAAATCAAAACAGTCATATAGACTCCAAGAGTGGGAATTGGTGTTCACAGTTCATCATTTGATCAGACTTCTAGAGCTATTGTTTTATTAACGTTTTCCACCTCATTTTCTTCTTTCATATATCACAAATCCAAATAGTTCCTCAGTGAGCTTATCTGTAAAATAACAGTAAAAATGAGATACAGGAACCCCACTCATATGTTTATGATATATTCAGCCTTAGGTATAGTTGTAGAGATAGTCTGTTTTGGTTTATGGACTACTGAGAATAAAAAAACACAGTGAGAATCACATTAAAACTCCTTCAGGGAAAGAAAAAGTTCTCATATTCTACCATTTTGTAAAGAATCTTCTTGCATTGCCAGTTCTAGACATTGTCACCATGGAACAAATACCATGTAATGATGAGAATCATTAGAAAAGGTCAGGGCTGGAACAGCCGA
Source organism: Zosterops lateralis (assembly GCF_965231275.1). Classification (NCBI taxonomy): domain Eukaryota; kingdom Metazoa; phylum Chordata; class Aves; order Passeriformes; family Zosteropidae; genus Zosterops; species Zosterops lateralis. Next base: position 22,048,610 of record NC_139766.1, on the reverse strand, counting down.
GAATAAAAACAATTATGGTTGAATTTTTAAACTTATTTTATTTGCAAGAATAGTGTCAGTCTAATTCACTTACTATTTCCCCCCTCTCAACTCTCTTCACAAAATTTTCCCTACCCTACTTATCTCTCATAAAGAAGGGATTTCTCCCTTTCTACTTTGAAAAAATAATGTCAACTCATTTACTTGTGAAGAACTAGTTTGGGCATACACTACTCATTTGGAATCTCCATATAATCAGTGTTTACAGGAGATCTGAGTCCCCTTCAGAGAAATACTTTAAGGGCTGCTGTGAATGTAGACATCAGTATGTGCGGAGCTATTTCTTTTTCACATCATGGAAGTCTGATACACTCTGCCCATCACTATTCTACTAGGTTTTTCAGTTCCTACATTTATGGAATAGATGAATACTTTGCATTCACCATCATTTTCAAAAACTCTCCTTTATCTTGCTGCCTTTCTGGCTGAGTCTACAATTTCAACTCATTTAAGTTCAGCTGAGTTCCTTTTCCTGCCATGTCTGACTCTTTTTATAACTTACCCAGTGAATCTTTCTTCTCTTGTCCCAGGTCATTGCCTCCACTTTTTTTTTGCCTCACTGCTACACCGTTGTTTTCTTGGTGATCTCTTCCTATTCTTGCTGTACCTTTGCATTATTTCATTACTTCTGTTCAAGTCTAACCTCTCCAGGGACTCTGAGACATCATTTCACTTCATCCTACCGCTGCAAATGTACCACTCCCTCAGCTGCCTTTTACTGCATACATGGAGATCCAAGGATAAAGGTACCCAATTATTACATATAGAATCATACTTATCCTAGTGAATCAATCAAATGAAATGGTTTCCTCAGAAATTGTGGAACCTGGGGACTACTGTTTCAGCTTAAAGCATTCCTTCTTCAATTTTCCCTTTTTGTCTGTGAAAGAATTACACAAACAATGGGGAAAAAGAAATTTCATTGCATGACAGAAACCAGACAAACAAACCCCAGCAGAGTGCTGCCAGATGAATGACAAAAGAAAGTTGCAAAACATTGAATTTTTTTCCTTATTTGTAGTAATCTGTACATTTGTATCTGAAAACATTAGGTAAAAGATGGGAGCAAATGTGATTTGCAAGCAGATATCAGTTTTTTGCTGTCAAGTGTATGACTTCAACAGTGGGTAGACTTGTTTTTATAACAAAATGAATTGCACACTGAAGACTAGGAGTCCCTGTCTCTCATTAATGTTTTAATTACTATTTTCCTTTAAACTGAACATTATTATTGAAATATATGCCCTTATTTTTATCACATATTTAACTTTAAGTGAACAATTGGTGCTTAAAAAGCCCGTATTTTTGTTCATTCTGAAACTTGAAGACCAAAAAATCCCAGATACAAACTAAACTCTTCTGCTTGTCTTTCTGATAGTACTTTGAGAGACTTTTGCTGCTGTAGTGTGATAATCACTAGCCTCTAATGTCTGTGCTCATCTTGTTCTTTAAGAGAAGTCCATATATAATGGCTCTAATAGGATAACATGATATACTAAAGAAGCTGATAAAGTTTTTCAAGGATTATGACATTGCAGCTTTTGTTTTCAAACATTCAAAACTATTTGCTAAAATGTGACCTGCAAATATACATTTTCATGTTAGAAAACCCTTTCAAAAACACATTTTCACACATATGTACCAATAATTAAGAGTTAGAATCCACATAATTCCTATTAATACACTAGAGAGGATATTATTTCATGATAATTAAAATGCACACCTCCATATCTTCATTAATTTTTTCCCTTAAACTATTCAAACACATTGTCAAATTTAGTTTCTTTTCATGTTTCTACTGTATTTTATGAGCCTCATCAAGAAAACAGCTTAACCTCTTTATTATATAAATAAAATGTTCATTTAATGCACAAGGATCTCTAAAAGTTCTATGAATAATGCCTTAGTAGTACACAAACAGCAGTGATGCTTTCAATTATGATTGTAGGCTGTCCATTTCTGAAGCTGGGAGTGCATCAGCAGGAGGTAATAGCAGATCTGATAATCTAGAGAAAAAATTGCAACAATCCAGACATGCGTTTTAGCTTTTATATAAAAGCTGAAGTAAGGGAAAATAGATAAACCCATTGTGGGGCTTCTTCTTTTTTTTTTTTTTTTTTTTTTTTTTTTTTTTTTTTTTTTTGTTTGTTTGTTTTTTGTTTTTGTTGTTGTTGTTGTTGTTGTTGTTGTTGTTGTTGTTGTTGTGTGTGTGTGTGTGTGCATGTAGCAGAGGAAATTTAAATGAAACATTATCTACCTGCTCTTACAAAAGTTTTCGTACCCTATATGAGGCCAGGTAAGAGAAAAATGCATTTTTCAGAAGATCAGTTCCCACTTTTTGGGAATTGATTTTAAAATACCTTTCCCCCCTAAAATGAAGATTCTTCTGGTATAAATCACAACTTCCTCTTTATATCAGTTGCATGTTAGGTGCTGTTTGTTTCTTTTTGGAAAAATAAATAGATAAATAAATATATAATCATTCTCTTTTGTTCACTCTTATCTGTATTCTAAAGCAATATTTCTCAGTCTTCTGACACTTATCAGAGTGTCTCCATGATGGTGGTCAATGTATTCCAAAATGTTGTCTTCAAGAAAGTCTTCAACACTGTGTATTTAATAAAAAACATAGAAACTTTTAAGTGATCTTCTGCCTCTTCTCCAAAACATGCTCTAGAAAAGGTCATAGTTCCTCACAGATTCCTGAAAAAAATGGTTTTGAAACCCAAAGTGTGAGATTTTAAACCATTTTATAATTCATTTTTGTACTGATTATATAAATATCCTACAGCAAAGAATACCTCCATAACACAGTAGAAATAACTTATCCTGTCCAGATATCTGAGGGAAAACAATCCACATAATTATACTTTAAAGTTTTACCTTTTCTTTTTAATGAAACAAAGGGAGGAATAGTACACAAAACTGATAAGAAGTCTGGAATTTTTTAAAATTATGTGTAATCTCAACAGATGCCTTTACCAGGATGGTTCAGTTCCTGTGCTAACTAGGTGGAGTTCTGTAAGTCTTCAGATTGTATATATCCAATTCTTTAAGACAGAATATTCACAGATGTCCATGAGTCACCCTTATGTACAATCTTTCTTCACTGCCAGTCTCTTCCATAAAGCCCAGAAAGCACATATGATGCACAGTGAATATAGTAAACTAGAATTTTTCTCAAAATTTTTTGTAAGAAAAGAGAACCTGGTAGAAAAGTGGGCAAAAAATTACATGATAAATATACTCCAAAAATTATTTTAACAGGCAAAGTTAATTACATAGGATAAAGAATTAACCAAAAGCTTGTGAATGGAGAATTATCCTTTCCCACTGAATGCAAATTGTGTTTATCTATCTTTAGTAGAAAGACAAATACATGATGTGTATTTTTTAAAAACCTAGATTTCCATGCTTGTAGCAAGTCTTCCTTTCAAAGCTGCTGTACTGAAAACTAGAACACTAAAATAACCTCTAGATTTTAATCAAAGTCAGAATACTGTATGTCAACTCCAAAAACAGATTTGCAAAACTAGTAGCCAAAAACAAACTGAAGTAAGCTATTTTCTTTTTAAAATTGTAAGCTTAAAAAGTCTTTGTTTCTGTTTTCAACTTGTGCTACATCTTAACATCTGGGCAGTTATGCAAACCTGTAAATTACATTTTTCCCCTCCAAGTTAATTGGCATAAAATTATAATGAAAAGAATTCAAAACCTCAGTGCAAAATTGTAGACTCATAAAATGAAATTGTAAACATACTGATTAGCATGTAAAATTTTAATGAGACTGTGTTTTGATAGAAAAATCTTCAAACTGAGAGAGGCGTGCAGCAACTTCCAGCAAATATTTTACTTAATTAATGAATTTCAATAATTGATAGTTTTACCCCAGATTTAAGTACCATTACTGAAACCACCTCTCTTTTCTTCTTTTTTAATGAGACTGCTGTAAAGAAATGTGAAGTTTTTAAAAACATAATCCTTTCTTCTGAAAAGATTTGGTACAAGAAAGTTGATAGCCAAGTGAAAAAATGGAAGTGCAATTAGTGCTTTTTATGTTTATTCTATGGCCTCCTGTTCTGATACTGGGGGTGGGAGAGATCTCAAACTTATGGTCTCTGAAAAATCCAGAGAAATTGCAACTTTGCTTGACCCTAGCAGAACTTCCATATCACAGCAGAGCTGTTGTCCACTTTCACAGGATTATAGGTGAATGTTCTTGCCAATGCTCAGAGAAAATAATTCTGCTCTTAAAAATGTCCAAAAAAATACAAATAGAGGAAAACACTGATGCCTTTCCTCTCATACACATGAAAAACCTAAAACACTTCTTATTACAGATATGTGTAAAGGTTTAGTTAAAAACAAGCAGAAAATTAGCCTTACACATTTTGTTCTCAATGTGATTTGAATGTAGAAGGGTTTACAACACATATGAATCAGGGCTTTTTTTTTTCTTTCATTACAGTAGTTGGCATTTCCACTACCACCAAAGGTGTCAGGGCTATCATAGAGGAATATGAGTCCTATGTCATAGATTTACTGACTCAGAGCAGCTGAGACTGTCCAGACCAGGCCCCTGCACAATATGGTTGTTCAGAATCAAGGCCATGTATTTTTTGAAAATCTCCAGTGGAAGTTATGCATCATATTCCTCACTTATTGGGGAGTTTGTTTGGTTTTTTCTGTTATATTAGTATATCTATCTATATATATATAAACTTGGCAACTTGTAAGTGGATACTTATGCAAATTCTGGAAAGAACTCAATAAAAACCTTCAGAATCACCACATTTAATCATAAATTAGAATGAATAGATACTGTCAATTCTTTTATTATGTTTAAGTGAAAAACATTTTAAAACATTAAAAAATTATATTGCATATCAGTTTGGATTATATTCAGTCACTGCATTAATCTAAATATAAATCCTTGACTGTGCCTAGTACACCTTAACTGAAAAAACTTTTTAGGTTGTTTTATGTTTAAATGCAGGTCCATAGAGCCATGTTTAAATTCAATCAATGCATACTGCATATCACTCCCAACTTCCATATTCGACTGCTCAAAAGACTGTGTGAAGCACAGACCACCGAGTAGAAATTGATTGACCCAGGAGAAGGTGGAATACATAATGATGTGCACCTCTTCTGACTTGCAGACAACAGAAAAATGCCTGAAACAGTTTTTAGCTAATTTAAATTCATTTCCATCCCAGGAAAGGTACCTACAGAGATATTTTCCACTTTAGTACAGTGCATCTTTCCATTCACACCGTTGCAGGCACTTGGGAACAGAGATGTATAAAGAAGTTTGGTTTGGGTCTTCAAATTATGTTTTTGGGTAGGAATCACTTTATACTGAAACACTTTCCTATTAGATCCCTCCTGCTTCACAGTTTCACACTAATGCTTATGTGAAAAGGAAAACTAAAAAAATACAGTTATGCAGCTGTGTGAGTTGCACATCCTAAACTTGAACAGGTTGTGGCATTTTGTGCCATGTGGTGTGCACGTCAGTGAAGTGAAGGGCATGCCTTGTCACATCGTATCCTATAATGACTTTTTGGGAGTGAAATATCATTTCCAGCTGAGGTGAGCCTTTCACTTCACTGATTTGCAAGTTACATGTCTCAAGTAACACAGCTGTTTTTGGAAACTAACCTCCTGTTAAGGGAAAGTGTGACTTGACAGAAAATCTAGCCTTTGATTTATGAGGCCCAAGAACTTAACAAGATATAGAACTTCCTAATAGAAATTGTTCAAGATGAAAGTAGTTTTATAATGGTCCAGTTATCCTGATATTATGTAAGTTACAATAGCTTCCCTTCAGAAGGGTGATTTAATATCACTAAGATAGATGAGCTTATTACTACAGGAAAAATCAGGCTAGGCTTATGTCTGACCATCCAGAACTTACCATGAATTTACAAAAGTAAGAAGAAATCATCTGTTTGTTGTTTATTACTCATTCCAGAAAATAAATTTTCATTCTCAGAAAAAACAAAAAAAAAATCTGGTTATTTGTAAGTTTTTGTAAGATGCTAGCTACTGAATTTCAAACATCATCTAGATCTTCCACTTTTTCGCATGAATTATATAGGTCACTGGCTAGCTAAGGACTAAGTAGACCAAACTAGCCATCAAAACAACTTTGTTGGGTTCTAGTGCCCAGTCACTCTCTAGGTAAAGAACCTTTTTCTAATATCCAACCTAAACCTTCCCTGACACAGCTTCAGGCCATTGCCTTGGGTCCTGTCATCACCATCATCACAGAGAAGGCATCAGTATCTGCCCCTCCTCTTCCCCTCATGAGGAATTTGTAAACTGCAATGAGGTATCTTCTCCAGGCTGAACAGACCAAAGGACTTCAGCCTCTCCAAATATGGGTTCCCCTCACCATCTTGGTATCCCTCCTTTGAACACTCTCTAATAGTTTAATCTTTCTTACACTGAGGTATCCAAAATTGCACACAAGGCTCAAGGTGAGGCTGCCCCAGCTCAGAGCAGAACAGGACAATCCCCTCCCTTGCCTGGCTGGTGATTCTGTGCCTGTTACACCCCAGGACAGGGTTGGCCCTCCTGGCTGTCAGGGCACTGCTGACTCACATTTAGCTCTTCTTTACTAGTTAAATGCAGTAGCATGTGCTTCAGAATCATAACTTTGAATATCAGATTTGATCTAATTAAATGTAAGATCAGAAAATGTTCATTCATTCAGTTTATAAAATGTTACTTTTTTTTTTCTTTCCCTTCTAAGAGGAACTGAAAGATATATTTCTTCTGTATTGACTCCGTGGTTTTCAGACTTCCTTGTAAGTGTGTGAAATTGAAAAACTTTACTTGAATTAGTATAGAATGATTTACAAAAGAAAACCAGAAAAGAAACTGATTGCAACTAAGGGATCCATGATGTGAAGAGCAGATGCACAGTTTTCTTCAGAGATATTGACAGGATGCCCTGAGATGCTCTGGTGGTGTCCCTCAGAGACCTGACATGCTGCAGCAATGAGTGCAGAGGCCCTTTTCAGATTCTGATGGAGATGTTTTTATAACTAATGCACCATGAAAGGTGAACCTATTGCAACTTTGAAAAGCAATTACATGTTTTTGAGGAAGAAGTACCAATACACTAAACTGATATTCAAAAGAAAATCCAATTGTCTGTCTGAGAGCAAATAAAGGCAGCTGACAATTTTTGATCATTCAAATATTAGTCAATCAAAGGTACTACCAGTAGAACTAAGCAGTCTACACTGCTGCTCTCACTTTTACTATAGAGGCTGTAGATTTGGTGCACAACCAAAAGGAAATCCAAATTTTTACCTTCTAAATAGAGACAAACAATATAAGCTGTGATTGAAGGCAATGATTTAAATGGAATGTTTTATAAAAAGAAGAAAAAGTGTGTTCAAGACCAGTTAAATATTATGCCAAATCTGATTAGTTGCCCTGTTTATACTCCTGGAAAAAAGTGAAATGTATCGTTATATGGAAACCATATGAGGAACAAAAGCGTCATGAGCATTTAACTGCATCCAGATAGTGCTCATCATTTTTGCCAACCTCAAAATGAAGTATAGCCAGTTTTCAAGGTCTAATAAGATCTGACATATTAATTACAGGGTTGTTTTTGTTTTCCAGTTTTAATTTCAGGGCAAGTGTAGTTCAAGAATAGATTTAGCTATCAGCACTATTTTGGCAGATTCTATTGCTCCTGGCACATCAATATAATAAAACAAGATCTTAATGAAACTGGAGGCAACTTGAGCAGCAGCTCTACATTTGATTTCGAGATGGCTTGAAAGTGAATGTAACGAATTTTTTTTCTCTAGTGTTGTGGTTTGAAAGCAAAATGAATGAGAGGCTTCAAGTCAGAGATATAATTTAATAAGAAGAAAGGTAAAAAGGTAAAAGTAAAATAAAATAAATGCAATAACACAAAGGATCACTGACAGAGTCAGAATACAACCTGAGCAGGATGGTGGAAGCAGTCCAGGTGAGGTGCTCTTCCTGAAGCAGTGATCCTGTAGAAAGGTCTGGTAGCTCTGGTCCTCTGGGAATCCAGTGGATAAGTGCCCTTGCACTGTCCCACATACCAGCTTATATCCAAGTGAGAATGCTTGGCTCCTCCCCCTGGGCAGAGCATCTCACAATAGCATGAGAAGTGTGAAATGGGTCCTTGATGGCCCATTAACAGAGATAACCCCTAGAGGCAGTTACCTGTGACTCATGGGCCATTAGCAGAAGACACCCCAAAGGCGTTAATGGGCCATTAGCAGAAGACACTCCAAAGGCCATTAGCAGAAGAGGCAGGGGCTTGGGAAAACACTAGCCCACCTGGTTTCAACAGTTCATGAAGATGGTGATAGAATAAATACTTTGTGTACATCCTACACTGCAACTCAGGACATCTAGAGAAATGGGAACTTACCCATTTCTATTATCTTATGCTTTTGACTCTCTATGACAATATCGTGTTCCTTGATGTGGTGCTATGATGAAGATTATCCCTTATTCCCTCCATGCCAGGAAAAAAGGAGCACTATTTACTGGTACTCCAAGGCATATAACATCCAAGGTATAGTGATAATCACATGGTTTAAAGCAGAGCAGAAAAGAATAAATGGCCACCACTGCATGACCCAAAGGGAAAGTCTGCTGATGCATAATTCAGGAGGGGTCTTTGGCTCTCCCATTAGTGTCAAAGTTGTATCTACTGTTGTCTAAGGTTCATTCTTTAAAAAGATAAAATAAAGCTCCTAAACGTAGTGAAACCCACATACCAGTGGTATATCCCTATAACTAGATTTACATCCATCTCAATTACTCTTCCTTTTCAAAATAACTGAAATTTTTTTTTACTAAAAACAAGCCAACAAAAACGCAGATTTTGACAAACTACATCTTCATAGTAGAGTGCGGTTTCAGTGTGAAAATCGTTTCAGTTCCACAATCACTCATTTTAAATAATGCATCTGCTACTAAATTTTGAAATCTTACTAGATTGCAGTGACTTTTCATCAAGAAATGAAAATAAATAGCAGATTTGTTGCTTAAAACTCTGGGAATAATTTATTCTATGATTAAAACATAACTTCTATGATTAAAAACCCTGGGACTAAGACTTCCACATGGCCTGTTTATTTCCTGCAGGTATGTGGGTTTTTTCAGTGCTTTATTCAAATGTCTAGTGGAATGTTGAGGGTTGTATTGAATATTAGAATTTCTGTGGAATTTATGCACCAATTATGCATTTTTGCATTTAAACTTACCTGCAAGTACATGTTGTGTGCATCCTGTAATTCTGGTTATCAGTTAAAGTAGAGTGCAGGACACACTATCACACTTCTGCTCTTATCTGTATCATATTTTTTGGCTTTCTTTCTGGTCAAAAAACTAGAAGAGAGTGGTTCTGTGGCCAGATCAGGATTTCACAGGGAGACTGAAGCTTATTGAAACCATCAACTAGACTTGGAAATAAGGATTTAAAGTTAATTTAGATTTTCTCCCTGTCCTTTGCATGGTAAATCTCATGATATGCATATGCAGTCCTGACATTACAAGAATAAAACTGGCATTCTTCAAGAGACCTAGCAAAGGAGGATGATATTTCTTCTCTGTGGACTGGAGACAAAATGTGACATAAGGGAATATTTTTGGAAAGTCTGCTGGGCTTTGTACTCATAGCCTTTGGAACTAAGAAAGTTTTAATGAAATAATTGTAAGAAAATGTCAGTAACAATACATCTGAAATAATAACAAATTCTAGAGGAACCGTTATTTCTGAAAGCTTTAAGTCTCATAACTATGATTTTTTTTCTCATATTGATCATTTGTGATTAAAAATGTGTGAAAGAGACATTAAAAATATAACATGCAACTTCTTATCTCAGTTCTGTACTGAGCATAGAAAGATAGAGCAATTAAAAAACATATTCCATCACTGAAAATTCATGGTTGGAATTTAAATTGGATTTCAAGATCAGGGGAAACAATTTCATAATGAGAGTTAGTATGCAAAAAGTCATAGAAAGTTAATGGACTTCATAAACTGACACTTTGCTCTAGAAGACTTATTAACACATTCCTTGGCTTTGTAAGAGAAATTACTAATGATAGATGCATTGAATTAATTGAAAGAAGAAGCTCCAAGCCCAGAGATATATATGTAGGGAATGACACTGATAAGGTATGAATTAAAGGAAGAAAAACTATGAATTAAAGGAAGAAAACAGAGGGTTTTTTTTAAAAATCTTGAATTAAATGTACCTTGATAAAACTCTTCTGTTTAGGTTCAGAAGATTTTGATAGTCATGTTTTAATTCCTTTGTAATTTTCCCTTTTGAAATTGAATGAGACAGCATTGAAGCTTTAAGTTTTTCAGTTATCCCTGAAACTCAATTTGAAGGAAAAGGTGGCACCATAGTAACGTATCTGCATATTTAATGACAGTGCTGCCCAAACTCAAGAGATTGCAATATTATACCTGAAAGAGAAAATTACTTAGCTGTAATTTTAATCATTAAAGGATGTCATTATACAGGTTCTCATTATCCAAGTTCAAAACTCTACCATGGGAGCTGGAAGGATTATACCTGTTCTATTAATTTAACAGGAATAAATGGGCATTAAAAATCAAAGGTGTCAGTGCCACCCTGATAATCTTCTTCATTCAAGAGAGCTAATGAAAAATCCAGGATTTACAAGGCAATAATAAACAGAATATACAGCATTTGGGAACGTTGTATCAATAAACTATCTAAATATAGCACTCTTTAGATACTCCTTTCTAAAGATGATGGTTATTCTCCTAATTGTAATAGGCCAAAAGTGAGGGGAAATATAAACACATTTGGATCAGTATTCCTGCAAGTAACTTAGTTAATGACATCACAGTCTATTAGCAGTCAAATTATGTTATACATATAGAATTTTCTATCACCAACAAGTGCTATCTTCAGAATGAATCCTGAAACTTGTTAAGAGTATGAAATGCAACTCTGAATCAGAAAGAATAACACAAAAATTAAGCCATAAAAAGCACCCATAAAATATATTCATATAAACAAAATTGAAAAAAAATATATATACTTCTTGTGGTGCATTTTATTGAAATCAGGGAAAGCTTATTTCTGAAATCAAGTGTCCAGACTTACCACAGTGCTCCTACAAAGTGCAGCTCTGGTAAACAGAATGTGAACTGATCTTAGCAACTGAGTACAGGAGGTGATTACTGCAGAAAATTATGTGAGATGGTTAAAATTGATTCAATGAACACAATTGCATTATACCTGACAAAACCATAGGGAAGGTTAAATCTTTCCTCCAGCTCTTCTGCAATTCCTTTCTGATTCTGACTTTGAGCTCCATGCAATTACAGTAAAACTTCCAACACTTGAGAGCCATTTCAATTCCATTCTACAGCTCATAGCCAAACCGAGAGAGAAGCAGCCCCCTTAATTCTACGCAAGGATGTAAATGTCACATGCATGAGAAATAGACACAGTCATGATCAGCACAAATGAAGATTTTTATGTAAAAAAATATGAAACAGAGAGAAAAGGATAATTGTATTGAATTTTATTGGTGACTTAATGATAGAATATAGGATAATTCAGATAAGGACCTACTTGAAATTCGACATATTTTAAAAGAAGATGAAGATAAAAAACTAAAGGGAACACACACACACATGGTTTAAAACTGGAAAGGTCATGAAATAAAGATCCATAATTAAATGAAAAGAGATGAGTCATCTAAATACTCATGTCAGGATTTGCATTTAAATATCCATTCTGTACGTCAAAATTACCTCCTATCTGAAATGATATTTCAGATATATGTTACAGAAACATAGTTTAAAATCAGATTAATCAGTAAAAATCTTTCTCTACCAAATCCAGGTGCTGAATAATGGCTACGGAAAAATAATTTAAAAAATGAGGGAATATGTCAAAGATCAGAAACATACATAATATCTCAGACTGTGACACCATCCTGTACTATTTAAAATACATAGGTAGTGTGAGAGTGTCTCTTACTCAGAAGTTTTAAAAGCAAATTTAGATCTGCGTCTTCACTTATGCACTTACCTTCAAGCAATTAAGTTGCTGATAATGCACCCTCCTTGCCTGAAAATCAGTTAACACTCTGCATTCATGAGGGATACATGTAGTCACAGCAGCAGAGATGTGTTTATTACTTCATAAAATTATGCAGGTATTTCTTATCCCTTACAAACTTGCTTTTCAGTCACCTGTCTTATTTCTACAGAAGGATTCTATTTTTCATTTTAATTAAGGAATTATATATCTCTAAAATGTATTTTTCCACTGTAAACAAAAGAAAAATATATGTGAATAATAAAAAAAAACCTAGTAAAAGTTCTTGGTTTGTCACATCCATAATTGTATATTATAAGTTTGCAAAGTGTGTATAATTTGCCAAATTCAGTAATTCTTCTCAAGTTACCAGCATCTTGCAGCAATAATGAAGAGTTCAAATTCACATAATTGAGAATATAATTTTCCATGCAGGAACACTCTGTAAGTGTAAGCTGTCATCATCATTCACTCTGCCAAGGAAGAAGCTGAAAGATATTTCTCCATTCTGCACAACCGTCAACAGTTAGGTCTTCCAGAAACAGAACTATGGTCTCTAGGGACTATAGCAAAGGAAACATCATCAGAGAAATACATAAAAGAGTGTTAATTCTTATTCAAATTATTGGTTATTTTTTGAGGATTAACTGCAATAAAATTTACCAAAAGAAGTTTTAATCATCATCTCATAGAGAAAGAACTGGCCAGGTGTAAAAATTTCCTATGATGGACTCCAAGAAAATGTGTTTGTAATACAGCAGTCTCTTTGTTAGCTGTATGTTTCACAGGAAAAAAAAATCTAGAAGGAAATAATTAGTGCAATCACTATATATGGAATTTTATCTGAAACATATAAAAACCTTCCCATAAATAGATTTGGCCAATTAAAATTATTTGATGTCTACCATAATAGAAATTAGCTAGGAAACCAAGTAAACAATTGTAGGTTTTTTGAAATGGTGTGGTAATTTTTAAACAGACTATATAATTCAGTATTGCTGCCCATAATTGCAAAAGCTTGGCTCCCATATCCATTGCTTAGAGTTCTGCTGGCAGTCTATTCGCAATGGCCACATTCACATCTCACAGCAGGATCCCACTTGAAGGTCAGTCATGCATAAAGAGGTGAAGTATTCTCACAACAGGAGCACAATCTTTTGGAACAACTGGCAGATCAGCAGATTCTGCTTGTTCAACCTTAATAAAGACTCACAGCAGTAACTCTGTTTAACCAGCAGAGTTCAAAATCTGAAACCTTGTCCTCGACAGAAATCGTCCACAGATTGCTCCTGAAACTGGCCCACAACACAATAACCAATCAGTTCCTGCTATGCTGCACTATTACCTTGATGACTCATTTAATAGCTGGATATTAGAAGGTCCTTTTTGGTGTTGTGACAGTCAAAAAGGTCAAATGGGAGAGTAATTTCTACCGGCACAATTTTGGAAACCCATCACTGGCTTTTGTAAATGTATGATATTCTTATGTAAATATAATTATAACTAAAGGGAACTAAAAAAAAAAAAAAAAAAGTGATGTTGGAGAGATTACAAACGTTTTAAACTACTTTATTTGACATTACTCCATTTAAATATTAGAAGTGAATTAGCATTTTATAGATTTTTTTTGTGAGGAAGTCACTGATCTTTGTTTGTTTGTTTGTTTTTTAAATGTATATCTAGCTTAAATGAAGCAGAGAGATTCTGGTTTTTTTTTCCTCCTGTATTTGTTTCAGGTTTGTGCAATCTAAAACTTTGATTTGAACCGGGTTCCATTCATAGTTGACCAGATACAGAAAGAAAAAATTGGGGTCTCTGAAGTCCATTATCACTACCCGAAAATGAGTTATAGTAGCAAAATAATTCATTACATTCCCTTTTAATTTTTAACAGAAAACTGCCTGTTTGACATAAAATCACATTTTAGAGACTGTTAAATACAGAAATGCAAACATTTGTGTTGCTTCGCGTATCTGTCTCTCAGGTCAGCTCAGCGTCAGCTGGGCCACCCTGCTAGCTCTGATACGTCCAACAGTACCTTCGCGTGGGTTTTTGGCTCCGCAGCGCTTTTGCCTTAGCTGTCTCGGCCGTGGTTTGAAAGAGGGGACACTCCGGAGGCTCAGGGAGAAAAGGTTTTATTCGGGTAACTCAGGGGCAGTCCCTGGTTCCAGGCCTGTGCCTCTGGGGAGTGACCCCCAGCCTCGGTTACAGGGGGTTTTTGTTCCCCCAAATCTCAGGGGTGGACACCAGTTACCAGACCAATGAAACAAAGCCAGGTGGGTAAGGTCAAAATGCAATACACAACATTAACAAATCAGGTGAATTTGGGATGTGGTCTTGTGAGACCCACCAATCCCTGTCAGACACCTCTCCTGAAGGTTCTGGGGCCTGGGGGATGGTGGACATGTGGGGGAGAAATACAATGGGATGGGGGAAAATACAATAGGATGATCGAAACCCAGGGCAGAGGATTAGAGTTGTCTTGGCAACTCTTATCAACCTCTGATAAGCACAATCCAAGACAGGAACTTTACCAGGCTAGGGTTAAAGTCCAAATCACATCAAACCTACAACTAAGAAACTTATGATACCATTCCAGCACCCCCACACCTCCCCCTTTTTCTTTTATTTGTGTCACTGGTCTGGAGTGTACATATCTGAGTCACACTCGCTGCTGGAGTTAGAGTCTGGTGGGAATTCGATGGCAGGTGTCACTGAATGCACTGAGGGGGCAGTAGTGGGGAAAATTGCATTCATGATCAGGCTTTTGACCAAACCAGAAGCAATGGCTACAATTAAGATGATGAACAGAAACAACAGTCCGGTTTTGATCCACGAGCTGGCAATGTTAGAGAGTCCAACACCCTTGAAGAGGTTGTCAAACCAGTCCCCTGTTTCTTGCTTGATGGACTCGACCATTCCTCGCAGCTGCTGGATTGATTTTTTGACGTTCTCAGCTTTAGATGACAGATTGAAGCAACACAGTCCTTCAAACTCCTCACATGAATGTTGGTTCAGTAGAAGTAGATAATCAATCGCGGCGCGGTTCTCTTTGCATGCTTGATTAGCTACAAACTCAAGGACATTTTGGGGAATGTTGATGGCCTGATCTGTGGCTGTTTTCCAATCCCCTTCACCTAACAGGTGGTTTAGGGTAATAGGATTGCCTGCATTATCAGTTGCTGTGGTTGGGTCCTCCAGCAAACCTGGCAATGCAGCTTTCAGCAGTTTTCTCCAAGTGACCTCCCATAGCTCAAATTCCATTTTGCTTGAGAGGCACTTGAAAATCTGCTTCAAATCAAAAGGTACAACTGTGATTCCACCAAAGGAAGTAAACAACAAGCCTTCGAAGTAAGGGCTATCTCGCCCATACTCCTTTAATGCCTTCATGAGGTCTTTAACAAGCGTCTGTGACAACGCTTTCCAGGTGGCTACCGTGGTTCCCTGCCCCCTGCTCCTTCGGTATGTCACCGGAGTAACTGTGGGTACCCCGTCTGTGTTTGCACCCCCGAGCTCCTGCTTCCCTCCCTCCCGGACCCCAGCCGCTGCCTCAGGTTCCCAGTTGTAAGCTGGGGGTGGCTCCCAGCCTGCCTGCGGCACGGGCGGCTGTGGCCGTTGAAAGCTTGGAAAAGCATTTCCCAAAGGAGGTGCAGCCGGGGACACCGTGTTCCCGAGTGGGGGGTAGGGCAGGGGCGGTGCCGGTGGGGCTCCCCCTGTGGGAGGGGGCTGCGGGGGGGCGGGCTGGGGCAGGGGCGCCCCGGCCGCGCCGTGGGGGGGCGGCAGGAACGCGGGCTGGGGCAGGGGCGGCGCCTCGCTCGCGCCGTGGGGGGGAGGGAAGGGGCTCCACGGCGCTGTGGGGTGCTGCTGCGGCGGGGGGAGAAAGGGAGGGGGGGCCACGGGGTCCGGTCCGCTCACCCACTGTCCCGGTAACCCGGCAAAAGCGGCGGCAGCGCCGGCATTCGGTGGGGGGAGGGGAGCGGGCGGCAGCGGCTCGGGGGCGGGGAAGGCAGCAGCCCAGGCAGTGGGCGGTCCCAGCTCCAGGAAGGGCGCCGGCAGCCCCGGCGGGGGAGGGGGGGCCGGCAGCGCCGGCGGCAGCGGCGAGCCCCACGCTGTTGGGGTTTTGCCCTGATCCCCTCCCGGTCCCAGGGTGGGCAGGGGAGGTAGGGGATGCGGGGCTTCCCCGGGCCCACGTGGCTCGGCAATGCTCGGACCCGGGAAACATGGCTGGGGAAAAAGGGGGTGGGGAGGGTAAGGGGTTTCCCCGGAGGAAGGAACCGCCCACTTCGGGGGCGGGGCGGGCAGGGGGAAGGTTCTGGGCGGAGTCGGGGCGGTGCCCTCACAGTAGGAGTTGGGTAAACCCCACCCCTGGCTCTGCGGGGGCGTGGGAAGGGGCGGGGGAAGGGGCGGGGGAAGGGGCGGGGGCAAGCCTTGTGAGGAAAAAGGGGGCGGGTAGAGGGAAGGGCCAGTAGGAGGGGGCTGAAAGGCATTCTGGGAACAAGAAGAAGGGGGAAGGGCACAAAGAGGCTGCACCTCGTGGCTGTCGCCATTATGGGGGCATTTTCCTTTGTTCTCTGGGGAGGGGGGGGTCTCCGTGTCTCCCTTCGGGGGTTCCTCACAGCCGTTTTCGCTGCCGGACCCACCCGGGGGGGTTGGGGACTGGCGGTCTTCCTCGGCGAATGAGAAACGGACTCTGGGTTTGTTGGCTGGGGAAATCGGGGGGGTCGTGGGGGGGGTTTGGGCGTTCTGGCCAGCCAGACTGCCCCGGGAGCCTCTCGCAACCCGGCCGTGGCTGCGGGGAGCGGGGGATCCAGGAATTCTCAAAATGCTTGGCGAGGGGGAGCCCTGGGACGCCGGAGCATTTTTTAAAATACCTGGGGGGGTTTTAGGGGTTTTAGGGGATTTGGGGGGCTTGGGTTCTCTGAGGGAGGGGAAAAGGGGAGACCTGGGGGGTTTGGGGGATTTCGGGGAGGCCGGGGAATGGGACCGGGGGGGCTGGGGGGACTCGGGAGAGGCAGGGGGAGGGGTATGGGGGGAAGGGACTGAGGGACGGCAGTGAGAGAATGCAACTTTGTTATCTTGCATTCCTGTGATCTCTTTTAAGGCAGTTTTTATTTGCCACGGCCAGAATGCAAATTTTGCAGCTAGGACGTCTCCTGACTTCCCTAATTTTTCCAACTTTTTAGAAGCATTTTCCCAGAACCAAATGCTGTTCACTTGGTCCGAATTAACATTCGGAAAATGCAAAAACAAATACCTAATAAACTTTTTCAGTTCCTTTTTTGAGTATTTAACTTTGGCAACAATTAAAACTCCAATTAAACTTTTAAAAACCTCTTTCTGGGTGGTGTTTAGTCCGTTTCCCATTCTGACTAGCTGTTACCTTTATCACCACCCCTTCCCAGCAAAACCACCCCCCAAATCCCTGTGGGCGTCCTTTCCTAGGGGTAAGGGCTTCCTTCGGGTGGACCCCCGGTCCCCCCCTGTCCCGTCCCTCCTAGGGTTCCCTGAGGCTTCCCAAGCCTCTGTGGTGGGTATTCTCCCCTCCCTTGGAGGAACAATACTCACCAAGCCCTCGGGACACTGGAGACGTTGCTGGGGCAACCACAAGCCGGAAGGGACTCCTCTGGGCAGGAGCTGTTCCCTTCTTCCACCAGGGGTGCTTTTTAGCAACCCCAGTGGCTCCGTGAGATGCTGAAAACCTCGGGACACGACAAGGCGACGTCCTCTCAGAAGGTCTCTGGGTCACGGGGTCCGAGTCTTCCTCGGGCCTCCGTGTCAGCTCCCACGGCACAGCGGGTCAAAAGGCGTCTGCAGGCCCCACGAATGGGCGCCAATCTGTTGCTTCGCGTATCTGTCTCTCAGGTCAGCTCAGCGTCAGCTGGGCCACCCTGCTAGCTGTGATACGTCCAACAGTACCTTTGCGTGGGTTTTTGGCTCCGCAGCGCTTTTGCCTTAGCTGTCTCGGCCGTGGTTTGAAAGAGGGGACACTCCGGAGGCTCAGGGAGAAAAGGTTTTATTCGGGTAACTCAGGGGCAGTCCCTGGTTCCAGGCCTGTGCCTCTGGGGAGTGACCCCCAGCCTCGGTTACAGGGGGTTTTTGTTCCCCCAAATCTCAGGGGTGGACACCAGTTACCAGACCAATGAAACAAAGCCAGGTGGGTAAGGTCAAAATGCAATACACAACATTAACAAATCAGGTGAATTTGGGATGTGGTCTTGTGAGACCCACCAATCCCTGTCAGACACCTCTCCTGAAGGTTCTGGGGCCTGGGGGATGGTGGACATGTGGGGGAGAAATACAATGGGATGGGGGAAAATACAATAGGATGATCGAAACCCAGGGCAGAGGATTAGAGTTGTCTTGGCAACTCTTATCAACCTCTGATAAGCACAATCCAAGACAGGAACTTTACCAGGCTAGGGTTAAAGTCCAAATCACATCAAACCTACAACTAAGAAACTTATGATACCATTCCAGCACCCCCACACATTTGTTCATGGCTTTCATTAGAAATATTTTCAATGATTTCGCCAGACAAAATCACGTCTAAATCATTCTCATTTTACTATGCTGAGTAACATATTCAATAAGTTGTATATGTTCTCAGAACATCATCAACAGCCTAAAGAGAAACAGAAATGGTCTCTGAGATGTAGCAGAGACGTTAAGTCTGGTACTCCAAAGGACTACAGTGGCTGAAGGAGAGAATGCAGAAGAGAAGTGTACAGTTTCTCTTAGGAGAGTGTTGAAACACATGGTCAGGCAAACTGGAAAAAGAAGGCAAGTGGAAGGCACTGAGAAGAATATAATTTTTTTGCCTACCACAGTGGTCTTGGAAAAAAATTTAAAGGAGAGAATACACCTGAACCTAGATGAAGAAGCTTTGCACAAAATAAAATTATTAATTTTATATTAAAATAGTACATAGAAGTAGGAGCCACTTTGTTAATACTTCTTGGCATATATTAGTAGTGGTGGGTCTTTTTCCTCAATTACACTGTAGTGAACTCTTATTGCTTGAAGAGTGACAGGTATTCACAATGAAAGATCTGCCTTATTAAATATGTCTGGGGGAATGCCACAGAGGAACTCAATAATGCTACTGTTGATAAAGGATTCAGCCATGAACATTCCATCCCCAGCTTGCTGGGATATTACTGCACACAGGAGCTACATTAGGTTATCAGAATCAATGCTGAGCAAAGATGGTGATTTTGCCAATGCAGCACTCTGCAGCAGTATTAACTGCTGTCCTGAAAGCAACATACCCAACTCTGCAGCCAAGCTGTTACCATTTGTGCTTGCTTGAGCCCTGTAGTGATCAATGGAAGCTTTTTAATTTTGGTGTTCACTAGTTTTTGGTCTCTGCCTAATGTTCCATTGTGCATTGCAGGTAGGTGTCATTGATCCTGGATGAAGTTGACTAGTTAATGAAGTTGGGCAGAGTTCAGAAATTTGAAGATTCCTTCATTTTTATTCCCTTTTTATTGTAAAGTGCTTGATTCTGCTTTCAAGATAATTCTGTGTTAGAACACAGCAACTAATACTGATAAAAACAGTATGTAAATATTTAAATTTTTAGGTAAACATTTAAGTAAATATTTATATGTTGACTAAATTGAGAACAAAGAGAATATTTGGAACCAACATGAAATATGTGCATAGCACTTCAAAATCTACTGTTTCTATTTCCCCCCTTTGACTGTAAAAAACAAAAACAACAAAAGCAAACCAAAAAACCCAGCCAAACAAAGCTCTGTAGATATAATTGTGTTAATGAACAGAGATACATACTCAATAGTCATGTTTAAGCATCCTAAATATACAAAATGATTGAAGATCAAATATAAAGTCATATAGCAATTAGAACCATCTACAGGTTGTTGAAAAAAAGAACATGAACAATTATCCTGATCCTTTATATGGTTTCATCTGCTTATGTTCCCATATTTAGGTAACTTCTGCATCTCCATAAGCAGCTTTTACTAGACCCCAAAGAATCCATGTATTTATGACACACCTGTAGCTTGCAAGGCTAGTCTTGCATTAAAACAAAATAATATTAAGGGAGCTTAAATAATACTGTCTATATTTAGATTCAGAAGGATTTAGCTGCATGTGAAGTAGACTTGTCTGAATTACGTAATGAATATCAAGTGAAAATTGATAGCGACTTTTTTGTTGAAAAAGCTGTCTTGCACAGAAATTTAATTCAAGGTCTGGAACTTGCAAAAATCAGCTAATATTGTTGATGACAATTATAAGAGTATACACCATACGTGAAACATATGACAGAATATATGTTATACAGAAATTATATTTTAGTGGGTTTTAAATGGGAATACTTGTTTTTATTTAGACTATTTTTAAAGTACTTATAATTGTAGACATCCTTCTGTTGTGGAACAAACATCAATTTAAAATAACTAAAAGCAAATACGTGACTGTAAAGAAAAAAATTCTCTGGTTTTCTATAATCAATAAATTTGTGGTACTCAAAGTATAACTTATAGCAATGCTCAGTTACAACAGCATGAATTGATTAAACTTTAGAGTGCTGCAAGACGCTTCCATGTTAGCATTACAAAGTGATAGATAATTTTTTTATGGTAATGCTTGTTTTATAGAGTTGCTTATCTTACACTTGTGTAAATCAAGAATTATTCTACTGAATAAAATAATGTTCTAACCCTGAAAACACATTCAAATTGAAGAAAACAGAAATAGTATTTCTCAAGTGGACTACTGGAAATGTTTACAATAAAGAAAAAATACAACATAAAGATCTATACCTGTAGATAGTAATAAATGCAAAATAATCTTCTTTCTCAGCATCTCAGCATTCCAGTATTATTCTTAGTATTAGAGAATACAGATGAAAAATGCAGATTTTTTGTTGTTGTTGTGGGGTTTTTTGGGTTTTTTTCAGTAACAGAAAATTGTAGGTAGGAGGAGTTCCAGGGGTAAATCCCCTCAGAGAACAATAAATAAATAAATAAATAAATAGATATCCCAATCAATAGATTGCAAGCTGATTGCTAGAAGTAGCAACAAATAGCTAAGAGAACTAGTAGTTTTATAGATCGTATAGAATCTTTTTCAGAAAAGAATTGCATCAGAAGGGATTTCCTAAGTACTGAGAAACATTCAGAGAGAACAAAAGTAGTCTTATGAGTTAAGGTAGGCTGACAGTATTTTCAAGAAAAGGAGAGAGACTTTATTAGACCAAATATTCTGGTCTGGGGTATTCCTCCAGCATGTAGACAATATCCTAGAATTTCAAAATTTCTATTCCTGTTTTATATGATATAAACATGGATTTGGTCTCAAAGACCCAAAGAGAACACACAGATAGGGTATTGATAAGTATGAGAGTTTTTATCTTTATAGCCTTTTTCACCCACTGAATGCTCTGCATAGTTTGGTAATGGCACACGACTAAGCTAGTAAAATGCAGATTAATTTTCATTAATCAACACATAGTTACTACCTAAATTGTAAAAGGTTTTGCAGAACTCTGGCCTGCCATTTTCTGACCCAGATAGCTGGATGATGAGAAGTGTGTTATCAAAACCAGAATCTGAACAGACCTCAAACAAGGATCATCTACGTGGCTTTTGAATGATCTCAGAGCTTCTTGTATTGCCTGATGTGAAATTCTATTCCCATTGTCTAGACTGACAGAGGTTCTATTGTCAAGCCAAAAAAACCTTTCACATATAAGTTTTCTCAAGGCTCCTACACTAAAGTAGTTCTGACAAAAAAAAAAAAAAAGCCTCATCGTTTTTAACACCCTCATGTTTAACCAGAACTAATGCTAGAGTTGACTACATTATTTCTTCAAGAGAGTAGTTAAGATTGATATCTAGATAAACAAGACATGGAAGATGTCTAGACTAGAGACAGGTTGTAGGCCTATATGAGCCAAAGAAATACAAATACTCATATTAAGAACTATGACAGTGTAGGTCTCTCATTTAGTATAAGCAACTCTTTCATTATTTAACTTGGTCAGATATAATTCGTTAAAATATATCCAGACAAAGTAATTCAACTAGTATACTGTATTTCTGAATATTATTTTCCATTTAGCACAGCAGCTCTAGCAATTAATTTATTTTAATAATACTACTAAGTATTTCTGCAAGCTTTGCAAATAAAATTTTGTGTATAATGTGGTAACATATCCTCAGTTTGTTACAACAGACCAGGGATTTTCTGATATGTCTATAAATTGTAAGTATAAAGTTTATATATTAGATTGGAGTGAATTAAATAATTACTAATTCAAGAGATCTGTCAATGAAATTGTGACACTACATGTCCATAACTGTAAAGCCCTTACTTGTGGCTATGCAAGCAAACAGCATAACCTCCCACTTTATTTCCTCCTGCAGGACTTAAATATGTGAATAAATGTTTTCAGTTTCCTACTTATCCTTTAGGAAGAATCAGCATCAACTACATTTGGCCGTTGCCTCACTCTAAAGTTAGCAATCATCTTGAAATGCACAGTCTTTCTCTCTGTGAGAGGAAGGTCTGGTCTTGTGCAGAGATCTCTTAAATGTATGGCTTGTAGGTATTTTGCTTTGCCTTGTGTATAGTTTTCAATGTTAGAGCAAATGTGTTCAATGCTCTATCCCACTGTACCTCTTGCTTTATGTAAAGGTTTTGAGCACATCTGTATTTGTTACAGAAATATGTTCATTATTACAGAAGCAAGAGACTTTTTGAGCTTTTCTACACTATGTAACAGACTATGCAGTATTAATGTTCTCATTTGTAAAGTGTACTGTAAAGCTATTGCTATGCCAAATAGCTGCTGGAAGCAGTACTCATCAGATTGGATGTAGTATCACTTTAATGCACATATACGTCGTGTATACCCGAGCTGGCTGTATATCACCTTCCTTGGATGTAATGTAAGGATCTAACTTGTAAGGGCCAGATGTGCCAGATTATGTGCTGTATGTTAATTCTGAAAATATGCTATTCTTTTTTGAATCAGGGTGTAAGTAATCTCAGTTGTGAATTACAGTGTATACATAAATGTACCAAGGTCTGTTATACTGGGATAAGGCTTTGGGTTTGGTTTGGTTGGGTTTTTTTCAGTGTTTCAATCTATCTTAAAATTTTGAAGAGAAAAAAAGGTTATGCCGGGAAAAAAAATCGTTATGTTGATACTGAAACTTGCAAAATCATATATTAGATTTTGTATTAGACTCATATTAAATTTAGCTAATACCAACACCACTAACTTGCTATTAGCTACTCGGAAATATGACTGGCTCCTGTCTTGCCATCAATTATTTTTTGCTGGATTGAATAGAAAATTATGGCAGTTGCTACATTTTATAGAGAACATCTGTTGTTCATCAAACTCTGAAAATATCTACCTGTGACATGGGCAGAGCTGCTCGAGTGGTGTCACTACTTAACACAAAGATTTGTCTAAGAAAAGAGAGAATGACTCCTCCCCCCTCCTCTTCTCTGAGGATATTCAGAATCAGCTCCTTAGTATGAAGTTCAATTTTTGTATTAGTGGAAACCAATAAGTGACCCTTAAGTTTATTTACTGAACTTTTCCAAATTAAGTTATACAGCTCCAGGAATCTTGGACAGTGAAATTGTTTGGACTTGGCCTTTGGTGAGCCTGAAATACTGACTGGGAGAATAAAATCACCAAAGTAGATTCAGGAATCCCTTCTGGCTATCTGGATCTGACCTTTGCTGTTTCTGATGCTATGGCAGTTATCCTTCAGCCAATGTTAAGAAAAAGCAATCACAGGGTTGTTTAAATACAACAGAGAGATTTTGCAAGAATTTCTTATTTGAGAAAATGTGAGAGGTAAACATCATATGTGTGATGGCAGAATAAAACTCCCAGCAATGCTGCAAGAATACAGACTGTAACAGGTATAAACTCTGGAACAAATTGTGCAAAGGAAAGGTCAAAATGTTTTCCCAACAGAACAGTGAAGATGAAACACAGATGAAACATTTGAGGAAGCTGTGTTTATCTCTTCTGTCATTTTAAGGCGACAGAGACTGTGAGAGCCCCTCTGTGAGACTCACTGAGATCAGTCTCAAGCACTAATAGTGTTACTGTTGCATACTGGTGCTGGCAAATTATCTGAAAATGAAAGAGTCCTGAAGTGTTCTTCTTTAATGGAAAAATATTGCTATATTTTCACTCTCAAGTTTCATTTTATTCACTTTCAGACAAATTTGCAAAAAATTGTCATTTCCCTCTTTTCCACTTTTGCTTTCAAAGGGTTTTAAGGTCATGCTATTTCAGCTGCCCATAATGAATATGACTAAGCATGCCTAGTGTTTGTCACTGTCCTTTTTAAACATCAGCTGGCTTTTATGGCTTCCATTTCTTTGTGTGTGTGTTGTAAATTGTAATAATTACAATTAATTAATAATATATTACAATTAATTACAATTAATATAATAATATATTATAATTAATATAATAGGGAAATTAAATTTTCTTTCTTTAAAGAAGATGGGTTTTTTCAAATTCTCAAATAGTTGATATTGTCTATCTTGAACACTTTTTCATTATGTTCTCTACCAATAAATTGAGGTTTTCTGCCTTTCTTCTTACCATGACCTTTAACCTTAGAAGGTTCTACCCATATGTGAGCCTTGAGTCTGACTACAGGATCTCAGAGTTTGTACCATGCTATAAGCATCATGGAGCTTGGATGTTCATTATATTGCTTCAAAATTATAAGAAGTTAAACCCAACATCTCTGCAGTTATTTCAGAGGAAACTTGTTTCACATGTTAAGAGCATTCTGCAGCTCACAGTATTTCCTTTTTTCTCTTAGGTTTTTGTGGAGGCATCTGATACATGAAGACAGGAACTTAACTGCAGATCTTGATTAAGATAATGAGTGTTGGGATGGCCACTGAAGGCAAAATTCATGGAAATTCTATTATGCATCATATTTTCCAGAAAATGTATTAACAAATGAAAACCCCTAAAGTTTTTTTACTTTAGGACATTACAATTTCTAGCACATTTGTATGACCTCAAGAACACGTCTCTTGCTTCATATGAAGTGAGCCAAGAATAAAACTACCACTGAGAAATATATTTCATAAGACATTTTTCTCATGTTCACTGAAATGACTTTGACCACCAATGCCCCTCCCTTCTCTGAGATTTTTAATTTTTTTTTGCATACTTCCTCTGGTTTCTGAAAAGGATGTATGTGTGCCATATGGGGCCAGATGGGATTCCCCTGAGGGTACTGTGGGGGCTGTCAGAAGAGCTCCCTAAGCAGCTCTTCATTGTTTATTATCAGTCCAGGCTAATCAGGGAGATCCCAGATGACTTGAGGTTGACTAATGTAATGCCCATCCACAAGAAGGGATGGAAGGAGGATCTGGTGAACTGCCTGTCAGCCTGACCATGGTCCCAAGAGGTTGTGGAGAAGATTAACTTGAGTGCATTCACACAGCACACACCAGACAACCAGGGGATTAGGTCCAGACAGTGGGTTTAGGAAAGGCAGGTCCTGCCTGTACAACCTGATCTCTTTTCACGACTAGGCAACCCACCTAGTAGATGAGTCTACTTGGATTTCAGAAAAGCCTTTAACACCATCTCCCATGGCATTTCCCTGGAAAAGCTGGCACCACATGGTGTGGACAGGTGCACTCTTTATAATTCTGTGATTTGCATGTGTGATTGCACATGGAAATAAAATCTTGAATGCTGCCTCTCCTAATCAGCATGCATTCGAGCTTCTTAAGAAATTTATTCCTGTTTTAGAAATATTCTACAAAGTGTGTTCTAGGGATTTTTTACTTGAATCAATGTCACTCTATCAAGTTGCTTTAGTTTTTAATAATTAGAGGAAGAATGTTCCATGTGAGGGAAAAAAACCCCAAACAGTCCTGTATTCATTTATATATCTTGTTCTCATAGGAACTAAAGTGGACTGTATGGAATTATGTCACGAATGGAATCTAGAAGCTGACTGGTAAATAATAGTGCTAACAGCATGCATATACATATTTTTGTGTTTCGTGTCTTCTGTGTTAATTCTTTTCATGTTATGGCTCTAATGGTAACAAATTATTTGAAGGTAGGTTAGAAAGGTTATTAATTATCTCTCATCATAAAGACCAGAACTCACAGCAAATTTCTAAAGAAAGCTGTTTTTTTCCCTATTTTATTTTGATGGCAAATTTGTATATAGTTTATTTTCATACATGTGTATACTTGCACATACCTGTAAGCATTATTATTATCACACCGATCAGTTTATAATCAGGTAATGTTCCACCTGGTCCACAATTGAAGAGACATCCATCACATTCTGAAATACAGACAGGAAAGGAGAATACACTGTGAAAGAAAAATCACTTTTTTGGGAACTGCTGGCTGGCTGGAATTTCTGATCTTTTCCTAGTCTTCAAGATGTGAAGCATGCTATGTTCAGCAGCTAAAGTCTTTTCAGTTTAGAATGATGAATTTCCAAAAAATCTGACAAAAGTTAATGCAGCGTTTCCAACTTACATTGTAGGACTGTTGATTTAAGTCATGGATATACCACCTGGAACATTTATTTCCTATACAAAGGGACTTATTCGCAGGCAAAACCAGTGCACAGGTGGGCATTCAAAGAGATATATGAAAGTTCAAACACTCTGTTTACAACTCAGCATGGCATAAATCTGACCTGCTGTAATTTCACTCCAGTCCTGACAGCCCTGCGTAA
The DNA here is from genome assembly GCF_965231275.1 of Zosterops lateralis. NCBI lineage: Eukaryota > Metazoa > Chordata > Aves > Passeriformes > Zosteropidae > Zosterops > Zosterops lateralis. The sequence continues at coordinate 22,021,726 of NC_139766.1, read as the reverse complement.
TCTGTGCAGTGTAAAGGATGTGTGGATTAATACTGGAGAATTAGATGCTATCCTTACCTCAGAGCAGCTGTAATTCCACTGCTGCTGGAAGATAATAGTTTTTAGATCAATTGCTTAGACTCCAGGCTACAGGTATGGTGATCCTCAGCTCATATTTTATGGTGGCTAGGAGGCTTATCTTTAGTTTAGAAATGTCACATAATATGTCAGTGTTTTCTGTCATTGGATGGTTAGATAGGTAAAAGACAAAACTATAAGGATTTAAAATAGCATAAAAGAGTGTTTGATGTTATTTTTAATTTACGTTTGAGGAAATTGTACTGTCTTGTACATAATTTTTCAGTCTTTCTCAAAAGACTCAGTATTTCTCAGTGGATCCTGTATTTTTGACTAATGTTTGAGATAATATTAGCATGCATATCTAGCAGTATACATGATGTGTATATATGCACTGATGCCAATAAAATCTGAATTAAGTAATTAGACAAATGCAGAGAGAAAAAATTATAAGAATAACTGATGTTGATGGTGTTACAATTTGTAATAGCATATAGGGATATTTTCCATAGAATTGTTACAATCAACTGCTAGAAAAAGTGATAAATTTCCACAAAACTGAGAAGCTTGCACTACACTGGAGACACACTCAAGCTTAACTGGTTCACTTAGATCTTTCATGGAAGAAGAAAATTTTAAGACCATTTCTTTCCTAGTGTTGCTACTTGAAATTATGACCACCCCTATGTCTCCTATGGAAGGTTACACTGGAGTTACTATGAAAAGAAATATGCTCTTTGGATGGATTTTTAGTAGGGGAAATATCTGCATACTGACAACCACTCTTTGAGAAAAAGCAACTCAACCCTTAATATTGTTATGATGTGACTGAGTTGGCTTGTTTGATACAAAGCATCAGCCTTTGCAGATGTTGCTATGGTCAGGAACACAACTGAAAATATATATTTGTCCATAGCCTTACCTTCTAATCCTTTGCCCTCTCCTTTTTCTTTGCATACATTGCCTGAAATTTTGGTATCCTTGAACTATTCCATAATTTCATTGCCATCTTTATTGTACTAAAAATTGATTCCCATGACTTTGGCATTCAAATAAATTAGCGTACTCTAACACAGGTTTAAGTTGTGAAAGTCTGCTATAGGAAACAGCATGCCCTTTACAGTTTTTAATGTCTTATCTGTATGGTTTAGAAAAGATAACAGCAATGTGACATAAATAAAAACATGTCCTGTAAACCTTTTTCTCTATTAGTATAAATAATTTTAATATCTGTTTTGTTAATAGTGATTTTTAGAATTTCTTTTCCTATGCATAATCTCCTTTGCAGAGTTCTAAGGCTGCCAGTTTGGTGGGTTGTGTGTGTTTTTTTTTTTTTTTTTTTTTTTTTTTTTTTTTAATTTCCAGAGTTATCTTTTTCTTCCCCAGAAATTTCACACACTTAGACACTTCCATTTTTTGTTTGGTACTACCCATTTCCTTTCTTGTCTGTTAAAAATAGTTATGGTTGCTGTCATTTCATTTCTTCCTCAGACTGAGCTTTTACTTACAGTTTTCTTCTTTCTTTGTAACCAAAACATTAAAACTCCAACGTCTATTCACATTCATATTTACTTTCCAACAAATTCATTAGAGATTTTCTTTATACTTCAAAAATCATCTCTGAAATAACAGCACTGAGTGGGACCATCCTCTCTTTATCCATACTTAATGAAACCAGGAGAGGATTTTTGATTCTTGAGCAAAAGCTAATCTAATCCCTCTTCTACTTTATTCCTTAAAGAGCGACCACTGTGTTACATGGCCAATAGGCCAAAACAAAGCTGAACAGGGAAATGTGATTAATTGATCAGAGTTCTTTATCAACTAAACTGGAGTCATAAAGTCAAGGACATTTTAAGATCCATTAAGAGAATCAGGTAAAAAGATTCTAATCCCTGGGCCATTCAGTTTTTTGTACATTGTGGAAAAATTTTGTCCTGACCATAGTGATTCTGATGACAGAAACACAGCCTGGAACATTGTCTTCAATCACTACCCCGACATCTGAGGATACTTTTTCTGTTATATTTCATATAGCAGAATATCCCCCCCAATCTTCAGATTTCCCATTCTATTTACAAATTCACATGTACACATATGCAAATGCAATCTGGACCTCCAGCACCTGGTATGTGAGTTTGCAGAAGACATATTAACATCCTATTAAAGAAGCAAGCAGAGGTGGACAATGCCATACTACTCTTTTCCTCTTTTATGGGTCACCATGGCTTGGCTAGATTGGCTGGATTTTTTTAAGCTGCAAATCCATTAAGTTAATTTATGAAATGTTATCTAGAAGTAATACAGGCAAATAACAAATTGCAGTTATCTCAGCAAGAGAACAAGGTTTAAAATCATAGAATCATTAAAGTTGGAAAAAACTTTCAAGGTCATTAAGTCCAACCTTTGATCACCAGCATGTCAACAAAAACATAGGACTAATTGGCAGTTCCAGTTATTCCTTGAACTATTCCAGAGATGGTGACTCTACTGCCTCCATGGGAAGCTCATTCCAAAGTCTGACAACCCTTCTAGTGAAGAAATTCTTCCTGATATCCAAGTTGAACCTTCCCTGGCACAGCTTGAGATCATTTCCTCTTGTCCTGTCACTGGTTGCCTAAGAGAAAAGGCCAATCTCTGTCTGGCTACAATCTCCTTTCAGGAAGTTGTGGAGAGTGATAGTGTCCCCCCTCAGCCTCCTTTACTCTAGGTTGAAGAACCCCAGCTCCCACAGCCACTCCTCATATTTTGGAAATTTCTAGACCCTTCACTAGCTCTGTTGTCCTTCTCTGGACTCATTCCATCACCTCAATGTCTTTCCTGAGGTAAGGGGCCCAGAACTGGACACAGTACTTGAGGTAAGGTCTCACCAGTGCTGAGGCCTGGGGAGCGATCACTTCCATATTAAAATTTTTTTTTGAATTTGTATCACACTAGTTTGTATTCACAGAATCACAAAATCACAGAATAAGCTAAGTTGGAAGGGACCCACAAGGAGTCCAACTCCTCACCCTGCACAGCACCATCCCCAAGAATCCCACCATGGGCCTGAGGGTATTGTCCAAACACTTCCAGAACTCTGTCAGACTTGGTGCTGTGACCGCTTCTCTGGGAGCCAATTCCAGCATCCAACCACCTCAGATGAAGAGTCTTTTTCTAATGTCCAACCTAAAACTTCCCTGAAGCAACTTCAGGCCTTTCCTTTGCATCGTGTCACTGGTCACCACAGTCTGCCTCTCCTCTTCCCCTCACCAGGAAGCCGCAGGCTGCAACGAGGTCACCCCTCAGTCTCCTTCAGGCTGAAGAGACCGAGTGATCTCAGCTGCTCCTCTTATGGCCTCCCCTCAAGGCCCTTCACCATCTTCATTGCCCTCCTTTGGATGCTCTCTAACAAATTTTACAGTGATACCCAAAACTGCACACAATATTCAAGGCCAGGCCACTCCAGCAGAGAGGGATAATCTTCTCCCTTGACTGGCTGTCAAGGCACACTGCTGACTTATATTCAACTTTCCACTGACCAGAACCCCCAGGTCCCTTTCCATGGCAATGCTTTTCCTGAAGCATAGTTCTTAAATCCATTGTCTTTTAAAACTATGACCATGAGTGATAGAGCTTTTAAATTTCATTTTGATTAGAGATACTTATAAGCACTCTCTGTAAATACTGACCCATGGTCATAACACCAGCAGTAGCCATGGTGGGTTACTTACAAATTTGTGTTTATTCCAGCAACTCCTTCAGTACTGTAGAAACTTTATGGGATATTTTTTAACATTTGAGAGCAGATATGAACACTGAAGATAATGTGTGGAGAAGAAAAATTGTCAGTCAGGAAAGAATGATGTTTCTTTATTGCATGACTGTTATAATGAATTTTCATACTAGTGAAAATGCCTGCCCTCTTAGAACACCCTAGTGAATGTCCCTGCCAGCAGAAAGGTCAGGTTATAAGATGTAACTAATATTATTGTCAAAGAGCTCATATATTTCAATGCCATTTTTATTGTGCCTTTGTTTGGCACATATTGGGTGAGAGCAACATGATATTTCATCCTTTTTAAAGAGTAGATAATGGATAGCAGCCATTTAGAGACACAATACTTTCATTAAAACCATTCTGTGCTAGATGGATCATACGTATCTGTTTCCCCTTTTTTTTTTTTTTACCTTCCCTGTGACAAGTTGCTTAGGGACACTATGCTGCTGACAAAGAAAGATTTCCCAAACAAGGTAATGAACAGAACCCTGTGGGTAAGTCAAGTACTTCTTCCCTATTCATTCTGCTTTTGAGACAGTATATGTCTTGCTTACTATCTTGACAGGCATCCTTACCCTGAAGGCAGTACATCAGCAAATGTCAGGTCACGCAGGAAGCCCCTTCAGTGTGCTATCTGAAGGGGGTTACTTCATAATGGTAATGTCATAATGATTGATATAAAGACATCTTTTATGTGAAGGCAAGTACTTGGAAGATGCCTATAGGTATCTACTGTAGATAAATCACAACCTTATTTCAAGCCATTTTTATGGAAGAAGAACAGACTAGAGAACAATTCACTACCTAGTCCAACTAGATAGAAGTGAATTGGGTGAGATATGCATTCCATTACAGAAGACGTAAAAGTGAGAAGATTTACTATTCTATCCTAGAGAAGAACATGAAGTTTTCGAGCTTGGAGATGCCACATGGGGTATTGGATACTCTTATTCTCCATACCAGCTAAAGAGAGAACATGAAAGCCTGGAATCCAGCCTGCAGAACAAATTTTAATTTGCAAACAGCCTTGCTTATACACACAAACATAATCTTTTTAAGCAAAAAATTATTTTTCCATCTGGGAGAAACAAACTAACTTTTGTTATCTATTATTTTGTGGTTTTTTTTAAGGAGGAAGGAAATCTAGAGGTACTAAGCAGAAAAAAATCCTCTCTCCCGCTTCCATCTTCCCAAAAATTTTCTACCGAGTTATGTGTGTTCCTCATGTGCAATGTTTCCCTTCACCGTTTTTCTGCCAGTATGTATTACCTAAAGCAATGCATGTGCGAAGTATGAAGGGTAGAAAGTATTGTAACATTTTGTAACTATGGTGCTTGCAGATGAAATTATCTACTATAATCCACTTGAATTTTTACTGCAGTACTCTAATTCCTTGAACTGTAGTTATAGTACAACAGTGGCAACAATGCAACCCTGGACTTTGTAAGGATAATTGTTTCTATTACTACCCAGGATTCAGCTATTAGTCCTGTGGAGTGGGCATTCAAGTACTTATTAATTTCTCCCATTATTTTTTTCTCTTATTTGATGGCTACAGATATTCAAACACTTTTCTCTGAAAGGCAGAGAGGTGTGGCAAAATAATCACAATTCATACATAGGATTGTCTTTTTATTTTTGAAGTGTTTTGACAAAAGAGGGCTGCTCTGCCTTGGGGAGACCTTGTTGACATTACTACAATGAAGTGGTCCTAACTGTATGTTACTATGAATCATTATTTCCCTAAAACCCAGGATATTCAGTTACCTAGGAGTAATAACAATAAAAATGGCCTTCTTAATCAACTTACAAAATTGAAAATGCCATATTTCCCTTCTGCTAACTCAGTCAATATTTAACCTTGTATATTTAACGGGCTTAAGAATTATAGAAATGGTCAGTATTTGAAGGTAATATAGGGTGCTGAATTTCTCTTGGAAACTAAGCAAGAGCAATCATCTTTTATGTATTTTTAAAACCAGAGACCCAACCATCCATGAACCTGGTCTTGGTCTGTTGAGACAAACTTGCATTACAGTCTAATCTATTTCAGGCCCGTAGACCTTTTGGTAAATCAGATTAGAGAAAAGGACTTCAACATGTGTGAGTTCAGGGCAGAGGGGAAAAATTAGGAAAAAATAAGAAAAGGATACACGGAGGAAAGCTTGTAATTTGGAGACAGCACTTCTGGGAGGCAGGATTGGTGGCCAGAAAAACATCATAGTGAGGAGACAGAACTCATGTGCACATCTCACAGTGCTTATCTGACTGAGGAGCCGGACTTACCTGAGCAAAACCCAAGAAAATAAAACCAAAGTACATCGTGCATTTGGCCGCAGCTGACAAGGGGTTTTAGGGCAGATAGTAAAAGAGATCTGCTTTGAAAAAGGGAAGGGAGTCTGCCCAAGGTCAAAGAAGACAATGAAGAGCAAATTTAGATAAATCCTTTCACTTTCTTATAATATGTTCTGGGTTTATGTTGGGGCTGTCACACAGATTGTGAGTCTTTTCTGGAATGAAGCCACAAAGTCAGCATGGATCATTTCAACACAGAAAACTTCTGAATAGATTTGAATTCTTCTGTAATGAATCCTAATGATGGCTGGAGGGAGGTGTTAATGAGTGTGAAATGGAGCCTGGGGTAACAGAAACTCTCTTGATAATGTGTTGAAGTGGAAGCTACTACAGAAATGGAAGTGGCTGTTATGCAGTGTCAGCCTGGAGATGTGAACTAGTATTTCATTCATCCTAAACTTCTTTCCTGTTATTTATTCCTTGCTGGGAAACATTGTATACTTTGGGTCCATTGTATACTTTGGGTCCATTGTATACTTTTGGTAGTTTTTCGACTATCTTTTCTAAAAGCAGTCCTGCAAATCGAGATTATAGGTGGCTACAAGTAAAACAAACAAACAAACAAACAAACAAACAAAAAACAACAAAAAACCCCCCTTTTACTCTGTGGAATTTGGAACTTTATACTGAATAAAAATGGTCTAATTAAGTATTACTCAATATGATGTGCTGTGGATCACTGAAAAAAAAGGAAAAAAAAAGAGACTTCTGGAAAAGAACTCTTTTATCTAGATCTAAATCCTTCAAAGGGAAAATCAGATTCTATAAAAATAAAGCTGAAAACAGAAATATAAAGTCTGCATTCCTTGTTAAGATAAAAAAGACTCTCCTCTCATAAGTGTGGAAGCCAGGCCATCATGGTCATTTATCTTCTGTTGAAAGCAGCAGTTTATCAGCTCTGCTTTGCCCTCTCTGCTTTTTTTTCATTCTGTGCAACCAGTTGACTTCCCTAAGGTTTTGCCCAGCCAGTGAAAAAAATAGCTTTCTTTCCACTATTTATCTCTAGGCAAGCATTTTTCCATATCAACTTTACTCAGTTCTTATCCTGCACTGCTCATTTCTGGGCATTTTATTTTGCTGCTACAGCACAAAGTACTGAAAAATCTGAACAGTTCATTCCATAAGAGTTTGTGGGGACAGCTCTGTGGCTTTCATTGAGAGTGACTGTCCTTCAGCCCTCTTCAGTTACATTTAGTTTGAACATACTAGAAATACAGATGAATACAAATATCAGTTGGCCTAAGCCTATCTAGATAGTCTTGGCTAGAGTTGGATTCAAAATGCAAATATTTGCAAAGAGGGTCTGTGTTTGTTTTTAAAAAGCATTAGTTCTGCAAAGCAAAGATTCTAAGAAAAAAAAAATCCATCAGAGTAAAATGTAAATTACTTAGAAAATAGGAATCTTCAGAGAGAGGATACCAGAGAGACAAAAATAAATAAAAGGATAAAGTTGTCCCAGACATATCTGCATATTTAACCCCAGATTAAAGTTTCTGCTGCCATCTCAGAGGTCCAATCACAGTGTTTTTTGCAACATCTCAAAAGGGTTCTATTGCCTTTGAGTGGCCGGGCTACTTTAACATGATGAAACATGTAACTACTGAAATTAGTTTTCCTAGGTAAAACTAATGATCTGATGGAATTTGATTACTTGTGGAAAGAAAAAAGAGGTGCTTAGCAATGTCTCTGGAAAGGTAGATCTCAAGATCTGAGAAAGAAATCCTGCCTAGAATTTATTTGGATCTGTGTTTTTTTCTGTTTTTCAAACAACGCTTTGGGGAATTGTTTCAACTGCAAAGCAGAATGTTATCCTTTGAATTATATGTAATTATTGTCATTTGCAAGGAAGTTTCATTGGAGTTATTAAATATAGGTACACATCAAGCCTTTTTCTTTCACAGACTGTACTACACAGCAATAACTTAATCATTAAGCTAATCACTGGATCACTTTCACAGCATTCTTCTCCCTCTATCTGCCTTCATCTAGAAACTAATAGTACTTTTACTGGAAATCTTCAATGCAACATCTGATATGTTGAGCCTGATGAACGCCCTTCCTAAAGTCCCTACTAACCCAGTCTGCAATTCCATTCATGATCATCTGGTCAGAATGGTCATGATCATCAAGTCATAATGGTCAGAAAAAATGCTGGCAATGCAAGAAAAGGGAACAGAGATGTAGTCAGTACAGAAATAAACATTCCTTCCAATATTGCCTGTCCTAGTGAATGAAACATTTCAGCTATATAGTCTCTGAATATGTTTCTCTCTATGTTGTGTTTTAAGGCAAAAAGAAATTACTTCAGAAGCATTTTTACTAATTTCCTGTCAATAATTAAAAAATAAATTTTAAATAAAGACAGGAATGTTTATAAGAAGAAAAATATATCCCAGATACAAAACCAGCTATAAACCAGTACTAGAATTTAGTGACAATAGAAAATTTTTGCTGTCCATCACTCTTGCACCTGAAATACATGCACATAGCTGCATGACTCAGAACAGACAATCAGACGTGTTTAACCAAAGAATGGCTTTTCACTTCATAAATAAGATTTTTTTTTTCCTGTTTCTGAGGCCATTCCTCCTGCCTTTTAAGTTAATTTATAACATTACTTTTTTTACTTCACTATAGAAATTCGTGGGGTTTTGCAGAGAGCATACTTTGTATCTAAGTATTTTCCATTACTTTTTGCTGTATCACAAGGTTCTTGTCTCGGCTTCTCTGTTATTCAATACTGGTATAATGTATTATGCCATTTAGAAAGATCATTCAGTCTTTTTATGACTTTTATACATATGATAAATCACTATGGATGGCAGTTTTTCCCAGTTCAGAGCAGTGCTCTCTTCTGTCTCTGCCTAGTTTATTCATAACTATCACTGGGTGAAGAGCTGGCAGAATCTCAATCCGGTTCAAACTGAAATAGTACAAATGAATACTTAAAAATACAAACTCATCTCTGAAATTATTTTTTACATCTATTTTTTTGTTGAATAACTGGAGATATATTTAGATATTTTAAGGAATACAAAATCTGGATTATAATATTATTTCATTTCACTACAATTTTGGAGTAACAATTTTAAGATGATAAAGCTTGCAGAGCTCCCACTAGATGGCTTTTCAGTAATGGTATTTAAAATATTTAGAGGTATAAGATTTAAACACATGTTGAATAAAACAGGCTTTTACTAGTGTGAGAAGGTGCTCATTCTCACAAAGTGGAAAGAAAAAAAAAGCGGGATTTTTTTTCATGTAAAACATTTAAAAACCAGTCTCAGAAGGATGGATAGTCATTTCTGCAGTGACTAAAGGAAGAGTGAACCATAAAATATTTGTGTAACTTTTCTGCATGTGAAGTTAATTATACTCATTTGCTTTATTGCTACCAAATGTTATTGAAATGCCACCACAAAAATTCCATATTATACAGAAATATATTTTACTTTCAACTCAGTAGAGTTTAAAAAATGCATCACATGGTGAGAAACATTTAATGAAATAGCATTTTCATAATCTTCAGCATTTTTAAAATACTTTCATCTGATAGAGGCAAAAGTATATTTTATTTACCCTTTTCCTCCCATTTTGTGGCATATTTGTTTTAATATGAAAAAACAATAATGTGAGAAGGGTAAACTGGAGAGGATTAAACTAAAAATATTTAAGATTGTCTTCTTGGTTTTGCCTCTTTTTTTCACCTAGTTGGTGGACCAGGAAGAGATGCCTCTTTCTAGTGTACTTCAGCTTATACCTAAGTCTTCTCCCTTCTCTCATGCATAAGAATCAAGCAGTGACACCGAAAATGCAATTAACAATCCAGCCAGTGGGAGATTCTTCCCCTTTCCCCTTCTGTTGCCTCCTCCCTGTTTGTCACCATAACTTTGATGAATGTCTGAGCTGGAGGAGGAGACAATGCAGTTAGAGAGGTTACTGGCTGGGCATGGTAATTGCCAGCCCACCTCCTGTCCAGACATCAACACCTCCTTCCCTGTGCAGGCACCAAAGAGGAATCAAATACTGGAGAACCCAACTGTTTTAGATTTAGTCAAGAAGTGTAAGTGGTTAAGCAGGCCTGCTTGGGAGCCAAAAGAGTGACCAAAATGTTACCGTTATTTTTAATCAGTGGCAGCAATAAGTCCCACTCATATTTATCACAAAACAATGATGTCTTCTCACAAAGGTCAAAATAGTTTCTGCCACAATGTCCACTGTATTAATGTGATTACAACCAGGAGGGAAATCACTGGTGTGTCAGAGACAAGTCAGAAATACAAGACCATCAACCAAAAAAAAGCCTTGTGAAAAAGCAGTGGAAGATGGTGGCATTTGTTGGGAGGAGAGTTTTTGAGAAACCAAAAAGTGATGCTGTGACACCAGTGTTGTGGTCATTAATAGATTTATTATAACCTGAAGGCTTATCCGCCACTAAACACTAGATATTAACCATAGCATGTACTATGGTTAATGTCTTCTCAAGGGCCCAAGTAAACCTGTTGGGATGCACATCCTTATCCAAAGGATGCATTTCAACTTAGGGCCACAGCAGTCTACTTCTTTCTTGTGACAACAAAGGCCTTAAAATCTGTTTATAAACTAATGTTTTGATCTAAGGAAACTGTGTCTTCCTGGGAAGTGCAAGTACTAGCTAAACTGAGCCACCTGGAGAGGAGGTTGGCCTTTAGTGTAAGGGCAGGCTAGATAAAGAGTACCTACTCATCTGGGAATGGTGATGCTGATCAGGGAACAAGGCTTGCTTGTGTAAGTCATTAAATCCTATTCCTTCTCAAGTCTAGAGGGCATTAGGTTAAGAAAGTAATCAGAAATACTTGACCCACTGTGATTATGTGATGTATAGGTAGAGTAGGCAATTACTTGGGTGAGCCACAGAGCTTTCACTGTCTTCTTGTCCTAAGCTCACCAAAGCCATTTCCCCCTTTTTATCAGATTTCTGTTTTCTGTAAATGTGCAGAAGAAGGGTAATAGCTGGGCAGGGATAGTACATCAATCCTATTATAATTCTTGTTTAATACTGTATTTTAACCTATCTTTCTGATTTCAGAAAGTGCAGACCTATCAACAAAACCTTAGCATAGCAGGTTATCTTGGCTAATATGCTTTGGGTTACCTGGCTCTTTTAGAAACTGTAGTCAAAATGATTTTAGTTTGAACACCAAACCCAGAAGTTTCTATATTCCATTTTAAACATTTATATTCCATTTATAGCATTTCAATCATTTCTAACATTGTTATTAAACTAATAAATGTTTTAGCAGCTTGAAATATCTCCAGACATAAACCACAGTGTTAGGTACATATATTACAAACAACAACAACAACAAAGGAGTTGACAAGTAGTGAGTTAAATAGAATTAATTTCCTTTCAGTTTCCCAGTGAAATCATAAACCAATCAGACTTTAGTTCTTGTGTTATATGATACTACCAACCCAAAGTCCCTCAGTGAAATTATTTCCTTGTAAATCATTGCAGTCTATCCATTATGCTCAAGAAATATGATTTTTTCTTTAAGTGGGTAATATAAAGTAGAAAAAATATGTGCTGCTTCCAATCTCCTGATATCTGCAGGAACCCCAGGGCTGATCTAAGCCTCAGAGCTTCTAAATACTTGATTACTTTTAAAAGCTGATGCATATTAAGTATAACAGAATAAAAAACCTAATAATAATAAAAAAAGAGAACAAATCAGAGAGAGATATAAGAAAATTCTCTTCCTCTAGATAAATGCATACATATTTTACATTATTAAAGCATACTTGTATTTATGAGTAATCACTAAATAAAATATATATTCATTTTTCTCTCTGAATATTACAGTATAGGTGTTCGTGTTTTCATAATCAGAAACATCCAAATTAAGTATGGTAAGAAACATCCTGATCTATTCAATCTGGCCAGTGGACCTGCAGAGATTACTACAATTAGGTATTTCCTGTATGAATGTACTCAATGGCCAGTGAAGTACATTCCTTCTGGCTTGAAATAGGAAAATTTTTATAACTGATGTATTGATTTAACTTTTTTATTTTATCAAATCAAAGAAAACATTGGGAAAGAAGATACAGGAAGGAAGAATGAAAGTTAACTTTCAGTGTAGCTGAAAGTTGATTCAGCTACATTTTCTTCAACAAACTTTGAAAAATTTTACTGTAAGTGACAATTATCTCTGCACATCCTGACGGTCATCTGGATTCAGGGAACCACTAAGTCAGCATGTCAGAAGTTCTTTCTGGTTTAAGGTTGAATTGTGACAGGAATGTAGCAGACTACAGTTCTTGTTCTCTGAAGAAATTTTTGTGAGATTCTTCTCTCCCAACATAGTTAAGACTCACCAGAATGAAAAGTCTGTCATCCTTATATCCATGTATAACATCTGTGAGCTCCTTGATTTGATTGATACATGCATCTGTACTTTCTAAATAAGAGACTTGGGATTTTTAACTGGCAATGTAAGGTGGTTGATGCCCAAATAGAAAAGCTTCCTGATTATAAACAGTAAGTTTTGGTTTGTGTAATGACATATATACAGCACCTCATAAAAGAATTTAATATTCTTTGAAGACTTGATAAGAACTATAGGAAGATAAAGGTTCTCTTATCTTCTTTAGATGCTTTATTAAATTCATGAGAGATAATATTGTCTTCTTGATAACCTATGTTTAGGTTTGTTCCAAAGTTTAATTTCCTAATAATTTGTAAGAACATGAAGAAAAGTCTGAACAAGAAGAATCATTTCCCTTTCTTCCATTGTCACCTCATTGTCATTATCTCACTTGGACGTACACTTGGACGATTTTGCTGTTGCCCTCTGCAGAGGGCAACATAGAGGAGTCTCTTTTCACAGGGGAATACCATTATAATTGTGTCTGAGAAAGAGATGGTCTTTCTGGAGATGTTATATAGAGAAAGATCTACAGGGAAAATAAATCTTCAGCTACTGAGCTGGAATTGAGCTTTTTCTGAACTGATGGAAAGGTATTTCCTGAACAACTGACTCATACATGTATATGAAACCCTTTTTTACCCAGGCACTACAGAAAGTGGTTTTCTGAACAGAGCACAAAGAGAAAGACTTCTGGTTTCTATGCTGGACATCTTATTTATATTTTAAGTAGTTTTGTGTATTCCACACAGGCTTTGTGGTATTTCAGAATTGTGGAAATGGAGTATTGTGGTTCTGTCAAGTAAGGATTTAAAGTTTCTACTCACCAAAGCCTAAATAAATGCTTCTGGATTTCTAATGCAGAACACAAAAAAGAAAAATTAATATTTCCAAGTTATCTGTGGACCATCATATTTGTCTAGCTGTGATATCAAGTGATAAGAGAAAGATTAATTTGGCTTAGTGAAGCCAAAAAAAATTTTTTATTACAAAAAACCTATCAAACATCACTGAAAACATGCTGCCTCATTGCTGAGTGAGGAATTTGGGCATTATTTTTAAACTCAAATAGAATGGAAATACATTTACTAAGATTTCTTTTCTCAGGAGTCTGCCTTGTGAATTTCCATTTTTTTTTTTTTTTTTGATTGTCAAACTTCTCACTACCTCATAAATTATTTGCAAGGTGCCTGGAGGTGCAGTTAAAGAGGGCCAACTTGTGTTTCTACTAATGAATTGGTTTCCCTGTAGGGTACAGGAGACAGTACTTCAGTCTAATGAATGGAAAGAATTAAACTTCAAAAATCTTCTTACTAAGAATGACACCACTTTTTGCACAAGAAGAATAAGTAAGCTGGGGAAAGGTTCTGTCCCTGTATTGCTCTACTTGCTTGAGCAAGCCCCTCCTTGAAAACGAAACAAAATGTGAACACTTCTAGATTGTAAATCTAGATGGGAATAGGCACTTTTTTTTATATATGGAAGCATTGACATGTCAGTGATATCTATTGTTCTGATCCTGAGGTCCTCTGGCTGTTGATTTCATTTCAAGCTGTGCTGCTACTGTGGCTGCTGGTAGCTGAAAGGGGAGCTGCTGGGGAAATAAAAAAAAAAAAAAAAAAAAAAAAAAAAAGAAAAGAAAAAATCCACAATAAAGTCATAGGGGAGGCTATGAAAAGCATTCTCAGAATTTTATGCAGGATTTCTTTCATTTGGTGGGTTGTGCTAATTAAGGATAAATTTTCCAAGTCTGGATTTAGAGGTAAGACTAGCATGTAGTTTCATACTCCCAAATAAGAAGTATCATTGATAGATGCCTGCTGCCATGATAGAGCATTCATAACAATTTCACATACACAGTATTCCACTGAGAATTCAGTAGCTTCGATATTTATGTCCCAACTGGCTCTTATTCAAGTTGTTTTTTTTTTCCCCAATGGGTGACTAAGTATCCCTGCTTTGGCAATTCTGCTTTATGAATACTTTGAAGAGGTCAGTCCCTTGGAATTCACATGTTTATCAAAGGTAGTTGATAGCTGTTTCTTTGAACAACATTCTTGGTGTGACACATGGTATATAACTGAATTCATAGAGATACATATCACATTAAAAGAAAAAATAACAAAAAACCCCAAAAAAACAAAAACCAACAAACAAAAAAACTCCCAGTATCAGATTTCTGACTCATTTTTCTCCTTCCCAGACATAAATATGGCAAAGAAATTTGGCCAGGCCCAAACTACTATATTTTTTTCTTTTTTCTCCCCTTGAATTCATCAGCAAATAAATCTTAGTTTCCTCTTCTTGCTTAGCAGTTTTTCCTATACAACTTAGTTTTCTATTCTTCCATTTGTTTGAGTATTTTCTGAGAAACAGCTTGATGCAGAGCAGTGTTGAAACTAGGCAAAACTTTGATACTGGTGTAAATCAAAATAACTTTACATTTATAAAGTGTAGGCATAGGATGCAGTTTAAAAAGTTGCTAAGCAAAGCACAACCATAGAAAATACTTTGTTTTAGAGGCAGAAATCTTGAGGAGTAGCTTTCCCTTTGGGCAGAAGACTCAAAGTCAGAAAGACGTCTTTGTGAATATGACTAGTAAAGAGTGCAGGAAAAAGAAAGCAGAAAGAACAGTTGTCATGGGGTCTGCAGAATTCATTCCTCATTAGTTAGTTAATGAGACAGTTTATTCTGCATATGTAATGCCATTATTTTTTTTTTTTTTTTGGCTTATATGTCAGAAAAACTCTAATAATTCCATGAACCTAATATAAGAGTACGTGGTAAGTCACTGTCGTGTGTGATATCACTCTCTATTCAGTAGGGAGTGATAGAAACCTACTGAATAAGAACTCCATGATTCTGAGTCAGTCTCAGGTTATCTCTTTATTTAAATTTGCAGATTAAATTTGCAGATTGTGAATTTCCACCCCTCTTTTGTGAATCAGACCAACTAGATACAAACTAAAAGGCTTAATGCATATCTCTCATGTTCACAAAGAGAAAGCATACAAACTAAGGGAAGAAGGACATGATGTAACTTCATATTATTGCTTCAGAAAATCTTTGAAGTGTAATATTTAATTACAGGATATTACTGTCAGATAGAATGCAGATAATAGCTCCAATAAATTTATTTCTTTTTAAATAGATATTATAATGTGAAAAATTCTAACTCACATTTCCAAGGCCAGCAAAGCAAACATATTAGATATCACTTCAGTATTGCCATGCTCTATTTCTTTCTCTTTTTGTTCCTCTTCTCTTTGAGGAAGAGGAACAACGGAATGCAGGGCAGTTTAGAGGCAGAAATCCTAAAGCACCTGAAAAGCACCAGGCAATATCTATAGAAGAAGCTTCCAAAAGATAACAAACACTAGGAACACAGAAGAGTAGTTCAACAGGAAATATTAATAGAATGTTTTTGACTAACTTAAAATAATGAAGGATCTACAAATGTTTTATCAGCTCAGTAAAACCTTGGATCACCACATATTCCAAAAATATTTACAGCTCTTCTTCTTCAAGCAGTTTTCCACCCCAGCCTCTCCTGATTCCTTCCTTACACTACAGACATCCTGAGAATTTTGTTCCTAACCAGTAAGATTTGATTTCTCCTGCAGCTGCTGCTCACACTGGATGTACCTCTAGTCTGTAATAGTGTATGGCACAGAGATAACTGAGCTAGTCAAGATCTAAGTAAATGGTGTACAGCAATTTTTCAGCTCACCATAAAGCATAATTTACCTTTTTAGGTTGATTTTAGACAGACTTAAATACCCTTCTTTTCACTTACAAGATTAGACTGAATTTAAACTGTGATGGCAACCTCTGCATGCATCTGGGTGGATTTACCATTTCAGATTTTGACTAGTTTAAGAATTTATGTAATACTCTGTTTCAGTGATACTTTCAGTGTGTGATCTATGGCTACAAGAAACAGCAAATCAATTTTGAGGATAACTTGTTTTCAGGCATCTGAGGAGAAGTGAAATTCCATTAACTCTATCAATCACCTCCTGAATCATTTTTCCCTTAGGAATGGTGAAATAACTTGGTGTCCTGATAGATGCTTAGGGCCAACACAGAAATAAACAGAAGGGAAAACTCAGAACAAAACATTTCTGTGTTCATTATTATTAGAGGAAAAATTACTCATTAGCTTTCTGATCCACACTCTTTTTTTCTCACGTTTCTGTTGAGATCTGAGGTAATTTTGGCAGATACCTCGTGTCAGTTATAATTCATAATCCAGGATTTTTTTCAGCCTGTTTTTCTTCTCTATTATTGTTCTCTGTTAGGGAAAAGCTATTCATAACCTCTTTACAATCCACCTGATCACAGGTAGCTGTCATTGCATGGAGAGAGGAGGGATGAAGGAACAAGAATAGTTAGGATGTCTGGAAAACAGTCCATTCTTAATGAAAAGTCTGCTTCTGTTTCTGCATTTCTTTTTTTTTTTTTTTTTTTTTTTTTTTTTTTTTTTTTTTTAATTTTTTTTATTACTGCATAGGATTGGAAAAAGTGGTACACAGAAATGCTCTCAACTTCACCTGATGACAGAAAGCAACAAAAGTGAGTGAAATAAAAAGAAGCATTTCTTCATAATTTTATTTGTTCAGATAGTAATTTACATCAAAAGAGATTACTCAAGGAAGAATTAGTATCAATATAAATAAATATTTCTAATAAAGAAAATTTATAGTAATTATGTCAAAGGACTGGAGAGATCATGCTGACATGTTTTCTTCTACTGAATTTCATATTTTTCACTTCTGAATTAAATTTTCTCCTGCAAGTCTTTCTTGCATTTTACTGATCAACCATGATTAAATTTTTCAAAGGCAAATTTACAGTAATTGCAAACAATTGCTAACTCCAGTAATATAGATAAGATGATACTGTCTCATTGCACTGATAAAGGACTCACAAAAGCTTATTTAAAATATAGTGCAGTTTCATGCTATTACTTGATAAACAGGTGAACATCAGATTTTTTACTAGGACAACTTTGACACTTTTGTTTTAATCAGAGAATTGGAGAGGAATGTAAAGTAAAAATGTGGGAATGGTCAATGACCATTCAGTTACTACAGAGCTTAAGCTTTTATGAGTTATATAATTTTACTTATATTCCAAGCAAAAACATGTAATAATTGATAAATCAAGCTATGCGAAATTAACACCCTTCACCAGAGATTTGTGGAGAGACCAGTAAATATCTGGTTAGGAAGATGGCATTAGTTTTATTTTATTTTATTTTATTTTATTTTATTTTATTCTACTTTTTTAATAATAACCAATTGCCTACTTTATAAAGGGCTTTTTTGTGTGGGGGGGAGCCAGCTTATGTAACTAGATAAAAAACATGTCTAGGAAAAAATACTAATAAAAAAAGGGAAAATCCTATTGTACATGTATGGAGCTACTGAAATAGGAGACTGAAGTGCTTTATTTGGCAGGATTATTGAACAACTAAATTTTAGTATGTCTGTGAACCAGTAAATTGCAGATACTATAAAACAAAAGCTGCAAGCTAAAGAAATTATCAGTAAACTACTGAGCTAATTTCTGTGACTGTAAAGACAAATGGATAAAAATACTATAAAAACTTCCACCACTGAAATTACTCTGTGCCAATTTTGTGGTAAACCATACTTCACTTTCATGTCTTTATCTTTCTCTTATGCTTTCTTCTTCTCTTCTTTTCTCTGATTATTTTTTTTTTCCATAATAATCTTTGTTTTGGTCTAGTTTCTGAGTTCTTTATATACAACCGCAAAAGTACCCTTTTGTTAGAATTCCTTCTTCTGAAGCAGCCCTACCTGCTCACGGTTAACACCTACAGGTCTTCCTTCTAAGCCATTTTCCCCCAGTCTTGCCTGCACCTTCTCTTTACCTCAATTGAGGACAATGACCACATCCGACAGGTGTTACCAGTCACACAAATGGATTCAGCAAGAGGTAGAGCCTGGATTTTATCTGCTGTTTGTTGGTAAGATTATCTGACCAGCTTTGTAGGGGTTGCTCTCTAAAAGCCTTACTCCAAAGGTGTGAGGATGTGTGAGGAAGACATGGTAAACAATATCTGTCTCTAACAGACCTTCTGGGGCTCCTAATCAGGATGCTCATATAAAAGGCAAAATGTTGATAGTGTAAAGTAAGTGTGAGTGCTTAAAGAAAAGGTATTTTGCCAAGAGTGTGAATCAGAGAAAGGTTCTCTTGAGAGATCAAAAGAGCTCTCTCCTATCAGGAGAATCTAGAGCATTCAGATAGAAAGCAGTGGGATGCAGATATGTACAGTACTGATGTTTGCAAAATTGGCCCAGCAGCTATCTAAGTACATGCATATTTCCACAGAATGAATTTAACACATCTAAGCCTGCACTGGGTCCTACCTGTACATCAGTAGAACTGTGCAAAGCTATGTGAGACACTGACTTTGCCTGTGTATAACAGTTTATTAAATCTTTCACGATAGAGGGAAGAATGAGACAGTATATATCACGACTTAATTAAGGCTTTGTCACAATCACAGTTGCCATCCTCATTAGCAATCCAGGGAAACATGGTAACTGTTAAAAAAATGTAAAGCTGATTGGATGCCAACAGTCACTGTCTAGTTACTGGGAGTTGCTGTCAAAGCAGAAAATTGTATTGAATAACACTTGATCCTTGCCTTTGACAAAAGTGTGATGCAGAAGGTCTGCAGAGTGTTTAGACATCTAGATGCAGCAGTGATGACAATGAAAAAAGCAGCAAGGGCAAAATAGCATAAGCTGGCTATCATAATATTCCCTCTGCAGATTTACTGTATGTTTTGTTCTTCCTCACAACAGAAGCTGACAGAGACATTTAGATACTAGCTCACCAGCTGAAAGGGAAAAATAAAGACCCACCATTTAATGAGTGTGTATTCAGTATCTCTCTAGTGTACCATTAGGACATTTTGATGTTCTTTTCATTAAGTGAAATTTTTGTTTTCATTGCAAAATTAGAGTTGAAATTAAATAAATGGTAGCATCAACAAACAGTTATTAAATTACATAAAGTAAAAAAACATACTTTTAAAGTAACAAAATATACTCTTATTTTATGGAGTTTAGAGGAAATTAAAAATTAGACTGAAGATTTGAATTTTTTTTTCCCCTGATGTAAACACTGAACAAGTTTGAAGCTTTGGAATGTTGTTGATTTGGGTTTTTTTTTTTTTTTTTTACCAGTTCTGAAACATGCACAAAACACAGTGAAATTCTGTTGTAGTTACTGTACTTCTCACAATTTAATAGACTTTCTGTGGTCATCTTAAAATGCAGTTAGAGTCAGTTTCAAAATGTTTAATTTTATTTTTCCAGATGTTTATAAAAGTATGATGACACCTCTGTTACCAGTTATTAGGAAGGCAGGATATGTAAGAGCAGGTATGACATGACAAAAACCTGGGTTTTATCATGTGAATCAATTATGAAAGTGGTTTTGACTGCTGGCTAATAAATAATGATTTAAATGAAAGTAGAGCTTTGGCTAAACTAGATCTATATAAATATGATGTTTGAGCATGGAGAAATTAACTGTCTGATTGGAATAGCAAAATAATTCATTAAAAATATTAAAACCATTTTCCTAATTTTGCAAATATGACCAATGGATTATGAGATATCACAATGTTATTACTGGAACAGAAAGATGAGAAGAAAGATTTACCTGGATTACACCAGAAAAAGGCTGAATTATATAAAATGCAATAGTTCTACTGCACTTAAATATTTTTGCCAGATATGTTTTTTAATACATACTTCTGTTTCAGCAGAGGTTGGTTAAAAATATGGATGCTATCACAGGTGTTTAAGTGTACCTTACTTTAAACTGAGTTCATAAGACTTGAGACAATGTCTCAAAAATTTCAGAGCTCTGCAAGCAATAACCACATAAAATCACCTCTTGTTTAATGTAATGCTGTTGAATAAAGCACACAAAATCTCTGTACAGGCTGAATATTGCAATAAATCTTTCAGAAGCCAGAAGAAATCTACAGGAAATCCTGGTTTCAATTAAAAATCTGTGTTTATTTTTCACGTAGTAGTACAAAAGCCTTTCTATGTTTTTTAACCAAAATTAATTAATATCTTATTGGTCAGAATTTTTTTGTGCACCAGAATACTTCGAAAGAGACACTATTGTTCAACAAGCCATTAGACCAAGCTTAGGTAGACCTTTGTAGAGGTGAGATAGCTATTTTTGTCTCTGAGTGCATCTTGGGAGGTATCCCTAACTTAGTTGTTATATCAGTTATTTTACTACAGAGTAAAGAATCTCAAATCTTTCTTTAGGGAAAACAGGTGACAGAGAGGAGTGGTGAGGAAAGAGATATTCTGAAACAGTCAGAAAGAAATGAATGACCTGATGGTCATATGATTTCACAGGCTGCTGGAAAGTAAGTGGTGTTTTTGTTTCATTTGGGGTTTTTTTGTCCCCCTCCAGCAGATAGGCAAGAAAAAATGCCTGGCAAGTGCAGTTCATTTTTCTCAGAATTTGTGCTATATATTGTATTACTTCATCAGTTTTCCTATTTGAACTCCTGAGTTAGGGGTTTAAAATAGTTCTATCTCAGAGAGAAAATCCATTTAGTACTGGTTTATTAATGTGTGAATGTGTCGTTATTGCCAAGGCCAAGAATAGCAAAGGCGCCATCAGTTTTCTTTCTCCCATCCCTTTTCCCCTCTGTACAGCACCATCCCCAAGGATCACCACGTGCCTGAGAACATTGCCTGAATACTTCTTGAAATCTGTCAGTCTGTGCTGTAAGCACTTCTCTGGGGAGCCTGTTCCAGTGACCAACCACCCTCAGATGGGTGAAACTTTTCCTAATATTCAACCCAAACTTCCCTTGACACAACTTCAGGCCATTCCCTCAGGCCCTGCCACCGGTCACCACAGAGAAGAGATCAGGGTCTGCCCCTCCTCTTTCTCTTCACAAGGAAGCTGCAGACTGCAGTGAGGTCTCCCCTCAATCTCCTCCAGGCTGAACAGACCAAGTGCCCCCAGCCACTCCTCACACAGCTTCCCCTCAAGGCCCTTTACCATCTTTGTTGCCCTCCTTTGGACACTCTCTAACAGCTTTAGATCCATTGTGGTAGATCTTATGTTGTAAGTGCCCAAAACTGCCTCTAGCACTCAAAGTGAGGTTGTACTAGCTCAGAGCAGAGTGGGACAATCCCCTCTCTTGCCCAGCTGGTGATGCTGGGCCTGATGCACCCCAGGACAGGGTTATCCCTCCTGGCTGCCAGGGCACTGCTGACTCATGTTCAACTTGCCATCTACTGGGACGCCCAGGTCCCTTTCCATGGTGTTGCTTTCTAGCACCTCATTCCCCAGTCTGTACTATACCCAGGGTTGCTCTGTCCCAGGTGCAGAATCCCAAATGCACTTTCTCTTGTTGAGCTCCATACATTTGATGATTGTATAGATGGAGCCATTGATTCACTGTATCATTGTAATTGTGTCCTAATGCTTTCACTACTTTCACTTTTCACTTTCTTAACTTTCACTGTGAACTCATGCAGCTTTTCCACAGTCAAAGAATCATAGAATCAGGGAATGGTCCAGATTGGAAGGGACATTAAAGATCAAGTTCTGGTGTCCCTCCCCTGGGCAGGTGCACCTTTAACTAAACCAGGTTGGTCATAGTTCCATCCAGCCTGGCCTGTACGCTTTGAGGGATGGGGCATATGCAACACTTCTCGGCATCCTGTGCCAGTGCCTCTTCACTCTAAAAGTAAAGAGTTTTTCCTGGGATCTAATCTAAACCTATTCGTTCAGATGAAAACCATTCCCCCTTGTCCTGTCATTACATGCCCTTGTAAAAAGTGACAGTCCTCTCTACTAGCTGTGCAGAAGAGCTTTCTTTCTGACAATTACAGTGAGCAGCTCATGTTCCTGATCCCTTGTGGCAACAGTGCTCACAACATGGCTTTGTGTAAAAGATTATTTATTTTCCTCACTTGTAATTGGTATCTTGTAAAATTTGCTGCCTATATTTGTTAGAGGGAAAAAAAGTAAACAGGATTATATGTTCAAAATCCTCATAATATTTATTAGTTTTTTATTATTAGGAACTTATTAACTCCTAATAATACAAACTTAACAACTGCCATTTTTGTTTCTGCTCTGCATTCTAGGGCTTCTGGTATTCCATGCTTGTAAAAATGTTCTTGCTTGTCCCCCCAAATTATATATTTCTGTGGTTTATTATTTTAGGTTTTTTTTCATTTGGTGGCTATCAGTACACAGATATATGTGTATTTAGAAAGATAAACAAAAAACTTGAGGACATAATATTTTTCATGTTTAGCTTAATATTTTAGTATTCAATTTTCAATTATTTGTCTTTATTTAGACAACTAATGTGTTTTTTAAAGTTTCTGTCAACAGTCTCTATAGAGATTTTTATGTCCTGGATGGCATAACTTCAGAAAGATATGTTTTGAAGGGAAAAATCTTCCAAGTGTGTTTTGCAGTGCTGCTGTCTACATTAAATTAAATCTGTCACCTCCCTCTTCAGTTATCTATTTTTATAAGCACTGATTGGAATTTCTCATTGTGAAGACTAAAAATTATTATATATTACTTTACAATTTTGCCATGTCACTTTTCCTTATCTTTAGTGTTTCCCTAACGTTAGATCTTTCTTAAAGGTTGAAAACTATCTCTTCTTTTCCTCTTCTCTCTGTGTAACATGCACCATTAACCCAATTGGTAAACAAGAGTGACTCTGTTTTGAATTTAAGATAATTTTAAGGAATCTAATCCTTCCTGTTTTATTGACAAGAATTACAAAAAATGTTGGAATTGCCTTTAAATTTTTTTCTTCTGTATAATTATACAGTTTCTATATAGGCAGCATTCAGTAATGCGGTTATTGGATCCATAAACACAGTAATATCCAAGGTCTCGGTATTGGGTTCTATTTAATATCTTTATCAATGATCTGAACAAGGAGATTGGGTGCACCCTCAGTAAATTCACAGATTACACCAATTTGGTTGTGAGTGTTGATCTTCTAGAGGACATGGAGGCTCTGCAGAAGGACCTGGACAGGCCAAGGACACCGCTATGAGGTTCAATAAAGCCCAGGTCTGCGCTTGTGTCACAACAAGCCCAGGCAGTGCTACAGACTGGGGCAGAGTGGTTGGAAAGCTGCCCAGTGGAAAAGGACCTGGGGGTGCTGGCTGGGAGCTGCTGAACATGAGCCAGCATATGCCCAGTGGCCAATAAGGCGTTCTGGCCTGTGTCAGCAACAGTGTGGCCAGCACAACCAGAGCAGTGATTGTCCTACAGTACCCAGCACTGATGAGGCCACAACTCAAATCTAGTTCAGTTTTGGCCTCTTGCTAAAAGAAAGATATTGAGTCAAGGTTTTTCAGCACAAATGCTTAGAAATATTTTGAAGGTGTATACTTTAGCAACAACATTCAAGATGCTAATTCACAGTAAGAGTACAGAATATGGTATGCTGCCTCTGAGAGCAAGTCCAAAGAATGCCAAAGGGGAGCTAAATTCAGTGTTAAATGGAAGTGTTTCTATCATAAGTTTTGACAACCCTCACAAAACTAGTCTTCCATAGACATTAGCACACAGTAGTGTGAAACTGCAAAATAGGAAGACCATTTTTAGCATGATTCACATGGCAGTAGGAGAACAGATATAGATTAACTTTAATGATGCTTTTAAAAATATTACAAAGCACTTACATAGTTTTTTACATGTGCAATAGGGAATTAGATTTATTTGGTCTGACAAGTAGATAGGTGCCAAATATAGCAAATAGTAGGTGTATAATATGTACAAAAATGAGTACTTTTCTCTTTGGAATCCATTTTCCAAATATCTTGGAAACTAGTAAACAACAAAAAAAAATCCCCTTAGATCATAATTTAAGTACTAACATGTACTATTTGAAGGCAGCTTGAAAGTTTTAAAATTTTATGGAAGCTGAGATCAAACCAGTTAAAGAATAATCATGCAGTTCTCCATTTTACTTGCTTCTAAGACCATTAGGTGAACCATCCTATTTTTCCAAGGCTAGTAGTGATTAACTGATTAAATGTGCTGCAAGAAGAAGCTACAGTTGAACCAGCTGATATTATCTTAAAAAGTTCATAAAGAATCTCAGCAACCCCTAAAAAGAACAGTTCTGCCTGTACTAGATGATCCTTTTCAAAATCCTGAAATGTCCAGAAGTTTGATGGGTCTGGCAGTGATGATGTAGTGGAGGGGAAAAGTACATACAATTTCCCTTTTTATTTATCTTTGTGAGCAATGTGAAGACAAATCCGAAACAGAAATACTTAGGTAAATGCATCAGCTCGACTGCAAATATTTGTCAGTTCCACTTCACTGTGGCTCCAAATGACATCCAGACCTGCTGTTCTCAGTATAAATACACAAGAGGTGATGTAAGAAATGACCCTGTCCCCAGATAATTGACATTTTACAGATAGGTTTGCAAACAAACACCAGTTTCAGTCTTGTTCTAAAAGATGCTCTACTGAACCAGAAGTTCCATTGGTGTACTGGCTTCATGTTGTGCCTGGTGGAATAACCCTCACTGAGGTCCCATCTGTGGACTCCTCTGCATTTTACACTAAGAAAAAGATGAGAGAAAGCACTCCCCAGAAAAAAGGTGCCCCATATTCTGGAACAGCAGTAAGAGCCCATGTTGATCCTAGGATGGAGCACCTCTTGTATGAGGAAAACATGAGAGACTTGTGGCTGTAGCCTGGAGGAGAGAAGACCCAGAGAGACCCTACTGTGGCCTTTCAGAGCTTGAAGAGGGTCTATAAGAAAGATGGGAACAGGCTTTTCTTCAGGGCCTTTTGTGATAAGACAAGAGGTGATGGTTTTAATCTAAAAAAGGTCAATTTAGGTACTGGGGGTTTTTAAGGTTTTGGTGTTTTTTTTTGGGAGGGGGTTGTTTGTTTGTTTTACAAATAGTGTGGTGAGAAACTGGAAACAGGTTGTCTAGAGAGGTTGTAGATGCCCTATCCACATCCACTGGAAGATTCAAGGTCAGGTTGAATGAAGGTCTAACAAACCTGATCTAATTGTAGGTGTCCCTGCTCATCACAGAGGGTTTGGACTAGATAAAGGTCCTTTCAACTCAAACTAGTTTATTCTAGGACCCAACAATTGGTAGTAGAAGCTTTTGGGGTTTTTTAAGTGGCTCATCAAATTGATTTTTTTCATCTAAAGATGAATCCTGCATTGATTTGTTCATATTTGTCATGAATATATTTTTCTATTTCCAGAGAAGAGAGACAATGGACCATCTATTGTTTTACAATACCACCTTCTAAAATAATTATTGAAAGTTCTATTTGTGTAATATATATAGAGGTAAAAACAGGGAATGGTTCATCAGTAAGATTATACTAATCATCCTATGTTGTGGTGTGCATTTTGGGTTTTACCAAGTTTCTACATTCTTCTGTTCTTTGTTTTACAATGGTTTGTCATATGTACTCCATGTTAAACCCTTTTTTGGTTTCTCCCTTTGATGGGTCCTGTCCATCATTTTACAGCCTCATCCTGAAGCCTGGAAAATTCCAGGAAGGCTGTTGAGTGATAGGCAGAGTCTCTGTTCTCCCCCTTGCTCAATTTGACTGATTGGTTCTATTGATTGCCTTTTGTGTTCTGGGTCACTCTCCCCCGGCTTCTGGATGGGTTCCAGGCTGTCCCTCTCCCCTTTCACTACCCCCATACTTAAGGGAGGGTCAGAGAGGGGAACTCACTTTTGTGCGTGGAATAAACTTCAGTGGAACCTCTCACAGGAGTCCTCTCTTCTTCCTTGCCATTGCCACACTCCTGCCAAAGGTAAAGACTCACCGGATCAGGAAGATATCTCAGCATACTGAACTGTACCTTTTAATGTGAGCTTGGTGCTAGAGCTAGCTGGAAAACGGGACGCGAGTTCCCTGAAAGCAGCACCGCATCCCTGCAATCCTACAACCAGGAGCACAGCTCATTAGGTGTATAAAGATTAAGCACTTAGTAAAAGGCCCAGTATCATTCCTTAATTTTTGCAGATGATAATGCATATTAAAAGCAATCTTTTTACATAAACAAGACAAAATCACCTTATTAATTTTGTTTCTAGGTCTATAGACTGAAGAATAACTTAAAGGGAATTCAAGCTATATGTAGTCTGTAGATAAGATTTAATTTTTCAATAGCTTTTAGCATGTTTGTCTTCACAAGCACTAAAGCAACTGTTACAATAATTATGAATTAAAATATACATCAGGTAATATTTATGTACTTAATTTAAAAGATTTTTCAAAGCCAACGGAGTTTAAAATTTGCTTCCTAGTAAATGATGTCATCATGTGTTCATACTAGTAAGTTTTATAAGGCAGATAGTTTGTAAACTTACACTCCAGTATTCATGACAGAATTGTAAAAGACAAGATGAAACATGATTTGAGCCCCGCTGACCAAAAAAAAAAAAAAACATACTGGGAATGGATTATTTCCAAGGTACACAACACAATTTAAAATCTATGGGACAAGAGCAAGGTTCACTTATTTCTTTTACAGTGGTAGCACTTACTTCAGAAAAGTGAACATAAAATGTGATTTGTTAAATCTGCACTGTTAGGATAGCATACCTGCTGTCACCAATTTGTAACCTGCTGTCACCAATTTGTTATCTATTTCTCCTGCGTTTAGGATCTTCTGCCAGCACATGAAATATTTTCTTTTTTTTTTTTTTTTTTTTTTTTTCCACAGCAAATATATTCAATCCAATAGAAGTTTTTATCCTTCAACTCAAGCATTGGATAAATTTGAAGTAAAAATCCTCAAAAGCCAAATTAGCAAAATAGTGTTTGTTTCCATTCTCAAGCTTCATCTCATTTCATTACTCTTTTTTTTTTTGCACTTTGCCATTATCTTGTGTCTTGCAGGTTGTTTTAAAAGCAGTATCTCCTCTGAGAACCATGCCTTACATAAGAAGTTCCTTATAGTATATGAAAAAGATCTTAATCAGCAGCTGAAAATATCTTTACTTCATGCTGTTATTTCAGTGCTACTTAAACATTACAAAAAAAAAAATGTACTCAGTCTGATGGATCAGAATGGGGTTACAGTCACAATTAATTCCTTATACATTACCTTGAAATAAATTTCTTTAACTACTTCAGTATTTGAAAAGCAGAGTCTTAAATGGGAAATGGTTAGAACAGCAAATAAAATCTTCATGTGTTCCACTGTGTGGAAAAAAAGGAAAAGGTTTTGTGCAGTAGAGGAGGTCAAGCAGTACTGAAAGAGGTTAGATGTGCTTAACCCTGCCCTTATCCAGAAGAAAGAGGTGTGGCTCATGCCACCTATCAGTGTCACAGGAGTGCAATTAAAATGTTTTCCCAGTTAGAAAGTTTCCCTGCATATGTCCTTGCAACTTAGCTTTTTCTGAACTATACATTTTTCGCATTTTTAATGGTCTTTTTATTTAAAATATTGTCAGTTTATTTTTTGATTTGCTGCTTTTGTTTGGGATTAGCTTTTTTGGTGGCTGTTTGCCTGTTTTTGTTGGTTTGCTTATTTTGGTTGTTTCCCCAAAATATGGTACAAACTACAAAAATAAAAAGCTGGGTAGTAGTAAAAAGCATACGTAATGACATTTTTATTAAAAAAATGTAACTTTGAGAAAAAGCCATAAATAAACTTATTAATAAAAAAAAAGAAACAAAAAAACCCCACCCCAATAAATTGATTAGCTTTATTAATTTTGCTTTGAATATACTTTTCCTAGCTCATATTTCTGCTCAGGGAAATATGATTCATTAGGAAAAGGTAACAGCTAAAAGAAGAAACAAAACTCTCCTATTAATTTTGAAAATAGATAGGAATTAAAACCACAAATCTCCTCTTAGGTTATGACAGGCAGCATAGAAGTTTCATATGTACACTTAATAGCATAAAGAACTTCATTGGATGATGCAGTTGCTTCAGTGGAAAACCTGCCCCCACCCACAAGCTGATAAAATGAGGACAAGCTGCTAAAAGTGCTTTTTTCCAATATGTTGTAGCTATGATGCATCGCATCAGCCACCTTGAGAAAGATTTTTGCCTTTATACAAAGAACTTTATTTTGTTACAGCCAGATTAAAAAAAATTAAAAATGCCTCTGTTGTCTATGTGTCCAATTTACCTCCTAAAAGTTTATTTCATTGATATCACAGATTTCCTTCTTGTCCCAATGGATGATGCCTTTATTTGCCTGGGGAGAACAGAGGAAAGTGTATGGGAAGGACGTCCTGGTAATTTTCCAAACCAAGGCATATAATAAGGAAGACTTCCTTAATTGGTATGCTAATTATTTTTATTGTGGAAAAACATTGTCGGATGCCTGTGGTGACAGAATAGAAGAAAGGACCTCCGAAGCTGACATGCAGCAAGAAAGAAGTATGAAGTGGAACAGAAACTGGCAACAGGAGCTGAAGATATGGAGCACCCCAAACCTATAGAACATGAAATAAAGGACAAGATTTATATGTTTCTTTCAGCCATTATATAGCCTAGTGTTGATACTGTCATACATTATAGGCTTTAAACTCAGACAACAGGAGAATATCAGCAGCAGGTTATAAAAAGCATTTCATACTTTATCCGCCTTGTACTCATTTCATGATTTACTATCAGTTATACGATTACATCAGCATGTCTGTCACCACTCCATACATTCAAAAAACTATTTTTGCCTTAAAACTAATGAAATCAGATCAGATTCTCTCATAACTGAATCAGTTCTCTGTGGGTTAAATGGGCAATGGGACATGACACTCTTGCACATACTTTATATTACAGTCAGTTATACTAACACAATGCTACAAAATATATGTACTTGTTTTAAGTTAAAGATGGCTGTAATTTTGACAGAACAGTTATTTAAATATGTATTTTTATTATCTGAATTGCATATAGTCGTTCAGTCTTTCCATAACGCACAATGATATGTAACTGAAAGTTTTTAAATACTTTTGGCATAAAACTAGCTGTCCATGGTCTTGGCGTATATATATATTCACCACAAGATATACAATGGTTTATTTGTTAGCAAAAACTTAGGATGATCTGAAATGCTGGGTTCTACCTTCAGGTTATAGAAAAAACTTCTAAAGTTGTCAGTACGAACATTAGTATATAGATCAATAGTCCTAAAACCTATTTGATATGAGTGAGATGGTAGTTTTTCAGTAAGGGAAAATAAGGAATGTCACAGTCATCTCACAAGTACCCCCCAGTAGGCAACTTACTGCAGTTCCCCAAGCACTCACTGCTATTGGGGTGAGCAGTACTAGCTTTCAAAGCAAGTATTTATCCAAACTGTAGGTCCTGAAGGACTTACTGTTGCTATTAAGCCTTTTGTTTTGCAGATTCCCATGGTAGTATGGGGCCATGATATGGGAGTCAGAATTGGGTCTGATTTTTCATAGGGGTTACTTATTTGTGTACATTACCCTGAAACTGACCTGGAAAACTAGTGAACTGGTACGGGCAGATTAGTGGCCCTGCAAGCTAAAAAACTGCATACCTTATAAAACCTGGTAAATTAACAACTGCAAGCGGGACGTATTGACCTCTCCACAAGCCTGTGGAACTCTCCTGTATTTGTCATTCAGAAAAGAAGTGGTACGTGCTGTTTGCCTCACGATATCAGAAAAATAAATGCAGTCATGGTAGACATGGGAGGCCTGCAGCCAGGCCTCCGATCACCTACCTTGATTCCTTGAAATTGGCACTTGACAATCATTGATTTGAAAGATTGTTTCTTCACATTTCCTCTGCACCCAGAGGACGCACCAAAATATGCCTTTTCAGTGCCCAGTTTAAATATGCAAGAACTTTGCAAAGATTCCACTGGGTAGTTTTACCACTCAAGTCTGCATATGTGAATATCTGAAAGAAAATATATCACAACGGTAATATGGAAATGTACTTAATAAACATGAAAATTGTACAGCTCATCTTTATTTTTTTGTATGTGCATATGTACATAATAAAAGCACCTTTTGTTTCAGTTGTGGTTTTCTTTTTTGGTCGGAAAACAGAATCTTCAATGCAACAACTTTTTTTATTTTTAAACATAATTTTCCACTGGAGAAGCAGGAATATTTGCATACTTATTCAATATAGTTTACCCATAAAATTCATAACTGTGATGCTGCATCTCATTGCAAGTCTATTTCTGCAAAGAGATGAGGTCATTATGTAGAAAATTCTGTGCAAAGTTATAATATGTATTGGCTACATTTAGGATAAACTATAATAGTAGTTGGTAGAGATTTTGAGCCTTAGGCTATAAAATTCAACAAATGCAATCATTCTTCTGGTAACACTAACATTAAGTCAGTTTTGGAAAGCTGAGTAACTGGGCACACTGGTCAACTCTTAAAATTCAGTATATTTTGACAGTCAGCACATAATTGAATCTGAAATGTTTCATTTATTCTTTATTCTGCATGGATGAAATGTCAAATCAGAATGACTTAACTGTGCATAAATTCTGACATTTTAGGGAGAATGACTATGGAAAAATCTCATTAAAATATATGGCATTTTTCAAGTTTAGTAGTAGCCTCTTACAGGTTTGACTACAGACCTTCTGTGCATGGAGTAATGCCACAGCAGCAGATCAGTTGGTGGTAAA
Source organism: Zosterops lateralis (assembly GCF_965231275.1). Lineage (NCBI taxonomy): Eukaryota > Metazoa > Chordata > Aves > Passeriformes > Zosteropidae > Zosterops > Zosterops lateralis. Next base: position 21,990,441 of record NC_139766.1, on the reverse strand, counting down.
GGTGAGGAGACAGGGCATCACAATAAATTCACTTAAAATATTCCCCAAAATGAACAGTTTAATTGCTAGGTTGTTCTCTCAGAAGAATATACCTTCTTTTCATACAGTCAGCCACAGATGTAGAAGGTTAGAAGTTGATAGAGAAATTTGACTAGATTCCCTTTACTGCTACCATGGCATTTGCAGTCAGTTGTTTAAAATGTGAATGTCTGGACATGAAGATGCACATCTGGTAGGATGTGTACAAGAGCACACTCTCTGTGAAGGGTTCATAGGCAGAACTGCTTACCTCCCAGTTCTTTACTGGTGGCTTCAATTCCCACACTTGGACCACATATGGGTGTCAAATGAGGGAATTACTAGGGCAAAAGAGTTGCAAAGAGAGATAAAGAGCTGAGCTGGGAAAAATACATATTCCTACCTGCTTCTCCTTACTTGACAGAAAACCTGTGCTAAACAGAATTGCATGAGATGAAAAGAGAGTAAACAGAAGAAAAATACCTCTGGACACAGCAGAGAGATTGTTGTCAGGAATGTGTCTATTCCCTAATGAGAACTGAAATGTGACCACAAAAGGGGCATATGTCACTGCAATAAGGCAAACTTACCTGCACATTTCCAAATATATGACCAAATAATTGGTAAACAGCTAAATACTTAAAAATAATCAAATGGCTAAGTAAGAAATAAAAGGTGGAGAGTAAAAAAATAAACTTCTCCTTTTTACAAAGTGGTTTAAACTATAATACCATTCACAAGGATGTGAGGTCTCTGAAATACAGCAGTGTGAACTAGATCAGAGCCTGCCTGGGCACTGTCAGGAGAAACTTGTGATTTGGCAGTATCCAGCAGGTAAACAAAAGGAAGGCACCAGCACTGTATGAACTGGCTGTAACCCTTGGCAGGTGGTTGTACAGAGATGGGCTCAGCAGCACCAGTGCCCTCTCTCCCCAGACACTGCTTGCTGTGATTCAGTGCACTTACTGCAGTCATTCTTGTATCTCAGAATGCATTAGCTGGAAGAATAGGATTTGACTTTATGACTAAGATATTTACAGTCCTGTCAAAACCCTGACGTTCTTTTGTACTATTAGGGAGAAGTACATATCCTTTGGGAGGGTAGAGTGCTCTATATGAAAATGGTTAACTCAACAGAAAGATGCAGCAATGAAAAATGGGCAGTGAAGAGGAATTATACAGGTGAATCATATTTTTTTGTGGTCAAAACTGATAGCTGTCAGATTGGTCAGTGATGATGGCAATGGCCACGGGTCCATGTAATGGAGTCCCAAAGCTTGCATCACTCTCAGTATCTTAGTGACTTGACAGGTATGTGGTCTTTGATACATCCCCACGTATGACTCTGGAAGTAGTTGAACAACTTATTTGAAATATTAGTCTTCAGTGAACAGTGGGAATTACTCCAGCAGCCTACAGAGGTTTTCATTTAAGTTTTTCAGGTTCCTGACACATTGTAACAAAATAACCCTAATAAAAATATTTTTAACTTTCAATATATTTTAAATGTTTTATTTCACTCATATTCCTATACATAAATGAAAAACTAGAAATATTTTAATTACTTGAGAAAAATATGCTGACTTGCATATATTGTATCTTTCTTCCTTCAAGAGTATCATATTCCCATGGGTCACTTTTCTATCTAATTTTTCTCAGCTTAGTAATAAAACAACAGCTTGTATAGTTATGAAAAATGGTGTTGGGGCTCCAGTTCCACTATGGGCTTTTCAGCTGACCAGCCCTACCTGGGGACCCCATCTGCACCCCTGGACACCCAGTCCCTTCCTGAGCTCTGCTCCCAGGCATTCTTGTCCTTTATCCAGTCTCCAGTCTTTTTCTGCCCCTGTCCTGTCCTCAGACCTCTGGTTGTAGTCCTCTCTCCTACTGGACTGGAGTCCCTAGAAGGATCCAGAGCCCAACTCTATCTAGCCTGGGAGAGTCTGGGCCTGTCAGCAGACCTTGCTGACGGCACCATGCTCTGCCCACTCTGCTCACCCCGCACTGAGGAGGCGTGTGCTGGCCCACAGGAGCACTCTCTGCTGCCCTGACTTCACCTCCAGGCTTGTATTCCTTCATGGAACAGCCCTACTTGGGGCTCCCCTCGGCAAGATTTTAGGCATGACAAAAAAGTAGTCTGGTGCTCTGCTGTGTTGTGCTGTTGAATTGATCTCCTTTCAGTGCAAGTTAGCTAGGGGTTACTTTAAGTATTAGAAAAGACTGAATAAAATATCTATTATAGTCCCACCTTTCACTTATAATTCACTTGGAATTAAACACAGTAGTAGCTTAGGGAATTCCTTGGATTTTGTGAGACAGCATCTTTTTTTGAGATGGAATTAGCTTTGAATGAGGTGTACCAAATACAAATTTATACAAAATGCAGAAGTCCAAGAAAGTTTTCAAATAATGAAGGTTAAAGAAAATATGTTGATTTGTGCAATAGAACTGTACTAAACTTACTGCAAGGCAAGTTTCCCAGTCTTCTTGGGAGTATATTCAGGAGTCACAGCATATTGTTTGAGTTTATGTTGTGATATTTTATTATATGTCAGGAACTTTTGATGCAAACTGTGGTGTAGGAAAGACACAAGACCTGAGAGACTCCTTTAAAAGAAAGAACACATAAAAATAGGAGTGGAGACACTGCTCGAGAAAGCAGGGGCCAGCTGAACTCTTAGGGATGCTGGAAATACTGCACCCCATCCTGGTGCTTCCAATGCAGGGTTAGTGCCCACTGAAGTGAATTCAGCAGAGGACCCCAAGCTGGCCAGGAGCTGAAGAAGTTGTCCTACCAGCAGTGGCTGAAGCAGCTGGGCTTGTCCAGCCTGGAAGAGAGTTTCAGAGGGACCTAAAAGCTGCCCTTCAGCATCTACATGTGGTGATCGAGAAAACAGAAAGAGATACTATGAAGAAAGTTAACTCTACTCCAGACAAAGCCAGCACAGTACTGCTTGCAGAAGTTCCCTGTCCTTGGGTGCTGAAAGCTGGAAAAGTCTTCTAGTGACAAATACAACAGGGAACAGGAGAAGGCTGAAAGTCAAAGGCAAAAATTGTAAAGAGAGATACTCAGGTCAGCTGCAAGGAAAATGTGGTCCTTCCTGAGGACAGCCAAGCTGCATAACAGACTGCCCAGAGAGGCTGGCAGTTTTTGAGACTGCCTTGAGCAATCTGGTCTGACCTCAGAGCTGGACATGCTGTGAGCAGGAGATTGACCTGGAGACTTCCTGGGGTCCCGTTCAACCTGGACACTGCTTTGAGCACTTCTCATTTAATGGAGTAATAATGGTAGAACTGGAAACAATATGATTCATAATATATGGATAACAGAACAAATTCATCATTATATGGCTCATATAAATAAAGTGGATGTAAGCATCAGAGAAATGTTTCATTTCAATCAGAACTCACCAATGTTGCTATTAGTCTAAAACAGGGACAGAGAATGGGCAGGAAGGAGATAAAATGAAAAACCAAGGAAGTATACACTCAAAATCACAGGTGGATAAAAAAAAAATCTATCTTTGTTTTTCTGCTGAAGAAAAAAATATAATTCAAAAATAGTTAAAAATAGAAAATTTGAAGCCTAAGGAGAGTACTTTTCAAGACAGATAAAATACACCTTTGAATTTTCAAAAGTCATATCTTAATTTGAAGTCTCTGCAGTGTCATTTTAGATTTAAAGAACAAGATAATTTTTTTTCTTTTTGCAGAAGCACGATGGTTTACACATACTTAATAAACAGACTGTGACAATCTAACACTTGAAATTCTAAGAAAATGTTTCCTGAGAGTTATGCCAGGGATAGCAATCAAACAGTATTACCCTCCCTATAAACATCCACTATATATTTAATATATTTACAGATGTGGTGGTCTCTAAAACAAGGTTTGGGTATTAAAAAAGTTGGCAGCAATTTGTTCATTCACAACTCCTAAAAGATTGAAAGTTTTTCTTTCCCTCAGTGCCCCCGAAAAGCACAAAGGTGCTGCTCTGGGTGACTTCCTAAAGCTGATAATTGGCCCATTCCCAAGAGCTGATTAGCAATCACAGAATCCACGCGGAGGGAGGTCAGGGAGACAAGTCCGTGTCTCTAAAGCACACGCTTAAGAAACCCAGTTCCCTTTTAAAATAACAAACGGGCAATTAAAGCCATGCGAGCATTGACGCCGCTCTCTGGGAAAGGCCTCGGGCCCCGCTCGGCCCCGGCGCGGTGACGGCGACCGCGCTGTGCCCGGCGGTGCGGCCGACAGGGGGCGCTGCAGCCCCGCGCATCAGGCGCGGCCCGCGAACAGCCCCGGCCGGCACACGGACACGGACACACACAGAGCCCTGGCCCACACAGGCACATGGACACGGACACACGGACACACACAGAGCCCTGGCCCACACAGACACATGGACACGGACACACGGACACACAGACACACACAGAGCCCCGTCCCACACGGACACACAGACACAGAGACACACACAGAGCCCTGGCCCACACAGACACACTGACACGGACACACAGACACACACAGAGCCCTGGCCCACACGGACACACAGACACACAGCCCTCTGACTCCCCTCACCGTCAGCAAGGGGAGGAGGGAGAAGAAAAAGCACTTTGAAATCTTTCTCTTCCCAGAATCAGCCCTCGAGCTTATTGCAGCTTTCTTGTCCTCCCAGCGCTCATGCCTGATGCAATTTAAGAGCCAGAATTAAATTCAAGGCTTTTACTGTAGCTACGGCCATTAAATGGTGCAAGCTTTTCTGGAACCGCAGGACAAAGACAAAAATTGACTTTGTCTCTTGATTTTAAAAAATAATGTCATATTTCATTTCGGTGATGGAGTGCCTTCTTTTCTGATGAGAGCACAAAGTAATATCTTTTTTAATAGTGCCATTTAAGTGAGTGTACCATTTGGGTTGCTTTCTGTCTTAAGACTTAAAGCAAATCCTGTGCAGAAGCTGAATTAGTATGATTGACAAAGAAGCTTCTATACTACAACCCTTAAAACAAACAAATAAAAAACCAACTCAACCTTTTAGTAAGTCCAGTGCCTCCCAAAGAGGCATTGCACTTGCAAACCTCTTGAAATTGCACCCCTGCAAATAAATTGCTATTCCAGATATTCTGTTTCTTCAAACAGCAGTGTATTTATTCAGTTCACAAATAGTGTCACAAATTTCCTGGTGACCATAAAACAATAGGAGGTTATAAGGATACAGAATTTGTGGCTATAATTTTTTTTCCCATTTTTTCTTCATGCCAGGTATCTGGATTTTCTTCCAAGCTTGCCTCACTGATGTAAGATGCAACATAAGCAGCAGACATACAGTGTGGCATATTCCAGTCTGAATTTAATATGATTCAGATTTTCATGGTTTGTTCAAACACACTGAGTTGCAAGGAACGTACATTAAACACCCATGGCTCTCAAGCAGCTCTGAACAAATTTCTTTATTCAGATCAGTAAAATAAATTAGGCTGAGAATGTATGAGATGGCTGATATGCAACAATACAGATTAAAATAAAAATCTAGATTTCATCCAACCTGCCTTCCCTTTACTTTTCATCAGCTACCCAAATGCAATGACAGTACATCTGCTTGTGGACTGTCTGATTTAATTTTGCAGCTTCACTGCCTGGTGAAGGCTAATTATCCACTTGAAACTCTGTACCCCACTGAGGTGGTGCCAAGAAAGCAGAGATCTATGACACTGGTTCCATAGCCATACCATGTTGCCATGCACAAATCAAGAAGTCAGTCTTAGAGTACCTGCTGGTATTCACCCATGCCCACAGCAGAGAACACAAATGCTTGCTGGATGCTAGGTAATGACAAATGGAGGTGAGTGATATCTCTGATCCCAGAGTAATTACAGTGCTCTGACTTTTTTGATTTAACATCAGAACTGAAAACTGATTGATTAATGCACATATTCCCTTAGCATTTAAATAGTCGTTTTCTGTGTGCTAGTACTAGTAATAAGTGTTAGGGATTCTTTCAGAAAGATGTGACTACCATCCTTGACTTACAGTAGTTAGGAGAAATTATTCAAGCTTATTTGATGGACTACTTAGATGAAAAAATACAGGCTTCACCTTCTGTGTTTAACTAAACACTCATGGGCTAATGAATATGTATTCCTTCATTTATATGAAGCTTTGAATGTTAGACCTGTATGCCAGGGAAAACCAACCGCCTAAGAGAGAAAACATGATATACAGTATGGTAAAGGAGAATGGCACTGAGAATTGTAAAATCACAGAAATTAGACCCAGAAAAGATGTTGAGTTTTATTTGTCCTTTTCCACCTGATAAATGTTTACATCTAAGAAAGAAAATTTGCTCTAGGTGCCAAATTGAAAGATTTTTGGCGGAATGATCAAAGAAACTGTTGTTTGCTTTCTGCAGTGTTCAGAAAATTGCTCATTCTTTGAAAGTAAACGGATGACATCAAAGACATCTGACTCCATCACCACCTTCCTCCTCAGAGAATCAATACACAATGCCCTGAGCTTTGACCAAGTACTCTGGTCAAAGACAGTAAATTTACTCTGTGAAACTTCATCTTTACCTTGATTCCACCAGATGATGATTCCACCAGATGACTATTTTTCTGCCAGACAAAGGCGACTAGTCATCTTCACATCTCAGGAGAGATGTCATAGTTGCCAGGCATGGATGAATAAAAACAACAAGGTAGTGATAATTCCTGGCATTAACTAGATCCTGGTTTTGGAACAAGATCCTTCAGCTCTATCTGTCTTACACCATCAACAGCTTAGAACTGAACTATACTTTGTAATGTGATATGCAAAGGCTTTCCTTGATGCTACTGCTCTTAGAGTGTGTGACTTCTATAATTGTAAAGAGTATGCCTACACTAGGAATTTCAGTGCAAAGTGTTTGTGTGCTTCTTCATATCATAATGAAGAATTTTGGAAATATGTGAAGCTAGTATTCCACATGTGTTAAAAGCAGATGGGAAAACTTCTGTCATGATTTTAATAAAAAATAGAGGGGTTAATTCTGCCTTGTCTGAAAAAAAAAAGGAAAAAATGCTCTTTGTTAAATCATACCTTTTCTTGATTCCATAAAACTGTTTTTAAATTAATTATTAATTTGACAACAATCTCCTGTTTCTGTGTACATTTCTTCTTCAACAAAGCAGCCACTTGTACCAGTAATGCGCTAACCTGGTGCAGGTGGCTCAGCTTTTTCATCTCTGTATTATTCATCTCTTGTATAACTTCCTTCTCCTGACATTAGCGGCAGTTTTCAAAATATTGGTATTCCTTCATTAACTCTCCACCTCTTTTGAATATGACATTTTCACAAGGTATCCTCATGCTCTTACAGCTGTTATACTCATTTGACTGCTGCTTTCCCAGATTCACGCTCTTAAATATAGCCTACAGTAGGTGTTGTTCCTATACCCCACAACTGCATGTGTGATATAGGAGCCCAGCAATATCTTCTGCCATATGGAGCACTGCAAGCTGTTTATGAGCAGCACTGCTGTCCGTGAAAAATCGTTTCAAAGATGCATTCTTTTGAACATATATTAAATGTTCTAGGATAGAAAAAGCATCAGATTAGAATTTCAAATTGTGAAGTTGAACTGATTTACCCCAGTGGGGCATCAAATGCTGTGGGCTTTTCTTTTGTTTGTTTTTAACATGTATATATTCCCAATTACCTAGCAACCGAGATAAACTTACCAGAGTGTTCAGTGTCTAATAAAACTTGCAAGTTCCATTACTGTCAGGAAGAAATGTGGTCCTCAACTACAGTAGATCATGATATAAGCTGCACAGAAAATTCCTCCTTTATATTTTTTTTAATCTGCAAAGTCTTACATCCACAAAAAAGGATATTATAATTTCAAATATAAATGTGAAAAATTAGAAGTAAGCTCTAAAATAATAGAGGTCTTAGTTTGTTATACTTTATGTCAGAATCAAAAGCATAGTGTTCAGGGAAAAGTGATGGGAGAGCATTCTGTAATATTTAAATCTATTAGTTATTAATATGATTTAATAAATGGTGACTCATGTTCTAAACTCCTGTTAAAATTGTAAAATTTTGACTTGAGGGAAGCTATTGTTTCACCTTATTATGGGCTGCCTTTCTTTTTCTTTGCTCTTATAGTATATCTTATTTCATTTCCTGTCTTGTTTCATTTTTATGTGTGAAGCAAAATCAGTGTAGAGGATCCAGAGATAATTATGTCTTCATTAATATTTTAAAAAAAATCTCAGTAATAAACAGAAAAATCAGGAGAATTAAATAAGAGAAAAGATAAAAAGACAACCAAATGTGTATTTTTCTAAGAAAAAAATGCATGCTCAGAGGACAAATTATATAGAATTTAATCTTTATGGTTTAATGCAAATTAGGGGGAGAAATCTTAAGCCATATAAATTAACAAGAAAGACCAGGTGTTGAGCACTAAATAGCTTAGTCGAAAGGAACTGTGCTGATACATACTGCAAATAACACTGAAATTTATTTTTACAGCTGTATATAATTTAATTTGGTAATTAGGAAAGGCATTTGCATGGATCTGTTGCCATTGGCAGAGACAGATTGTGTGATGCAGAGGGTTAAAGTTACCTTTATTGTTGATTCTGAAAATGTGGTCTGTGTGCTAGTGAGTAGTCATGGTGCCATAGTGAGTAGTCTGCAAGGTCATAGTAAGTGGTCTGTATTTATTCTGTGCATGCTACTCTTCAAGAAATTTTAAAGCTGCAATTGATGCCTATCAATTTTCAGAAAGTTTTACAGATCTAGCCTGATTTCTTTTGCATATCCTGGGCTATGGTAGGTATTTCACTGACATTCATTACTTGACACATTGTGTTAAGGCATTTCCTTTAAAAAGGCAACAACTTTGGTTTTGAAAACTTAAATTGAAGGGCAACCATCGTATCCCAAAGTCATCAGATTTAGTGTTTAATTATCCCCACAAGTAGGAACAAATCACCAAGGAAATTAACCTATACTATGCAGGAATTCTACTTTGTATGTGATGAAAGGCATTACTCCCCAAGGAAATAAAGTGATCTAAGGGTAAGAAATAGAAGATGAAATCTGCAGTTCTTGTTCATTGGTACTAACTGATCCATGACATCTTATTTACTACTACTACTATTATTATTACTATTATTTTTATATTTTTGTTGTGTTTGACAGAATATTGTTAATGATTGATTGTGGCTATTTTAAGTAACAGCTTTCTTCAAGTTCTTATAAAAGTTAGGTTAATGAGTATACTTTTTTTCCCACTGAACCTTACTATTTTACTGAGTATGTGCAATGTGTATATTGTAGTATTATGTATATATTTTATTTATACTGCATAGAGGTCTTAAGAAGGGGAAGGGAGAGAGAAGGAGGGAGGGGATGCTGTATAGGTTTAAGGATGACAGAGAATTTGAAGTAAAGAATAACAGTGTTATTATGGTGTTAATAATTTCTGAATTTGAACACAATTGTCTGAATATGACATGTACCTTTGTTATCTATAGGTGATGTATTTTGGAAACTGGTTTAATTTGTGTGTCGTTATCCAGCTTAGAGGCTCATCTCACTAATTAGACTCTTGCCATTTATTCCTAAATGAGCAAAATAGTATTTTTAGCTGTTCTTAGTCAGCTAAAATGGCTATAAATTTATAATTATGCCATCTCTCATAACATATTCTGGAAAAACGAATCTTTTAAATCGTGCAGTTCATTATTAAAGTAGGTTAAAAATCACCAAATATATGTTAGTATTTATTTCATGAGTGGGACCATCACTGTTTTTTCATTTGTTTATTGTCCTCTAATAAATTCATTTTTGAGTTCCTTTATACTTTTACAGCTGGTTTGTCCTTAGGTGTTAGTGGATCAGGATGTCCAAGGGCACCTTCACAAAACAGTATAAATCTGCAATACAGAGACTGTGTGGTGATAAAGCAACTTGATAGAAATCATAGTTGAGGATTAATTGTGTCACTTTGTTTGAGAATGATTTAAAACTTTGTACCTTACTCTTGTGGGGAGTTGATACTCTATGCACTGGCAAATAGAAATTACAAACAGAAAAATCCAGATGATGAATACTTCATTCTACAAATGAATTTCATCTTGCAAAAACTGACAAACTTAATAAGTATGTATTTTTAAAATATTTCTTAGTAGAAATGAATGCAGTAAAACTAATTGTGCCAACACTGTGAACAGTCTGTATTCATATTTTAAAAGAAATTACTGAAGTCATTGAAGTATAGTATTGCTAACATATGTTTAATTAAAGCTTTTAAATATGGCAATCTAACTCATCCTTTCTTGCTGGCCATTAGATAAGGACACAGTTTTTTTGTTTCTGAAACCCTATAAACTTATAGGAGAGAATGCACTCAGTACCTTATAAGCAATACAAAATGTCTCAAAGTATGAAAAAGTTTTTTCATGGTTTGTCATCTGCAGAAACAGACATATTTTCCAATTTTTCTAAGTTTTGAAATATTATAAAAACAAGTTATTGTGGATAAAAGGATGCTGCACAGCAACTGGGCCATGAAAATACGGATTTGATAATGTGTGATGGTAAGTACAAGTAATTCAAGTTTCTTTAAATGTTTCACAGTAGACTGAAGTACTTCTAATTATGTTTGGGTGATTTTTTTTTGTGCTGGAATGCTACTACACACCTTAAAATTTATCTTTTGTAAGCTGGTATGTGGTAAATTATTAATGTAGCTAAGCCAAGAACTGTGTTCAAGGTCACGTTAGATGGGGCTTTGAGCAACCTCATCTAGTGAAAGATGTCTCTGCCCACAGCACAGGGGTTGGACAAGATACCTCTCCCTAAATATCCCTCCCAACCCAAATCATTCTATGATTCTGTATAAGGAATCTTATTTTTTAGTTATGGTTTTCATTACACAATCCAGGTGTTGTTATAGTTCTCTCCTAGTGTCTCTTAGGAAACTTGGAATTAATAGAAGTGATATAGGAACCTTTCTTACAAACTTTGTTACGAAATCTGTGGATTGTTTATTGTTGGATATTTTTAAGGAAATCACAGCACAGGTTTTAAAACTCTTCAGGTTCTGTTTAGATTGCTAGCAGCATAAGTGTTCTCAGATATCTCTGATTCTGAACAGAAAAGATTGTTGCATCTATAGTTTTAATGCTAACTTCAATAACAGTTACAAAGAAAAGAGTCTTTGAATATTAGCTCATCCTGGCGCATAAGCTAAAGCAATATTTGAATTGTACTTACATTTTTGCTGCTAAGCCAAGTTCCCCAATGTATATCTCCATTAGCTTAACTAATGTTCCATAGGAAAATAATCTGGATATTTTCTTTTGTATAAATACCGATTGCAAATGGATATCTTACAACAGAATGCTGATAGGACTAGCCAAGAAAAGCTTTGGCAATGTAATTCTAATTCCATCAACCTGATCAGCATGTTAGGATCTTAAAATAAATGATATATCAATTGTTGCATTGGCAAACTATCTGTTAATTCAAGTCCTGGTTTGGGTGAAAATTAGGAGACTTGAAATTGTTTTGTATTTGTTGATTTAGGCTGCAGTAAAATTAACTGGACTATTTTCCAGTCCTGCAATCTCACAAGTCATATTAGAAGATAATGCAAAGCCCATTGTCACTATTGCCTGTAGTTTAAAGCAAAAAATTAATGTGGGGTGAAGGAGGAGGTAAATATCTTGACCATAAAAGTGAAGCTGAAAATAGAATCATAAATTAATCTAATCTTACTGCACATATGGTGGTCTCGGTGTCTCAGGAGCCTCCTCCCGCTTCACCTGGCCAGCCCTGACACCAGCCGCAGGAAAAGTATGGTTCAGTATCCTGGGATACCTCCCTCCCCAATCCTGTGGGCTCTTTGTCCCACAAAAGAGTGAGGAGAGATGAGGAAAATGAAGAGAAGACTCTGTGAGGAGTTAACCACCCTAGTTTATTGCCACTCCACAAGGAGTACCCTCACCTCCAGGACCCCTGCCTCACAGAGCACAGATCACCCTGATGCAGCAGCTTAAGTATCGGGGTGGGACAATGGGAGGGTTAGAGCAAAGGACCAGTCGGGTACAGTTAGGGGATGGCTCTGCATACAACTGACATACAGAAGGACCAGTCCAGGAGGGGAAGGAGGGAACAGTGGGATCCTGCCCAATCACTCAAAATGACCTCACTGGAACTTCCTAGACCCAGGGTGAGGCCTCAAAGTGACAGACAGGACCCGGGGGTATAACAGATGATTGATGCATGATTGTAACTGGGGTAAACCATAGGGGGAAAACTCAGGGGAGTACAAAGAAAGAACCATTATAACTTACATAGAACACTATAAGATCAAAGAATAAGTGCAAACAATAAACTGACAAAACCAAAACAACACCACTACATGTGCTCAGCATCTGTATGCAAAATTAAATCAAGAGAATTTCAATTTTGCTATTAAGATATATTCTATTTTTAATTCATTTGATTAGAAATGGAGTTTGATTAACATGTTCCATGACATGGTACCTCATCTTGTTGTCACAGGAACTGACACAAATTGTTGTTCAGAAGTTTTAAAATAAGAGAAGATGGTTTTCCTGGAAATGAAGTTTTCATTTTAATTTCATTAGTGTTTAAGTAGTGTTTATAAAATGGGTCTAAGTATTCCTCTATATGTCTGACTACATCATCCCTCCAAAATATATGTATTTTTGGAAAAAACTTGAGTAATGTTCTTTCCAATGGCATCCTTAAGGATTCAAGGCAGGCAGTTTTCTTTCTAAGTATTATAGCCAACCATTTGTTCCATCAGATATGGCAGAAAATTACTGTACACCAATCAATTCCCATACACAAATGCAGGGGGCATGGGGAACAAACAAGGCCATGATTTTATTGGGGTTATGGGGATGTGGTGGGATTGCTCAGATGACTGGGGTGTGTGACAGATATAATCTCGTTAGGAAAGATTGGGCAGAACGGTGGGGAGAGGGATCTACTCTTGATGTGAGAGACCAGTGGGATTACCTGGGGTTCTGTCTATGTGTGGATGATGAATCATCTGGGAGGTTACAGTTCAAGATTAGCTATTTGGAGTATGGTTTTGGTCATGTGGGATTTTCAATAACTCTACAAAATATAGTCTTTGAAAAAAGGGAGATTTGGATGATTTTTCAAGGATCACCTCCTGCAAGCTCAGTTAAACAGTGAGTTTCTGTCTAAACACAGACATGGAAAGGAAGCATAAAAGGGCTTGAAGCAGGAACAAATGACAGAAAATCCCCAAAGATACTGCCAAAGCATAGAGGATGGGATGAGGAAAGTGGATGGTGGAGGAAGGTGGGAGGGGTGGGATGAGGAAAGCCCATCTGGAGTTGATGCTGATGTGAAAGACAAGTGAGACTTCTACAGGTATATCAGCAGCAAGAAAAGATACAAAACATGTAAGTCTGCTGTTCAGTGGGACAGGGGATCTGATGATAAAGGATATGGAAAGGAACAAGATTTCTAATGTCACCTTGTCTTCTGTCTTTATCAGAATGTGTGGTCTTCAGGCCCCTGAAACTGGAGGTGAAGTCTGGAGGAAGGAACACATACCCTCAGTGGAGGAGTTTGCTGATGATAAAAACTGGGAGAAGTAGTTGATGCACCAGATGGCTGCCCAAAGATGTGCTGTCTCCACCCCTGAAGATATTCAAAAGCCATCTGTGCACTGCCCTGGGCAACCTGCTGTCAGTGGCTCTACTGAGTAGGGGAGCTGGACTAGATGATCTCAAGAGATCCCTTCCAACTTCCACTGCTCTGTGTTTCTCTTTCAGTTAAGTTATTTTCTTATGCAGCTCTTCTACTAAGGGCTAATGCTGACTCTTACAGGCCTGGATTTTTATTGGAGCATCTTGTTCTTAAATTTTGTTGTTGCGTAAGGTTGGTTATCTAGTTTTGCAGGAATTTTTGCAGTAGTAAAAAACACGCTTTGATAAAAAGTAAGATTTGATTGTACGAACAAAAGATACTTTATTCCAAAACTCGCCTGTAAAAATCTATGTCTGAACAGAAATTCATCTTAGGCTTATGCATCAACAAAAGTGTGTGTGATGCTACCACTCTTTGTTGTAACAGGCAGAGAGATGGGTTCATATGGAGGAAGAAATCTGCTTAAACCTCCAGAGTAAAAAACCCAGTATTTGAATAAAAATTTATTCCCTGCTACCTTAGGTTTGCAAAACCTAAGAGCACATATATCTCAAAAGACTGTGTCACAGAGACATAAAAACTTATTTTAATATATCCAGTATACCTGTGTAATAGAACATTTATTCTGAGGAAGCTCCATTTTGAAATATATTGTAGTACAAGTGAATTCAGACTCTTCTCTGGCAGGCTGATACTCTTTATGACTAAACAATGCATTTAAGGCACCTTCTTTACTGTCATATGACCGAGCATAATGGAGAGGCTTGAAAGAAATGGTGCTAGGAATTATTTCAGAAATGAAACATCATTTGCCACTCACTACCCAAAGTTTAAGTGAACTTGAATGACTGCAAAACCCCTTTTTTCCAGGGATGAAACAGAAACCACTGAAAGTATAGGAAGCATGTAGTAAGAATACAGAAAACAGTTACTTTTCATCATGGTTGTGATCCTTACTTTCCCATTAAAATGAATTCTGCTTAGATCAGACTTTTTTATGTCATTGTTCCAACTGTTTCTTAGTTTGTATATTCTCTGGTGATACAATTACTGTTTTCATAGCTGGTCAGACTGAATGTTCATATTGGACTTGTGTCATTTCAGCTAATACCTATACTAGAGGAAAATTACATTGACCGTGGGTTCATACCTTTTCTAGTGATAAGCACACAAAACAGCATAATGTTCAGTGCCACTGATTTTTATTCTCTAAGCAGCTTGGACCTATGCAAAAGCCATTTGGAAAACTACAAAAAGTAACATGGGTCAGCAGCTGCCTCAGATAGGAATAGAGATGGAAAAAATAGCATACTGCAATGGTCCTCTTTCCAAGCTTGTGCAGCTGAGTGAATTTTGAGGTTACTTGATATTTATAGGCATGATTTCTTACAGTGTTATTTGATGCATGTGATACACTTGCAATTTTATTCGAACCTGGTCTGTGTGTTGTTTGTTTCACAGTTTAGTATTACATCAGTTTTTGTTCTCATGAGAAACACAGAATGCAGGAATAGGACAATTGCAAATTGTAATTAGATTTTTGGCAACAGAAATCACATCTGCTTGGTTTTTTTGTGGGATGAGAAAAGATCACCTTAATTTGCTAGGATGTCACAATTCTCATTCATTATGAAAATCATCAGTAGTAAAGGTTTTGGTTATCATAACCACATTTGTTTCTGTCTTTGGGGAAGAATTTTTAACACATTTCACATCAAATCCCATAGCATATGCTTCAGATTAGTTGACAAATGGAGTTTCCATAGGTCACAGCATTATCCTTTGGGATATAACTCAGATTGACCTAGTTCCCTTATGCTTTTAGACTTCTGTTTCAGATCAGGTTATATATCCCTTTCATATTGCTATGGTAAGGGGGAAATTCTTTTTGCACCCCTTGCAGTAAATTTAGACTTCACTAATATTTCAAAAACTTCACTAAACCTATCATAACTCAGTAATCCAATGACTTGTGCCTAATTCATTAGAAAAGACTATGATGCTATGCAGCTGGGCTTGTAATATTTTCATGCAGTTAAAAAAAAAAAGGATGGAAATACAGGGAAAAAGAATTGTATTGTGCCATTTGACACAGAATATAAATATAATATCAACCTGAAGCTATTAAGCAACTTTAAGAATTGGAGATATTTGAGAAGAGCATCAGGGTAGGCTTTGGTATACACAGCCATGCTCTGTCCTTCCATTGTAGGTATGAATAAACAATCTCAAAATCCCTGTATTTCCCATTTGGGAATGGGACCGAGACATTCAGGTCCCATTCCCAAATGGGATATAATTTGCCCAGAAGTAACAGTCTTGACTCATCTTTGGAGTGTTTGTAGTAATCTTGTTTATTTTGATTGTAAACCTTTGGCAGCAAGAAATATCTGTGGAATGTAGGATTTTAGTCTCACCAAGGCCAAAGGGTACCATCTGTGATATAAGCAACCAATAACACACTCCTTTCAGAACCAGTGACTACAGGGAGATGGAAAAATGAGTAAATTTTGACATGGAAATCTTCCCTGATGTATTGATATCTTACGTGTGTACTACTTTTTGCAGTTTGGTAAAATAGTTTTCTTTTCAAATAGACCTTATTTTCAGAGGACTGAAAGAATGAATATGAATAAATGAATATTAATTTACTTTGAGCTTATGGAGCATTCTGCTTTTATACCTACTTGTTTGTCTAGCTTTGGTCAATCGTGTTCCAAAAAGTGTGGTGGAAATTATTTTAAATAGTCAGTGAGAGACAAGAAAATTAAATTCTGGGCTGATGATGATCACATCACATGACTTTGTGATGGCAGATCCCTATTTGTTTATTAGTAATTCATATTCCTTTGGATTGAGACTGGGTACCTCTAGACAAATGGATTAGATGAGTAATATTTTTTACCTGGGATTTAACTTAAATCCCTTTCACTTAGTAAAATACCCTCACCAACAATGATACTTCTACTTTTCCAGTGAATTATCCTAACTAGCCTATTATGTTAATACAGACGTTATTGAGTCACTCAATAATTCTGTCTGCAAGTATGACACCCAAGGAAGCAATCTGTTTGTTGTAATTGCTGTCATTTGAAAAGCCATTTTTACAAAGTAAATTATTAACACATTCACTTCCTTATAATCAATCTCATAACTGATGTAATTTTCTACCTGCTCAGCCACCTCATCTCCCAGGTGGAAGATTAAATGATGCTAAGGTATCACCTAACTCCTTTCCTTGAGCTATACCTTGCCTTCTAATATTAATTCAGCCTGTAAGACGCTATACCTTTTGCACGTCCTTGCCAGGCTAGATAGCATCACAATTTTAGTGTTATAAAAACACAAGATCATTCAGCACCAATTAGAATTGTAGAGGTGCTGTAAGGTAGCTCTGACTGATCAATAAAGACTTTCTATCTGGAGTTCCCTGATGAAAGAAATATCTTGGCTCTTGACCTTGCACTTCACACTTCATTCTGTGATATATTACTATGTCAAGCTATAGCAGATGGTGAGGGATGCAATGGTAGGTGAGTACATTACACCCTATTCTCAACTGCCTTTGACTTTAACGGCAGCATTTATATTACTCTGCCTTTGCCTCATCGGCTTGAGAACTGAGATATTGTGACTGGCTCTTTATCACCTCTGACCATTTTTTTTTTCCATGAGTCACATTTCCTTTTCTGTCATTATCTACCTTTTTTTTTTTTTTTTTTTTTTTTTTTTTTTTTTTTTTTTTTTTTTTTTTTCCCAACAAAGCTTTTCCCCACAGCATTGTCTTTCTTCCACTAAAAACATATTACAATTTCTTCTCCCTTAAGGGGATTTCTTACTATTGTGAAATTTGGTTCTTTCTTGGGAATCAGTTTGCTGCTTCTTCAGAGAAAAGGTTCTTAGGATGGCGAAGGGGCATGTCACAGATTAGTGCTATCTGTATCATCCAGCAAGAGAACCAACAGTAAAAATTAAAACAAAACAAAAAACCCTGTAAAAGTCTAAAATGCAGGTTTGCAGTATGCTTTGTTCCCTGCTGTTGAAAAGAGGGAACCACAGACCAATTTTTCACAGTCTTAACTTCAAGTTAAATGAAGGATACAGAATAAACAGGTATTTTCTTCAGGAACATGTGGATTGAGCACAGATACCCCTTTTACTTAGAGTTTAAAATAAATGAAGCTACAGTTGTTAATGAGACTAAGATACTGCTATTATAGTAAAAGTGCCTGACAAGCAGGAATTGCACTGAGGGCATTTTCATGAATGATGTTATTGCCACACTACTGTTTTCTAAAAATGAATTTTGTCTCTCTTCCCACTCATCATGACTAGTTAGTAACCAAGGGAAATTTATTCAACCTGCTGCAGGACGAGCATTTTTGAAACTAAGTCCCAGAATTAGGCTCTACTACCTCCAGTAACATCATCAACATGGTTAAATCCTGTTATCACTTTGAAAATGTCCTCACTGATGTCACACTTATCAGCACAATTATACATGAGGTGCTGAAAGGGGAAGATGATCATACCATTGCACAATTGGTTTTCTCTGATATGGATGACACTGGATTTCAAGTCACACAATAAGCAAATGGCTGATGTATCCCTTTTTAAAGGGAATGTAAAGAAAGCTTCAGCAGGTTGATACTCATATTGGAGCACAGTTTCTAGAAGAATTAGGAGTATAGTGCTTGCACCACTGGTAAATACAGATTAGGTTTCAATATCTTAGAAGAAAAAGAAGAAAAATATCCTGCTGCAAAATGACACTTTAAGACAATCCTTAAAATGCCTTCAACAAGAAAGATGAGGATTATAGTAATATTGTAAAATGATGCAATCTATAGTGGGAGGGCAGAAAACATACTAATGAAACAGATCCCTATTTAACTAAGGGTTAAGAATTTGATTATGTCTGTGCAGGCAAGACAGATATCAGGCTTAAACACCTGACAGAGGACATCAGTCCAGATTACACAGTTTGAAAACCACCCACTGTCCAAAATTGTGACAAATGCATAATTTCATTTGCTTTCATTCATAAGTAATTAAATAGCTCATTCTTCATAAACATTCTGTAAGTAACAGATATCTGTGAAAATATGCATTTGTCTGCAAAATTCAGAGTTGAATACCAGAAAATTAGGTGCAGAATTTTGAGAATAAGTATCTGAGACTTTATAATCTTTAAACAAGAAATCTCATGCATTCCATCAGAAAGAGCTGCAGTTCTTTATTGCTAAGATAATGTAAGAAAAAATAAAAAGGCAGAAAAGGTAAAATCCTGCTCCTTGAATGTCAATAATAAAACCCTTCTGGCTGTATTGGAACCAATACTACCCAGCGACTATATGAAAGCCACATTATGAAAAGTAAGCAACATTTGTATATTGAAGGAGATACATAATTTGCTGACAGCATTGGCTACAAGTAATCATGGCCTAATCACAGGCAAGAAATATCTATTAGAAAAGAAAGAACAAGGGGTCAACACTTCTGCATTATCCAGACAATTGCTTATATTCATAATAAATGCTCCCTGGAAATAGGTCTGTCAGTACATAAAGAAATACACATTTCTCACTTAAAATTATGTTTCCCTTACGAAACATTCTGGTAAACAAGAATTTGTGTTCATTGAATGTAGAAATTCCACTTACTTCACTGGGATTATCCATAGAATATGCTGTTTTGAAAAAAAAAAAAAAGTGAGATGGACAAAGAAAATTATCTTTTAAGTATTTTTAATTATGTATCTGAATCTCTTATTGACTTTTTTCCTAGTAATATCTTTAATATGTAAAATATGTTTAATGTAATGTTTTAAAAGATGAAAATAAAATGTGGATAATGATATTTTTTGTCCTAGAGTGCTGACGATATTCTCACAAGAGAATTAATGATTTGTTCTACACACTTGTTTGTTTGTCTGCTTTGTGTTTGACCATACCTAATTAACCCTTGAAGAATATACAATCCCCAGGGCTTCTTTTAAGATGTACTTTGAACTTGTGAAGTCTAGCTAACCTTAGCAAATTATCGGAATATTCATGACATTTACTAACAAGCAAAATCAGAACTGCAACAGGGATGTATGTGATTCCACATACTTCACCTTCAACAAGTACGTCACCTTGGAATGAAAGTTGACTTTTAAGTGAACCTAAGCAGCACTTGATCTTGTTTTGACAGCTTGTCTTTGGTGTCATGCACATATATATCCTTCAGGAAGCTAATGTAAGGTACTTACTTTCAGGTAAGCAGTGAATTAAATATATTGGAATTATCCTTCCTTAAGGACCTTGCTTGCAAAATTAATCTCCAGTCACTTATAAATGCTTTTGCTTTAGGCACTAAAATCAAGTGACCTAACAGCCAATTCAAACTTTAAAAAAAATAATTACACAAAGAAAAGGTACACCTTCTGATTACAGCGAGTGCAGAAGATTTCTTATTGATTTCATTAGAAGTAAGATTAGGTGCTTTGTGATTAGTACATGTCAAAGGGAATAAATTCCAAGCTCAAATAGGAGCTATTATTTCTATACATGTTTGAAGACTAAGTTATTTGCCTTGAGGTGACTCTGCTTATGACCTTACATATATTGATTTGAGTGTGCTTGAGCAAACTATGCAAAAAGTCTTTGTAACACATTTTCTTTTTGAACAAAAATATATTGAAGTTACTTTGATTCATGTAACAGAAAAGTAAATAATTGCAGATTTAAAAAGACTACTGCTCTTGTTAAAGTGTTTTAGGAGAGTATATTGATGTATTCTAAGAGTCAAGCTCTTTAAGAGTCAAGTTTCTTCTTTATCACAGGTTTTGGAGTTAGTATTAAAAATAATAATAATAAAAAAAATGACATCAGATTTTGCTGATACTTGTTAGTTTTAGTTAACTTTCTGGTTTAAGATGACCACTTCAGCACATGATGCCTTATTGTAGATGGCTCAAGCTTTTCAAAGTAAACATTACAGATGTCTAGGAGGAGAAAAAAAATTCTTGTTCTTGAAATAGTGAGCCTTTCACGGACTGGCATGTATTACTTCTGCTTATGAAATGCAGTCCAGGGCCAAAACCAGGGTATAATAAATTGCTAACTGTGCAAAGTAGCCTTGGTTTCCCTTTCACTGCTCTAAACTGTTAGAGTGGGATCCATCTCTATCCTGTTTTGCTAGTAATTTATTTTTAATAATATGAGAAATGCTCCCTTAAGTCTCTAGTGCAGATTTTCTGAAGTCAGGGAAGAAAGTTAATTTGAACACGTGCAGCATCAAACATAATTGTTTCATAACATACTTGCATGTTGATTCAGTACATCGTTCTGTCATTTCATTTGCGTGAAATAGATGGTGGTGTACTATGCAACAGCAAGCCACAGGAATGGGCATTTGCAGCAGGGGAAAATTCAGAAAGATTTATAAGTAATTACAAAGATTGATAGACAACAAACACATTTTTTATAAAACAAACAGAAATGTTTAAAATAAATAAAATTGAATTATGATTACAAAAATGAAAGTGCAGTGAAAGTTGATTCAAGAAATGTCAGCTGCTGTAAGCATACATTTCTAAGATTTCTTTTTGCTTCTATATGTTTGGGGATAATATTTCAGCTGAAGGTCAGATAGGGCCTAGCTTGGGAGAAAATGTAGATACCAGAAAATATTTTTTTCCTTTGAATTCCTTATTATTCCTTGCTTCCCTGAATATAGATGATGATTTACTGACCCTGAAGGGACAGGGTTATTTTCTCCTGTATGCTCCTGACATGTACTATGGTGTACTACTGTAAGGATGCAGCAGAGAATTTATCATGATTCAGCTTCTATATAGGAAAATCCTTGCTAGGGATTCTTTTGGTACAAATTTCCAGGGGAAATAATTAAGGTACACACATAAATATAACGTTTTCTTGCCTTTTACTATGTTGTAGATATTTTCTTTAGACACTAATTTTTGCATTGTACTCTCCACTTGCATTTTCCAAGCCTGGCAGTATAATACTGTTTTTCTTGAAATCATGAGCTAACTTTTAAAATAGAAAATTATTGTTTCCGTTAGACATAATAACAACAAATGGCGCTTGGTTGCTGCGCTGCTATAGAATTATCCCGTAAAAGTGAAAAAGTCCTGCCTGGCAGCTCAGGAAATGGCACCATGAGCCCCTGTTGGTGAAATGAGTCTGACAAGGATTGCTCTTCATAATTTCTCTTTTAAGTGCAGATGGAACAAACTGGTTCAATGAGCATGAGTTTCCTGTAACTATGTAAGCTGCTGGAAACCTATGCCTGGCTTGGTAAGTCATAAAAGTACGAGAGTGAAGCTGCTCGGGGTGTCAGTCAACCAGAGAGGTCTGTACTGCTAAATGGATGCAGAGGAGTTTGACTTGCCCCTCAGTAACTGACTTACCTTGACTGTGCTGCTTTGTAGGAGGCAAGATACATTTTTTAAATCATAGACTTCCAGCTGGGTCTACCTATTTGAACAACAGATGTTTTTATGACTCATGTGGCCAGTTGGGGTTTACCAATATTTTACAGGGTTATAGGTAACTAAAGATCACTGAACCATCTGTGCTTAGCACATTTTAATGGTATCTGCTGGTTCAAAGAACCTGTATACTCTATTTTAAAAACCTCTAGCTAGTTACCTAACTAAAGGCACGATGAAAGAAATACAGAAAGGCATATACATGAAATTTCTACCCTGTGATCTAGTTGAATACCTGAAGCTCCGATTTCCTGGTTAGCTTAAATTTACAGATAGAAAAAAACCAAAAAAAACCCC
Source organism: Zosterops lateralis (assembly GCF_965231275.1). Classification (NCBI taxonomy): domain Eukaryota; kingdom Metazoa; phylum Chordata; class Aves; order Passeriformes; family Zosteropidae; genus Zosterops; species Zosterops lateralis. Next base: position 21,967,912 of record NC_139766.1, on the reverse strand, counting down.
AAAAAACAAACCTATTGAACCTTCCTCACAAAAGCAACTTGTAATAGTAGGTGGAAAAAGATCGCATCTTAATATCTCAATACTCAGCAATTTAGTAAATGTACATATAACACCTAGTTTGGCATATTTAAACACCTTTTAATGATCTAGAGAAACAGAATTCTGAAAGATCTCTCTTAGGGGACACATATGTATTTAGAAAGACCATGGTGAAGAACTTTTCAACAATGTAGGCTTTCCCTAAATATCACAGCTGTGGGTCTTGTGGTAGCAACAACCTTTATAAGCTATGAATGATTTCTAATTCACTGAGGAGTGTGGGTGAAACCTATATCCAATGCTAGCATCAGCTTCCAGCAGGTGGCTAAGTACTGGAGGCAAGAAGGCCTCTTTAGAAGTACAAAAAAACTGATACAGCCATGTTGTGGTTTAACTCCAGCTGGGCACTAAGCACCATGCAGCCCCTCCCTCACTGCCCACTTTCCTCCCCTGAGAGGAGGAGAATCAGAAAGAGAACGTAAACTTTGTGGGTTGAGATAAGAACAGCTGAATAATTACAGCAAAATAAAGGATTACTATAATACACTCCTACTACTAATTGTAATGATAATGGAAAGGAGAGAGAGGAGTAAAGCACAAGAGAAAAAAGTGATACACAATTCATTTACTCAGCACATGCTGACTGATGCCTGTCCCTGAGCAGGGACTGGTGGCTCCTCTTCCCTGGCTTCTATACTGACCATGAACTTCTATGGTATGAAATATCCCTTTGCCCAGTTTGGTTGAGCTGTCCTGGCCATGCACCCTCCTGGCTTCTTGTGCACCTCCTTATTGGCAAAACACGGGAACCTGGGAAGTCCTTGGCTTAAGTAAGCACTGCTCAGCAGCATCAATGTGTTATCAACATTATTCTCATACTAAACCAAATAAACACAGCAGTGTACCAGCAACTAGGAAGAATATTAACTCTTTCCCAGGTAAAACTTGGATTCCAAAGCATGAAGATAAACCAATAGATTCATTCAGCTACCATAAAAACCCCATTAGTCTTAGAAGATCCACTAAAGGAAACTTACTGAGGAATGGATAAATTCATTGCAGGATCCTTACTTTCTATGTGGAAGAATTAAACTCCCTAAGAACAAACAGAAGGCTAGTGATGATAGAAAGTGAGTTTTTCAGCAGCTCTTTTACCTAATTTTGCATACAGATATTCAGTACCATCAAAACCCTTGCTTTTACCTTTCCCTAAGTTTCTGGTGTCTTGTGATGCTGTATTGCTTGAAAATATATCCATATATATTATGTGTGTGTGCATATAATAAATTCTCACAGCCAGGGAATTATATTGTGAATTATTTATGTGAATTATATAATAAATTTTCACAGCCACAGGGCAATGCTGTACAGTGGCATCATAACAATTATTGAGAAATACAGTCTTTAAACCTAAGCACTTTCTATCCACACATTTTGAGAAGTAACAGAAAAGCTATATGATTAAGGAAAAGCAGATTCCTTTCATCCATACTTATTCCTTTGAATTACCAGATGAGCTCCGTAAACTAAACACAGAAGGCTGAAGAAGGTGGATTATATGACGATATCTGGTCCTTGTATTGAGTTCATTCATGTCAACAAAACACAGTGTGGTTAATACCACCTTTTTATGGATTGTTTTTCCTGATACCAAATCATCCCTGTGTACTCTAAGTGTAGAGTTCCACAAGGTAAAACCAGCACTCACCACTGCCACCATAACCACATAATTTGAACTTTGAATACCTTCTCTGCAGAGTACAGAGAAGCAAAGAGTGCATTCTACACTCCACATATTTTTTCTGTCATACCATTCAGTCATTTTTGTTTGCTTTTTTTCTTAACAGAACCATGAACACCTTTTGGTTTGATTTTTTTTTTTATTTGAAATTAGGCCTATAAAGATGGTTAAGGAAAAAGAAATTTAAATGAATCAAGGTAGAGGGAAAATACTCTGACAGCAATACTATGGATATTCTGCAGTTGAATATCATGCCCTAGCACTCAGATTTATTTCACTGTAACTAAATTTGTGTTCTCCTGGTTTATGCTTGAGGAAAAATCAGGACCTTGGAGACAATCTAAAGCATAACAATCAATATTTGCAACTCTAAAATTCCTCAAATGGATTCTGTGAACTTAATTTTCTTCTGTAAAGCTAGTGTTGGCACAATTTGCAGTATAGCTTTCTTGCTACTGATACATTATATTACTGGCATGGTTCTGTAATTTTTCATTAGCTGGTGATTCAATATTCTCACTTTTTTAATACCAAAATAGAAGGGATGTTCTTCAGTTATTGCACTAAAAAATACTCTTGGGTATATTGTACCTAAAGGGAACAAATTCATTATATAGCAGTACATTATAAATTGCAGTTACTCCAGAATGACAATTATATTTTGAAATATTAAAGTTTGCTGGAGTTGTTTTTTTTTTAAATAGTGCTAGTTTGAACAAATAAATCAACATGAACAATTTCATAATAGTATGCAGGATATTCAATTTACATTCTTCTTTTGTTGACTTTACAGTGACTCTTAAAAAAAAGATAAAATATAATAAAAATGTTAAAATAAATTATAATAAAATATAAATTATAATAAACTAAAATAAAATTAATTAAAATAAATTATAATAAATTAAAATAAATTATAAATATAATAAAGTTCACGCTAATTTTGGATGTTTGCTAAGTGTTAATTCTACATGCTAATATCTCCAACAAAAAACTGTTTTTTTCATTTAAGATATAATCTCACACTAAAATGTACCAGCTTTAAGCTTGGATCTTCATGTGTTTTACTAGACAGAGGGATTAAGGGATGGAAATGTTTTTAAAAAGCAGGAAAAAATACAGCAGGGTGAATGAATCAAGGCAGGGTTTAAAATAACTACAGGTGAATGTATATGTACATAAATATATACATACACTGGTTGTTTTTTTTTAGGTAGACATGGATGTGCTGGGATGGTCGAGGAATCTGCTCACCCCAGTGGGTCACGCTTTCAGTCTGCTTCTATTCAGGTTATACAGGTGTCACACTCCTCGAGTTTGCTACAGAACAGTATATTTTAAAAGAAACTTCAGCTTGTAGGAGCCACTTGCAGCTAAACAGAAGCTAAGTACTGGCCTAATGTAAACAGAATAGCGTCCTGTCATTACAGGACTGGTGAGCACAATACAGATTGTTGAGCACTAAAAGGAAGCAGGGGAAAAAATGCTTATCTTAAAATGTGTCTGTTTTCTTTCCTTAACTTGTTTCCACCACCTTACATGAAAATACTTCCCATCATGCAGATGAATTTGATGGAAAACTGTCTCTCCTGATGCATCTCTTCCATTTTTTATGAATACTTACCGACTTGCTACGTGAGAATAACCTTATGCAGTTTAGTGGTACAGCTTTTATTTGAGAATCCATCTGGCATGCAAGCCTTGTAAGGAAGGAGGAGTCTTAATTTATAATAGATGTAACAGCTACTGATTAGGATGCTCTTTGTGAAGCTACTTTTTGTGACTCCAGCTCAGTTACAGTTCTGAGCAAGACAATAGTAAAATCTGAGGTTTCAGCAGACCAGCAAGTACTTAATCATTAAACACTAAGGTATACAGAAAAATCTCTGTCTTATCAATGGCAGTTAAGTCCTAGTCTGAATTTAGTGATTTAAAAAATATGTCTCCTTTCTTAAAAATAAATAACTATGAAAAAAACATTTCAATTTGGCATGCCATACTTCTCCACAAAATGAGAAAACAAGCAAAAATATTTTTATATCTGTATCCGAATGTGTCAGGGAGAAATTAAATATCAAAGTATGGGTTAAACTCAGCATCTTCATACTAAAAACTTGAAAATTATTTTTAACAATCTAGATTTTTATGTAGAATCCTATCTCTTATTAGAACACTTGGCAGTGTAAGAATGGGTTTGAGACAATACCTGCTACTTCTGTTTGCTGATTGGTTGAGAGTCTATTAAGTGCTCAGAAATACACAGGGAGTCACACATTTAGATGATGAGCTTATCTTGTCATATGCTTGTATCCAAGATAGCATGACCTGATAGCTCTGGTGTATTTTACTTGGTTTTGACACCAGATGTTATGATTTGCCTCTGAAACCTGAAGACACAAAATGTGTCATTCAGAGGGGAGATGAAAAAAATAGCAGATGATGCATGAATTAGTAGCCATATTTTTAAGTCTGCTGCCATTTATCAAAGTTCTTCTCCTTATCACCTGAATGCTCATCATAGAATGAATAAAAATATTGGAATGCAAGGATGTAGGCTTCTCTGACAAGATGACTGGCTTGGCATATGAGGGCAAAGCAGTAGACGTTGCTTATCCTGACTATAGCTTTTGATACTCTCTCCCACAACACTCTCACAGATAAGTTGATTAAAAATGAGCTAGTGAAGAGTTAGATGGGTCAAATAATGAATCAGTTAGCAGACTGAAACAGTGTGAGCAACAGGACAAAGGCCACATGGAGGGCAGTCACCAGTTGTGTACCTGAGTGTACTGGGTCCAGTACACTTTAACCTCCTTATTTACAACCTGGATGAGGGGGGGAAAGCTCATCCTCAGCAAGATGCTGATGATATAAAACTGGAAGAAGTATTTGATGCACCAGATGGTTTTGCTGTCCATCCTTCCTGGACCTCTTTGTTATGAAGGGCTCTTTCCCAATGTAGTCTCCAAATAAGCATCCTTGATGGGCTGAAGTCTGCCTTCCAGAAGTCCAAAATACAAATTTTGTTGCTGCTCCTCTTTGTTTCACTGAATATTGAAAACTCTGTTCCATGTCCACTGTACCTCAGAGACCCTCCCACCATGTAATCTCCCACCAGCTCTTCTCTGTTTGTGAACAGGAGGTCTAGCAGAGCCCCTCCCTGGTAGGCTCACTCACAGGTGTGACAAGCTCTCCTGCACATGCTCTAAGAACTTCCTCGACTGACTCCTCTTTGCTATGCCAAGTTTCCAGGAGATTCTGGCAGGTTAAAGTCTCCCACAAAAAATAATGTTGAAAATAACCTACAGCACCCAGTATTTCTGGGCAGTCTCCCACCCGAATACTAACCCGGCTCAACCCAGCTAAACTTCTGAGATCAGATGAAATCAGACATTCTCAGGGTGGTTTAGCCATAGACATATATTGATATAATGATTATAATTACACCCTGGAGACATTTTTGAAGACACATCTCAAAATACCGCTTTACTACTGGCAGTAAGCAAATTATTATTACTCTTGAGCAGTGCTATGAAATCGGTCTTATACTGTGTGAGACTGGAGGGATTGCTGGCTCAAAACATTTCTTCATCTGGGTGTGTGGGGGAAGAGGCAGATCAGGCCTTGTTTTTGGTGAGGCAAAACACTGCCCCATACACCTTCCTCCTCTGGGCTGGAATCCCAGCCTCAGTGGACTGGAGGCAATGCTCCACACCTCTGGAGCCCCAACCCAGCTCCTAAGGGATGAGATGACTGCAAGTCTCTCATGGGGGATGGGCCCAGGAAGGCCAAGGGGTGTTTAAAGTGGAAAACAAGAGGAACACATGTCTTGATCTACCTCCTCTTCCATCAGTTGAGCACCGCTGGAACCAGGAGTGGTAGTTATGTTTGTTCTTTTCTATATCTTTTCTGTCTTTTTTCTCTTTCCTCTAATTCCCTCTTAGAATTTTTGAGTAACTTAAAATTGAATGGGCTTAGAGTTTGCTAAGTTGAATGTGCTAAGTTAATACTTTGGGAAGTGTTTTATGTTGATTGAATGCTGCTTTTAACCTTTTGCCAAAGTTCTTTGATTTTCTGAGGTTGCAAGTAAAGTTTTTATTATTTTGACCACTTGAGAATATCTTGTGAATATTTCTCTCATACATCTAACTGAGAGTATGTGACTAACCATCAGCCCTTTTAAAAGGGCTCTCTTGTTGAGAGTGGTTTTCTGGGGCCTTACATATACATTACATGTAAGTCATCTCTTGTTATGATTGTTCTTTTTCTGAGTTTCATTTTTTATCTTGTCTTTTCCAGTTTTGCCAGGATTTTACAGAGAAAGGACTACTGCGTTTTACACACCTCAACAAGATCAAGAGACAATACAGTGAGACAATGAAATGCAGTTTGTTTAGAATGTCCATCTCTCTTCTATGAATGACATTCAAACCCATTTGTATTCCAGTCTTCTATTTTCTACTGGATTCACTCCATGCATGTTCTTCCTGTGTGTTTACATGTGTTCAAAAAAGACACAGGAATGACAATATTTCTAACTGGAATTTTGTTTTTCAATTTAGTAAAATGAGATTCAAAATGGCCAAACTACAGTCACATCTTTAATTTGAAACGTTTCTTTCCCCTGGTTTCAAACGTTTGGGGCAGAGCATTTAACTAATATATTTAACAAATTAATGTGTATAAAATTGAATTAATTGCCCTGTTTTTAACATCAATCTATATCAAAAAATGTCATCTTCTCAACTGTAGTTTTTACTTTAGTATCACTATCTAGAACTGAAAGTTTGTAATGTGAAAGCAATATCTCCAGATGAGGTTTTATTGCAAGCATTTGAGACATCATATTTTCAGTAGTTATATAAATTATTGATTTTCTTGAAGTGTTATCTTTCACATACAATCTTCAAGTTCATCAGATAAAAGTACATTATTTTCACAGGGAAAGAACAGCAGCTGCAAAAGAACTGTGGTTTTTAACACCTGAAATGTAAGCTTCAACTCATTAGAATATTGAAAATTCATTTTTTAGTTTTACTGCAACCCAAATCACCTTGCAATTTCTTTACTATTCAAACATGCATCAGACATTAGAGTTTCTATGTAATATTGCTTCCTTTCAGAAATATTTAATTTTCATGCAATGTGCTAGGGAAAAAAGTCTTATTTTTCATTGTTGAAGAATTATAGGCATAAAATTGTTCTTCTGCAATGTACAATAATCTTGGGATTTTTATTTTTGAAATATTGACATTCATTCGCCTGCCACAGTTACTGCAATTATCAGTAGTTAACAGTTTGAAACAGAATATGTATGTGGTTTTTTTGTCTCACGAGTGGTCACTCTGGCACACAAATGCAGCAACAAGTCCTGCTGTACCCATATAAGAGGATATCCTGGTGTACTAGATATGATTGTGATGATATTTTTCTCTATAACAGTCTGTATGGCTTTATGGTCTAAATTTGTGACCAAAACCATATTGGTAACTCATTGGTAACTCATCAATGTTTTAATTGGTTGGTGAGCAGTGCTTACACAGTGTCAAAGCCTTTTCTGTTTCTCACACTGCCCCCTCAGCCAGTAGCCCTGGGGGTGGGCAAGAGGCTGCAGGGGATACAGGCAAGACAGACAGACCAAACTGACCAAAGGGATACTCCATGCTGTAGGACATTATACTAAGCCATAAACCTAGTGAGGGAAATGTTTCAAAAGTAGCCTTTGTTTGGAGCACAGCTGAAGGAGGATGTTTTTACACCACACAAAGTCCATGTCACAAATTTCTAGTGGGGTTTTAGGTGGAGTCTGTGTGTAGTTAAACCATACAAAAGTAATTTACACTTCAGTGTGTTATTTGCTTTCTCATATTGTGAGCATTATCTGTGACAGTTTGAGGTTCTGTCTTGATGCATCTCTTTTGCATCATCTGAAAGGTGTGAATTTAGTGGGACTGACTTTTAAAGTTTTCTTTCTTCATTTGAACAAAACTGAAACATCTTTTTTGACCCTTTCTAATTAGTTTAGTAACTGTTCCTAGTCCAATCGTTAAAGCTGTTCCGTTGAACCACAGGTTGTTTCTCAGTCTGAGCAAAATAGATCACTAAGGTACAACAGTATTTGTGTCTTTATTGAACTCTTTGTGCCAGTTCTGGCCTCTATCTTTTGTACCTTCTCTGCTCAACAAAATTTATGGAAGTGATTATTGAAGAGTATTAAATTAATTCAGAAAATTTATATTTATAAAGGTGACAGAGATATCTTCAATTCAGAATCCTAAACATGAACTATGAACTAGTCTTCTTGTAAACAAAAGTGAGCACTGCACTCAGTTTTGATACAATCTTGATATATACAAGACATGCTCAAAAATAATAGGAAAAATTAATTTTAGTCATTTTTTATTGAGATTATATATCACGGTCCCCAGAGCTGCCAACCGGCTAGCTATGCTCTGTTGTGATAGGATGAAGTTTTAGGCAGGTCCAGATTTCAGGCGGGAGCGTGCTTGCTTGGAGGAAAGGAGCGGCTCACACTTGGTGGTAAAGAAGGTGTTTATTCAGGGCGAAAGCCCAGGTGTTCAAAGTGTGAGTGTGTGTGTGAGTCCTGATTCTGGGTCTCTCCTGCTCTTATGAACAGGGGTGTTACTCATGGAAATGAGGGGGAGTGAAAAAGGTAGAGGGAGGTTTGACATTGCCATTTAGGGGCAAAAGGGGTGTGGGGATACCTGAAGCCTTGGCCAAACCACCTGGTTTGGCTAGGGCCATCAAATGTCCATGATACTACAATAGGTATAGGATGGGCTGAGCCAGGGCTATTAAGGAGATACAATGGGGGGAACCAGGGCTATTATGAGGCTTAACAACAGTGATTAAGGAAAGTGGGGTGGGGGTAGATGAACACTTAAAGAAACTGGGATACAAAAATTATACAGAAATTAGAAAACCCAAAATGCACACTGCAACAATTATGGTAAAATTGCAAAAATAGTCTTTGCTATTAAGGTCTGAATTATTATTTTCTAATAGTCTATTATAATTTTGATGTTCTCTTTGTAAGCATGTACACAGTTTGTTGGTTTTTTAATTGGATGCCACGTTTTCATATGACATATCAGGGAATTTGTACAGTAAGGCTCTGTAGAAGTTATCAGATTTCAGTAAAAAAAATATAAGATCATCTGCATACATTGCAATAATTCTTTGTATTTGCAATTATTTTTCCTTGCTGTGCTGGTGAGTTATTGCAATCAACTCTAACTTCTCTAGACCAACATTGACCTTTTATCTTCCATATGAATAGTCTCATCTTGTGATACATACTGTAAATTTAGAGATTTTTATGTTATATAATAAGCTGCATACAAATACAGTCAAAATAAATCTAAAAATGGAGTAGCAGAGGTGATGCAAGAAACAGTTATTTAAGGAATGTTGTCTAAGCACTTATCCTTAGTACACTGGATTCAATTCAGTGATGCATTATTTCATTCGTGTCAATATTTAATTTAATTTTAAGATAAACTCATTTATTTCATCATAATTGATATTTTGTCGGGAAAAAAGAGTAGCAAAAACTCTGGAACGTCAGAAAGGCATGAACAGTATAGTAAAAAAAGACTAAGTGACTTAGAAATAAAGAAAAAGGGGAAAGAAACACAAAAGAAACATTTAAGAGACTGATTTTTAAAATTTTCTGTAATGCATCAATAGTAGTGATTTTCTTCAAAAAGATATGCAAGTGATTACTGCAATCTAAACTTCCTTTATACAGAATAATATTAAAAAGATAGAGTGCTGTTCATAGGCATGACTTACATATTAATAGATGTAAATTATGAAACAAATCATAATTCAGTGTATGGTGTTTACAGTTCATTTGTGTGTCATGCTAGAACAACTTGACAATGGAGATGATTAAGTTTATGTCAATGTCTATGGTCTCCTGGATTATGCTACTGAACCTTCTGAGATTAATTAACCTGAGTAGCCTAATTACTGTCGGATGAGGATCTTCTAGGGAAATATTTAAGAGGAAGAAGGAAAAAAGGTTGAATTAGAAACTATCTGAATTTCTCTAAGTACTCCGAATATCTTCAGCAGCACTTGTCTCTAGATCTTTAATCCAGTGTAAGCCCTTTTTGTGCTGCAGCTTTTAACTATATGACCACCCAGTAATGAGAACTACAGCTTGGTCTTGCTGCAAAATGTCTTTCTGTAGCTACAATATTCTATCTACCCTCTCATACTTTCTAAGTGTATTTATATCAGTGCATTACTCATCCATAACATTACCTGAAAAAAAATGACAAGTTGCTTTGTTCACAGCAGGCCCATGAGATTCACAAGTTATATTCTTCACTGGAGAAAGAGAAAAACGCCTCCAGTATTAGCTCATTTACCCATTAATGAGACTTGGGCTCCAGTAATTGGTCCAAAGAAAATTTAAGTACCACACATAAAAAGCAACTCAACAGAAAAGATTGAGGACAGCAAAATAACACATAGTTTTGTTGTGAAAGTGTGACTGGGGAGGATGAATCTTTTATGGTTAAGTGTCTTCATGCAAAACTTCTGTTCACTGAGAAGCTATAGCACAATCACTGTCTTACTGGGGTCCTGCTGCCACTTTTTTCTGTGTTACACCATTTAAAGGAAAAAGGCTGGTTATTGCAGTGCATTTGAGAAAAGATTTTGATAGTGATTCTTCACTGGAAAAGGTACCTTCCTGACCTCTGGAGTTAATGTCAGAGCCACAGGCAAATGAGTGGGCCATTAACTATACCCTGGCTTGAGGTTAAGCTAACTGTGGAAAATTACTAGATATGACATGAGAAATTGCTGACAAAAGTTACAGATAACTTGAGGAAAGGTGAGTGGATCTCAAAGGCTGTAAAGGAATTATGTGAGAAAGAGCTAAATTCCATGTTCTGTTGGAGGGTAGCGCTGAGAACCTTGAGGGGAGCACAGCACTGTAAAACCAACAGCACTATTTGTCCATAACATTAATACCATATATGGCTGACACCATATCATAATGCTATGTGTGAATATGGATATCATAAATCCAGGACCAGTATGGACAAATATTTAGAGATTGGCTGTTTATCTGGGAGGAGACTGGCACTGAAAACAAAAGATACAAGAATGTGAAGAACAACACCCAGATAATCCAAATTTTGTGGCCAGGGTTGTAATAAGTTACCAGTCAGGCAACTTTGTGCTTAGTTTCTGTGGCTGAAACAGGTCAATAAACCATAAGAGCTAAACCAGCTTTTTTTTTTAGTCAGGAGTACTGGGGTGGAAGTGGTGGGGAACTGCTGCACCTTAATAGTAAGTTTGCATCCAGACAGAAGGAGCATCTTGGCACTATGCTGGTGCCTGTTACATCAGCTACCCTCTACTTCATAAAAGTTAAATGTATTTCCATGAGATGAATTTTAAGAAGTATCCTTTACTCAGTATATCCCGCTGCATCATTTACACATCTCCCAGCTCTGCATAAATCCAGTAACTGGCAAATCCCTCCTTCTCCCCTGGCTCAGGTGTTCAGTCATTTATTAAGCCATGACTTTATTCCATGCTTTTTAAGAAGAATCCAACCATCTGATCTGAATTTATGGACTCCTGCACTACTAACAGGACTTCAGGCAAATATTACATGTCTGCAAGAAAAGTGCTATAGAATATTCACTTTCTGGACAATCAAAACAAAAGTTGCCAGTGGTGTTGAGTCCTTCTCAGGACCTCCAGTAAAAAATAACTAGGTGTACTCCCTGACCTGGAGTATGCATTGTTCATGTCTTGTGTACAGTGTCTTTTCCACTTAGCTACATCTGAATCTTTATTGCTCCTTCACCTTAATCAGTTTATTAGTTTACTTTTTACTCCTGCTTACTTTTACTTGGTGATCCTGTCAGTACAGTGATAGGAATCTCTTTACACTGAAAAAAATGTAGGTTTCAATTAGATGTTAGGAAAAAAAGTTTTACTGTGAGGATGGCTGAAGGCAATTCAAGCTTGTTGCTCTCTTTGAAATGAAACTGAAACACTTTGCCCAGAGAAGTTGTGGATGCCTCAGCCTTGTTAGTGTTCAAGGCCAGGCTGGATGGGGCTTTGAGCACCGGTTCTGTGGAAGGCATCCCTGTCTATGGCAGTGGGGATAGAACTGGACGATCTTTAATGTGCAAACCCATTCTGTGACTGGGCACAGCAGCCTTTATTGCAACCTCTTTTAGTAGCTCTGGCTAAACCTTATGGTTTGCCACCAGCTTTGTCTAAACCACAGGCAATTTAGCAGGAATTTCCAAGGTCACAACCTGGAACTCCAATGTTTTCTTCAATGCCACCTCTGGCAGATTTTCTTTTTTTTTAATCAAACTCTACCCTCTGACTACTAATGATAGTTAAGATGTGAAATACAGGCTATGCCAAAATATGCAAATATTAAATAACTACTACTACTACTACTACTAATGATAATTACAACTTCATAAATAAAATTATGTTTCTAGGTTGAGCTTATATTCCAGAAAATTATTTGGAAATTAGTAAAGTGGTACTCAGGATAGTCCTCAAATTTACTACAAGCATCTTCTGTAGAATAGCAGAAAATACTGTAAGAGGGTTCTGTTAGGAACGTGGATGTAGTGCTGTGCTGTTATGGTTTTGCACATTCAATCCTAAATTACTTTTTTTACGCAGGTGCAGTCTTAAAAGACTTAAAAGGTTATCTTCAGCTAAGAAGGCATAAAAATAAGTCTACTTGCTTTTCTGTGAAAATGAAAACAAAATATCTCCTAAAAAAAACCAAAAACAAAAAAACATCAGAAAAGCTTGTTATTGAAGGACCTATCCAGTATAAAACAAGAACAAAATTCTACATGCCAGTCAATTATCCGTCAAGATACACATAGGTTGACTGTCTAACCAAAATTAAGGCAAATATGAACACTTGGTTTGCTGCTCCTATTACTTACTTTACTTGTAGGATTACTACACACTCCAGTGCTATACCAAATCAAACCTAATGGCTAAATACACTATAAAACCTCAACAAAAACCATTGACTGAGAATAAATGATTTTGCACATTCCTTAAAGCAGACTGTTTTTTAAGGTGACTGCTGTTAACTAGTGTTGTTTGTGAAGTACAGAACCTACAGAAATCTGGGTCTTATATTGTGGTTTTCAGAATGTATATCCTTCCACAGGATTCACTTTGATTTTATTAAACTTTAATGTAGCTGTAAAAGGTTGAGTATAATTTATTTTTTACAGATTAGAAAGCATGTTTTTATTCTTTTGTTATGGACAGAGTCAATCTCATTGTTAACTCTAGAGGGATTTTCCTGATTATTTATTTGGACTCAGAATTTATTTTTTAGGCAAATGAGGTAAAAATATTGTCTTAAAATAATTTATATTTATTTTAGTACATTTGCAGTACATACGTATTTGGTATGCCTACAGGCATATATTTGGACACAGGCTGTGTGTCCAAGTAATGATACTGTCTGCTGATATGCCCTTATAAGATCTTTAATAAATTATACTTTTAAATAACTACTAAAATAAATTACAAGATTGAAGAAAAATAGCTGCTGCATATTCTTGGTTCCTTTCCCTTATATAGAATACATCTAGCAAAACTTTTTTAGGAAAGTTCATTATAAAAAAATCAATTATTACTACCAAAGTATCCGCTCCTGATATAACTTTAGTTATAGCATTATATTCTTGTGGTCACCAGATGATGGTTAGCTCTTCAAAATAAGCTGAAATTAGAAACTGCAGGATAGTGTGCTTCCATGAAATGTACAATAAAATGTACAACTTTCTTTAAAGACTATGGTTGAGTGTTTTTTCTACTGCAAAATGCAGAAGTGAGGTTAGCAAGTTAAGGGCACTGCATCAAGAGCTGATTAATAGACTCTGAGAGAGTGAGTATGTGTCTGCCATGCTAGAGCAAAGACCATATGTTACACTATCACTTTCATTCCAACTGCATCTTAGCCGAGTGACAAGAATAATTTCTGACAAGCAAGGAATCTGTCTAATACAAGAGATATCATAATTTACAACAGCAGGATTGCTGCATGACCTGTGGCCCTAAGATTTACTCTTAGGCGACGTACTAAGGCTTCATCTAACAGTGACAGTGTTTGTCATCTCTGAAAGGAGCTGAAGAAAATGTCATTCAAAGTCAGTACTTCAGAGTGCTGAGTGCAAAAGGAAATTAATGTAGCTTCTTTTAGATAAACTATATTCATGATAGATATCTAAGGGGCGCAATAAACGATTAAAAATCCTTTCACTGCAGACGTAATATCATGTTGGAGAAAGTGTTAGAAACATATTACTTTTGGAACTAATTTTCGCATTCTAAGATGTCAATATGTTGTTTGAAGCAAGTAAGGTCTATTTACCCTATTTTGCATACAAATTCTTTGCTTCACTTTTAAATCATACCAGTTAAAATAATCAATTTTATTTGCAAATGTGCAGTTCTTCAGATAAGTTACTTTGTTGTCATAATGATTTATTTCCCTAGTAACATAATATTCAATTTAATAAATCAAATTTAATTAGTAATTCTATGGCTTTTAAAACATTAAAAACTGAAGATTCAGTTCTTATTGCAGTGAGGGTAATCACTATGCTAACTGTTTCAACATCTGAAACTGGAAAAGACAGGAAATACATGATTTTGGGAACTGGTGTTTGGCTAAATTCAGAAACTATTTAGTGAATCTTAAAGCACTTGCATTAAGTTAACCCAATAGTTTGGTTCTGATAATTTTGTAGCATCAATATGTACTGTATGCGTCACAAAATATAACTTATTTAAAAGGTAAAAAAGTTACATAAGATCTACAGCCTCTCTCTCTCTATGGCTTATCTGGAAACACTGACATTAAAAATAAGAAGAATTAACTAGACTTTCTGTAGCCTCCTAACCCATACTACGTGTGCCTCAGCATATATTTTACATAGACTATATGATTCTAAAATAAGTGAGAATTCCATGGTTGGAACAGGACCTGTGGATCAGAATAAGAAGCATTTATTTACTATATCTTTTTGTACTGATTTTAACTATTAGATATCTTTATAAATATGCACAGAAATTCCAAAATCTCTGAAAAAGCATGTGCTAACTCAATTACAAACCTTTGTAATTGAGATTCAGAAGACCATTGATTCCCTTTGACTCCTCTTTCTCCCTTCCCTGAATTTTGCGGGGTAAAAACAAAAGATTGTCTTTGTATCTGCAGAAAAAAAAGGTTCAGATCCAGGAATCATTTGTTACTGTTTTTATTGCTGAGAACTGAAGGAAGAGATATGGCAGAAGGGAAAGGAAAATGGTCTACTGAAATTCTCCCTTCTGAGTTGGTTGCCTGGGCTCCACATAATACATAGTTAATGTTCCACCAAAGGAAAGCATAGCCTTCAGGGAGAGAGGAAACTGTCAGTTAGCTAAGTATTCATTAAAAAGAAAAGAATCAGGGAGATTTAAGAGGCTGACTGGCGAGAGGAAGGCATCTGCTTGTGGCCAGTCAGAAGCCTCCATCTGTGTACCATCCTGGTTTTCTGAGTCTGCACTTGTCTCTACCATGTGTGAAGCCAGAGCAGAGCAGAACAGGTGTTATTCCCTGGACAGCTATAATGGCTATGATATATGGGATTTATCTCCAAAGCCAAGCTCTGCATGATTTGGAGAAGTAACTTTCACTATTTCTTTGTCAATTGCCATGCAGGGGATACCCTGGCAGACTTTTCCATGTGGCTTGCAATTTAATGATTTCTGATCAGCTAGCGAAACTTTCAATGCTATATGAGACCAAGATGCCTGCGGTTCAAGATATGACAGCCTTTGCTGAAATTCAGTACATCCGTGGTGGATAAATATGTGAAAAAGTATGTTTGAAGATGTGGACTTCATATGTACTTCAATTAAGTTCCCATCTGTAAAAGAGAAAGTAACATTTCCCTACTTAGCTCACAAGACCATACTTAGGATAAATTAAGCATTGTAATTCATGTTGCAATCAAAAGTAAAGTGTTTCAGTGCCAATCAATAAAGGCTGAATGAAACAGATCTATAACCTCTGAAATCATTGACAATGCAGTGCTAAGGGAATGTTAAATGCTTAAAAAGTGCAGGATTAAAGCTCTGAGCAAGAAGCCAATTGCAATGACTCCCAGAGAAAGTCATAAGTAAAAAGTGTCTTCAATTTTCCCTGACCCTGGATTCCTTTCTGCTCTTTCTGAACTATACTCAGGACCAAGAAAATGGCTTCTCCATAGAGCACTTGCCTTAAAGGTGGGAGACAGGATCCTCCTAAACCTCTGCAGCCCCTCTTCATCAAATCAGAAACCTGGCTGCTAGAGCTATGATGTCCAGCCTAACCAGTGGAAAATTTCTATGGCTAATCAGCATTCCTGAAAGGCAGAACACATAAAAAGCTTTTGAAAATGGAAACTTTTGCTGGAATCTTTGTCCAAGGAAGTATAGGAATCATGCTCACCATTTTTCTTCCAGATGCCTGCTGAACCTTATGTATTTGTATTAGTAAGTCTTCAGAAAAGATGTTGTTTTCCAGGTCACATTTATACTTTCTATCTTTAATAATCTAAACTGCATTGACAATAATGCTGTCATATTTCTAGCCTTTACAAGAAATATTCTTCAAAAATGCTTTCCCTGTTTAAATACCTGTCATTAGATTTCATGAACGCAGGATGCATAGGAAAAAAACTTCCAGTGAGAAGAGATGGGGAAAAGGGTCTTTATATTTAAATTTCTATTATAGATATGTTCAGTGAAGCAGCATGAAGGATCTTATTACTATACCAAATGAAGAATTTCCTAAGAGAGTTCTCTAATTTCATATTAGCTTATTCCCCCTTCGAAACATGGTGATTACTACACTGAGTGATATATAAAAATGGGAAAAACAGCAGGCTTCATTGATTTTAAAGGAGTCAGCATTACTGGTGTTTCAAACTGAGAAAATAATTGTCAGCAATGACACTGAGTAGGATAGGAAGTTTATATGTTTCATATTCACCTAGTATTTATGTACTGCACAACTTCTTTTCAGATGATCTGTATTTTCCTCAAATAAAAATAATTTCTTTTTGTATTTTGTCTTCAAAAACCAGCCTGTAGTTAGTTTTCATCTCATCTGTAATTCTGAGTTTCAGTGCCATCAGCTAAAGTAATAAACATTTCTGCCTGGAAGTGTGCTTTAAAGAGATCCTTCTCAAAATTCATACCTTTAATTTAGCAAAGTATTGTTTAGGGTTTAAATAAATCTTCCCCAGATTTGAGAAGTAGTTGTATGGATGAATTCACAAACAATTCTTTGAAACTACAGAAAGCAGAATCTTTGCAGACAAAAACAAAGAAAAGAAAAGAAATATATGTAAATCAGATACTTTACTTGAAACAGAAAATTCACATATTCCCCAAGGCATGGCAAACATTACTTTAAAGCTCATTTGTTAAATCTTTTCCAAAACCTAGAATAAACAAAATTGTTGTTTTTAAGGCAGTTCATCTGAGTCTGTTCTTATGAATGAAACATCTGCAAGAAAAAAATTTTCAGTCACCTGGAACAAAGATCTTTTAGGAGGGCTAAGTAAAAATCAAAATTTCTGTGTGACTTTATTTTTCTTTTTTGCTTCAAAACAAGAGAAAATTTAGAACTATAAGAAGGTGATGAAACTAAACCACTGAAAATTCTTGCTTTATTTATGACTAATATGGTGCATTATAATTTTTAGTCATAAATCTTTAGTTCATATGAAATATAGTTTGTCTTGACAGCAGATAATGGGGAATTTGGTATCCACGTGGTCTAACTTTTGCTTAGGTGATACCTCTAAAAAAAAGTAATTTACTGTGGAGAAGAGGAAAACAAACAAAATCCCCAATGGAACCATATAACTTGGAGAATGTTTATTTCCATTCAGCTACATATATCAGGAATATGCCTGTGTTGTACTATAGTAAATCAAAGAAGGAGGTGTTCAAATGGGTGTTTTCCATTATATTTTATTTGGTTAAGCCACCTCTTTTAAGGAGAGATTTTTTTGATTCTATGCTAAGATATATTTTCCTGATCAAAGAATGTTCTTTTTCAATTTTTATGATGGGTAAGGTAGCCCTCATTAAATCATGACAACTTTAAAGGAACCTATTCTTTTTCATATCAAAAGAAATTGGAAGAATGACACACATTTTCTACAAGCAGGTGAGAGCTAGGAAAATCCAGTTGAGACCAGCAACCTAGCTGCAAACATCTTGAACTGCTCTGAATTTCTTAAATTGCTCCATTCACAAACAAGAGTAGCTGCATAGGACTTTTTATCATATCAAATAAGAAATTTAATTTAATAATTGAAATATATGTGCTTAGAAAAATAAAAAATTGTGAATAACCACATATATATCTTTCAGACCTTAGGTGAAAAACAATAGGAATTTATTGTGATGTTCCTCAAAGACAAATTAAATGTTTATTTTCAGAATTTAAATTATTTTAGTGCTATTACATACTTGTTACAGGGATGTTTTCAGCATTAGATATGCTGGCCTTTCTCAAAAAAAAAAAAAAAAACAAAAAACAACAAACATAAAACATCCTGAGTACAAAGAGGAAGTCCATCACTGGAACTGTGGAAGTAATCACACAAAAGTTGTCTGCCTAATAAATTGTTCTGCCTAACTCTTCTATCCTAAATATTTCTTACTAAAAGTATATATAGAATTATGGATTTGATGGAAATAAAGAAATTTGTTGAAAATTAAACACAATTCTATTGTTACACAACAGCAGTGATCTGCATTTCATTTGACTTTAAGCAATCTAACAAAATAGGAAAAGCTACCATTCTTATTTGTACAAGTTTTAGAAAAGTGCCAATGGCAACCTACAGAGAGTGCCTGGTATTTCTGAATCCGATCAAGCTCCTCATCATTAATGGATAGATTTTATTGATGTCAGTTAGCTTTGCATCAGCATTACAGAATTGGCTTCCTCTCACCTTGTATGAGGCGACGCCTCACCACTGAGTGTAACATAGTGCATTTATGATTAAATTTTTGAAGGGTCTTAAATATTGTGTAAGCATGTAAAAGTTAGTTTTTACCTTTGCTACCTGTCTAAAAACATAAAAAGGGTCTTGAGTGACAGGTGTACATAGCCAAGGTAATTGAAAATTAAACTATGTTGCTGACTATTAAACTTTATCTTTGTTACAAAAAAAATTACTCTCATTGTTTATCTAATACTTCTCTTCTGACTTGCATTTCCTGGCCATGTGATTAATTGTGGCTGTTCAAATTGTTATTTTAATAGCATTTATTTCAGCTCTGTAAATTTATAGATCCATTAGTTGTAAAGATTCCACATTGAGAAGAACTATTAAGAAATTCAAGTGTTCTTTTAGTAGAATATGGATGAATATTCTGTTGCACTATATGTCTGGTTGTAGTGCCATATATTGATCAGAATTTCATTACAAGTTAAGGTCAGACCTAGAAAGAGTAGTTTGGAATGTATTTAGTGCACTGTATGCATTATTTTGAGTCACACACAGCAAGACACAAGATAATTAAAATTTAATTGTTAGTTTATCACTCTCCAGAGTCAAATAAACACCTACATTTTCTGTGTTCGTGCTAGTTTGTATAATTAAGGTCAGTTTTGTGATATTGCATTGAAAGCAGCTATTGTGGCTTGCAAAAAATGTAGCTTTTAGGATCTAGCATTGCAAAATTATAGAAGCAAAATTGTGTTCTGAGACATCACATCAAGTCAGAAAAATTGCCTGTGAGATTTACTGGGTAATGATGTCCCAATGTTTGACTCTGTCATAGGAAACCATTAAATCCTTCACAGTGAAGGAAATGTGTTTGTGACGTCTTCACATAAATCCATCTTCATCATGACCACAACTTTCTGATTTTTTTTATTTCCTGATGGACTGAACTCTTGAAAAATGGGGATTTTTGGTGCTACATAAGATTTCTGATCAGGATAATTCTGATCTATGCATTTTTACAAGATCAGATACATTTTCTTACCCATGTTGCTGTTTTTTGGATATTCAACTGTAGAGCTTGTGATTGAAAGAAGTTTTTGTATGGACTTTTGAATTATAAAGGGAGAAGACAAATTTTCATCCCAACTATTGCAGGCACCATATATACAGAAATCTGTAGTAAACTTAATCCTGTATTGTCTTGCCATATTGGAACAAATAGTGTGAAAATAATATTTTCTAATTTAGAGTTCTATTGGACTTTTCTAGAAGATATGTACTCTTTCAGTGGATGTAAAATACATGAGTGTTATTCCAGTTTATGCCAGTCACTTTGGCATGGAATAATTGCCTAGAGGAAAGAGTAGGTGGTCAGGGTGGAAACACAATTTCTGAGTAGAAGTTTTCAAGATATGGAAATAATTTCTCATGTAAAATCTATAAAAAAGTAAATTGAGAGGAAAAGTCCCAGTCATTGAGGTGTTCTGTCAGATATTAATTTTTGCTTCACATTCAATTGTTAAAATGTAATCAGTTTAAATCTTCAAATACAAAGTTGTTTTTACAGTAAAACTGAGTGTTTTGTTTCAAAGAGAACAAAATAAAAGTTGTTTACATGAAAAATAGCACCCTGCTCTTCTGACAAGCTCTTAATTATTATTGATCCCGGCAGACCCCTTTGAAAGATGCTTAGTCACTGATAAAATCCACAAAATTCTTTTACGACTTTCTGAGAAGTGAGAATTATGTTAAAATTAATTTTGGTACCTGTTTGAGAAGAATGACTTTTTTCCTGAAATAATGCCAGTGTGGAAATGGTGAATGTTAGACTGATATCTCTTTGCTAGAGCAGGGCATAACAATACATCATCTGTATCTAATTTGCCATGGTATTGTGATGATACATCATCACATACTCCTCCCTTTAAAGTTTAGCTGACATCTTTGAAGAATGTGAAAAACTGTAATTGGCCAGCTTTCCTTAGTGTTACAGTTAGTCTGGTAAGGTTTTATGTGAGTCAATCAATTACTCTAGATCCTAAGTGAACAAATTTAATTCCACTTCCTGCAAAGCAGAGTTAAAAGCTTTCCCTTTTCCTACTTGTAATTTTGCAATATTAATAAAGAGTGAGAAAAGTAATTTAAGTAAATTGCTTTTTATTAAGATGTTATGTCCAACGAGACCAATGACCACACACATTAATGTCCTGATAACTTTCAACATTTATTACAATGTACTTTAGTCAAGAGTCACAACTCAATGAAAAGCTACTGGTAATTCAGAAAAGTGGCTGATGGGCAGAATCCTGAACTGTTCTGTTTATGCTTTAGACAAAGGTCAGAAAGACCACGTAACATATAAACACAACAAAATATTTTTCAGAACAATTTTATGTATCCTAGAGACACATCAAAGAAAAAACATAATTTAAATTTGAAGTTTATAGAGAAAATGTTTCAAGCAATGCAAATTTTTATATATTAGCTAAGCTTTACTCTGAGTTGTAAGGCCGTTGTGTTTTATCAGGGAAAACACCTTTATTTCCTCCCACATAAAACTCCCTGTGTTTCTACAGTGTTTCTTAATTGAATGCAAAAATATACCTGTAGGTAAATTTACCTGTAGGTATGGTTCAATTCAGCTATTTCTCATCCATACTTTTCCTTTTCAGTACCATAAACCACTATTATTCTATTCAGCTCACACAATTAATTAAAATTGTAATGATTTTTAATCATCTTTTCACATATATTATTCTTACCTTTTATTTTTTCTAAATTGGAGAAAAAGAAAGTATATATTTATCTGTTTATTACATGGAGAAATTTAGGAAATTATGGTGAAAAAACTATTGATCCTATCCCAAACCGGAAGCAGTAGGAGACAAAGAGAGAGGAAAAGAAAGAACCAGGAATGAGAGCTATATGTTCATACTGGATTGTGTATCTCTACAAAACATTAATAAAGCTGCTAACTCTAATGTTACAAGTACAAAAGTATTTTCGAGGTTTCAGATTTGTTTACATACAGTCCAGTATTACAATTCTAAAATCACGCTGATAAAATTTAGCACCATAGGAAAGAATATGACCTTAATTTCTTAATTTTATCATTGCAGAAATATTCTTGCAAAATTAATTAGAAATAGAAAGAAATTCTATTCCAGTTTTAATGAAGATAAGGAGCAGTAAATTACTCTGATGAAATGGTCTGCAGGGAATAGAAGTGTTTATTATTTGCCCCTTTACAACAGTGAGGAGAAAGTAAATACAAAATGCTACAAAATCCAAAAAGAAGATTGAATTCTTAAATTAACAATCTTCATATAAGCAGCAACAACCAAGAATGCAACTGCCATAACTTTTCTCCATTCTTTTGAGAACTTCTAAGTAACTTAAAACTTGATTTTACATCCATTAGTCTTTCATATCTCAAAGATCTGTTTCAGCTGGCTAACTACTTTGGCTTTGATAACTCGTAATCAAATTGCATTAAACTAACTGCTTTTCATATAAGTTCTCTAACATTTTTGATTTGGTAAGGGTGAACACACCTTAGACAATTTAGGGTTTTACAGAAAACACCAAAACCTACTTCTCCATGTTTCAGAAAAAGAGCTGCAGGAGGATGCTTCCTCTCCCTTCAGAGATGAATTTTAGACAGTAGAGCAAACTTGGCCGATATTTCAGACTGTGGTTATGCCCAGTCTGTCATGCATTTCACAGTTCCTCACATATTAGGGAAAGGACTACATATATGAATTTTTTGTATATATCGATTTTTTAATGATGCTTTCTCAAAATGAGCTGCAGTTCTATAGTTTAGATTATAATTCCGTAATGTCTAATAGATTATAAGCTATGTCAAAAAAGGAGGCTAATGCTAGAAATATATATTATGAAACATCATCACCTTTATTATCTTTGTCTGCTTCACTTAAAATTAAAAAAATTGGTTTATTTGATGCAAAATATAAGACTTGGTTCTGCTACTCTCATAGGATCAGGATTTCTTGGATGAGTGAAACTATGTTTTCAGGCATATATTATAAAAGCCTTTTTTTTTTTTTTTTTTTTTTTTTTTAATAGCATAGTGCATCTCTAAATTACTCTCACCTTAGCACCTCTCCTGAAGATTTGGATGTGGTAATTATGAATTATAATTTATTTAAACTCTTAATGTCAGAGGGATCAAAGGCCATACAGTTTCCTACAAAGAAAGTTCCTCACTGGTTTATAGCACAAGACCTGTGTGAGACCTGTGCTTTAATAGAGCATCTCCTTGTGCCTGCCTGTCACTGTTAATGATGTGTAATTTATGGAAATAGTAGACAGTAATTTCTAATCAGCAAAGCTGCATCTAATAATGCTGAAATATATCATATAGAATTGATGTCAGATTTATAAAAAATGAAATTGACAGGTGAATTTACTTCTATCAACAGCTCTAAGACTTTATCTCAGAAAAGCATTCAGTCTATTCAGTAACGCTAAAACATTGTTTTAAGTCCTATTCTGTTTAATAATATTTTTAAATAAAGGTAGATCTAATAATTCTAGAATTACAGAACATTCAGTGAATAAATTCTTTACATTATATTTCAATATATAAAAACTATATTTTAGTATTTTAATTTTCAATAGATGAACTATGAACCAACTTAGAGTAGTTACTTAAATCTAGTCATTGGAAAAGTCTCTGGATTTTTATTATAGCATTGCTATTCATATTAAATGGCTTTTCTGTGACAGTTGTATAGATGGAAGTTCATTTTTGAAATCACAAGGATCGGTGTCTGCATTGCCACTGATATTATTCCATAAGCCGCATGAAATGATTTTACAAACACAAGATTGTGAACCTAACTACACAGTCTCACCTGCTCTTCTATGTTATCTGAATAGGTTATTTGATGGTCACTTTTTTACAAGTGTTTACAAGTACTACCAAAGTATTTGGGAAACATTATGTTTTGCGTTGAAAAATCTTCCTTCAGCTGCTCTTACTTCTTCAGAGTAAAAAGTTTCTTACTGAACTAGGTTATTCATAAAATTTCTAATCTTCATTTCTTCACTATTCCTTGACCAACTTTATAAGAAAAGTCTGAGTACCATCATAGGATTGGGATATGAGAAAGATTATATTCCTCTCAATGGTGTATGTTCGATAGAGATAGACAATACTTTAAATCATCTCTAGTTCTGATTTGACCAGAGTACAGAAATATCTAGGAATTAAAAGAATTCATCAGACTTTTTTGCTGTGTCTGCTAAAGGTTTTCCATTTAGAAATATCCATATATGTTTGTGTGCAGTTTGAAATTTGTTGTATGACTCTGCATGGAAAATGACTGAAGTAAAACTACCTTATAGCTTCTCATAAACTCTTCATATAGATCATGTCTATCATATTACTACATATTCAGGATCAGCATATGCATTTAAACTGTGCAAAATATGGTAAGTATTTTTAAAATTAATCATGATAGTCATTATAATTTTGGGCTACACTGAGAAGGCAACAAATATCTTCTCTGATGACAGTGGAATAGACAGAATATGGTGCTGATGGAGTGGAGCAGATTGTTCAAGCAGCTTGACCAATTGACTGTATCAGATACCACTAGTCTGGAATAATCTGCAGAGTCAACACCAGATGAAAGGAATTCCAGTGTTCATCTGGTTTCTGTAGAGCTCAGCTGCTTCGTGGCAGAATCTGAAGCTTTTGAAAGTTTAAATAGAGAGAGTGGTACTCATAATGAGGCATATATATGTGTTAAGATGAAATAAACCCCACAAATCTTTTATGTGTTTTTGTTCTTCCTGTTCTTGTTTGCTTGCCTGCTTCTGGGAAATGTAAATTGCCTTTATAACCAAGCATTGAAGGGTGGGGAGAGTCTCAGGAAGCCAAAGCTGGATACCTTTTGAATAATGTGCTTTTGTCGCAATACTGAGGTAGAGTTCTATGACTTCTAATATTGTATCTAGCAAGGTAATATGGTGTTCCATCTGGTCCTGGAATATCATAGCATAGTTGTTTTTCTGGTTGGTTACTTGGAGTGTGTCCTTAAATCCTTTTATTCTTCATATAGTTCTATCTTCTGATTCTTGTGTGTTTGCATGGTGTCCAAGGGCCATGAAAAAGAGTGGCCATGACTTATATTTATGTCCCCTGAATCCACGAATAAATTTTTGGTATGGTCTTCAATGAGACAAATGGAAATAAGAATGTAACCTAATATGAATATAACATAAATCTTTTGCATTAGTAGATCAATCTTTTTTCTCTGCTGCTAATATCATATTCAAAATCTATACCAATACTGAAGATGCAGATAGTGAGTTAGCATATTATTCTAGGGCTGTAACGAAATCAATAGAAACTTGCTGACTTGAATGAGCAAAGCATCAAGTCTGCAATGAATGTCTCTTAAGGCTTAAAAAATCCCTTGAACTTTCATTATAGAAGCTCTGTTTTAAAATACGTACTAAAAAAGTAAAGCATGCTAATTTTTATAGACTGATAATCTTCTGTAGGTCTTCAGATGAACTGAAAATTGTACCAATGAAAGGCAGTTTGTAAGGGTGAAGTAAGAGGGAAAGGTTTCATAGCACTAACTAGCAATTTTCTAGATCAAAGAATAGCCAGACATCAAATATAGTAATGTATCCAAGATGTCTTCTAGGATTAGTAGATTACTTTGAGAGACTTTGGGTAGCCAACTCCATCTAGAGGGTTAAGATATGAAGGTAGAGATAGAAGGTGGAGATATAAAGTCTGCAATAATGGTATTCTATTTTACACAATGGCCTAGTGACTGGAACACTCCCCTGGAAATGGTAAATCAGCTCCAATTCCAACAGAAGGGGAATCAAAACATACAAGCCCTTCCTTCTTTATAAAACCCCTGACTAATAAATTGCTTAAAAAAGGACTTCCAGAATGAAGAAACATAAGCAAAGGGATTTTTTATCTCAGTTTTGTATTTATGGATCCGTTTTTTATTTTAGCACCAATTTAGGTAATGAATTTCTTTACTGATTCAATTCCTTAGGGACTAATTTCAGATAATCATACAATGTTTGCTGAAACTTCTACTTAGCTTATTTTGTACTGAGATAATAACTCCTGGTTTAATATCTAGGCATGTTTTATTTTCCCTGAAGCTGAAGAAGAGTAGGATTATTCCAGCAGGAGGTTGTAATACTTTGGAATATCTCAGGTTCTGAGCTCTGATTTATATTAAGTTTTATCTGGTGCCCACCTTCAGGAGGATATTTCTATGGTTTTGCTGGTTTTTAATATCTGCCAAAGAGCAAATGACAGATATGTCTGCTGTGTACTAAGCCATCAATCAGAAGTGCAGTGCTGTTGGGTCTGTAATAGTCTAGGGATATAAGTGAGGTAAATTTCCAGAGGGAGATAATATCTTTAATAAAATGATGGGGAAATAGATTTTTTGAGGAAAAAAGGCCATAAAATACTTTGGTCTCAGAGTGAATAACTGCCTGTTTCTAGCTCTTTCTCAAAATGTCAAGGATTTTATCATCTCTTGCCACTATTCTCCTCCATTAACTGTCCTATTTTCAGAAAGTATTTGTTTACTTAATGAAATAGAATTGAAGGTGTTTGTTCCGATATACTTTATTTGGAATTGAGTATATTTTAGATGCCTCCTAAGAATTCTTTCCTTTTTTCCAGCTATTCCAACTGATCCAATAAACTATACCACATCTGCCTAAGAAATCTGCTTATTAACCAGCAAGATTGGTAAATGATTGTTGGTCCCTTTGATGGAGGAATTCATACCTCACTTGTACTTTTCACTGTGCTGAAGCAAAAGCCCTGCGTGAGTTTCTGTACTCCGTAAGATGACCTTCATGCAAAAGAATCAGTTAACCTGGAGATTCTATTTCTTTTTATTTTCTCAGTAGTCTTTTAAGTTGAAGAAACTTTACCTACCTTAGATTACACTTAGTTTATGACATAGCTATATAAGAATGGAATAGCAGTGTACACAAGGCATTGTTGTTTAGTTTGCAAAATCATTATCCCAGCCTTCAAGAACCTTATTAATATGTAATCTATCTACAGTTATACGGATGAGGTAGTGCACTGAGACATTTCTGTTCACTCCTTTGTGATCTGTGACAGATTTTTATTATAAGAACTGTTTAGAAAATATATTGAAAACCACATTAATATGTTGATATAACTGAACTTATATGATGTTAGCAGAAAGGAAGATATGTGGCAGTCATTAAATGGCTTGTGCACAAGTTAGAAGGATTATGGCTGTCTTAAAATGGCACCCATCGTTATAACTAATTTTTCATTCAAACATAGAGAGCATTTACTGGGAACTGATTCTGATGATTTTGAAATATCTCTTAGTCCAAACAGCTATATGCAAGCATATTGTGATTTTACCATTTGTTACTAGATATTTTATATATTAGTTAAAAATTAAAAAGAAGAAAGCATTTTTTTAATATATTTTTTTTTTTTAATATAACTTACCAGGGAAATTGCTAACAAAAACAAAAGCTAGTGCTTAGACTGAAACGTAATGATAGAGAAGCCTATGAGCAGCCTCTGTGGGCTTAATATGAAACAATAGTTTCAGATGTGACAAATTATGGTCAGGAGTTCTCCAGAACTGAAGAGACCATGACCTGCCCTTATGGTGGCATATGGATGAGATTAGAGAAGGAAGAGCACTTGATAACTTTTTATTACTCTTTGTATTTTCATTGTGTGACAGCACAACAGGGAGAATAACTTCTACAGCGCTTCTACTTGCACTGCTAAAGGAAAGAGGGGCAAGAAGCCATCAGACCTTTGTGCTCCCAGCCTCTTTTACTGATGTAATTGAAAAGCACATGACCTTCTAAGACAGAGGACTGAGGTAGAGAGCTGGGTTGCAAATACCATTTTCAAGGAAGATCATGAGAGTGCAAATATTTAAAAATTGCATTATGTTAGAAAGGTATTTCAAGGGTAGATGTAGCATTAATAGCAGCTGTATAAGCAGTTAAAACAGCAAGGCTATCAAAAAGGGATTGGTTATATTTGAAATGTAGCTATTTCAATGATTATCTGAAAGTTATTTTTGAAACACTGTGTTTATTCAACAGAACAGTTGCTTTGTTAGGCAGTAACCCAGTTCCTTGGTGAATAAACTTCAAGAAAATTACCTTGTGAAAGTACTGTTGTCTTATGGAAAAATGCGGTAATGGTCTTCATATAAGAGGACAGCAAATATTTGTGTTGCTAGCTTTTCCTGCTGCTTTAAGAAGCATTACAAAGGTCCAGTTAGAAGTAAAAAAGTCTTTGCCATTATAAAATCTGAACTCAGAAACCATCTGGGAAGTACATAGCATAGTCTAGGCTAGGGTGACAAAGCAGCTGTTCTGGACCCTGTAAACAGTATGGATAGTTTGAAAACACTACAAGGAAAAATAAAAAGATACTTTAGTGCCTAGTTTTCTATAAGTGTATGTAAATGTTCATGCAGGAAAAAAAATCAGTCTGTTTCTTTAAAGATTGTCATTCAACGTCCCCTGGAGCACAAATAAAATAATATTGAGTGTGGATTTCCATCCTCTTTCTTTTTTGTAATGCTCCATGGCCCAAACCCCACATTTTGAAATAAAGCAATTGTACAAGCAGCAACATATTTGAATGTTTTAGAAACAAATAAAAAAACAAAACAACAACAAACAACCCCCCCAAACAAACAAACAGACAACCCCCCCAAAATAGAAAATAGAAGTAAATAAAAAAATTTTCAAAATCATTATATTTTTGGTCAGAGTAATATTTTTTGCACATTTAGAAAGTGTGGAATGGAAATGTCAGTGTCAATGGTAAGATTATACAAACTTCTTCTCTACCAAGTACAACCACTGTTGCAAATAAAATTATTTTAGACAGCGTGACAAAGATTGTCACCCCATTTTGTAATGGTCCAGACTTTTGACATATTTATGCTTGACTATTGCCAAGCATGGATTTCAGGCCTTCATAGATATAGAGCAATCTTCTCACTCCTTGCCTCTCTAGATGTGCAGTCTTTGTACACTCTGCTTTTTGCCAAGTGCCATCTCATTGTTTGACTAAGGTTTGGCTCTATGTCCAAAGAAAATGTTTCTGATTGCATCAAGACTTACAAATAGAGATAAGCACATGCTACAAAGTCAGTCCCCATCCAGATTTCAAAACAGCTGAAGTACAGCATGGGCCATGTAGATTACTTTGGGACAGCACATTTACATTACATGTAAATTACTTTATTAGAGGTGAATGATGTATTCCAGGTTTACCCTCACTACAGTGGTAGATCATACTCTTGCAGTTTCTCTAACATTTCTGAATCACCATTTGAAATAATGCAGATTTTCCCTTAATTTTTTCTGCATTTTGGAATATCATCCTTCATTCTGTAAAGCAGACAATCTCTTCTCTTTTTTTAAAATAAAATATTCTTCAAATTTTGTTCAGTCAGCCTTAGAGTGTTGCTCTCTTTGCCCTTGCTACTTTAGTGTTATTGCACTCCCAGGACAAGCACTTATAGCTTTGTAGAAAGGGTTTAAACGCTGTTTCACATGCCAGGTTGCAAGTTCACTTGCTTTCTAATCTACCGCTGACAAGTATTATTTTCCCATTTGACAGCAGATATCTTGTCAAAAGTCTGTGACAGCCAGTAGGCTAAGAAATGTTGCTTCCCAGTAAAAGAAAAACAAAAGACCTGTTTCATCACAGTATTTATTGAGTTCACCAAAGAAGTAACTGAATGGAACCAGTACATCCAGGAGAGATCAGCTAAGAATTTAAAAGATCTCTCTTTTACCATTTTTGTTTTAATTTGCAACATTATTATGAACTGCATAATATCTGCCACTCCTGTTAGCATAAAACTGACTGTTTCCTCTTTAGTATCTAAGCAGAGTGCCTATAACTCATCATTGTAGAGGATAAGTGACCATGGCACTCCACACATACTGTGCAAGAGCATATGCCATTGAAAAACTAAGAATTCAATAAAATGAGACTAATGACTTGTTTTCTAGAAAACTCTATTTTTACATCCTGTATGTATGAAACAAACTCCAAACATCCCCTCTTTCCTCTCAACATGACATGAACAAGAGCTGAAGAACATTATTGTCTCTGCTGAACTTGTCCTCTGCTTTGCTGTCAAGAGGATATAATACCACTGATTGTGGCCTGGGTTGTTACCAAAAGTGAACTGGATTATATTTTATAAAAGTTTTCTGCTATATACAAATTTCCCTTGAACACAGAATGATTCAAGCTAAAGAAAATGCTTCCTTCAACAATCTATTTTTCTTGAATTATCATATTTCATAATATATTCTAGGCAGTATTTAGGTTTTGCTGTGCATTTACATCTATTACTAATTTCTTCTGTAAATGTCACTGAGACTCTCTTTTCGAGCTGGTGTAAATATCTAGATTTTCATCACAAACTTTGCACAACCTAGTGTGTATAGCACTGGTAAATGAACCGGATAAGGAAGAAAATGTTAACTAATGGAATCTCAGGTGAATTACAGAGCTCAAGAAATTACTAGTATTGTAATTAATAAGGCCGCCAAGAGCAAGTTAAAACATGTGGATATAATTTTGAATTGATTACTAATGAACAAAGTATTGCATAGAATCATAGAATATACTGAATTTGAAGGAACCCATCAAGATTGAGGCCAAATCCTGGACCTGGACACCCCCTGGACTCACACCATGTGCCTAAGAGTGTTGTGCTATATATATTGAATTGCATCATCAGTTTTCCTATTTGAACTCCTGAGTTAGCGGTTTAAAACAGTTCTCCCTCAGAGAGAAAATCCATCAACTTACTACTGGTTTATTAGTGTGTGAATGTGTCAATATTGCCAAGGCCAAAAGTAGCAAAGGCACCATCAGTTTTTGTTTCTCCTCATGCCTTTTTTCCTCTCTACAACACCATCCTCAAGGATCACTAAATGCTTCTTGAACTCCATCAGGCTGGTGCTGTGGCTGCTTCCCTGGGTGTTGGCGTTTGGCACAAAAAGGATGGGACCCCTCAATTTCCCACAGCTGGGGAGCCTGTTCTAGTGCCCAACCACCCTCTGGGTGAAGAACCTTTTCCTGATATTCAACTAAAACCTCCTCTGACTGAGCTTCATGCAGTTTCCTCTAGTCCTGTCAGTACTATTACTGGTCATGTGGTTACTGTTTACTTTGCTGGAGAGTGAAGAGATCAGTACGTACTTCTCTTCTTCCCCTCACAAGGAAGTTGCAGACTGTAATGAGGTCTCCCCTCATTCCTCCAGGCTGAACACACTGAGTGCCCTCAGCCACTCCTCACACGGCTTCCCCTCGAGGCCCTTCACCATCTTTGTTGCCCTCCTTTGGACAATTTCTAACAGCTTTAGTTCCTTCTTACACTGTGATGCCCAAAACTGCACACAATATTCAAAGTGAGGCTCTACCAGATCAGAGCAGAGTGGGACAATCCCCTCCCTTGCCTGAACTGGTGATTCTGTGCCTGATACACCCCAGGACAGGGTTGTCCATCCTGGCTGCCAGGGCACTGCTGGCTCGAGTTCAAATTTCCATTGACCAGGACCCCAAGGTCCCTTTCTGCAGTGCTGCTTTCTAGCCTCTTTTTCCTCGGTCTGTTCAATCACTCAGGGTTGCCCCATCCCAGGAACAGAATCCAGCACTTGCCTTTGTTAAACTTCATACAGTTGGTGATTGCCCATCTCTTATTTGTTAAGGTCTCTCTGTGGAGTCTCTCTGCCATCAAAGAAGTTGGCAGCTCTGCACAATTTGTCATTTCCAAACAGCATTTGTTCGAGTCCTGCGTACAAGTCATTAATGAAGATGTTGAAAAGAACTGGGTTGAGGATGGAGCCCTATTTCCTAAGATAGCATTTAAAGTCAGCTTCAGATAGGAGAATACTAATGATGAAATTTTATTCAAAAGATATTTTTGTTTACTAATATTTTGAAGATAAGATTGTACTCATAAATATAGAACAGATAAAATAAATCTTTCGAGAACTAATGTGCTTTAGGGTTGATGAATTGGCAACAATTAATACTCAAACACACTGTAATAAAATGTTCATGAAGTTTATTATTTGCCATTCTTATCAACTAATTAAAAACATCTTCAGGGTTGGATGTGTAATAAATGGGTTGGAAAGAAAGACAGAATGGATTTAAACACATTTTCTCCCCTTGAATATTACAATGACTGTTGACTCATGGCACATTAATTCATGCTATAGAAAAGAGCAATAATATTAGAGAAAGAGCAATACACTATAGTGTGAACTCTGGGTATATTAAGCACTCTAGATGTAAGTTAAATTTATATATTGAGATATAATTATACTGTGCTGAATTATACTTCTGAAGTTGAGGCTACATGAAACTACTTGGTGTCACTAGCTAGCATCAAAAAGAAAAATCTTATTCTGCTTCCTTCTCTCAGGAAAACTGAGAGACTACAACCCATTCTCTTTCTCACTTTTGTAAAAGACTGATGAGCTCAGAAGAGGTTTCCTATACATAGAGCTCTAATCATATCTTTGGGAACTACTTTCTATGGAGACCCTTGCCAAGTAAAATAACTATTTTCAGGGCAAGCTTTCCGTTGATCTTTAGAGTCAATCAATAGAAATGTGCAAGACAGAACAGAAGAATAAGATCTAAATGAGTAACAATGTATGTTGCTTCATCTAAACACTATGAGACAAGGTATTCACATGTTCATAGAATAGAATCTACCATAGAATGGCCTGGGTTGCAATGGACATTAAAAACCACCTAGTTACAAATCAACACTCCTGCCATGGCCAGGGACACCTTTCACTACACAAGATTGCTCAAAGCTCCATCAATATGACCTTAGATGCTTCCAGAGAGAGGGTATCCGCACACTTCTCTGGGCAACCTGTTCCAGTGCCACAACATTGTCACAGTAAAGAATTTCTTCCTAATATGTAATCCAAATATACTCTCAGTTTGAATCCATTCCTCTTTATTGTGTATGCTCCTGCAAATAGTCTATCTTTCTTTTGGGCACCCTTTCAGTACTGTAAATCTGCAATTAGCTTACTCAAAAACCTTCTCTTTTCCATGCAGAGTAACCCTAATTCTCTCAGCCTTTCCTCATAGGAGAGATGCTCCATCCATCTAATCAGCTTGGTCTCCTCTTTTGGACTCACTCCAACAGGTCCATGTCCTTCCTGTGCTGGGACCCCAGAGCTGGATGCAGCCCTGCAGGTGGGTCTCACCAGGGCAGAGCAGAGGGGCAGAATCCCCTCCCTGGTCCTGCTGCCCACAGTGCTCTGGATGCAGCTCAGGACACGTTTGGCTTTCTGGGCTGTGAGTGCCCATGGCTGGGTCATGTCCAGCCTCTCACCCACCAACACTGTCAAATACTTCTCAGCAGGGCTGCTCTGGGTCCATTCATCCCTCAGCCTGTGTTGATCCCAGGAGCTGCCCCAGTGGACTCTTGATATTGTTTCTATTTCTGAATTGAACCTCTCAGTAAACTTTGCTGAACCTAGGTAAAGAATGAGGATTCAGTACATCTATTAAGTTATACCAGCCTATGTTTTTCAGGGATATTAATAAAATACTAGTGAGGAGTGAGGTTTGTAGTAGCAAATTGCCTGTTTGTAGAGAACTATTATCCAAAAAGTTTGCAACTATCTTACTTACTTGTGAAAAAAAAACCCCTTTTTTTTCTTAGTTGAAATATTTTTCAAAAATAATGGTTATTAATG
The DNA here is from genome assembly GCF_965231275.1 of Zosterops lateralis. Taxonomy (NCBI): domain Eukaryota; kingdom Metazoa; phylum Chordata; class Aves; order Passeriformes; family Zosteropidae; genus Zosterops; species Zosterops lateralis. The sequence goes on along the minus strand of NC_139766.1, from coordinate 21,934,276 downwards.
AAATATAAAATTAATGTTATGTGATAATGTGTATTGAAGTAATTTTTAAAAATGTATTCTGATACAGAAAAGAATATTTTCAGGCAGGAACCAATAAGACTGAGATACTTAGAAAATATGTAAATGGATTAGATTTAAAGTTCATTTTGTGGAGTATCTCTTAAAAATACTCCCAAAGTTATGTTTCTCATTTGACTCTCTTCCACAGAAGTGTAGGGCATGCTTTGATTTCAAAAAGGCCCAAAACACTGTATTTATCTTTCAGTGAATGATTAAAGAAACTTGAGGCATTTTGTAATAACTTTGGTGAGACTTGTGAGAAACAAACTGAGCAGTAATCACTGTTAGTAGATGCTCATATTTTTCAATTTTATAAACAGCATGGTTACAGACAACACTTTTAAATATCACAAACTCCTATTTCCAGAAGGTCATAGAAGCTTTCCTTTTACCTTCATGGTAGGGAAAACAAGTTTCAAGAAGACGTCTAGTGTACTTGTTAGTGTCCATTTTATCTGTCCTATATATTCTCCAAATGTGGGAGGAATAGAAGACAGAGATATATACAAGAGGCATAGTAAATTAGGGATTACTACCCATAATCTCATCCTCCAAAAAGAAGTGTGTTGTCATGTCCCTAGATGTTTGGGCTGGACTAGATTATCATTGTGCTCATATCTTCCTTCTTAATGAAAACAGGCAGAGGATATGATTAAGTTCTAAGGACAATAACTGGCAAATATAAAAATAGAGGCAATTCAAAAGATACATTGAACAGGTTTGATGTATACATTGTGATGAAGATGATAAGGATTTTGAGATTAAATTTTAATTCTACTTTTTAATAATAATAATAAAAAATATCTCACCTGAACTAGTCCAGTAGTTACAAAAAGAATGTGAGCATAAAAAGGATTGTAAGGTCCAAATATACTTCTGGAGACATTACCCTATTGCTGAAAGGGCCATTAAAAAAAAAAAATAGATAAAAGGGGAAATGAAGCAGAACTCAAAGGTAAAGTCTGTAAACTTGTTTCATTTCTTAGATTTTTTAATTCAGAAAGAAATTAATTATCTTCAAACAGTGGGAAAGGCATTAAGCAAGTTAAAAATTTTCAAGGATAAGGAGCTGTATTAGCATACAGGGAGAATATAAACTTTATATCAGCTTAACATTAAAAAAAAAATAGGGAGCAGGAATTAACATGATTGACTATTAAGGGTCTCTCTTGAATGCTGCATGAGTGTGGTTCACAGTGGTTCACAGTGTGAACCATTAGAAAGTCTGCCCTTATTGAACTACTGTACAAAAATGCTCAAGAGAGAAAAGTTCACTAGAATAGAAATGAGCACATGCTGAAAGATGGTAACTGGCACTGATGACCACTGTATCCTTATACTATATGGTAACGCTTTTGGTCCTGTAATTACCTCTACAGTGTTAAATATTCTGTTCACCGTGGGGGAAACTATTGCAAACCACTATAGCTTTGCTTCAGAAAAAACAGTGGGATAAATCTCGGTAAAACCTACACAACTATAAATATAAATATATAAGGTATAAACTCTAAATATATAAGGTAGATCCTATGTGCCAGGGCTCTCAATTGTTATTGCTGGATTACAATACAAAACATGACATTTATTAGATGAAGTGATATGGCAAACTTGAGGGATACAAGAAATTTTACAGACCAGGATAAGACTCAGCAAAGCTCACATTTATGTAACACAACGTTTCAAGTTCCAGTTTGCATTTTCAAACTATTAAGTTAGAACAATATATATCATATATTTGACAGTAAAGGCATGTTTATGGAACAGACCAGTTGTTGGGTTTTTTGTACTGCCGCCATCAACATATGTGCTTGGCATTATTGGCAAGCTTAGAGGATGTGATAGGTTCCAAGCTTTTTAAAGCTGTGTACATGCTATCTACAAAGTCTGACTCCAAAAGGCTGAATGTGCAGCCAGAATAATTGTGTCTACTATATTTATTAATAAGAAAATTGTCAAGAGATTTTCATTATGCAGCTTATATCATGACATCTGTTTTCAGTGATGAGTAAAAAGCTTTTTCTCCCCTTTAACATTTCTTGCTCCAGCTTCCTGATCTTAATGGCTCATCCATAATTCCCTGGAACATTGAAACAAGTTAGATTCCCACATTTGCCACCTACTAGGTGAGGAATAAATAAAATCTTCCACTGACTGGGAAGTTTTTTGATGAGCCACTTGATTGTTTTGAAGATAGTGAGCAACATTGAAAAAAACATAAAAGAGGCTCCTTCAAGAAATGCTCTTCACGGGAACACCTCTGAAAATAAAGTATCCTTTCTTCAAATTAACATCAAGCATGACTTAGATAGAAAATGAACTAGATATCACTTTGTGTATTTTACATGAAATGCATCTAGAAAACTGTGTGTATGGCAACTAAAGCCACAACTAAAACATCCAATCAGTAATACTCTGCCAATCCCTGCAGAAAGTCCTACCATGGTACTGTAAGGTCTATAGGTGGGAAAGGAAGCCAGAGGATTGTAGACAAACCTTTGGTGAGTCACAGTCCCAGGAAGTGAGTTTTTTCTACTCTGTATAGTCCAGTCACTGGCACAGATGTTTGCTCTAGACTGTGGTCGGTTAGAGAAACCTGATTACTTCTATAGCCTTCATGCATGACATCATATATTTATAGAGGCCTATACTACTTAAAGGTCATCATTTTGGGATTCTACAACTCCTTGGTTTTCTTTATATGCAATGTTTGAGTAAGAAAGGCTCCTTTTTTTTAGCAGCCATGTTCTTCAGTGTGTTTCTGATAAAAAATTGACATTGGTTTTCAAATCCATATCATAATGAAAAGTCTCTTCATGCTCTTTATTTTAAGATCTAGAAACAAATTCCTCTTCTCTGTTGGAACAACCACAAAATAATGTTAATTAACAAATGGCAATGTTAAAGATTGCAATGTTGATCACTGTATATTGAGTGCATCACTTGAGCAATTGTTAGTATCAGTGATTATCTTATGTGAAAAGGAAAGAAAAACTATCCAATTTAATGCTTCTACAAGAAAATAATTTTTAAGTAGAAAAAGACTAAAATAAGCACTAGAGAGGGTTTTTTAAAATTTTTAGCATTTACAAAAATAACTTTTAACTAGAATAAAATTCACAAATATCTGCTGAACAAGATGAGATGAGAAATTATGAATGCTGTAAATTGGACATTCTGAATGCAACTAAATTAATGACACCATTAGTGAAACTCCAATTGGATTCAGCATTATTATATTGCTCTATCATAAATATGGTAGATTTAAAAATTCTTTTTCTCGGAGATTGGATATAAATGTAAATTAGAGCACTTGCCCTCTGCTACAATAGGTTTTGTTAATAATAATACAAATTCACATAAGAAATTAAAATATAATATGTAGACTTTATGCTTTTATTGTTAAAGTCAGTATATGACTCAAAAGCCAGTTAATATAATATCTGATAGCATAATATTCATGTAGCATCTGTACATGATATTGAAAGCAAATATTATGTAACATAATGTGATTGTCCTTGCTAACTTCACTAGATGGAAGTATTGTCTACATATATGTATTTTTAAAACTAGTCTTTAATTGTATTTTGATTGAACTCTTACTGACCAGGGGAAAATTGCATCATTGGATGCCCCACTTCCATTGTTGTATTAAATTAAACCACTGTTGTCCCTACATTTCTATCACTTGCAGTATCATGCAATATGACAGAATATCAGTATCACTGGAATATCAGCTCTGGAGTTCACAGTAAGAAGGTTGTTTAGCAGCAGAAAAGCAGGAAGTGTTAGAAAGTCAGGGATATATTTCAATTCTCACTGACTTAAAGCCTATGCAATTTTGGCGATTTAAACAAAAGTTTTTTATTTAGTCTTTAGGTGGTAAATAGAATAAAGAAGTATTTCTCTCTGCCTAACGTGCATTTACACTCCCCTACTACTTCACTGAAGCAATTCCAGGCTTTCCCAATCTGCTGCCAATAGAAACTACTGGGCAGTTCTTCACTCTTTCTTGTGGAATTGTCTGAAATTGCTTTTTAACAACCTAAATAGACTATAAGGTTTACTGAAAAAAAAAAAAATCTATCAAATTTTAAAATATGACTGAGCTGGCCTAAAAATCTGCCTACACACAAAGTATTTTTTTTCCTTCTTTTGACACAAACCATTCTTTTGACAAAAGAAAGAAGAAATCTTTTTCCTGTAGCATTTGATTGTCCTTACCTCAACCACAGTATTTTCCTCAATTAGTGGCATGCCTATTATCCTATTAGGCTAATAAGACAATGTAAAATTATTCTTTTAGATCTAACATGGATATCTGCTTCCCTCAAAATTCCCTCATATAATAGACTTTTTACTAGTTAATATAATTCATTATTAGCCAATCAATTTTTCTTTCAATTTTTCAAAATTTGTCTGAAAGTTTTTAAATATTGGGTGAGAGGGATGAATTCTCAGTGTTCATTCTTATTTTGTCATGTGAGAGTTATCACTGGAGGATTATATAACCAAGTGGAAAACTAGGAATTTTCAGGATTTGAACCTTCAGCTTTTTCACTGTGAATAGTCTTTTGGAGTCCAGTGGTAATTCATGATGTATAAATTTTAGTGTTCCTGTCAGTATGGAGCTAGGGTTACAGCTACATACACAAGTTACAGCATTCCAAACTAGAATGCACAATAATAATGCATAGTCATTCCTTTGAAATATTTGTTCACACAAATGCATTTGCTACAGCTGTCACTAAGATATAAACTATCATTTAGCATGGGCTAGAAACATGAAATGGTTAATGTTGATCTGACAATACATAGTGAAGAACCAACCTTACAGCTCTCTATTGAAAAGGTGTGGCATTGAGTCCCACTCATGTCAGCAGCACTTAAAAGTAAGACAAAAATATTCAAAGAGTTTTCGTTTTGTTTTGTTTTGTTTTTTTTAAATCCACCACAATTATCAGTAAAATGCATATGTAATGCTGAGTATTTGAAGGGGATTTTTCATAAAAAGGTTTCTGAAGTTACAACCCAAATAATGAAAAGATCATTTTTTGGTTCTTTTTAAGGGCTAAAGAAAAGAATTTTGCACTTCCAGAAATGTTCTTTCAAACTCAAAACCTGGCAAAAACCTACTAGTTCAACAGTTTACCATTACAGTTAAAGAAAGCTTTCTGACACAAACTATACTCAAACAAAATATTCTTTAATCTCGGCCAGTTTCTCAAAAGAAAAGACAGTTTTAGCAGTGACTGCTCAAGCTAATTTTTAAAGAAACTTTAGTTTTAGAAAAAAACAATTAAAGAAAAAAGAAAACCAAAAATCTCTACAGAAGCTCTACAGAATTTCTACAAGGAAAAAAATTCAGGCCTAATACTGCTGGAATATAGATGACACTTAGAAAAATGGTTAGATAGGTATACAAAAATTTGTCTCCTTGGTAAAGCTTGCTACACAAACTAACAAAAATTTGTCCCTCTTTACAAGTTGTTACTGTACCTATGACATATATGAGTATCAGGAGATAATGTTATATAAAGTCATCGGTCTAGTCAAGCACCCTGTCACTGATAGAACCAAAAGTGGATGTTCACAGAAGGGTATACAGAAAGGGGGAAGGAAGTGCAAAGCACCCTCAACGTTCTCTTCTAGTTTACCAGTTGTTTGAGCTTCAGGAAACACATGGGGTTTGAGCACACTTTGGATTCAGCAAACCTCAGTCATTCCCTTCTCTATGGATATGTCTAATTAGTGTGACATTTGGAATCCACAGCAGGCACTTGCCACTTCTGAGGCAAGAATGTATTGCAGCATTGGTGTCACATAATCTAGTAGGGAGCAATATTGCCTTTAGGTGATGATGAATAAGATAATGATACATATGATGGTCTTCATCAAAGCAGTGCCCACTACCTAAGATGAGCACACTACTTTTGTGTTATTATTTTTTTTGATTCATCATTATCATAATTTGGAAAATGTAAAGCATTTCCATTGGAATGATTTAAGGCTGTAAACAAGCATTTAGGTAAATGTAAAATATTGCACTTACAAAATCTTATGCTTATATTTATTAATGGTATCTTCCATTCAGGTCATGTTCTATACATTAATTACTTCAGTTTGAAAAGTTCAAGGGTCCCTAATTTTTTTCACAGTAGGTAGTAAAATTTTCTTTTTACAATTTTCTTTTCTCCTATCATTTCCATTAGGTATTTTGCCATTAACTTCCTGGCAGTCTTTAAGCTAAATTGAAGCAAAAGACTGGCCTTTAATGTGCAATACCAGCAAGTCTGTAACCAGCACATTTGTCTTTATGGGCAATTCCCCCTTTTTTAGCTTTTCATTTTAATTTTCTGTGTAAAGTCTAAGTTAAATCTATTTTGGGCTCTACTTTTTCTACAGAGCCTAATCTTTAATACACAGAATATACCTGTAAACCAAGTTTATTTCCATCCTTATTCTCTTCTCACTTTTATGGAAGACACTTAGAGATACAAAATCCTTCCTGACAATTCCGCTCCCTGCCACCCCTCTGGCTGGGCACAGCTCCTGTGCCCTTTGCTATGCAAGGAATTGGGAGTCCAAAGTCTCTTTCCTGGGGCTCCAGCATCCAGAGCTCTGTTCACAGCTCCTGCCTGCTGCTGCAGCTGCTCACGGGCTCTCTGGGTGATGGGTAACTCCAGCAGCGGAAGGTCTGACCACTGACTCCAGAAACCACCCACTCAACAGAAGAGAAAGACTGAGCGTAGAAGTAATTAGCATGAGAAGTGAGAGGATTGTTCAACCAGTAGAAGGCAGAGCACTAATTAATAAGAAAACTAGATAACTTTGTAGCCAAGGAACCGTGATTTCTTTTTTTGCTAGAATGTATAGAGTGCAAGGTTTTGAGAATCAGCATGCTAGCTTTGTGGGTTTATCACCTAGTACCCATCTTTGGACAAATATATAATCAACAAATAACTGGGCTCTGTGTGTGAGACTGGCTTATTGCACACTGGGTGATGAATCCCTCTTTTAGGAACAGCAGCCTTAGCTGATACTCTTCTAGGAATGTTGCTATATTATACAGCAATCAGATATGATTCTTCCGCGTGTTAACTTGACATCTGACATTAGTTACCTTATGAAATAATCAGAGTAGATTCTGCGTGTCAATTTATTTCTACCATCATATTTCATTTTTTTTAATATTCCAAAAATGCTGTCATAACTCCTTCCCAGTTACATTGCTCGGTTGGTATAAAAAACATCTACACTAAGTATGTAAATGTCTTGCTAAGTGCAATCTTTCTCTTTGACTTTTGAAGAAAGGCTGTAGGCACCTTTCATCAGGAAAGATTTTAAGATCTCAATAAGGCCACAAATGTGAGAAATCTGAGTATGTGAGAAGTCTGAGCAAGGCACATACAATAATTCTGAACAATGCACCTAAATGCTAAATGATGGCAGCATTTAAGAAAAAGTACCATTGACTAGTTTTGACAGCTGCCCACTATGGGATACTGACTTTCACTTCCAGGAGTAATATATGCCTTATTGAAAGATTACATATGTTGTTGAAAAACTGAATCACTGGGGAGAGCTGGTGAATCATAAAGAAACTAACTCAGTTTTAGTACTGTATTCTCAAGGAGCTAATGAGACCTAGAAATGTACAAAAGGGGCAGTAGCGAATGTGAATGGAGTAATTTTACCTCTGTACAGGACTGGAGAGAACAATATCAGGCTAGACAACCAAAAAATACAAAGAGGGAAACTAGTGGCTGGATATTAATTTTGCAGAAAAGAGCTTTGTAACCTACTGTAAATGAGTGAAGGACTGTAAAAACTGTTGTAAAAATTTCATAACATACTTATGTTACTATACAGATAACAAGATTGTGAAGAAATCCTAACATTCTATTCAGCAGTGAGAAGGTCTTATTTGAAGTATTTTAGTTACAAGATTTACTTTCTACTAGTAAAGATTGGAAAGGGTTGGAATAGACTGGCTAGAAAGGTTATAGTCTCTCCAGTGGTGGAAGTTTTTAAGAACAAATCAGATAAATCTGGATCAAGAATATGTACAACTGATCCTGCCGTGAAGTAGTGGATGAATTGGACAAATTTGCTTAGTATCTTCCCAGCCCTATTTTGTATGAATACTATGAATTTTGCAATTATATGAATAAAACATACTGTTTCTGACAGGATGTTGAAATATAGGAGGAAGTATAGAAAGATTTATGCTCAAAAAGCCATTTAAAGACATTTAAAAGAGTTTAGGCTTCTGTTCCGAAGAAGTTGAAAAGTATCTTGATTATTTGGTTGAGGACAAAAGCACTTGTAGAGAAAATGTTAATTCTGAAACTGTCCTTCAGATGGGTAAACAAAACAAAAAAATCCCTCTTTAGAAACTAAACTGTAAGTAATGCTGAGTTGTCAACAAGATGATAGCCATTGTGACAAACTAGTGAAAGCCCACAGCAGGACTGGAGGAAGAGACCTTTCTGAAAGATGCGTTTTGGGGAAAGTTTACCAGCAAAGACACAATATGTAAACATGGGAAAAGTAGTGGTGTGTTGGCATGGGAGTTTAGATTAGATAACCTAATAGTTCCGTCCAAATTTCTATGCTAATTAACCTGTGTAATCCTTCTGTCAAATGCCTTGGTGTATTCAAAGCTTGATTTTTGATTTTCTGAACAGTCTTTAAGACTATAGCAATATCCACAGCATCTCAAAGACTAGCTTTTTGCTAGAGACAGAAGGAAAAAAAAAAAAAGGATCAAAGGCCTTTCTGCCAGAAATGTTTGATAGTTTCTATCTTGTAGATGAAGTATGTAAATCCTAATTCATAGAGGAAAAAGTAACTGTTTTCTGTGTATGAAACAATTTTGTTTTGTGAAGAAACAAAAAGTCCACATGCTTGCAAGGGAAAGTATGTAACCTGTCATAAAACTGCCAATATTTAACAGATTATATTTGAACTTTTATTCTAGTTGCTGAGCATGGGCCTTGTTATATAGAAGATGAAATTGAGCTCGGAGGGTAAAAAAATTAGGAAATCAACTGTTATTTACATCAGTTTGACTATCATACCAAATTTTTTGTGTTTCCCAGGGTCAGGACCCTAGATTTTATGTTCATCTTCCTGGAAATATCTCTCTAAGTCTAATTAGTCTTTAGCTTGGAAATGACAGCAGGGGATCTATTCTTTCTGAAAAACAGAAAATAAACTCACATCTGTTTTCTTTCCAAACTAGCAGAGCTCTCTGCTTAACAGAAATAAAAATAAGTGATGAATCTCTTGCCCTCGAAAGAGAGAGAGAGAGAGAGAAAAACCCTCATAAAACAACAAACAAACAAAAAAACAAAAACCCCCACAAAATATCAAAGATATATCCATATGCAATTTTTACATTTTCTGCATTTTAGACATAGTTACATTTTTCTTCCCAATTTGTCCATGGGGGTGCAATTGGAAGCACACTCTTCCAGAGAAAGATATTTTTTAAATGAAAGTTTGTCACAGAACCCCCTGAAGAATATATTTATTAAGTCAATATTCCTATAGACTCTCAAACCTTCAAAAAATTCTGAATACTGTTGATTAAGAATTCAATGGTCACTTATAGGAAGGATGAAACTGTGATTCAAACTCTGTTGGGTAATACAAGAGAAATAGAAACATCACACAGAGAAGGAACAGTCCTTAAGAACTGAAAGAAAATGCAAACATGCAATATTCTATAGTGAAGAGATTGCAGGAATGTTCACAGAATATAATAGCACCTGCTGCCATCGCATCCAGAAAATTGATATCTAAAACATGTGCAGAATTTTAAAGGAATAGGCAGATACTTTTTGACTTTATAAGGTTTTTGACAAATAAAGTTCCACTACTACCTTCAGAGGTCACAAATTTAGGTCTCAGCCCTAATTAATCTGCACTGAGTTTGTCATTTGCTGTGCAGAATTTTTTGTTTGAATTACATTTTCAGTGTTTCTATAGCTCAATAGAAAATCTTACTTTATAAGTTTGCCATGATGGATTAATTACACTGCTATTCCTCTAAAAGCATGTCAAACAAGCCCAGTGAAATTCTGTATGCATCTTTGACCCCTATGTCTCTCTCCATTAACAGGAAGCAACTGTTTCTGCTAATTTAGAAGCAATGCAACGACAGTAAACTCAGAATAAATATTTCAATTACTCTACAGAGCTCGTTCTACTTTGTAAAGCAAGAAAAGGATCCAAGACTGTTGCTCCCCAACCAAACCCTACATTTGAAGAACATCCAAAAGCAGTGGGTGAGGGAGGTTGAGCTGTGAGCTCCGGGAGCAATGCAGGCTGTGATTGCCCACAGGTGCTGCAGGGAGGCTGATTGAGCCTCAGCAAAAAGAACACCTGAAGGTAGCATTTGTTTTCCCTAAACAGGTAATCCATCAGCAGATGGACTATTAGGAGGTGCAAAGGTCCCTGAGTTCGTTAGGGAGTATGAACATTTGCAGGAGTTAGGTCAGTGTGGGGAAGAGGGGGAATTTGTGGCTCCACTTGATATGGAATATAAAGACCTAACTAGCAAAAATACTTAGAATCGTAGAATAGTTTGGGTTGAATTATTAAGCATTTTCAAGTTCCAATCCCCCTGCCATGACTAGGGACACTTTCCACTAGATTAGGTTACTCAGAGCCCCATATGGCCTTGAGCACTTTCAGGGGTGAGCCATCCACAACTGGGAAGCCTATTCCAATGTGATAGGGAAGATGTGTGCTAATGTCTTTAGAAACAATTTGATGGCTGAAAATATGAGTCTTTAAAATGGGTCTTAATATCTTTACTAACTTCAGGCAGGAGGTTTGTTACAGAGCCCAGACAACCTGGCTCCTGAAATAGACTAGTGCATCAGTACAAGCCTGAATTTCTGAGCTTTGGGATAAAATGACAAGTTCAAGGGGAATATGTGGAAGGCGGTTCTGGAAGGATGTATGTTCCTAGTACCTCAGGGGAAAGGAAGAGGGCAACGTGTGGCCAGGAGTTTGGGACAAAAAAGAGGCTGCGTATTCCAGAACATTGAGAGTTCCACAGTGTGTGACCCAGTGGACTCTCTCCCTTTATTCTAATAATTTGAATTGCAGGATTCCTCGGTCTCCTTTATGGACACTGGCTTTTCATTGCGATATTTTCCACACAAATGTCTATTTAGAAGAGAGCAACAAGCTTGAATTTGTTTCAGCCCACGTATTTCTCCCTAATCAATAGTGTGAAAAATGAGGTTTACTTTTTTTGCTAAAATTTTAAACGTTTAATAAAAAGACAATAGGAGACAGAGATAAAGCAAAGGGTTAAATGTCCAGGTGCTTGGTATTCAGCCAAGAGAGCACACTTACTATCTTTGGACATATTTCTTAAATACCTTTTTCATTACATTAGCTTGTTGCATTTTCATAGACCATTATGCATATTCATACTTTTCCACAAACTAATTTCCATATTCCAGGAACTGCTTAGCATGGCCACTTCTTGGGTCTGCCATTTTCGAGCATGCATGTTTTTTGGCTGTGATTTCAGTCCATTTTCTTTGTCACTTCCAGTTTGTGGCTTGGTCCATACTTTCTTTAGACTGCAGATGCTGATAATTGGCATATCAGTAGCAGGTATTTATTATATGTTTACTGGATGTCATCTCAACAATTCATGCATAGCTATATCAGCTGCCACCACTACCATGTTGAAGTTTTGTTAATAGTAGAAATAAAAGCAAAGTTATTTTAACATTATACATATAGTATTCATTTTAATATTTGAGAAAAGCTAACTTTATAATATGTATTTGTAACAACAGTGTGACTGAGCTGTGTTTTGAGATCTCTGTATGTTTTGCTAAGTGTAACTTACATTTCTAGTTGCATATTTGTATCACTCCACTAAATCAGACATACTGTGAAACATCACTTGCCTTGAAATAAGTAACTTCTATATTAAATATGGGTCAGAGAGTTTTGGCTTTGCCAAAACAGCTCTTGCTGTTTCAGAATGTGAGATGCTGTGTGATGTTGTGACTGTGGGACTGTTTATTTTAATTTGTAGCTGCATTATTTCTCTTATTTCTCTTTTTCAATACATAAGAGACAATAGCCTCATGGATATGAGGTGCTAGAGAAAACATAAAATTCAGTGTTTCACAGAATGGGTGGGCAGAGTGGAGATGCAGCCTTGGGAGGAAGGGAGGTAGTGCCAGCTGGGAAAGGTTGGAAGTAAGTAAGGACAGCAAGAGGAGAAGAGAGGGAAGGACGTGGCTCCCTATGCTTAGTTGGCCTGGGCTGCAGCCAGCAGCTGGTGTGCTCACAGACAGGGCTAAGACACAGACTCCTGCTTATAGTGGTGGTGCTTAATGTTGTGTAGGGACTGGCCATCAGCGGTAAACATGCTCGTTGTGCTGGAATTTTGTAAGGCTTACCCGGAAAATTCAGAGGCGGCTTCATGTGTTGCTTCCCACCACATTAATCTCTAACTTTTTAACTATATATATATATATATAAATATATATATATATATATATATATATATATATATGTATTAATTTGCAAGAAGGTTTTCCATGTTCTGATGGAGATAACCTGCAGATGCTGTAGGTGTCCTTGTCCTTCAGTGCACTTCATACCATCAGCTGATAACTGCTACACAGCCTCACACTGTAGCAGGACTGAACACCAATCCTGTTCCTTGTCCTAGCTGATCTGTGGAGGAGAACACAAACATCAGCTGCAAAATGCTTTGACAACTTGTAAATGGCCCTTCTTAAGGATTATCAACTCCTTTGTGTTTGGATTACATCCAAGAAAGACAGAAATTCTAGATAAGCAATTTTTAATGAATACTGTTGTTTCAGAGCTTAGTGGTGATTTTTTTTTTCTTCTAGCAGGTAGCAGTAAATTTTATAATTGTTTTTATTTTAATTCTTTCTTTCTTTTACTCATTCAGGTGACACTTCTTGATGTGCCTATGTTTGTTTTGTCCTTGCTAGTCTATCAATACTTTCTTGCTGCTGCTGACTCAGAGGTACAAGAGTAGATTTGATTGATCTTCATCAGGTATTAAATACTACAAGTCAGCAATTTCTGCATAACTTAGAGTGGGGAAGAAAATCCTACCTACTACATGAACTGTTAAAAGTAGAATGATGTTGCTGGAAAATTAGTTAAGTATATTTTAATATAATGGTGTAGACTAGAGTCAAGGTTAGCTTAGAAATGTGGGAGGAGAGTGACATAAACAAGGGAGCTTATGGATTGGCATGACGCTGTCATTAATTTTTGAGAAAAGTAAGACTCATTTTAATGGGGTAATTAGCCCTTCTGTATAGGCATGGCAAAATGTCAAGATACTCAATGTCAGCAGGTTTTTCAGACCTTGCATTCCTATTTTGTTTCAGCCTGGGAAAATCTGTACCTGTCCACAGTTTAAGCTCAGTTATGGTTATTCAGGTAACTTTCAATGGGTAAATCTTGCTTGTCACCTAGAAACACCTAATAGTTCTTTAGGAACATGAGCACAAGATAGTAGAGTGAAGAAGTAAATCTGCAAGAGGTAAGTATCATCATGGAGAAGCAGTGCCAGTGGTTCAGATAGCTCTGCTTCCAATAGGCAATGGGGCTGATATGCATCTGGAGCTGAAGGCAGAGAGAGAGCATAAAAAGAAGCAGATCAAGGGCATGCTTACCTTGTTACAGTTCCTGCATATCTTGCCAAAAGAGCTGGGTCTGGGAATGTGGTCTAGGTAGATGCATCCAGGCAACTGTTCCAGCATAAGATTTCCATCTGGGATCACTCAGAGCCTGGATGAAAGCTTTTATCTCTGAGGCAGCAAGGAAATAACAGAAATGTCCCTTTTGACTTTGTTGCAGTGATAATGATTTGTCTATATTAAGCCTTTAATATTTTGCCATTTCAGTTTTTTCCCAAAGTGCACTCACCTGCATTTTTTACAGGACCAGCTCAGAGCTGTAGGGAACGATAATCCAATGCGGGATTTTCCGAACGGATGATAACGATGAGCTGTGAAAGTATCAGGAACCCATGAGATCCCCATTACTTCACATAGTGAAGTAGGTCAGCCTAAGTGTCTACAAGAGGGTTTCTTTTACCTGCCAGATGGGAACTGGAGGCCTGATCATACCATGAATTATGCTAAAAAGTAGAAGACTTGCAGAATAAAAGAGAAAAGCTTTAGGCTCAGACATGCCGGCTGTCACCAGTCACCAAGTAAGGTAACTCAAATCTATAAGTGCACTTTGATGAAAACTTAAAAATAATATGATTAATTCTACTTTATCAACTGAAGGAAAAAAAAATAAAAAAGAAACTTCTTTTCCCCTAAAATTCCTGTGGAAAACAAAGGATTATTTGTATGTGTTTCAGGCCTACAGGGAAGCTGGAGAGGGACTATTTGTCAGAAAATATCGTAATAGGACAAGGAGTAATGGATACAAAATTGGAAGTAGGGAAATGTAGGTTAGATACTAGGAAGAAATTTTTTACTATGAGAGTAGTTATACACTGGAACAAGTTGCCCAGTGTTACTGAGCAGGTTATATTTCTTTCAAAAGGAGTCTATGCAGCACTGGAGGAAAACATTGGGACCTAATCAGCAAGAAGGGAGATTTAATCTGTGAAACAGATAGTAGCTAGCAAACAAGATCTAAGTGATGTCCATATATTAGAAAAACAAATTAAAGTTTAGGGCTTGACATGCTTCAGAGATCTCAGACCTGGGGGGAGGAAGTTAACATCGCTTGGGAAGAAGGATGCCTATGGATAATGGACACAAAGAATGCAGAATTTATAGGCAACAAGGACATTTGGCAAGCCTCCCAAGATAAAGAAGAAACTAATAAAACCAACATAGAAATTGTGAAATCAGGTCCAAGTGGGTAAAAGGTGATTCTGGTAGGGGGATCTGCGACCACCATGTACCTCAGCACTGAGTGTCAGCTTTCTAACCTATCAAACTGGTTGGAGAGTTTATTTCCTGGTTTTTGGTGACACCAGGGAGGGGGATGCTCCAGCCTTGGCATTGTTAAAATTCAGATTGGATAAGGCCTTCAGCAACCTGTTTGAAAGGAAGGTATCCCTGCCTGTGGCGAGGGGTTGCGATTGGATGATCTTTAAAGATTTATTCCAACTCCTAAACATTCTGTGATTCTATGACCAAATTGCAGTTTCTGTTAAGGAGTGCTCTGCCCAAAACATTATCACCTTTCCTGCTTATAAATTTAAGATACCACACCAAGATCCTCTAAATTAAATCTTGCACAATAAAGAAATAAATGCATAGATGTTAATTTTTGCCATATCTGTAGTCTTGGTGAAAATTCATGCTTTTGTTCACTGAATGTTAGTGTCATTTTCTCACACAAGTGGAAGCTGGAAGCTCAAAAAGTCTAAGGACATGCTATGCAAATTTTATTTGGACTTGATAGTATTTGGAAATAAATACTGAACCTGAAAATCCGGAAAGTGATACATCCAAGGGTGCATATGAGAGGAAGTGACAGACATGAAAAGTACTCGCTTAGAAATTAAATTTGGCCTCTCAAACATACTGAACATTACTCCCAGTAGGTCGAGGAACTGGTACCAGGATCTTAAATGCACTGTTCTCTAAAACTGATTATTCATTTGACACAGACTGAGAAAAGCCTTGTGTTTCAGTGTAGATTCAGGTGAAGAAAAGAAATGTGTATTTATCAATGCTGGGATGAAAGAACGCTTCTCCCATGTGGCATTTTCAGGTTTGCAATTTCAACTCCACAGGCAAGCATGTGTGCTTACATCAAATTAGAGTAAGAAAAAATATAACCAGTGGTATTCTTTGATCCATTCTGTAGCGCCACAGCAGTGTGAAGAATTAGTGTGAGAAGTGTGATTATTTCTCAAAGATGCATAGTCTGACTGGAGAGATTTGAAGGCTGTAACTCAAGAGAGGTTTCTTTCCAGGTTTAGAGATCCTTTAAAGGCTCTGTTGTGACCTCTGTGAAGATGGCATCTTCTATAAAACTATCTAATTTTTCTGGCACTCAGCTTAACAGGACACAGGTTGATTTGGAACAAAGAAACCAGAAAGATTTGGGATAAATAAAGCAAGCGACTATAACTCAAATACAAACGGGCTAAGGACTGAAGGTCTCTCAAGGTATGTGTAATAAGCTGTACATAATGGGAACACATAGATTTGTGTGCAGGAGAGCAGGATGGGTGGGACAAAAAGCAGAAATAATATGGACTGATTTGACTCTAGCATTTGTCATGGCTGTTCTAGGAACCCTAGTTCTGTCCACATCAGCAAATCCACTATCACATCTGGCCCCTCAGTAAAGATCATCAAAACAGAAATTATGATGTCCTTTTTCCTTCTTGGTCTTTAAAGCAAGAGGCTTTTGGTTTAAATGTAGGGGTTGAAAGAGGGAAGCCTTGTATTAATCTGAGGATTTCAGTACATAAGACGAAAGTTGTTCTTACTCATTTGTGCTCATCCTAAGGCATTATCAAGCAACATTTTTTTGAGAGTGGGACACAAACCTGATGTTTGTAACTCACATGCTTTTATAGAATAGAAAGTAGAAAGTAATTTGGCTAATAATACCTAAGAGTGGCAAAAAACCCCAAGCTCAACCCCAAACAAACAAAACCCCCAAACAAACAAAACCCCCAAACAAACAAAAACCAAAACTAACCAACCAAAACCAAACCAAACCAAAAAAACCCCACCAACACCAAATTAAGAAACCCAAACCAAATCAAACCAAAAAACCACAAACCCCCCAACAACAACAACAACAAAAATAAAAAATAAAAAAACCCCAAACCCCTCCCCCCCCCCAAACCAGAACACTCTCTAATGCAAAGAGTGTATGAATTGTTAAGAATCCATTGGATGAGGAATTACTCCCGTCTCTTTTAATACATAATCCTCTGTTGGGTTGGAAATAGGAGTTTACATTTATTTTACAATATAGGATAGATTACTGGCTGAGATGATAGCTAGTAACTTGAATGATACAGTTTTGGTTCTGAGTTCAGGTACAGGATGACCTTGTGCTAATTACTTTGTCTCTCTGTCTTTATGACTCATAGTTTAAAAAAGAAATGTCTTTTTTAACTTAACATTTTCAGTGTAGAAGGTGCAGTAATGTGTGCCCAGTTACTACAGTCATTAGAGACAGATGAGTTTAGAGGCTTAAAGAGCAACATTTTCTAAAAGCCTCAATGTCTGTCCTTTGCTTTTTAAAGGAAGATTTAGTAAAACTCTAGGCTTTAGAAGTTCATTCATTTTTTTAAAATGGAATTTGGGTTCCTAACTTCCAAAGGCATTTCTGAACCCCCAAGATTTCTGTAGGGATTAATTCTGTAATGGTCTTTCTTTTCTGCCCAGTGCTTCTCGATCTGCATAAGTCTTTGGCATCAGCAGAAGGATTTGCTCCCAAAGTGAAGAGCCTTCTACCAGAAATCTTCTTCTAGCTTGTTTAAATAATGTCTAGTTGAATAAGGAATAACTTAAAAATCTTACTTAAATCTAGAGAGGTGTAATTTTTTTTGCTATTATGATAAGCATCAGGATGTTCAGACTGAACAGGATTTTTATTTTATGGAAAATGGAACAGTTACAAAGAACTGAGATGATTGAATAGACACCTGACAAATTCTCAGTTGGACAGTGCAGAGTTTGAGGAGTGCTCAGTGTTTCATTATTAAAAACAGTTAGTAAAAGAAAGTCTTACTGGTTAAAGCTTAAAAGATATAAATTTTGAACTACCATCTCATAAGCCTATTGATTTGATAGGTTTATACAAATTAATTCAGTCCTCAAGAACTAAGGTGATCTGAGTTCAGAGTTGTATTTTTTCATACATCAAAGCAACACTGAGGATGAGGGGCAAAAGGGAGACTTCAGTCACTTCACTGTGACTCACTTCACAGACTTCACTGTGCATGAATCCACTTATATTTGAGATGGATGCCAGTCTTCAGCTATGGTGTGTCCTTGTGTCAGCTGGATAAAGCTGGTGTCTGAGGTGATTCAACAGTTTTTCTAAAGTAAGTTATGGCAGTGTCAATTCATGTTCTTACTGGTGTAGATGATGTTATCTTGCCTTTGGTCACTCAGATAACACTTAACTCAGTAAAGGGAAAAAAATCCAAAACACAATAATTTCTAGCACCTAGATAATTTTCTGGATATTGCCCTGCTGTCAGTTGCTGGGATAAGGCCAAAACTGTCATTCACTCCTCCACAGAAGACTTTGAAATTTGAAGGCGAGCATTGAGGGACTGAAAAGCCAATTTCAAACTGGAAATTACCTAAATACGTTATTAAGAGTGGAGATAACTGTACTCTGAGATCAAGAATGGTTCTTTGTCTGTGTGAAGTCCTGTATACTGCTGCCGTGTTTTGTGGGCTCCAGAGCAGAGGGCAAGAAGAGTGAGTAAGTGTGGAGCTCTGGATATTTCTAAATTCTTTACTCTCAGGGAAAGTAAAGAGACATAGACTGCTCTCCTCAGCTGTAGTCTCAAGTAGGTATCTTTTAATGGCCAAGGATATTATACCCAGTGCTTTTCACCAAAATGCCCATCTCTGAACTCTCAAAACTTGATTATTTCTCGAATCCTCTCAGCTGGGCAATCTACCTCTCCTAGCAGTCTGTCCTTCTAAAACTTGGTTTAGCATTGGATGATTTAGAATATGTGTAGGGCACAATGTCCATCAGGGTGGAATATTAGATCGAACATGGAAAAGGAAGTAACTTACATTTCACCAGAATTTGAGGAATGTTTAGTTTCTCATGCTTAACAAAAAAAACTAGTGTGGAAGGGGTTGCAACTCTTCTAATTTCCTTTCTCTGTCAAACAAAACCCCCTCATCCCAGTAAGTCTAGTCTTCAGAAAAACCCCTCAGCACACAAAAACCCCATTTTGCACGTGTTAGATAAATGAGCAAAATCTACCATTCTGTCTTTAACCATGTAAGCAGAAAACAAGGCAAAGATTACTTTCTAATACAGGAAAAAAAGAACTGATGTGTGAGAGGACTGTAATGTTTCTATCAGCTTGTCAGTTGTTAAAAAAGATTATTTCCACATATATTTTCTGATTGCTTACATCTTTTTTGTACTTCAATTTACAGCTATCACTTCCTCGTGTGTACATTTTTATGATTTGCTCTTCCAAATGATACTTATCAAATTAGCTTATTCCAGAAAAAGAATCTATGAGGTAACCTTCCTCAATCAGCCTTATTCCTCGAATTACTTCCTTATGTACGAAAAGGCAGTTTTCACTTTTGATTACTCTTGGATAATTAATGACAAAAGTGCTTAATTATTAAATTAAGTAGCTTTTCCTTGTAGTGCCTTTTGATGTATGATCTTAATTTCATTAACACTTTTTCTTCAAAAATCGAAATGCCCATTTTTATTTTTGTATTGTACATCAGATATTAAAACAGTATAAAAATTTTAGATTAGTAAAGGAGATTTTGTGATCTGCAGTTTCAACTTTTTCTATCTGTATTGACAGATACAATGTGAGAAAGGAGTACCGGAAACTGATGTCCCTGGCACTGAAGTTGGGTGTTAAAGGGTGCTCCCTGCCAACTGCTCTGTTGCTTGGCAGGTCCTTGCCTTTTTCTCCCTGCTCATAGCTCTTGCAACTGAATACCAACTGGGAAGTCAGAAGCTCTTTCTTTACAGATAGAATATTGCTGACAAGCTTACTTGTTTTCATATGCCCACCTAAATTTCCTATCATCGTCTTAGTCTCAGAATATTAATTATTGCAGTATTTTTATTAAAGCTTAGTCTTATTTCATTTGAAGGAGTGAATGCAAACAAAACATTGAGTTTCCCTTTGGTTTAGGTTTTGGAAAAGAAGTGAAAAGGAGTGAAATAAATATTTGGGAAAAATAAAGAATAAACTTGTGACTCCAGTAAGAAGAGAGAAGGTAATTTAAAAAGGCTACAAAAGAGAAGATAAAGGAAGGAGAAGTAATTAGATTGAATTCTCCCTAATATAGATTTTCTTCTCACTAACATTAATGGAAATCTACTACAATTAGAATGGATGTTCTTATTTACAAGTGATTTTAAATGGCTGTGTGAGTAACAGACATTCTTTGCATCAGATTTGAGATGTGTGGCCCTCGATGGGCCTCAGTAGAGGAAAAGCCAGTAATGCTGTTTGTCCTTCCTATGTGAATAAATCAGGTACATAAAGGGAAGAAAGGGAGTACTAACTACCATTTTTATAAAGGAGAAATAAGTTCATGTTTTCTGTCTAATTTGTTTTAAATTACTTCTGAGTAGTCCATTGAGAAATAGAAAACAATGACGTTACTAAACGGCTGAATATTTATTAGTGTAGACAGTGTATACTTATACAAATGTATTGCTGGAGATTACAAGTTTTGATTGAAGTCTGTGGAGATACCATACTGTGAAACTAATATACTGATGATGAGGCCCAAAGGATCTTATCTCAGTTTGAATTTTGTTAAAGGGAATTCTGTTAAACTTGAGTTTATTAAAACAAAACTACATTAACTCTTTGTACTGTGAGTCTTTTATGGTGATTGTGTTCTTTCTGCTTGAAATCTTCTCTTTTGTCAGTCAGCCTACCTGACTTTTTTCCAAATGCAGCAATTGCTGTAACTGTGATACAGTCTCTTTTACTTGCACTTATGACATTCTTTTACTTGCACTCTATTTCCTTTACTTTTTTCTTTCCTTGAACAGAAACAGAAGGTTTAAGTTTCTGATACTTGTGAAAAACTCTTTCCATTCCAATAACTAGTTGAACCCCAAAATCATAACATCAAGGTTTATTAATCAAAATTTGGACAAATCTTAAATATTAATAGTTTGGTTAATAACAAAAAATCGCATTAAGAACAGATTTGTAATGTGTGTGAGGGATATGACTACAGATGGCTAAGTAGAGTGTAGATCTGCCTTGCTTTAATTTTTCTATATCTAAGCTATCCAGATGCTTAGCACTTATGTAACTATCATAGCACAGAGCTAGAAAGGCCTCCTAAATTATTACTGGTATGCAATCTGGATTTTGCAAAATCTAGTTCAGTGACCTGTCCTACAGTCAAAGTAATAAAGAATCACTTGACACTGAAGGATATGGACTTTCATAATGAAAAATTGACTGGAGAATGACAGCTATGCATAGGACAAGGGAAATTAAAGATGTGTAGGTTTCTCTAGTTGTGATGTGTTTGCATTTTTTGAGAGTAAGTTTTTATGTTACTTAACATTTAGTTAAGATACGTGTGTGAAGAGTGTGTGTTAGCTACCTATACTTCCAGCAGAACGTATTCCCTTATATCAGCAGTATACATAAATAAGTGTTCAACATACTGGGCAGATCTGGACAACTTTACACTCATAGTCAAGAAGTAAGTGCTACTCTTCAGCAATATGGATCCCATTTGGCTGTCAGATGATTTAAAAGTGAAAGTGTGTCTCCAAATTATAACATAATTCACAAGAGTTTTCTCTGAAATTGCTTTTGATTTGATTAAGTCACTGCCAAAGCAAAGTATATTTTCTTTGTATTAGTCTTTTGAAATAAGGTTATATTTTTAATTTATTTCTAATAAGTAATACATACTGTGAATAATTGTTCTTTGTTTATAGATGACTACTAGAGCAGCTTGAATTTTGTAATAATTCATGAGAAATTAATAAGCACTCATAATAAATAAACTTAGGGACAGTTTAATGACTATTCATCAGCAGTTCATGCACAACAAATCCAAATGTTTATCAAAGATGTTCATAAAAATAGTGCACAAGCAGCTTTAATGAACTGATAAAGAACATTAATGAACATTCATTATGAATTTCCCTTTGCTGGGAATGACATCCTCAGAGGAGATCTCAACATTTCAAATTGCTTTCCTTTTAAAGAAAAGAAACGTGGATATTTCAAAAAATGCTAGTACTTAAGATAGGAGTGAAAACAAAATACAGATCAAAATTTTTATTGAGACCAGGTATAAGCTGTGTTGGCATCTAAGACCAACTGCTCTTGTCATGCTTCATATGAGATCTTCAGAGACCATTTTGCCAAAAGTCTGCCAGATTTATAGAGAGTTGTCATCTCCTAGTTTGTGGATTGGTATCTTTGGTGTGGATTGTCATGATTGTCTATTTTCCACAGAACTTTTAGCCGTCTTTAGAAAATTATGGGCATTAAATCCTATCTTAAATGTTAGTGGAAAAAGATGTGTGTCTTCTTGCCTATCACAAAAACAATGTTAAGTAGAACTTTAGTGCATCAAATTAAGTCATAAGTTCAGACAACTGTAAGCTTCCTTAGTTAATGATTCATATATATGAATATGAAGATATATGAGTATATCTTAAACAAAAACAACAAAATATTTGAAGTTAGGAGCTATATATTATTCCTCTTGATTATCATTTCACTGTTGAAAAATTACTATATGCATGTTATATTTTATTCAAATCACATTCATAATCCAAAACAAAAAGCTTCTAAAGTATTTGTTATTTGTCATGGTTCATTTTCACTGATGACACAATTAGTCACATGTAGACTAATCTCTTTTCACAATCATATAATACAGTGATGGGTCTCGTGTTATTTCTAGTAACCCTAACCCTAACCCTAAATTCTCCCTAGTACAGTGATGAAGACTTGGATGAATGACAGTGTAGCTATATGCTGACTCTTTTCCACAGTAAGTTAAAATGCCATGTGCATCATAGCAATCACAATCCCATTGCAGAAACATTGGAGGTCAGCTGCATAAAATCACATTAATCTGCAGAGGAATTGGAGGAACAAAACTACTCTATAAACCGGAATAGGTTTTTCCATCTCTGATTCATAGGTATTGGAATAAGATGAAAGCTTTGCACTTAATTTCCTTTGCGTACAGAATAACTTAGCTCCTTCTGGTAGTTAGGACTAAGAACTCTATAGATACTCCATACAACACGTGCTCAAAATCATGTTGGGGGCAAAAGGGAAACTTACATACATAAACCCTAGAATTTATTATTTGTATAATAGATCTACTTAAGCAATTATTATTAGTCCACATTTAATTGCAAAAAAGAAGGATGTGGAATGGAAAAGTCTCAGTAATGGCAATCCAGTTAAGTTACATATAGACTTGGTGGGTCCTGGTGTTATGCTCATGCTGCTACTGCCTTTCTGGGTCCTAAGGGCATGGATTTCAGTCTGGTGTGTGTGTATGTTTGTGTGTGTGTGTGTTGGAGGAGGAGGAGTATAGTGTGCTGTCAGTCCTTTGAAAGGCCAGAATGTGGTATTGGCTTTTTTGTTATTCTGTTCCATTTGTGGCATTTTTTTTATGTTTACTAACTTATTTTTTGGGGTTTTTTATTACCCCTAAAACTGTTTTTTTGTCTAGCCATGTGAAATAGTCTTGATTTTTCTTAGATTTTTCTTACTTATTACTTTTCCACTTGATTCTTACACATCTTTGTATATTTTCTTTATTCATAAGGACTTTCAAAGCACTGTAACTATTTTAAAAATGGTTTGCATTTGTGTTAGAAAATCTAAGCAACCACATTTTTTTACCTGGTTCTTTACCAAATCCTTAAATAACTCTTACTTACAGTGCAGTCATCAGATTCTGGCTTGTTCACTTCTTGATGAGATTTTATTTGTCCAGCAACACTTCTGCCAGGGTCTTGCCCCAGAACTCTGTTTGGGAGAGTGCATAGCAGTGAGAAAAGCCTCTGGTGCTGTCATTCAATTAGATATTTAATCCTAATTGGTATAGTTTTGTAAATGAGGTCGCCAATGTGAAGAAGAATCATATCCCTGAAAAAAAATATTTTGCTTTTCAGGGGCCACAGAGGATCCTCAACTGAAATATGATTTCTTGTGCATTTCAATTGATTGGGAATTTTCTATGGAAACAGGATGGCTGAGAATGTGCAAATAGTCTATGGTAAATTTGAGGCCATATGGTAGAATTCTTCAAAGCCACCTATAAGTTCAGACTACATCATTTAGGGTTTAATCCACTTGGGTCATGGAAACCTCCAGTGCTGATTTTCTGAGCAGCCTTTTCCACTATCCAGTTTCCCCTTGTATCCAGTCTCAAGTTTACAAAGTTTTTCCTTCTATCCAGTCTGTTCTCTCTTGCTTTATTTTCCATGATCTCTCATCCTCTCAGCATGCACTGCTGTGAGGAGTCTGCTCTGTCTCCTTAATAAACTCATCCTAAGTCTTTAAATGTTCTTAAGAAATTGATTTAATAAGCTTTTACACCCATATTGATAGAGGATAAAATATTAATTGAATTTCAATGTAGAAATTAACAGTATAAGGAAGTATATAGTGATGGGGTTTTTTTCCTTTTTTTTTTCCTTTCTCCCCATACCGCCCCCCCGCCTCCAGTCAAACTGCAAATAAATTTCTGATCTTAGGTAGGTTTTCTATTTTACTGCATGAAAAAAAAAAAAAAAAAAAAAAAAAGTTCTACCCTGACAGGATCATTCTTACTTTTTGTCAAGCTAAATTTAACATCTGTGCTCCAGCTTTTTTATCTGATGGACACACACTAGACAGACTAGCTTCTCAATAATACCATCATGTAAGAAAATGAAGTCTTTTATGTAGTGTATATTTTGAATTTGGACAGGTCAGATCAATAATATAATAGTTGTTCACTTTTAATTTCACCTGGAAGATCCTGACTATCTACCACAAAGTGTCATAGGCCTTACACGTTATTTTTTGTCTTTGGCACCATGCCTGCAATCTTGCAATGCAACATGTCAAGAAGAATTTTGCCCTGAATTGTGGAACAAATTAGAGTTAGACAGGCATTTAAAAATAGATTTGATTTGCTGTATTTTGCAAGCTTTCTGAGGCAAAGTGATAAACCATAGCAGCTTGAAGTAATGTGATGAGAGCACTCTTATCACTCTGCATATGCTTAACAATGTTTCACTGTCATGCTGTCCTTAAAAAGTGTTTACAAAACAGAAAAAAATATCAGTTTGATACAAATTTGTAATATCAGAAATGCTGAATCATGGATCCAAATAATCTCTGTATATAAAAGCATTACATGTGGAATTAATTAATTGTATATTACCTGGAAATTTCCACAGGTTGCTGTTTTTCCCACTGTTGCTTATATAAAAAGTTTAAAAGATATGTATTGAACTGGGCTTTCTTGAGCATTATGGGTCTTTTTACTTTTTTTTTCCAGAGTCAAACTAATTTTTTTAAAAAATATTTCTTTATTTAAACAATGTTTACTGAACTTTCCATTTTCCGTCTTGTAGTGTAAGATTTAAGTTTTGATGAAGAGCTTTGATAGCAAAACCCATAAGAAGAAAAAATAGGATGTAATTTGATGACTGAGAGGAAAACAACATTTAAACCAGTCTTTATTCTCCACAACCAAAGTGCTTAACATTGTACTTGTTTTAGGAGCACTAAATGGACACAATAAAATTAGATAGAAAAAAGTCTTGAGATGAATTTATTCATCACAACTTCATAGACACAAAGATTCATACTTCAGCATAACCAATGCTAATAATTTATATTAAAAATAAATCCCAACCAAAGTGAGTTCAAGTCTGCATTTCTGGATGGAGATTAGAAATAAATAGCACATCATAATAGAGTCTTTTTGAAAGGGAGACTCCATAAATTGAATAGCTTATATTTTTTGGAGTTGAAGAATATGCAATATAATTGACATCATAGAAGTCCTTTACATTTTTCAGCATTGGAGTAAATTTATTAATTATGATCTGGTAGCAACAGAATAGCTTTCTTTGAGATATGATGAAAGAAAACCTTCAGGTAAAAATGCAATAAAATACAATATACTCTTATCTGATCAAAACAGGATTGGCAACCTTTATTTTTGGGGTGGGAGAAATATATGATAAGTGCTTCTTAAGAATAAATCCACATACAACCTCCACAGAGCAAGATTGTGGGCTTTTTGAAAATCTCACAGGGGGATTATTGAAAATCCCAGTAGGCTGAAAAAATTAGGCCTCCTCAAAGGTGTTGTGAGAGAAGAAAAAAAAAGTAAAGTAGTTCATCCCAAGGAGAAAGAAAGAAAGAAAGAAAGAAAGAAAGAAAGAAAGAAAGAAAGAAAGAAAGAAAGAAAGGTTACAACAAAAGCTTGTTGTTAGAGGATATGCTTAAAAAAGATCTTTCAAAGTCTAAAAAAATTTAAAATTAAAAAATAAAAAATTAAAAATCAAATATATACCTCTCTGGTTCAAAACAGTGCATCGTAATGTTTTCAATTTCTAGTTATTAATAAAAAATTAAGTCTTGAAGCTATCCATTTTGTATAAATTTCCTACATTTCAAGCATATTTGCATTTTGTGAGCTTTTATTCACTATTCATCAGTTAAACTCAAATATGCTTTGTCTTTATGAGATATGTTTTAATAGCCAACGTTCCTTTGTTATTTCTTAGACTGTTGGGATTTTTTTCCCCTGTAACTACACACTGAAAGCTGAAGTAAACCACAATACATTGACTGGAACCTGGGTAAGCAGAAATGAACAGTGGTGACAAAGGAACTCTTGTTTCTTCCATATTTTTCTTCCCTGATAAAACAGGAAAGGTCTAAGTGAATCCTTGTTTAGGGAATGACATTGCACACTTGATATTCTTTCCAGATTTGTGCTCTAGACATAATAAGGTCAAGTGAGTCTGTAATGATGGCTAGATCTTTTATTCTATCGATTGCCTCATCCCATGAGTTCATTTTCTCAATCAGAAATGTCCTTACAGCTGCTTTATTGCAAAAGTCAGAGAGTGTCCTCTTGCTTTCTCTTAGCACCCAGACTGCCAGACTTTCTAGTTTAGAGCATGTTGTAACCTCAGATATATACAGAAGTTCTTGCTTCATTTGGCTTGTTGAATATTTCTTTGCCACATATTGAAGCTTTAGCAGAAGTTGAAGAAAGTTGGAATGTTCTTTAAGGAGATAGGAGATGCTGGAAAGAATGCCCTCAGAGAGATGATTGAGCAATGCTCTGGTTGTAGATCAGTTCTAAAATAATGTAGCCACTAGTTCTGTAACCTCCTGTGTAAGCTTTTACCTTCATAGGAGAGTTCAGAGATACTAAATCAGTTGATTCCTTCACTGACCACATCATTAAATCTGTACATTTTCAATCCTTCTTAACATATTTGAAGTATGCAGGATATAAATATAGAGCAGAAAATGAATGAGTACTAATAACTGTGAGGGATTATTATGTTTTAGTGAACTGAAAGGAGTGCAGGCTGTGCTGGTGAAGTCCACTTGAAAAAAGACTTTGTCTTGCACAGATAACACTATGAACAGATCTTCAAATGTTTCTAATTAAGTCCTTTTCTAAACTTGATAAAAATATTGAATTCTTTAATCATTGTTGGGTGTTTCTTTTTCATTGAGGGTTTCATAAATATAATCTCAAATTTCTGTGAAAGCATTTCAGTGTACAATTTTGCTATTCCCTACAAATAACCTGGGCTAGAACTGCAAATGCCCCTTATTTGGTCTCAAGGTTATGTATTATCAGGTTGCTAGGGAAAAAATAAAAAGGAAAACAACAAAAGCACAATTATATTGCTCTTAGAAAGCTGTCATTCATTCTCCTTAAACAAGCAATGATAATATACTTTAGAATTATTGGTTTGGGATTTTTTTTCCTTTTTAAAATCACTGAGAAGGGTTGACTATGAGTTTGTAAGCTGTTTGGAGGATCTATTCACATATTCATCACATTCTTGTCTGGTACTAATAGGCCCTGGAGAAGCAGTAAGCAAATCTAGGAATGTTTGATGTCAGTGCTCTTGCAATTAATCAGAACTTTGATCTAAAACTCAAGTCTTTAACAGGGATTAATATTAAAATGCTGAGGTAAAGTTGTATGATTTATTTAGCCATCATGCAATATGGCCAGTATTTAAATATACTTATTAAAGACACGACAAACAGTTAATACATCAGCGAGGTCAAATTATAGCTATGGACTTTCCTAAGACTTGGCCTTAGCCTGTGGTACAGAACGCTTCCTGATGCTGAGGACTGGCTTATCTTACCTGCGGTTCCTGACACTGCTTGACTGGTTGGGAGCTTTCAGAAGAGTTAAGATATTCTTTAGATCAAATCATCAAGCAATATTTCCTAATACAGTCTGGCTGCTTTTCACTTTGTTCACTAAAGAGATGCAAATGTAATCCATTCTGTAATGATGTTTTTGAAGTCCTTCTTCTAGAGCTAGCTGTTTAGTCTGTCCAAGATACACAACCATTACCTAATCTTGTTTTGATTTAGTGGTTCCCATGACTTCACCGAGTTGGTAGGGATAAAGCTTTTGTTTTGCAGTCTAAGGATGATATGCCTTTCCTCTTCCTCACACTATTTTTCATCAGCCATGAAAAGCTTTGAGTCACTAACCTCTGAGGAATTAGCCCCTGAGGAACATAGCCAGCCTGTCCCTTCAGTCAGTAACAGGAGAAAACTGGGATGTTTCCAGCCCCCTTACACTGGAGGAGAACTCCAGTGGGACCAGTTACAGCATGCGAGAAAGGAGCTGTTCTACTTTAGATTCTGAAAAATAGATATCTGAATGTAAAAGTCCTTTAGCTCTCTAAATCATTAGATGTCTTAATTAGAAGTAGCAAAGTTTCCCAACATTTCTATTCAAATATGCCTTGATCCTTTTACCTGGAAACCAGTTATAGGAATTAGTGGTTTTTTTTTAATTGTATCACATAATTTTTCTTCTCATAACTGACCCTAGTGAAAAAGAGGTTAATTAATTGTGGGGGTGCTGAAATGTTATCATAAGTTTCTTAGTTGTAGGTTTGATGTGATTTGGACTTTAACCCTAGCCTGGTAAAGTTCCTGTCTTGGATTGTGCTTATCAGAGGTTGATAAGAGTTGCCAAGACAACTCTAATCCTCTGCCCTGGGTTTCGATCGTCCTATTGTGTTTTCCCCCATCCCATTGTATTTCTCCCCCACATGTCCAGCATACCCCAGACCCCAAAACCTTCAGGAGAGGTGTCTGACAGGGATTGGTGGGTCTCACAAGACCACATCCCAAATTCACCTGATTTGTTAATGTTGTGTATTGCATTTTGACCTTACCCACCTGGCTTTGTGTGATTGGTCTTGTAACTTGTGTCCACCCCTGAGATTTTGGGGGAACAAAAACCCCCTGTAACCGAGGCCGGGGGTCACTCCCCAGAGGCACAGGCCTGGAACCAGGGGCTGCCCCTGAGTTACCCAAATAAAATCTTTCTCCCTGAGCCTGGAGTGTCCCCTCTTTCAAACCACGGCCGAGACAGCTAAGGCAAAGGTGCTGCGGAGCCAAAGACCCACGCGAAGGTACTGTTGGGCGTATCACAGCTAGCAGGGTGGCCCAGCCGACGCTGAGCTGACCTGAGAGACAGATACGCGAAGCAACAATTAATGTTAATTCTGATGAGCTTTCTTAGGTACAGATACCTGTCCACACAGAAAGGGATTGATGCTACCACATTATCTCATATGAATCCCAGAAGAACTTATCAGATGATGAAATCTGATAAGTTGCTACTAACCTGTGAGGCAAACGCAAAGGTAATAAAAATATTCACACAAAAATTGCAGGACTAAACCAGTCATCCTCTGCATTCTTTTCTACTTTTTATGGCACATGAGTTTAAATGATGTTTTTCACCATCCTACTTTTCCTGCAGTTGCATGTCAACTTTGTGGTTTTGCTACTCAAGAAAGGGGCAAACATTTCTTTCTCACAAGTGAGCGTATCAACCTACTTAGTTGAAATTTTTTCTATGACAGCAGAAGGCTTTGGAATTTATGCACAAGACTTAGCAACAGCTCTGTTTCCTAAAGTTATTTTTACTACTAGCTGTACTTATTATTGCCTGGGTTTTTTTACAGTGTATATAAAGTAAATTACTTTTTGTCAAGTCATTGTCACTTCTAAAGCATTCAGTGTAGTAAAATGTAAGTGCTGTATTTCTTGTGGATTTACAGAGTTTCAGCCTTTCTACCTTTGGTACAAGTCAACAAGGACTTCTTGCCTTGGATGTGGTTTTAAAAGAGTGGATTATTCTTTCAAAAAGCTTTGATCACTGCAGTCATATTGTCGAAACTTTTATCTTGCTGGTACATTGATTTTAGCCAAAGATTGCCTTTCATGAAACTCTGAACTTTAAAAGCAGCTCAGTTTCAAGGAAAAATATTCTGTGAAACATCTGAAAGCTCAGGTTTGATCTTTTTATGTGCATATTACTTCTGACTTATTTTCTGTGGGACGGTTGTATAATGGTTGTGCTTCTAAAATGTGAATTATTCACTACCAGTACAGAAAAAATGATGAGAATTTAAAAGTGTATGTAAATAATCATGTAATTTCTGACTTGGAGTGGTGAAAGCTTTTTTTTTAATTAGTTAATTGGGCAAAATATCTATGTCTTGAAGTTATTATAGATATTGAAGTGCATAATTCAAGGGGTGAATATATGTCATATGTAATCTTAAATTGTTTTTCTTAATGTCTGTTATTCTTTGGTATTCTCTGTAAGTTTCTCAACTGGACTACATAAAACAGCTTGTATAATTTTTAAAATGTGTTGAAAGAAATGCAAGGAAATATGTGTTTGCTTGGAAATCAGGACAAAGAAAGTGTGTATTACAAGCATTATTACTATGCTGAATAATTTCTAGTATAAGTGGGATATTAACTAAATAGACATAAGAAAGCATATTTGAATTTTGTGACTTCACTCTACTCTTCAAGTTCAGAAAGTGTGTTTCTGAGCTTGAAGCATTAAATTTCATGCCATTGGTACTGTCCAACTATTAGTCTTATTATGTAAATTCTAACAGAGCATAAAATGGCAGGAGAAAGCCTTCACATTAATTTTTTCTCTCCCAACAAAATAAACCTGAACCAAGTTGTTCTACAAAGGCACTGCCAGATTGCAACTACAAGATGAGGTCTGGCAACCTGAAATGAACAGCCAGCAGGGAAAGAAAATATCTGTGTTTAAGTAGGCAATGATCTATGTCAAGGTCAGTCTGTTCTCCCAGAGCACTCCTGTATTGACATTTATGTTTCCACTAAAAGCTGTATCTCAGAAGTCTTCATTTTAGGAAATATTCCCAAATGGTAGCTGAATGTGAGAAGTATATAGAGCTTTTTGGAGCACTGGAGCTTTACAGCCTATACCAAAGCATGTACAAATTAATGTCTTGATTTAATATTTATGTATAAATTAATATTCTTGAGATTTTCTTCTCTAAGATTGCCTTAAATCTTTTATATTTACTCATGTCTAGAATTAAAGGAAAAAGATACATTATTGCTTTACATTTCAATTGTCTAAGGTTCCCTTAGTAATCCTGGACATAAAGCGTTTGAACAGAGGGAAAAATAAAATTTTATGCCATATCTAAGTCTTGCTGTTAAGCTGTGTCAGTTTCTTCATTAGAATTAATATGCAAGAATTGAGATTTTTTTTCCCTATCTTAATTGGACAGGAAGCTATTAAAAAATACATGATTCCAAATACAGTTTAGACATCGATTTCTTCCATTATCTTTCAGCAGTCTGTGGGACTAAAATTTGAGTAGCAATTGAAAGGAGATAGATCATCTATCTTGTAATTGTTAAAAAAAAAAATAAATAAATTGAGCCAATAGTGTCCTTTTTTTTGATGGAACAGTAAAAATCAGTTTTAATTCATTTATGGAGACAGTAGTAGCTTTATTGGAGTGTTTGCACCCTAATAGCTCTTTTAAAAGTGACTTTCACAATTACAAGATACTTCTCACAGACAGACAAATTGGTTGTTTCGTATGTTCATTTTGCTATAATTTGGTCTTCCAGCCTCACACTCTGTGCAGTTGAAGTTTCAAAAGCCAGTGTATTGGCTAAGCAGTGCATGCTTCTCTAACTCCTTCTTTATCTTTGAGTGCATTTGTTTGCTTTCTACATTTAATGTCAGGCTCAATAAGCCTGTTTTTTTTCAGGAGATATTCCAGTGTTCACTAGTGTTTTTCTGGGACACTTTGGTTTGTCTATGTTCCTCATTCATTTTACATTAATGTCTACAGGTTTGTTTTCTGTTCATTTTTAAACAGAATTTGTATCAAATTCATTCATTTCTGCAAATACGAGGTATAGGTTAGTTTGCCAGATTATTTTTTTAGGCATTAGCTGTTTAAAAAAATAAAGCCTTTCTCTGTGAAAACCCATGAATGTATGAAATCTCTGGCAAACTCATGTTTAATTATTTTCACATCATAGGGTATTACCAGTTAACTCTGCCAGCATTTCTTCTTAGAGAATCACATAATACTCTGAGTTGGTATCATCAAGTCCCGTTGTAAAGTGGATGGGCCATATGGGGATCAAACCCTCCACCTTGGTGTTATGAGCACCATTCGTTAACCAACTGAGCTAAATGTTGTTTAGTCCTATTGGCAACCACATTTAGCTCGGGGGCACTAAATCTAGGAATCAAGCGTACATTTCAAGCCAGCCTTGGAAGCACACTCAGTTTTATAAATAGCAGAGATATGAATGATTTTATATAGAAATTAATCTCACTTCCGTAGAACCCTATCTTCAGACGGTGGGATAGAACCATGTCTAGTTGGGTGGGATAGCTTTCCTGGAGATGCTATCATAGGAGCATATCTTGTGATAGAAGCAGCAGCTATTCTGTATTTGGGTTTTGTGCCCTAATCCACATTCGGTTTGCAGAGCCAAATTCCTGATTTCCAGACCTATAAGGTAGGTGACTCCTATAGAACTTATTATTTTTCTCTGCTTACCCTAGGAAAATAGTGTATTCAGTAACCATCAGCCTAAAGTGTCACACAATTAATCTTTCCCTACAATAATTCATAGTCAGTATGCCGATAAACAAGAATGTTAAAAAAGAGCTTAAAAGTGTTAGAAAAAATGTTGAAAGTTTTTTTAAAAAAATCTTTACTGTAGATACTATTGAACTGTGCTAAGGTTCAAAATGCTCATGCCAGATTTGGAGAAAGATGTGAAGCATTCGGGTGTAATGAAGTGGAGGCAATGTTTTGCTGCTTTTTTTGATGCCTATATTAGTTAGTAGTGAAACATAATGATACATTCTAGTCAGAGTTTTACACTAATTCTCTTAGCAGTAATTCCAAATACGTTCGATTTTTTTGTTTGGCAACTACTGAATACTCAATATTTCCATTGTTACTGGACACAAATTTATGGGGCAGGGAGAAGCTAAAAAGCATTTTTACTATTGCTCAGCACAGTGCATATGACTAAGAAAAGGCATGAGTGCTGTGCATTCTCACTACCCTCAGCCTCAGCCTGATTCATCCAGACTGTGACCTTTTCATCTTCATAAAATATTTGTAAGTCTTTTTATTGTGTACTCAAGATTTCTAGGCCAGTTTTTTCCAGGAAAGCAAATTCTAAGTCAGAACACAGAAAGTACTGTCAGACCATAAGCTTCCCATACCCTAAACCCATTAGATTCTGCTACTGCTAAAAGTCTGAAGCAGTTGGAAGCTGGACTGAGTGAGGCTAATATCCCCAGCTGCTAAGAAGCCAGCTCCTGAAGCAATGCTGGACTGATCTCCTGGTGATCATGGTGCACAGGGCATGTATAAGGGCACAGTGCCCTTATACATCAAATCTGGGCTCCATGGTGTTTCCCAAACAGTTGGATGGGATGGAGGAGACCGGAGCCATGGGGTAGGGAAGATCATACTCACATCTGTCCTATTTCCGTGCATCTATTTAGCACTAATTGCAAACATGTCCTCTTTCTTTCTACCTTAAGAACAGGGAGGGTTCTTCAAAGGACTCTTTTTCAAGGAGATATGTGGGAATTTTAGGTGTGAATTCTTAAAAAGCTTTTTGCAATTTTATTGACAGCACACTCCCGGAATGTCTTTGAAAATACAGCTGTATTCACTTCATGCATAACCAGAGAATCAGTTTTTGAAAAAAAGGATGTTTTGGGGGGGAAATGGGGGCTCAAAGAGTTTTCTCCTTAGTTTTCTAAGATTGTTAAGGATTTTATTTTTAAAAAATAATTCTACAACATTCAGTAGCACACCATACTGTTTATTTTTAGGCTTTCTTGAAGGTTTTAGAACTCTTTGATGTGAAGGTTATCTTGTAATTGAATGTGTGTGCACAGTATATACTTAAAGATATTCTAACTCTGCCTACAAAGGAATTGCATTTTTAAGCATTTCTTGCATGAGTGAGCTAGGACTGTGATGTTATTTGGAGTCAGACTATTTAAACTCAGATATCAAATCAATGAAATCTCCATCGCAATTCTAAGCAGGTCTTGAATCCAGACAAGTAACAAGACTAAAGTCCAGTAAGAAAATACCCTAAGTGGAAAAGTTCTACTGCTATTGAAATGTTAACAGTAGGAAGAGTTACAGATCATGAATTTGTTTGTCTTGACAAGCAACTGCTGCCAGTAAAAACAAGGCAGAAAAGCAGTGCTTTGACTGACTGAGGCTGACCTCTGTCAGTTACTTTGTCAGAGAAAAAATGGCAAGATGTCACTGTGATCATGAATAACCTCATAAATACTCAAATCTCTGCCTCGTATTTTGAAATACTCAGATTTCAAACACATATTAATTAGTTTGGTAAAATTGAGTTGTGCTAATTTCTTGGCAAAGGAGATGATTGCTATGTTATGCAAAACCAGTAGAGCAAATGTATGTGAAGTGTTCTGGAGTTCCAAAAGGTTAAACGTTGTGCTGTGATGTCAGCAGCTGGGGAGACAAGAATGAGTTTGTGCACAGTAATCAATCTCAACTCTGTTCATAAACTCCTGCCACTGTAGGGTGCAAGGCATCAGGTCTGCATGCAGCTACACTGTTGTCTGGCTGTGGGAACACTTCCCCACAGTCATCTGGTGCTTCAGCAGCGTTCATCAAAGCTGTTATTTCTATGTATGAGGAAAGGAGGGAAAGCAAAGCTGAAAGCAATGGGAAGCCTGTCACTGAATTTGTCTGCATCACATCATCCGTGTGAACTCAGTGTGCCAAGAGTCCCAGGGAAGTGGGCAAGGAGGCAAAGTCTTTTTACCTCTCCACAGAGGGTGCTACTGCCTGCTGGAGAGGTTGAACTACTGAGCAGGGGATTAACCCTCACAGTGTGAGGATATTTGGAGCAGAATGGCAGCAGGTTAGGCTATTGGAGCAGGATGAGGGGAGTGAATGAGTCTCTTTCTCATACTACAAAAAGAAAAAAAATTGTTTGGAAGGTTACGAGAATTTTGTAGTGTTAAAAGCCTAAAAATGTACTTATTATTCACCAGTAAAGCAACTCTGTTCAGAGTAAAAGTTGTCTTATTTTAAGAGAATTTTGTAACACACCAGTAAAGTGATTATTGTGTAGTTTATGGCAGGATATGAAGGGCTTTGAGTTTTAACAATTTGCAAAGAAAATTTGATGTGCTAAAACAGCTGTGAAATGCAAGTCAATATAGACGGTCTTTAACAACACAATATGACTTTTTGACAATTTTTTTTTAAATATCACTGCACTACAAGTGGGTCTTAATGGAATTTTATTCTTAAAACTGCCTACTGACTTAGGCATATGCAGGCATATATGTTTACAAAAAAACCTCCCAACAGACTAAGCAACTACCTCCTTACCCTATGGGAAAAAAACAGAAAGGTGTAAGAATATGCTGATAATTAAGAAGAGAGGTTAAAAAAGTGCATTTGTTAGGAGCTTTACTGAATTTTTAACCATATGGCGTAAGACTTTCCAAATAAATTTTAGTGTTCTATCAAGCCTCCTAGAAAATTAGTATGGTGTCTGAAATAAATAGAGGTATAATCTGATCCTGCAGGCAATTTTGCAGTGCTAAAAGTACAAGTGAAAAACAAAGGAACAAAATACCCCCAAGCTTGTTGTTTCTTTTGCTACAAGTACCAAATAGAATAGCAAAAAAATGCTTAATGAAAGTGTTGAAATAAATTGTGTAAATTGTGATTTCTGAAAATCAGATTCAAAAGGTATGCACATTTGCTAGCTCTAAGTGAACCATACACACGCTAAATACCTACTAGATACACATACATACATATGTTACTGTAAATGACACATGCTATGGTACATTCTTTCTTTTCTGAGACTGGATTGGAACCTTACATTTGGAATTAATGCACACAAAATAAGGAGTCTTGTTAAAAAGGTTTCACCTTCAAAAAGTAAGCATTAAGTCTTTACAAAGATACTTGGCTGTATCTTCATCAGTTTCTGTGTTAATTCAGGAAGACTACTGTGGAGATTATAAGAACTGAAGAAGCATGCTCAGGTTATGCACATTCTGGTTTCTGCCTTGATGAATGAAATGTTGATTGCTTCCTAAAGATGCAGCAATTCATGTTACCACTTTGCAATGTACAAAGACACAATAAAAAGAGCCAAGAAAAGTCTGGAAAAGCCTGGAACTCATTGATAAGGGCCATCTTTGCATTGAAATTTCTTTTCATAAAAAACTGTCCATATCTGTCTGCCTAGATGTTATCAGCACTTAATCTTTTAAGAAAAAAAGTTGTTATAATTTTAATTTGCTCAAATTAATAGCAGTTATCACCTGCACATTTTTGTATGAGGGACAATTTCATGGAAGAGGTTTGTTCCCTGGAAAGTCATTGGTAGGCAAAGGATATCCTATTTGAAAATCAGTAAATGGAAAAAAAAAAGTGTATGGGAAAGACTAAGAGCAAATGCACAAAGGGTGAAGAGGGAGGGCAGTTATCTCTGAGGATGAGAGGAACAGAGTATATAGTATGAGTATATAGTTACTTAAAATCATTAAAAAATACACATGTTCATATGGAGAAACAAAATATTCACTTTCAGTCTGTATTTTTTCTGTAGAATTTTCTTCTGTTAATTGTTTTTTCTTTCCAGTGATAATAGCTAAGAAAATGAA